>NC_082640.1:4113081-4729018 GCF_028023285.1 Balaenoptera ricei | reverse complement strand
TATCTGTATATTCTACTACATATTTTTATCACATGCAATGGCTAGTTTATGCCTAATTGGACATTTTTAGTGTTTGCGTTTTCTATTTTTTTCTAATTAGTTAGAAATGTATTGGCCATAGTAGACAGAGGTGAATTTCAGATAGAAAGCTGGTCTTTGTAGGTGTTTGTGTATCCTCTACAATAATGAGATGGCCGGGCTCCTTGTCTTGGTTCTGACATCACGTCTGTGTGCTTTTGGATAAGTCATCATCCTCGTTGAGCCAGTGTTTCCTCATAACTGAAAGGAGTTAATAATTTTAGCTCTTACAGGGTTATGAGGAGTAAACAGGAGAGGGGGAAAGATATAAGAAAGGGCATGATCAAATGGATGTAAATGAAAGTAAATGTTACATAAGACCTTCTGCCAGAGCATCCTGAAAGACCTCGAGGGAAAGATGAGCTGCTAGAAGGTACCCCTGAATGGATGGCAAGTTATCACACAGCCAATTATTTTGATTTAAAAGAAAAGCAAGGGATACCATTTGCAGCAATATGGATGGACCTAGAGATTATCATACGAAATGAAGTAAGCCAGACAGAGAAAGACAAATACCATATGATATCACTTATATGTGGAATCTAAAAAAATGATACAAAGGAACTTATTTACAAAACAGAAAGAGCCTCACAGATATAGAAAACAAACTTATGGTTACCAACCGGGAAAGGGAGGTGGCGGGAGGGATAAATGAGTTTGGGATTAACATGTACACACTACTGTGTATAAAATAGATAACCAACTGGGCCTACTGCATAGCACAGGGAACTCTACTCAATATTTTGTAATAACCTATAAGGGAAAAGAATCTGAAAAGGTATGTATATACCGGATGCTCCCATACAGGCATGAAAAAATACGTCAGCCTGTTTTCCACTGCCATAAATCTAAAGCCCTTGCATATTTTATATGTTTGATCTTTCTCTTGCTAGGTAAAAGAATCCAGTAGTTCTCAATCAGAGGTGATTTTTAGCCCCCAGGGGACATTTGACAATGCCTGGAGACATTCTTGGTTGTCATGACTAGGGGCAGACTTACAACTGACATCTAGTGGATAGAAATCAGTGATGCGGCTAAACATCCTTCAATACACAGGAGAACTCCCACAACAAAGAATTATCCAGCCCCAAATGTCAGCAGTGCCAAGGCGGAGTTCCGTCTCCAATCCATGTTGACCTGAGCCTGTGCTCCAATAGAAATGACTGTCACGAGAGAGATATAGTCACTCTGACCTTCTCAGGGTGAGGGATTCGAAAGAATGTGAGACAAACACATTGAGGCACTTCACACAGATGCTTGAGTGAACGTTTCCCTCTAAATGGCGTTACGGCATTTCACAAACATAAAGCGGTTGCCATTTCTCTCTCTGAGAATAAAACATAGCCTTAGGAGATGATGCCTTTATTGTTCCAAAGGTCAGGAAGACCTTGGTCATCATTTTGAAAAGAAACAAATATATGCTTTGTAATAGCCAGTGAATTTAGCAACTTCATAAACCTAACAGAACGATCAAAAATGATACCTTTCATTTATTATCTATTGCACATTTAAGCATTTTCCAAAAATAAAAATAAGAAGAGCTGGGTTTGCTTTCAGTTGATAGCTCTGTCATTTTAAGATTTCTGGTATCACTAAGATCCTTCTAAACACGATCAAATGGCTTAATTTATCTAATGTTTTAGAATTTTGGTAAGAGTAGGTATTAAACATTTTGTAACTGTTTGGGGAATTTGAAAGGTTATTAAGTTCTGAATAACAGAGTCTCTCATGTTTTCCCACCAAACTTTTCCCAGCAGTGAATATATCTGGATCTTATTCTGGTTTTTTATTCTTTTTTTAGCTTCCTGAAATGACTCATGTTCAAACACAGCGACCGTGGTTCATGTTTCTCCTGCAGAACTTTGGACTGACCCTAGGTTGGCTTTCCCTCTTACTCTTGGCTATATATGAACAAAATATTAAAATATAAGTTGAGTCTCAAAATCCTTCAAAAATCAATTTCTATGGCGTCATTTTGTTTCTTTTGTTGTATTCTATAGTGATTTATAAATTAAATATTTTTATCTTAGGTGAAGTGTGTGTCTTTTAGTTCATTAACTTACTGATTTTATAATGCAATTTTGTTTCTATAGTGTATAAATGTCAGGTTGTACTTAATTGAATTTTTGTTGTTAGTTTCCAACACTGTGACGGAACTCACACCTTTTTAGTAACTCATACGCTCTAAATTAATTCTAGTAAACTTTCAAAAAATATTTTTTCCCTAGTAAAGGATGTTTGTTTGTAGTATTTGAAGTGGACAGATGTGTGTTGGGTTAAAATCCGCTGTAACTTCTTTGATGTCAATAATATATTTTTTGTGTGTATGTGAGATTATAAACCATAAGCAAACTAAACTACAAACAAATGTAATAAAGTCTTGTTTTAATGTGATGGTTTGTATTACCTTCTGTTACTGGATGTCAGATTCTGAATGAACGCTAAAAAGAAAAAAAAAAATATAGCATAGTTCACCTGAAAGTGTGACCCACTGGCTCAGAAATGCTCATAAATAAGCAAACTTGGGAATTTTAAAGGCTACTGTGTCAGCACTCTTCTCTATAAGCACCAAAGGAAATCTGTTCTCGGCAGAGAAAACTGGAAGCAAAAGATGAAATTCAAAAAATTTTAACATAAAACTTGAGTCGGGCAGTAGATTTAATGCGTAAAGTGTCACAGATTTAACAGAGTGTGTTTATGAGAATAATATTACTAAGTGAAGCATATTTTTATGCTCTTTCTGAGGAAATATAGAACCCTAAACATTATTTAAGTAGGTAAGTTCATGAAATGTACAAGCAACGTTCCTGATACCCTAGCAAAATCATTAAAATAGAAAATAACTCTGGCTTTAGTCACTTTTCTTGGAAAACAGATGCCTACTATTTTTCTTATTTTTTAATGAGATATCTTGACAAGGGAAAAAAGCCCATTTTACTGCCAAAAATGACTCATGGCACTGCATCAAATACGTCTCTCCTACTTACTCACTTACCAGTAGATAGTCCTTGCCACGTGCACCCAGACACAATCTTCTTCAGCCTTTCTTTGATTTCAGAACGAGGGGGGTTTCTCCTTCAGTTGTCTTCAGAGCTTCGTTTAAGGGAGCATCACGACATAATGCAATAGTGCTCTGACTTGGGCAGACATTAGGACCGATGGAGGATTATCACAGGGTAGACCGATGGGCTTCATCCCTAGAGTTTCTGAGGCTGTAAGTCTGCGGCGGGGCTTGATTTGGAACTGCCTCCAGGTGATACTGATGTTGATGCTGCTCGTTGGATGGCCAGCCCGAGCTTCACGGGCGTGATGGAGATCAGACACACCTGGCGTCCGGAGAGCGCAGGCGCACGGCTCTTGCCCCATTAAGCTGATTAACGCCCGGCAAGCCTCACGCTCGACCCGAGTTCCTAGGTCGAAAGCCTCTGCTCTTTCCGCCTTGCTTGTGAGCGTCGGTGCAGTCGCGGGAGTCACCGGATGAAGAGTCCGCAGGTAGCACTTTGATTCATCTTTGCCTTGAAAGGTAAGCGGCCCCGACACGCAGAGCTTTGTCGTCCTTTTATTGGAGAATAATATGTAGCTGAACAAAACCCCCTTTGTACCGGTCGACGTGGTGTGGAGGTTACGCAAAAGAAGCACCTGGCACCAACCGTGTTTGGGTTTCTACGAGCACGTTCTGATTTTGGCGTGAAGCCTTAACTTAAGGCAGTTTAGTTAACACAGCTCTGATGGATGAATTTGTTCCCAGTTCAAGTTTAGAGTAGTTTGCGGCTTGGCTAAATTAAACATCTTGATGTGAGCTACTCTGTAACCTTCAAGTTAGAGTGGGTTTAATTTCTTTTTAAATTTTATTCAAGTCTAGTTGATTTACAATGTTGTGTTCATTTCTGCTGCACAGCAAAGTGACTCAGTTATACATATATATCTATTCTTTTCCGTTATGGTTTATCACAGGGTATTGAGTATAGTTCCCTGTGCTGTACAGTAGGACCTTGTTGTTTACCCATCCTATATATACTAGTTTGCATCTGCTAATCTAGAGCGGGTTTAATTTGACCGTTGGATGAGGTGGTGTAGAGGGACTAAAAGGACTCAGCTGTTGGAAGGATTTGGAGGGACGTTTTCAGTGAGTATTTTGCAACCCAGCACCAGTGTGCTCTGGTTGTAAGCAAAGACCTGGCCATCAGAGGTCATCTGCAAGGGTCATCCTAAGAATAGGATGTAGTGGCTTCTGAGGGTACCTTTCTAGGTTGGCCATCCCTCCCCCCATGCTACCTTACACCTGGCTCTTTGTTAATCCCTATCAGCAACCCAACAGCCTGAGCCGGACCTCCAGCCTCAAGCAGTCTTAAAAATTGATAGAAATTCTCTTTTCCTCAAAATTGAGTGGTAATGATAAAAATATTATGATGACTTTTTGCCTTCTAAATATGGACAGAGTCTAAATTTGGGGTGGCCGACCATGGTCATCCCTTTCAGTCATCTAAGTTATGTGTTACTTACTGATCTTTGGGGTAATGGGTGTTTTCCTTGAAACCAGAGTTCACAATAACGTTAGAGTATTTCTGTTTGGTAGGCCTAAATTTAGGATTCCACTGTATTTCTACTCGGTGATTGATTTGTTTTTTAGTCACTGAACTAGAAATGCTCCCGGAGTCATAAAAACCAAGGAGCAAGTCATACAGAATTCTTATTTGAGCATCCATCACCCACTGACAGAGCCCTCTTTAGGGAAAGGAGAATTGGTATCATGTTACTGTGAGGCAGAATTCAGGGCCTGGGAAGGTGGTTCCACGGCCGTGTGCTGACCAGGACCAGGGTGTGATATAAATATGCCCATAAATTACAGCCGTGACCACCCCTCCGCCATCCCTTCCAGAAGCCAGACTTTGGAGATGTGACTGTGCCTCTCTCTGTAAGACGCACCTCTCACGATACTGCACTTTGACAACTTCCTTTCCTCTTCGAAGCTGGAGGGGAAGGGTTGGATTGTGACGATGCTGGTTGCTAGGGTAGACTGGACCAATCAGGTTGGGGCTCTTGTGTGCATTAAGAATTCAGGCGCTAAACTGGAATCTTGGTTCAAATCCCAGAAATGCCACTTAATAAACTTACAACTTCTTTGAGCAATTTTTATTTCTGTAAAATAGGGCTAAAAATAGACCCTACCTCGTGAGATTGTGGTGGGGTCAATATGAGATGCTTACTGTTCATGAAGCACAGTGCCTGGAGAATACTGAAGGCTCAATAAATATTAAATCAACATCATCACCACCATCATCATCATCAGGATCCCCTTCTTTTATCACATTTTCACAGTTTACCTCTCAGGACTGTACCTCAGCTCATGGAAATGTCTTTTCTTGGTAGGGAATGGAGACCAAACCTTTTTATGTCTTTACAATCTTCTACTCAAGCCTCCAAACCAGTCACTCAAATATTTCCTTACTGTTTTTTCACCTTGACTCACTTCCAGAGCCAGAGAGATGGTGGGGGGGCCCTCTGGTTGACCCCAGTCTGCCATCTCCTCTGGGAAGCCTCCCTCCAAGTGTCATAATGCTTACACCCAGCGTGAGCCCCTCTCTCTTATTCTTTATCTTATTTATTTATTTATTCCTGTTGCCCAGAGGCACTCACTTTATTTTATTTTAAACTTTTTTATTTTATATGGGGCATAGTCGATTAACACTGTTGTGTTAGTTTCAGGTGTACAGCAAAGTGATTCAGTTATACATATACATGTATCCATTCTTTTTCAAATTTTTTTCCCTTTTAGGTTGTTACATAACATTGAGCAGAGTTCTCTGTGCTATGCGGCAGGTCCCTGTTGGCTTTCTATCTTATATATAGTAGTATGTATATGTCAATCCCAAACTCCCTAACTATAAGCAAAACCTATTATGTTCCACTCTGATCACACTTCTGAGGATCTGGAGGTTGAATAAGGGAAGCTGATGGAGAGGAAGCTGTCTGAGACCATGGCTATGGTCACAACTTGATTTCAATTCAGAGCCCAAAGGAGTTCAACCCACAGCCCCTGTTGCCAATGTACCTGTTGCACCTGCTGCTGAAGGAATGTGACCAGCTCTGAAAAGAGCCCGGGGTCCCTGGGGCATCACCCTCTGGAGTGCTGGCTTGTTCAAACAGGGCAGATGCCCTCCAGCTGGAGGTACACACAGCCACCCTGGGCAACGAGGGCACCATGGACAGCGGCACCAACTCACCCAGCAGATGTTCCTACCTGCGCTAGCACCCATGTGTTGGGGGCAATGAGCCCCCCGTGGTCAAGCTCTTACCTCCATAGGCACATCTCAAAACCCGCTGGAAATCGTAGGAAGTTTGAGAAGCCAAAGAGAGTTTCCCAAATCCAAAGTGATCTTACCCCATGTGAAGGGCCTGTGAAATGTACTTGCACACCTGGCCTCCCCCTACCACAATGTTCATGTCTCAGAGACAGACTTTATCATACGGACCTTCCCCCCACCTCCCAGCCCATCCCGCCACCGCTGCTTAACCCGCTTTGCAAAGCCTCTTGCTTCTCAGAGGCTTTCTTCCTTTGTATGATAAATCCCTCCATCTCCCTAGTCATATTGAACAATATAAAAAGAGAAAGATCTTCCTCTTCCCCTGCCCACAGAGACAGGTGCTGCCAGCTGGGACCCACCTAGGCTCTCACCAATTCCCACCCCTACCCTTGACTTTACACAAAATTTTGGAAAGTATCCAGGATTTCTGGTTTATGGATTCGTTTTGTTTCACGATCTCAGCAATTCCCTTAAATAGCTATGCAGAGTGCCCCTAGACTAAGCCCACAGCATCACATCATGCTGGTGCAAGAACCAACCTCAGAGATTTAATTCAACTCTTTGATTTTATAATGGTGATGTAATAGCAAATATTTTTATAGCGCTTGCTAGGTGCCAGATACTATTAAGGGTGCTTTATAAGACTCATTTAATTCTCTTAAGAACCCTGGAAGTATAGGTGAAACACTCTTTTCATCCCCCTTTTACAGATGAAGAAACTGAGGCCCAGAGGGGTCAGTTAACTTGCCCAAGGTTACAGAGCTAAGGCAGACTAGCTCCAGAATCTGTGACCTCAATCCCTGCAACACACAGCCTCTATAGAGAAAAAATTGAGGTTTGGAGAGTCTAAATGTTAGCCCAAGCTCTTATCTCTATAAAGGAGTTGACCAAGGACTCAGCTCGAGATCTCAGACTTCTGGTCCAGCAATCTTAACAATTTTTACCATCCTCTCTGGTCCCAGTCAACCCTTCTCCTCTCTAAGGTCTCAGTCATTTAAGGTGGCTTTGCCTATTCTTGTTCATGTTCATTTCTTCCCATGAGGATCTACAGTCTATGCAGCATGTTTTTTTTTGTTAATGGAAGTTATGATTTTCATACAACTTAACATCATGTAACAAATGAATTCTTTAAGTTCTAAAATTCCAAAAGGTTTCTAGGCTTAAGGATTTTTTTGTTAAAATATAATTGATATATTACATTATTAGTTTCTGGTGTACAACATAATGATTCAACATTCGTGCGTATCGCTAAACAATCTACCAGAGCAAGTCTAGTTAGCACCCATCACCATAGTAGTTACAACTTCTTAATTTCTTGTGATGAGAACTTGTAGGATCTACTCTCTTAGCAAGTTTCAAGTGCACAATACAGTATTATTAACTATAGTCACCATGCTGTACTACGTCCCATAACTTATTTATTTTATAACTAAAAGTTTGACACCCTTTGCCTATTTTGCCCACCCCTTACCCCCCGCCTCTGGCAACCACTAATCTGTTCTCTGTATCTATGAGCTCATTGTTTTTGTTTTTAGATTTCACATATAAATGAGATCATACGGTACTTATATTTCTCTGTCTGGCCTCTTTCATTTAGTGTACTGCCCTCAAGGTCAGTCCATTTTATTGCAAATGGCAGTATTTCGTTCTTTTTTATGGCTGAATATATTTCATTGTACATAGGTATATACATATATATCACATCTTCTTTATCCATTCGTCCATCAGGGACACTTAGGTTGCCTCCATATCTTTGTTATTGTAAACAGGGCTGCAGTGAACATGAGTGTAGAGATATCTTTTTTTTTAAATAAATTTATTTATTTTGGCTGCATTGGGTCTTCGTTGCTGCACGCAGGCTTTCTCTAGTTGCATCAGAGGGGGCTACTCTTTGTTGCAGTGCATGGGCTTCTCATTGCAGTGGCTTCTCTCGTTGCAGAGCACGGGCTCTAGAGCGCAGACTCAGCAGTTGTGGTGCACGGGCTTAGTTTCTCCGCAGCATGTGGGATCTTCCCGGACCAGGGCTCGAACATGTGTCCCCTGCATTGGCAGGCAGATTCTTAACCACTGTGCCACCAGGGAAGTCCCTAGACATCTTTTTAAGTTAGTGTTTTTGTTGCCTTCAGATAAATACCAGAAGTGGAATCTTGGATCATATGGTAGTGATATTTGAAGAATCTCCATACTGTTTTCCACAGTGACTGTACCAATTGACCTTCCAGCCAACAGTGCACAATGATTCCCTTTTCTCCACATTCTCACCAACACTTGTCATTTTTTAAAAATAATAGCCATTCTAACAGATATAAGGTGATATCTCATTATGGTTTTGATTTGCATTTCCCTGATAAATAGTGATATTGAGCACCTTTTCATGTACCTGTTGACCATCTATATGTCTTCTTTGGAAAAATGTCTAATCATATCCTTTATTAGATATATGATTTGCAAATATTTTCTCTCATTTGGTAGGTTCACTTTCATTTTGTTGATAGTTTCCTTTGCTGTGCAGAAGCTTTTTAGTTTGATGTAGTTCCACTTGTTTATTTTTGCTTTTGTTGCCTTTGCTTTTTGTGTCAAATCCAAAAAATCATCACTAAGACTGATGTCAAAGAGCTTATTGCCTACGTTTTCTTCTAGGAGTTTTATGGTTTCAGGGCTTACATTCAAGTTTTTAATCCATTTTGAGTTAATTTTTGTGTATTTTGTAAGATAGTGGTCCAGTTTCATTCTTTTGCATGTGGTGGTCCAGTTTTTCCAGACTGTTTATTCAAGAGACTGTCCTTTCCCCATTGTATATTCTTGGCTTCTTTGTCATAAATTAATTGACCCTATATGCATGGGTTTATTTCTGGGCTCTCTATTCTGTTCCTTTGATCTATGTGTCTGTTTTTATGCCAATACCATACTGTTTTGATTACTACAGCCTTGTAAAGTAGTTTGGAATCAGGAAGTGTGATGCCTCTAGCTTTATTCTTTCTCACAATTGCTTTAGCTATTCAGGGTCTTTTGTGGATCTATACAAATTTTAGGACTGTTTCTTCTATTTCTGGGGAAAAATGCCATTGGATTTGATAGAGATTGCATTGGATCTGTAGATTGTTTTGGGTAGTATGGACATTGTAACAATATTAATTCTTCTAATCCATGACCATGGAGTATCTTTCCATTTATTTATGTCTTCAATTTCTTTCATCAATGTTTTATAGTTATCAGTGTACAAGTCTTTCACCTCCTTGGTTATATTTATCCCTAAATATTTTTAATGCTATTGTAAATGGGATTGCTTTCTTAATTTCTCTTTCTGATAGCTTGTTGTTAGTGTATAGAAATGCAACTGATTTTTGTATGTTGATTTTGTGTCCTGCAACTGTACTTAATCCACTTTTTAGTTCTAACAGTCTTCAGGGTGTTCTCTTTGTAGTCTCATGTCGTCTGCAAATAGTGGCAGTTTAAATTCTTCCTTTCTGATTTGGATAACTTTTCTTCCTTCCTCCCTCCCTCCCTTCCTCCCTTCCTTCCTGTCTTTATTCCTTTCCTTTTTTTTTTTTGCCTAATTTCTCTGCCTAGGACTCCAATATTATGTTGAATAAAGTGATAAGTGTAGGCATCCTTGTCTTGTTCCTAATATTAGAGGAAAAGCTTTTAGCTTTTTCATCATTGAGTATAATGTTAGTTTTGGGCTTGTCATATATGGCCTGAATTATGTTTAGGTATGTTTCCTCTACACCCACTTTGTTGAGAGATTTTATTTTAAAACATGATTGTTAAATTTTGTCAGGTGCTTTTTCTGAATTTGTTGGGATGATCGTGTGGTTTTTATTCTTTGTTTTGTTAATGTGATGTATCACATTGATTGATCTGTGGTTGTTTAACCATCCTTGCATCCCTGGAATTAATCCCACTTGATGCTGGTGTATGATCTTTTAATGTATTGTGGAATTTGGCTTGCTAATATTTTGTTGAAGATTCTTGTACATGTTCATCAGGGATATTGGCCTGTAATTTTCTTTTCTTGTGGCATCCTTGTCTGGCTTTCATATCAGAGTAATGCTCGTCTTGAGAAAAAAGTTTGTTCCCTCCTCTTCTATTTTTTGGAAGAGTTTGAGGAGTGGTATTAATTCGTCTTTAAATGTTTGGTAGAATCATCAGTGAAGCCATCTGGTCCTGGACTTTTGTTTGTTGGAAGGTTTTTGATTACTAATTGAATCTCCTTACTAGGAATCAGTCTGTTCAGATATTCTGTTCTTCATGATTCAGTCTTGATATGTTATATGTTTCTAGCAATTTATCCACTTCTTCAATGTTGTCCAGTAATTGTTCATAGTAGTCTCTTATGATCCTTTGGTTTTCTGTGGTAACGCTTGTAATATCTTCTTTATTTCTGATTTTATTTATATGATTTGTCTCTCATTTTTTCTTGGTGAGTCAAGCTAAAGATTTCTCAGTTGTGTTTATCTTTTGAAAGAACCAGCACTTACTTTTATTACTGAGTCCAAGCTCCTACTGTCACCCCACGACAGGCCAGTAAATCAAGAGATGAATTGTTGGGGCAACGAATAGTGACTTTATTCAGAAAGCCAGCAGGTCAAAAAGATGGTAGAGTAGTGTCCCAAAGAGCTATCTTACCCAAGTTAGAATTCAGTCTTGTTTTATACTAAAAGGGGAGGGAGTGTGGTGTTTGTCGCAAACTTCTTGGTACCAGAATCCTTTATTCTTGCAGCTGTCCAAGTAAGTCTGGTCACAATGTTTCTATAAACCTCCAACAAGACAAATGTTATTCTTTGTTCTGCAACTTTTTATCTCTATATGAATGGAAAAGTGTTATACCTTTAAAGGTCAGAGCTTTGAGAAGCTGAAAGCTAGACTGTATATTTCAGGTTATAAGCAACATTCTTTTCTGAAAGGTGCAGAACCAGCATGACTAAGCACAGGCAACAGAGCACAAAAGTTAGAGCTAAGGGAGTAGCTTCAATATGGAGTCAGGTTTGTTTCTCTCTGTTACAGTTTCACTGATATTTTCTGTTGTCTTTTTAGTGTCTATTTTACTATGAAATTTCCACTCTGATCTTGTTATTTCTTTCCTTCTACTAACTTTGGAATTTATTTATTTATTTGTCTTTCTTTTTCTAGTTCCTTGAGGTATGAGGTTAGGTTGTTTAACTGATATTTTTCTAGTTTCTTGATGTAGGCACTAGGAACTTCCCTCTTAGAACTGCTTTTTCTGCATCCCATAAGTTTTGGTATGTGGTATTTCCATTCTAATTTGTTTCAAGGTATTTTTTTGAATTTTCTTTGATTTCTTCTTTGACCTATTTGTTGTTCAGTAGCATGTTGTTTAACCTTCACGTATTTGTAAATTTTTCAGTTTTCTTCTTGTAATTGATTTCTAGTTTCATACCATTGTAATTGGAAAAAATTCTTGATATGATTTCATTATTCTTAAATTTATTAAGACTTGGGCCTAACACGTGGTCTAACCTGGAGAGTATTTCATCTATGCTGGAGAAGAATGTATATTTTGTTGCTTTTCAATGAAATGTTCTGTATGTGTTTGATAAATTCATGTTGTCTAACGTGTCATTTAAGGCTGATACTTTCTTCCTGATTTTCTGTGTGAATGATCTATCCATTTGATGAAAGTAGGGTGTTGAAGTCCTCTACTATTATTGTATTTCTGTCTGTTTCTCCCTTTAGGTCTGTTAGTATTTGCTTTACATATTTAGGTGCTCCTAAGTCAGGTGTGTAAATATTTACAAATGTTATATCTTCTTGTTGAATTGACCCCTTTATCATCATATAATGACCTTCTTTGTCTCTTCTTACTGTCTTTGTCTTAAAGTGTATTTTGTCTGATATTTGTATAGGTGCCTGAGCTTTCTTTTGTTTTCTGTTTGCATGAAATATCTTTTTCCACCCCTTCACTTTCAGTCTGTGTGTGTCCTTACATCTGAAGTGAATCTCTTGTAGGCTGCATATAGATGGGTCTTGTTGTTTTATCCATTCAGCCACTCTATGTTTTTTGATTAGAGAATTTTAGTCCATTTACAGGTAAAGTAATTGACAGGTATGTACATTCGACCCTTGAAAAATGTGGGTTTCAACTGTATGTGTCCACTTATATGTGGAATTTTTTCAGTAGTAAAAGCTATACTACTACACGATCTGTGGTTGGTTGAATCCTTGGATGTGGAACTGTGGACATAGAGGAACTGTGGATGTGGAGGAACCACAAATACGGATGGCTGACTCTAAGTTTTATGCAGAGTTTTGACTGCGTGGAGGGTCAGTGCCCCTAATCCTCACGTTGTTCAAGAGTCAACTGTACTTATTGACATTTTGTTAATTCTTTTCTGATTGTTTTTAATTCCTCTGTTTCTTTCTTCTTCCCTTGCCCTTTTCCTTTGTGATTTGATGGTTTTCTGTAGTGATAAGTTTAGGTATCTTTCTTTTGATCTTTTGTGTAGCTACAATTGGTTTTTGCTTTATGGTTACCATGAGGCTTACCTAAAACAACTTATATTTGTAACAATCCATATTAAGTTGATAACAGCTTAAGTTGGAATGCATTCTAAAGCTCTACATTTTTACTTCCCCCACCGATGTTTTATGTTTTTGATGTCACAGTGTACATCTGTGTATCCATTAACAAATTATTGTAATTATGTGTTTTTACTACTTTTGTCTTTTAAACTTCATATAGTTTTTAAGTCATCAACACACCACCTTTACATTAGATTATTTTGAATTTTACTATATATTACCTTTACCAGTGAGATTTGTACCTTCATATGTTTTCCTGTTCCTAATTGGTGCCCTTTTGCTCAGCTTAAAGAAGTGCCTTTAACAATTCTTGTAAGGCTGGTCTAGTGGTGATGCATTCCTTTAGCTTTTGCTTGGCTGCAAAATTTTATCTTGCCTTCAACACTGAACAACAACTTTGTCAGGTAGAGTAGTCTTGTTTGACAGTGTTTTGTTTTGTTTTGTTTTGTTTTGTTTTAGCTCTTTAAATATATCATGCCACTTCCTTCTGGCCTGCAAGATGTCTGCTGAAAAAAATCTGCTGATAGTCTTATGGGGGTTCCCTTGTTTATAACAAGCTGTTTTTCTCTTGCTGCTTTTAAGATTCTCTCTTTGTCCTTAACTGTTGACACTTAGTTATAATGTGTCATGGTGTGGGTCTCTTTGAGTTCATCTGTTTTGGAACTCTCTGGGCTTCCTGGATCTGGATGTCTGTTTCCTTTCCCAGGTTAGAAACACTTTGAGCCATTATTTCTTCAAATAATTTTTCTGCCACTTTCTCTCTCTCTTCTCCTCCTCGGACTCCCATAATGTGAATGTTGGTCTGATTGATAGTGCCCCATACATCCCGTAAGCTGTCTTCACTCTTTTTCATTCCTTCTTCTTTTCGCTGTTCTAACTGGGTGAATTCCAATGCCCTGCTTTCGAGTTCATTGATCCTTTCTTTTGCTTCATCTGGTCTGTTGTTGAACCCTTCTATTATATTTTTCTGTTGAGTTACTGTGTTCTTCAATTCTGTGACTTCTATTTGGTACTTTCTTATATTTTCTGTCTCTTTGTTGAAATTCTCACTTTGTTCATCCATTCTTCTCCCAAGCTCAGTGAGTATCTTTGTGACAATTATTGTGAACTTTTGATCAGGTAAATCACATATCTCCATTTCACTGAGGTCTTTTTCTGAGGTTGTATCTTGTTCTTTCATTTGGAACATATTCCTCCATATCATCATGTTTTTCTTTAACGCTTTGCATTAGATGCATTAGATAAAACAGTCACTTCTCTCAGGCTTAAGGAGTGGCCTCATGTAGGAAATGGAACTTATTGTTCAACGTTGCCCTAGATCTTGGTTGTGTCTCAAACCTTTGTGATTGTCTAAGCAGACTACTTTACTTTTAGGGGCTCCCAATAGTTGAGGGTGTGCTGAGACCTGTCATTGTACCAGAGAGGAAGATCTCAGTCAGCACCTAGATTCAGGCTGATTGGATGCCAGACCTTCATGCAGCAGCTTTTCAGATATGCAAATATTCCTCTTTCAGAGGAGGACTGGGAGATGAGTGTTTCTGTATGCTCCCTGTGTGCTGAAAACTGGTGTGAGAGCCAATTAAGAGCTGTCTTTTTCTCTTTGCTACTGTCCCATTGAACCCATGAACACAAGCCCTACTGGTCACCAGAGCCAGGCTTTCAGTGGATGTGTCCACCTGGGCAGCAGACACAAAAGCCAGGGCACCATATGTGTACAGAGCTTCTTTTTCACAGAACCAATGATCTGGGGCAGCCCAGAGGGAGGGTGCAAGGATGGAACTTGCTGGCCTCCCTGGTCCCTAATGAGGATTGTAGTTGGCCCCTTGATTTGTGTTTAATTAGAGCCCTGCCCCTCAGACCACAGCAATGAAGATACACTAATAGCCCTCTTCCACAGATTCTAGCAACCCAGAGGGAGAAGGAGGCAGAGGGAGGGCACAGAGGTGGTACCCACCAGGCTCCATCCCTGGAGTGCATCTCAGTAGACCCCTAGATGTGCACCAAACCAGAAGCCTTCCACTCAGGCCAAAACTCCAAGACAAGCAAATAGACCTCTTTCACAGAAGGACTGGGGGTGTGTTTCAGCCTGCTGTCTCTGCACTGGGCCCTGGGGTGGTAGCCAGCCAAGAACTGTCTCTCCATTTGTTACCGTCCAAGGAGACCCACACACACAAGCCCCACTGGCCACCAGATCAAGGGCATCCCTGGGCAGCAGCCACATAAACTGGGGCACCAGACATAAACCAGGGCCGTAGAAGCGTGTATAAGCTCCCCTGTGGGAGATACCAGTGCAGCAGAGGGAGAGCACAGAGAGAAGCACCCACCCTGCAGGGTCTCTGCAGAGGACTGCAGTCAGCCCTTAGGCCTCTGTTTAATTAGAAACCTGGCCCTCAGGCCAAAGCTCCAGAAGAAGCAAATAGGCCTTTTTACAGAAAAACTGGGGGTATGTTTCAGTCTGCTGTCTCCATGCTGCATCCTGGGGGTAGTAGCCAGCGAAGAACAGCCTCTGCATTTGTCGTAGTCTAAGGGGACCCATGAACACAAGCCCCGTGGGCCACCAGGGCCAGGTGATCAGGGGCATCCCTGGGCAACAGCCACAAAAACTGGGGCACCAGACATAACCCAGGGCACCAGGGTCACGTACAAACTTTCCTCTGGGAGCTAGAGGTGCAGCAGAGGGAGAGTGGAAGAGAGCACCCACCCTCCAGGGTCTCTGGAGAGGATTGCAGTCAGCCCTTAGATGCTTGTTTAGTTAGAAGCCTGCCCGTCAGGCCACGGAATGAATACATACTAATAAGATTCTTATACAGAGAGACTGGGGGCCTCACTGTTACCTCTTGTCCTGCGCTGGTGGTGGGAGCTGGTTAAGAACTCTTTCTGTATTTGTTACTGTCCTGTGGGACCCACGAACGTAAGCCCCATTGGTCACCAGAGCCAGGAGATCAAGATGTGCCCCCTGGGCATTAGCAGCAAGGATTGGGACACCAGACCAGTGTAGAAGCTCCTTTATGGGAGACACCAGCAAGTTGGAGTGGGGCAGAGGGAGAGCGCAAAGCTGGCGCCCAGCCTCCATCCCTGGAAAGCACCTTCGCAGGCCCCTATAAGTGTGCCAGACCCAAAGCCTGGCCCCAGACAGGTAAATGGGCTTCCTTCACTGAAAGACTGGGGGTGTGTTTCAGTCTGCTGTCTGCATTGTGCCCTGGGGTGGAGGGAGGCCAAGAACTGTCTTTCCATCTGTTCCAGTCCCATGAGTGCAAACCCTGCTAGTGGGCAGAACCACGTGATCAAGGAGAATCCCCTGGGAAGTAGCCAGAAAACCTGGGCACCAGCTGTGTGTCCAAGCTCCCCTCTGGGAGAGACTGGCCCTCCGGAGCACAACAGAAGGAGAGTGCAGAGATAGAATCCACCCTCCAAGGTCTCTGGAGAGGATTGAAGTCCGCCCTCAGAGGCGTGTTGAGGAGAAGCCTGACCCTCCAGCTGCAGCGCTGAAGATAAGCTAACAGGCCTCTTTCACAGAGACACTGGGTACCCCAGTCTGCTGCCTTTCTGCTGTGTCCCTGGAGTGCCAGCTGGTTAAGAATTCTTTCTCCATTGGTTGTGATCCTATGGGACCCACTAGTGTAAGTGCCGCTGGGCACCAGAACCAGGAGATGCAGATGAGTCTCCCGGGCAGCAGTTGCACAATTCAGGGTGCCACACGAGTGAGAAGCTCCTTCTGGGGTGACACCAGCCACCTGGAGTGAGGAAGAGGGAGAGCGCGGAGAAGGCAGCCGCTGGCCTCTGTCTGGAGAGTATTTCAGCCAACTGTAAATGTCTGTTAAATTGGATGCCTGCCCCACTGGGATGATGCTTTAAGATAAACGAATAAGCAGTAAGCCTCTGTTGTAGGAAGTCTGGGCACCTCTCAGTTTCTGCCTCTGCCTGGTCCCTGAGGGGAGAGTCCCAGCATGTGAGCCCCTTAAGAGTTGTTTCTCAGTTTGCAGTCATCTACGGGTCTCATGCAACAAGCCCTGTTGGCCTTCTAAGCTAGATGTTTGGGGGGGCTCATCTCTCAGGTGCAGGTCTGAAGAGTTGGGTGCCTGATATGGGGGTCAAATGCTTTGCTCCTTGGGGAGAACCTCGGGCTTCTGAGTTTCCTCCAGATTGTGGGTGGTCACCGTGTGGCTGGTGGGGTTTATGGTGAGATTGTGCCTCAGCCCCTCCTACCCGCTTCCATGTGGGTTTTCTTCTCGTTCGTCCAAAGTGTAGGAGTCACTCAGCTAGTTTTGGGTTTGTTTTCATGAGGAAATTGTTCCTTATGTAGCTGTAGAGTCAGTGTGTCTGTGGGAGGAGGTGAGTTCAGGATCCTGCTACGTCACCACCTTGAATCAGAAACTATTTATTCATCTTGAGTTTCTGACCAATCCAGGAAGCAACTGTGAAATGTTAGATACACAAGGTCACCTACTGTGATTATTATGGGTAAGGAATGGGTCTCATTTGGAGTTTTAAATGCATCACCCTTAAAAAAATGCACAGAGAACTACCTGGTCATCAGGCCAAACTGGAAGAGATGAAGCTCTTCTAGGGACTAAGTCACCCAGCTCAGGTCTCTACAGTAGAGAATAGTTGGAAATAAATGTCTGAAATTGCCTAATATATACTTTTTTCTGCCCAAGAGAGACAGTATTCTGTGACCGTATTACCTGTGATGAACCCAGGTAATGAGTTCAATACTGGGACCAACATTTGGAGAGAGTTCATGGAAGTTTTGCTTTTTTTTTCATTTTTGTTTTTTTTTAAAGAAGTGAGGGCACAGGCATATCCAGAAATGATGTTTTAATCATCATAGTAACAGCTGTTATTTACTGAACTTTATTATACAAGGGACTTGCTTATTGCTTTACCTATATTTCTCTTATCATGTAAGTCCCATATTAAACCATTTTAGAGATGAGAAACTTGAGTCAGAAAGTTTAAGTAACTTACCCAAGACCACACAGCTAGTAAATGGCAGAGCCACTGTGATTCTCTGGTCTGGGGTCTTTCTCGTTTCACACGCTGCCTCAAACGAGAGTTAAAAGAAGAGGAAAGACATTACTGGAGGAGGAAACTCTGAAATATTATGCAGGAATCACCTTTTTAACATATCTACTTCCAACAGTGGAACAAGCTGACTTGGGTGGTTTAATAACAGTTGAGGAAGGCTGTTATTAAAGAGATAAAGAGATATGAAACTAGATGACTTCTAAGGCCCCCCACCAAGTCTGGGAGCTGATGCCTGTGCAGGGGCATTTTGTTGCAAAGAATAAAGAAAGACAATGTACTTGTGTTGCAAAGACTCAAATATACTATGTACAATTCAGGAAAGAGAAGCATTTTCCCATCTGTTTTTGGAGCTGTTTTGGGTTCACCAACTCTATCTGGGTGTTCTTTTTGCAAATATCCAGGTCATCAGAGTACTCGGCAAGTGTTTTTTTGTTTTTTTTAATTAATTAATTTTTATATTTATTTTTGGCTGTGTTGGGTCTTCGTTTCCGTGCGAGGGCTTTCTCTAGTTGCGGCGAGCGGGGGCCACTCTTCATCGCGGTGCGCGGGCCTCTCACTATCGCGGCCTCTCTTGTTGTGGAGCACAGGCTCCAGACGCGCAGGCTCAGTAGTTGTGACTCACGGGCCTAGTTGCTCTGCGGCATGTGGGATCTTCCCGGACCAGGGCTCGAACCCGTATGCCCTGCATTGGCAGGCAGATTCTCAACCACTGCGCCACCAGGGAAGCCCTCAGCAAGTGCTTTGAAGTGACGTCTTTCCTTGTCTATCTTTTCCCCTGAACTTTCGTTCTTTCAGGGTAAAATGCTAGCTCTTATTCACTTTTGTACTCTTCTAACTTAGCCTACTGCCCCAAAGCTGCTAAATAAAAATTTGTCAAAATGAACTGTCTAAACGCCAAATCAAGTCATTCCTCTATTCAAAATATTTTGTCTGTGGGACTTCCCTGGTGACGCAGTGGTTAAGAATCCGCCTGCCAATGCAGGGAACGAGGGTTCGATCCCTGGTCCAGGAAGATCCCACATACCGTGGAGCAACTAGGCCCATGCACCACAACTACTGACCCTGCGCTCTAGAGCCTGTGAGCCACAACTACTGAGCCCGTGTGCCACAACTACTGAAGCCCGTGCGCCTACAGTCCGTGCTCCGCAACAAGAAAAGCCACTGCAGTGAGAAGCCCACGCACCACAGCAAAGAGTGGCCCCCGTTCGCTGCAACTAGAGAGAAGCCCACGCGCAGCAACGAAGACCCAACACAGCCAAAAATAAATAAATAAATTGAAAAAAATATTTTGTTTCTCCCTATTGCCTCCATGAAAATGTCTAAGTTACTTAACATGGAGTAAAGACTGTCTGTGGTTTGTCCTCTTTCTACTTCGCCTGTTGCATTTTTGCCTCCTCCTTCTTTGTGTTTTAGGCACCAACTAATTCAGACTGCTTGCATATTTTCCTCGTCCTCTTGCTCTTCCTCACCTCCGTGTATCTGCAAGGAGGTTCCCTCTGCCTGGCTTGCCTCAGGCAAGAGTTCTTCTACAAGTTCTTCCCTCATTCTCCTAGGTCTCACCAAGCCCAGGGAGATGATGTCACCATCTTTTATGTTCCCATCAAACCTCTATCATGGCTCCTGGGGCTCTGTGGTTTATTACAGTAGATATCACCCTATTTCCCACCAGAGAGCTATCTCTGCATTTTCTCATGCATCTGGATATTTCCAGAAGCTTGATCTTTTCCTGATCTACAGAAGGCATTGAGTTACTATTTGATGAGCAACTGAATCAATCAAAAATTGTAAATCTCCCTCCATATCTGAAACCTGTTGAGTAAAAAATAAGAGGCCAATCTAATGAAATGCCAGACTAACTTTTCGGATGGGATAACAAATAAGACATCTGAAGTATTTACCAATAGGTGTACAAGCATGAGTCTCTTTTTTTGTGAATTATTTAAAAATTCTTTTTGTTAATATTCTAACAATGTCACAAGGTGGAGAAAGATTATTAGACTTGTGCTACAGACTGAATGTTGTTTACATCCCCCCCCGCCAAATTCATATGTTGAAATCCCAGTCCTCAAAGTGATAATATTTGGAGGTAGGGAGGTGATTAGGTCATGAGAGTGGAGCCCTCATGAATGGGGTTAGTGCCCTTATAAAAGAGACCCCAGAGAGCTCCCTTGCCCCTCCCACCATGTGAGGACACAGCGAGAAGGCGCCATCTACAAACCAGGAAGTGGTCCCTCACCAAACAACAAATCTGCCGGCATTTTGGGCTTGGACTTCCCAACCTCCAGAGCAGTGAGAAATCAATTTGTGTTGTTTATAAGCCACCCAGTTTATGGTATTTTGCTACAACATCACTAACAGACTAAGACACTTTTTTCAAAAAAGGCTGTGATGATAAGTCAACGACCGATTCTTTTCATTTATTTATTTATTTTAATGAAATATAGTTGATTTACAATGTGTTAATTTCTATTGTACAGAAAAGGGATTCAGTCATATATATATATAAACATATACATTGTTTTTCATATTCTTTTCCATTATGGTTTATCACATGATATTGAATATATTTCCCTGTGCTATACAGTAGGACCTTGTTGTTTATCCATTCTATATATAGTAGTTTGCATCTGCTAATCCCAAACTCCCAGTCCATCCCTCCCCCCACTCCCCCTCCTCCTTGGCAACCACAAGTCTGTGCTCTATGTCTGTGGGTCTGTTTCTGTTTCATAGATAGGTTCATTTGTGTCACACTTTAGATTCCACTTATAAATGGTATCATATGGTATTTGTCTTTCTCTTTCTGACTTACTTCATTTAATATGATAATCTCTAGGTCCATCCATGTTGCTGCACATGACATTATTTCATTCTTTTTGGTAGCTGAGTAGATCTCCATTTTATATATATATATAATATATATATATAATATATATATACCACATCTTCTTTATCCATTCATCTGTTGATGGACATTTAGGTTACTTCCATGTCTTAGCTATTGTAAATAGTGCTGCAATGAACATTGGGGTGCATGCATCTTTTTAAGTTATAGTTTTGTCCTACATATGCCCAGGAGTGGGGTTGCAGGATCATATGGCAACTCTATTTTTAGTTTTTGAGGAACCTCCATACTGTTTTCCATAGTTCCTGCACCAATTTACATTCCTACCAACAGTGTAGGAGGGTTCCCTTTTCTCCACACCCTCTCCAGCGTTTGTTATTTGTAGACGTTTTAACAATGGCCATTCTGACCAGTGTGAGATGGTACCTCGTTATAGTTTTGATTTACATTTCTCTAATAATTAACGATGTTGAGCATCTTTTCACGAGCCTATTGGTCATCTGTGCGTTTTCTTTGGAGAAATGTCTATTTAGATCTTATGCCCATTTTTCAATTGGTTTTTGTTGTTATTGTTGTTGTTGTTGTTGTTGTTGTTGTTGAGTTGTATGAGCTGTTTGTATATTTTGGAAATTAAGCCCTTGTCAGTCACATCATTTGCAAATATTTTCTCCCAATCCGTAGGTTGACTTTTCATTTTGCTTATGGTTTCCTTTGCTGTGCAAAACCTTGTAAGCTTGATTATATCCCATTTGTTTATTTTTGCTTTTATTTCTATTGCCTTGGGAGACTGATCTAAGAAAACATTGGTACGATTTATGTTGGAGAATGTTTTGCCTGTGTTCTCTTCTAAGAGTTTTATGGTGTCATGTCTTATATTTAAGTCTTTAAGCTATTTTGAGTTTATTTTTGTGTATGGTGTGAAGGTGTGTTCTAACTTCATTGATTTATTTACATGTGGCTGTCCAACTTTCCCAACATCACTTGCTCAAGAGACTGTCTTTTCTCTGTTGTATATTCTTACCTCCTTTGTCAAAGATTAATTGACCATAGGTGTCTGGGTTTATTTCTGGGCTCTCTATTCTGTTCCATTGATCCATATGTCTGTTTTTGTGTTAATACCATGCTGTTTTGATTACTGTAGCTTTGTCATATTGTCTGAAGCCTGGGGGAGTTAGGCCTCCTGCTTTGTTCTTTTTCCTCAGAATTGCTTTGGCATATAAATTTTAGGAATATTTGTTCTAGTTCTGTGAAGAAATGTTATGGGTAATTTGATAGAGATCATTAAATCTGTAGATTGCTTTGGGTAGTATGGACATTTTAACAACATTAATTCTTCCAGTCCAAGAGCATGCGATATCTTTCCATTTCTTTGAATCATCTCAATTTCCTTCATTAATGTTTTATAGTTCTTATCATATAAGTCTTTCACCTTGTTGGTCAGGTTTATTCCTAAGTATTTTTTTTATATGATTGTAAAAGGCATTGTCTTTTTACATTCCCTTTCTGATATTTCGTTGTTAGTGTAAAGAAATGCAACCAATTTCTGTATGTTAGTCTTGTATCCTGCTACCTTGCTGAGTTCGTTTATCAGTTCTAGCAGTTTTTGTGCAGTCTTTAGTGTTTTCTATATATAGTATCATGTTATCTGCATATAATGAGGATTTTACCTTTTCCCTTCTTTTTATTTCTTTTTCTTGTCTGATTACTGTGGCTAGGACTTCCAATACTATGTTAAATAAGAATGGTGAGAGTGGGCATCCTTGTCTTCTTCTAGATTTTAGTGGGAAGGCTTTCAGTTTTTCACTGTTGAGTATTATATTAGCTGTGGGTTTGTCATAAATAACTTATTATGTTGAGATATGTTCCCTCTGTACCCACTTCGGTAAGAGTTTTTATCATGAATGGATGTTGACTTTTATTAAATGCTTTTTCTACATCTACTGAGATGATTATGTGGTTTTTGTCGTTTCTTTTGTTGATGTCGTTTATCACGTTGACTGATTTGCCTATGTTGGACCATCCTTGTGACCCTGGGATGAATCCAAATTGGTCATGGTGTATGTTCTTTTTTATATGTTGTTGGATTTGGTTTGCTAGTATTTTATTGAGATTTTTTTTGCATCTATATTCATCAAAGACATTGGCCTGTAATTTTCTTTTTTGGTAGTGAATGACCAATTCTTTAGTCAAATTCAGAGTATACTGCTTGCTCCAGAACTCAACTGTTGACTTATCACTGTTCAGGTGTTTCCTTTATGACTAACATGAAAAAATAGGTAAAAAATATGATACGATCTCTGTTTAGTTGTCTTTTTTAGAAGATAGTAATTTTATATTAGAAGTGAGGTTTGGAGGAGCATTCCACACTACATTATATGACATAATGAGAATAACTATCCCCCATAACACTGCTGGCACTAGGACTGCATCTTCATTTGTTAAGCACCAGCTGTGTACCAGATACTATTCCTGGCATTATAAGTATCTCTCCTTTAACCCTCAATGCAAGTTTGAGGTGGCTATTCTTACATAAGTACACTGATGTTTGTAAGATATTGATGAGGGGTTAATTCCATCCCTCTTTTAGGGTTAATATAAGGAGGATGAGAAAATGCATTTGAGAGTGTTTTCAAACAGTAAATCTCTATACAAATAGGTGGTTTTATTCCTGACAACTTATTTCAAGAGGAGACACTCAAATTTGAGCATATGTAATAATGTTTGTCTGATTATCCAATTATGTCCTATATCAAGATTATTGTTGAGACTTCCCCGGTGGTCCAGTGGTTAAGACTTCACCTTCCAATGCAGGGAGTGTGGGTTTGATCCCTGGTCAGGGAGCTAAGATCCCACATGCCTCAGGGCCAAAAAACCAAAACATAAAACAGGAGCAATATTGTAACAAATTCAATAAAGACTTTAATAATGGTCCACATCAAAAAAAAAAAATCTGAAAAGAAAAAAAGACTATTGTTGACTTGGTAACTCAGAGCCTTAACTGTCAAACAGAATTCTTCTCCGAAATAGACACTAGATGTGAGTATATATACCTTCATGTACAGAATCATAGGATGCTAGGTCTGGTAGGAAACTTTGATGGATTCAAGCTCAATTTCTTTACTTTCCAAAGGTGGAACTCAAAACAACAGGAGGCTGGCTTAATGTATGATCAGATCAGAAGCAAGTTCTGGATGACAAAGGGTTAGTAACAGAGGAGAGAAAGCTATGGAAAGGGGTTTGGAGAAACTGACTTTGCTTTGGGGAAAAGGAGTTGAGAGAGAGAGAAGAAGCTGTCCAGACACAATATTGGAAAGAGTGTCACAGCCTCAACCCTAATTCCTGAAGCCTTCCCTCCATATGGCATCAAGGAATCCAGACAGCAGAGTCGGGTGGGCTGGGGGTCCAGGCTCTGACCAGGAGGATGGCTGGGTCACTGCATCTCAGGCTTAGACCAGTGTGTCTGAATTCCAACGCTACTCCCAAGTCTGACTGTACTGTTGGCTCATCAAAGGACTTGGGAATCCAGGAATCGGAATCTGAGGCAGTAGGATGGGCCCGGCCGAGATGCTGCCATTGGTGAGTGGCAGAGCTGAGCCCAGAATCCAGCTCTCCCGACCCCTCCTCCGGCCTCCACGCTGCCTGGATGTGTCGAGTCTACCTTTGGCTATGGTCTTCTTTCCTGGATCTCATTTGTCTCTTTCTTCAGCAAAAACTTTTCTTGCAAAAGGATTAACAGTATGATTTGTGTAACTCTATAATTGGGGGAATGAGAGGTTGGGGGGCATTCCACGTCTGCAATCTATCACGTAATGGAAATAGGGAACCCCCAACCCAGTGCCAGCACTAGGAGCACCACCTGCATTTGTCAGGCGCCGACTGTATACCAGGCACTACATCAGGCCCTGTGAGGGTATCCATTACTTGGGGGTAGTTACTCTGACGTGAGTACACTGATTACAGAACACACATACCCACATCTAGGGATCATTCAGCGGTTCAAACGAGTCTACTTCTTCATGCAGTCTGTTCACCGATAACAAAATGTGTTTATCCTGCCTTCCATAGCCTGGAGTATTGAAAGAGCCTGGGCTTTGAGGCCTGCCTCTGACACTTACTTGCTGTGTTTACTTGAACCAGTTCCTTAACTTCTCTGAGCCTCAATCCTCATCGTGGATGTAGCGCTTTCTGCCTCGCCAGGTCAATGATCTGTGTAAGCAATGCACCTTAGTTCCTGGCATGTAATGAGCAGTCCATAAATGAGAGCTATTATTATGTCACTTCCGTTAATAAGATTTTTTTATCAGACCAGTTACCAGCTTAAACTGAGTCCATTCAAAAACAACATTAGCAACATTTGCCAAGCACTTTCTATATTTTGGGTGCTGTTTTATCAATAATTACCTCTATTATTTCATTTAACCCTCACAACAACCTTTGCTACCTATTTAAATGTAATGAATCAATGCGTAAATACTTGTAAGTAGCTGGAATAGTTTCTGGCACCTAGTAAGTGCTATACATGCTTATTTAAATTTAAAAAGATAAATACTGTCCTTTCCCCCATTTCTCAGATAGGGACGCTGACTCCCAGAGATAAAATGACTTGGCCAAGGTCACACAGCTGGAGGGCGAGGAAGCTGGGACCCATACCCTGGCAGGGCTCCTGCAGGCCTCGCGTGAAGCTTGTGGCAGACGGTCCTGGTATTTCTCACAGAGCTGAAGGCTGTACCCGTGATGGAGAGGAGGAGAGTGATTCACCTGCTGAGACATCCTGCATGTTGGCTCTTTCCCTCATTTCTTTAGATACCGACTTCGTCCAGTGCCCTAACATCCAGGTCTCGCTCTGTTCATCCGCTTGGGTGGTCCTTTCTCTCTCCGCAGAGCAACTGGGCTACACCAGTCTCTCTCTGATCCCATAGGGACCTGGTCACCCTTCTCTCTCAAGAACCTTCCTGTCTGAAGCAGCCCAATTTCCTTCCACACTGTATGTAGCAGGTCAACCGGGATCAGAAGTTTACCTGCCTTTTCGCCCTCTCTTTGTGGGTTTTCCTAGAATGTTCCTCCCTCTGCACAAATCTGTGAATCATTCCCCCACAGTCTCAAGAAACGCATTCCTGGAAATGGGCATTAGTGCCACATGATCATACAGAAGAAGCATGGGGACACAGGTGACATTTTAGCTGCTTGTGTCCAGACAGCCCGGGGTGTGATGGGCCGCGCGCCCCTCGTTAGGCCATCGTTTACCTTTTCTTCTGCGTAACCGCTGTGGCGTGCGTCTGCGCGGAAAGCCTCGTGCGCCTTGGAAGGCTGTGATCTTGATCTCCACGATAAGAACACCACTCTCACTTGAAACCGCCGCTCGCGGGGCCTGCTTTGCTTCTCAGGGACGCTTAGTTCTTAAACCCAGGCGAGATGAAAAACATATTGTGCATCCCTCGGGGACTATTTAAAATGTAAAATATAAATATTTCTCCTTTGAATGGACTTAACTTAGCAAGCCTGGGTCTGGTCTGTGTCCCTTCAGTCATCACACCGACAGGATGTTTGCCAGCCCTTCATTTCGCGGAGTCGAACCGCGCTGGGGCAGAGCCAGCCGGCACTCGGGCCCTTTCTGCTGAGCAGGCCTCACGAGGATTGCCAAGTCTCCCTTGATCACATAATGCCTTTCAGATAAGGTTAACTCTGCAGCGGGCCCTGCCTCGTGTTAGTGCTTTATGGTGACAGATCCCCTGGCTCCGGCTCTCCCGTGACAACGAACCCCTTGTGAGGAACATCTAAGGGGAAGGTCAACCAGCCGGGGGTGCGGTGCAGGGCCTGGGACTCACACCTTTGCCTTGTCACGGCCAACTCAAGCCCACTCCCCTCCTTCCCCCCCCTTCCCCTAACCAGGGTGTCCTGAAGAACTTCTGAATAGGAAGGGAAAAACCAAGAGAGTGGCTACATCTTCCTTCTAGCATTCTCCCACTTTGCCAGACTTCACGGCTGCCCTTCAAAGATGACTGAGAATACTCTTCCTATCTCACACACTGTTCAGCCGTCTAGCCTGCCCCTTCCTCCTGCCTTAATTTAGGACCCAGGGCTTGCAGGGGACCGGGGGGCAGGCAGCGTAGGGCTCTCTGATTCCCTTCTGCAGCTGGAGTGATAGCTCCTGACGCTTGTGGGGCTGAGTGGTGGAAATTTTCTGTATGTTCTATTTGCAGGTCTTCTTTGCTTCTGAGAAACATTAAACAATAAAAGAAACCTCACTGGGTGCAGGAAAAAATATGTCTTTGTTGAGCCAGGGGGTACTTAGTACTCCAGGGACAGTACCGAGTGGGAAAGTGGCTTCCGAGTGTCCCAGCCTCGGACCCCTTTCTTCCAGCAAAATCTCATGAGGAAGCCCCACCTTAACAGGGAGTTTTCTGGCTCAAGGAGGGTGTTGAGTGGAACACTTATGAATGGCACCCCTGGGAAACACCTGAGGCTTTGAGGAGCAGAGCTAGGGAAGCATCTGGATATAAAGGGAGCACGCAGCCTCGGGTTCCGGTTCCAGTTCTGCCATAGCTTGAATGGTACCGAGCAAATCATTTCATACCTGGGGGCTTGTTCTGTCCTCTGCCGATGAGCGTTCAGGTGAGAATAGTGTGTGGTGATCAATGTGCTTTGGCACACAGCACCTCCTGCTTGACTCAGTTTGCAGAGGAGTGTTGGGGGTTGGTCCAGAAGAGTCATAGCTGGAAGTCCATCTGTTATTTTTCTTCCTTTCCTCTCATCTCCCATGTTATTTTGGATCAGCCAGAGAAGAGATTCTACCTGGGGTCTCCTCGCATCCCCAGTGTCCTGGTCCAAAGTTCCGTGGACTGGGTAGTTTACAACCAACAGAAATTTCCTCCTCACGGTTTTAGAGGCTGGATGTCCAAGATCAGGGCACCAGTACAACTGGCTTCTGATGAGGGCCCTCTTCCTGGTTGCAGACAATACACAGCCTTCTCTCTGTGTCCTCACATGGCAGAAGGGGCGATGGAGCTCGCTGGGGTCTCTTTAGTAAGGGAACTAATCTCATTCATGAGGGCTCCACCCTCATTATCCAATTACCTCCCCCAAAGCCCTATCTCCTAATACCATCACCTTAGGGGTTAGGATGTCAACATATGAATTTTGGGAGGACACATTCAATCCATAACACCCAACCACCCCATATATTGCAGATCAGCCAACTGCAGGCATGCCCTGTCTTTTTCCCACTTTGGGGTCTTCTGTGGCTTATTTTCTCCTCCTCTATACTTGGTTTATTTTTCTTTTTACCTTTTCATTAAAAAAACCAAGCAGTTGTGTGTCCTAGGGACTCTGATGTCTCAGTGATTTGCAAGAACTGGGAGAGGGAACCGGAGTCTAAGGCTATGGACACAGAAAGGTGGGGGATGTCACACCCCTCCCCCCAGCCTTTCACGAGGCTGATGTCTCTGGAATAGCAGAGGCCATTATCCCTGGCCTCAGGCCGTCATTTACTCCTGGCTCCTGCCTCACTGAGGGTCACTTGTTCCCGGAGTCCTCATCTATAAAATAAGGAGGCTGAGTTTGCTGATTGCCAAGATGCCTGTTAATTCTAACCTCCTCTGAGGGTATCGCCCCATATACCTCTTAAAATGGGCTTGGGCTGGAGCTGATCAGAGCACCAGCAGAGCAAAACAGAATTTTGAGGAATGAAGTTCAAAGGTCCCTCATTTTGCTGTCCTTGGTGCTGCTTGGCTCATACAATAGAACAAAACGTCATGAGTAAGATATTTTACTATCGATGAGGAAGATTGCCCTCAGCCTCTTCTTTTGCATTAAATTTTACCAGAAATGCAACATGATTGCAGACTGTTTGGAACTTTTATTTTACAAAAGTCACCTACAATCACATGACCCTGACGTTGCAGCCATTATTTTTGGTTTTTCTGTTTCAGAGTTATCTCAGCTACGTGATTATCTCAAAGATGGAAGACAGTTGTTTATGCATTTTTTCACTGACATCTTATATGAACATCTTTGGTGCTAATGAGATCAGAGTCTTTGGGATCAGATAGCCACTTTCTACCTGGATAACTCTGGATAGCGTCTAGACCATCAGTTTCCCCATCTGTAAAATAGTACAACCACTAGGATTAAATTAAATAAGATATATAAACACACGTAGCACAGAGTTTGACATATAGGCAATACTTAAAATATCAGTTCTGCCCTGCTTCCTTCTGAATACCCCAGACAGCTATCATTTATGGCATTTCCTATCTGACTAATTGAAATTTGGAAAGGGATTATAAATCTAACTCTACGTTTTGTTTTGCCAGAATTATTTTGGTGTGTAATGTTAATCCAGTCCAACATGTATCTATTGAACTTCCACTTGGAAAGACACTGTGCCTTTTACCGTGTAGCGTAGAAAAAGCATGATACTAGTTCTCAAGGAACTTACCATCTGTAAGGGGAGATAAAGCAAATGTGCAAATAGCTATCATCTTGATGCAAGGTGTGTCGAGAGACATAGGACGGATGTGGATTGTGATGGGCTAAAAAGTAGGAAGAGGGGACTTCCGGCCAGAGACTCAGCTCCAGCTCCGCCCCTTTAAATCAATCTGTCCACTGGCTGGAGCCCCATTCTTTCGGCTCTGGTTGTTCCTTGCTTATCACATCCTCTGGGTTTTCCACCTTATTTAATGCTGTGCTTTCCTGCCTCTCCATTTAAACTTCTTAGCTATTTTTCTTTGAACTGTTTTTCTCATGCCTGCCCTTGTGACATCTTGACCTCCTGACTCCATACACTGTATATACAGTAGGGTTCATCCTGTGCTACTCTGTCCAGAGCTCCAGGAAACCCGCCTGGCCAGCCATGCCCTATACATTAGCCACGCCCTTATTAGCCACGCCCCAAGTCATTAGCCACGCCCTGATTCACCTCTGTCCTGGTCTCAGAAAGGACTTTTTGGTAGAGGAGAGATTTGATCTATTCCTCTAAGAGCAGATGGTATTTAAAAGATAGAAGGGATTTCTAAATGGTAGGAATGAGCCAAGCAAACGTGCAAATGAAGGAAATTGTCCCGTGTTTGGGAAATGCTGAGTAGTGGGGCTGGAACACAGACATACATAGAGGTGAGTCATCGAAGAATTGTGGATGGATAAACTGAGGTAAAATTGTGGAGGCTTCAGAAATCTCATTTAATAGTTTTAAACTTCACTTGACAGATAGGATGGAGTTACTGTAGATTTCTGATCTAAATATGTTCAAGTTTTCCTGACAAGGGCTTTGCAGCATGGGAAGGATTATGATCCCACATCTGGGCGCACCATGCTTCTTTGGGGCCCCTCTATGGCCCACTGTTACCCCAGATGTCACCTGGTGGCACTTGCTTCGGCTTCAGCTATCTTTTTCATTTTCTGGCCTGGCACTTCTCTGACGCTGCAGCAGGATGGGAGGGAAGGACCCTCGCAGATACCCCATCCTGCCAGCCTGGACGTGCAAGAACATTCACCCGCGCGGTAACCTGTCCCCCATGGGGAAGGATGTGGGTGATAAATGCTACCCTCTGGGTAGCAGTCTCCACAGCTCCTAGGAGTGTCCAGCACGACTGAGCCCAGAATGTACTTATGGAACTGCTGCCCTTATTTTCTGTTTCATTCTCTGCACTATTCCCCTCCTATTTCCTGGAATACCTTCCCAAAATAAATACCTTTGAGAAATGCCTTGTCTCAAGGTCTGCTTTTCCTCAGAAAGCTGGGCTAAGACCCATGGGACTTGTGTCTCTGCCCTAGAGCAAGGATGAGAAAAAGGTTTCAAACTACATTTCAAATTCATTAGCCTGTTGAACCATGTAGGGGGTTTCGTTTTATGGGTTTTTTTCCCAAATTCTTCTTTTTTGTTGTTGTTATTATAAAATATATTTAACATAAAATTTGCCATTTTAACCATTTCTAAGTGTACAATTCAGTGGCATTACTTACAGTATTGTGCTACCATCATCACTTAAACTTCAAACTTCTTTCATCACCCCAACAGAAACCCTAGAGCAATAACTCCCCATGTCCTGGCAGCCTGGCTAAACTCTAATCTACTCTCTGGCTCTGAATTCGTCTGTTCTAGAGATTTCATATAAATGTAATGATACAGGATTTGTCCTTTTGTGTCTGGCTTATTTCACTCAGCTTAACACTTTCAAGATTCATCCAAGTTGTAGCATGTATCAGAACTTCACTCCTTTCTATGACTGAATAATATTCAATTGTTTGGATATACCATATTTTGTTTTTCTATTCACCCATCAATGGACACCTGGGTTGCTTCCACATTTTGGCACTTGTGAATAGTGATGCAGTGAATATTGTCATGTAAGTGTCTGTTTGGATCCCTGCTTTCAATCCTTTTGGGTATATACCCAGGAGGGGAATTGCTAGGTCATATGGTGATACTACGTTTAGCTTTTTGAGGAATTGACAAAATGTTTTCAACAAGAGTTGCTCCATTTTATGTTCCCACCAGCAGTGTAGTAGGGTTCTAATTTCTCCACATCCTCACCAACACATTATTCTCCATTTTAAAAATTATTATTATTATTTCTATCCTAGTGGGTGTAAAATGGTATCTCATTGTGGTTTTGATTTGCATTTCCCTAATGATGAAGGACACTGAGATCATCTTTTCATGTGCTTATTGGTCATTTGTATATCTTCTTTGTAGAAATATCTATTCAAGTCCTTTGCCTTTTAAAAGTTGGGTGGTTTGTTGTTTCATTGTTGAAAATTAGAGTCTTGTTATATATTCTGGAAATATGGTCAGGTATACCAGAGATACAATTTGCAAGTATTTTCTCCCAGTCTGTCAGTTGTATTTTCACTTTCTTGGCAATGTCTTTTGATGCACAAAGTTTTAAATTTTGCTGAAGTTCAGTTTATCTAGTTTATCTTTAGTTGCTTGTGTTTTGGTGTTGTATCTAAAAATCTGTTGCCAAGTCCAAGATTATGAAAATGTACCCCTATGGTTTCTTGAACTTTTTTTGAAGACTTATGTCTCAGGCACTTTCCATACGTAATGTTATTTAATTCTTGCAGCAAACCTGTATGGTAATATTGTCCCCTTTTGATTGATGAGGACATTTAAGCTCAAAATTGTAATTTGCCCAAGACTGTGCAACTAGTAAAATGATAGAGGAGGGATTTGAACTAGTGCTTCCTAAGTCCTGATAGATACAAATTTGGGGGGTTCAGGAACGAGATACCATAATTTACAGAATTTCTCAAGAATTCGCCCAAATCATAACTTATTCTTAAAATACTTCCAATGTTCTTTATATACTTAACTCATTATTATGGATATCTAAAAATTTTTGTTTAATAAACAAATATTAAATTTAGTAGAATTTATATAGTGAATGTTCAAACACTGGAAATGCCAGCAAACAGTATTGGCTTATATTCAAATAATGTAATGTTTGGATCTCTTAGCAAGATTAATAGAACGTCAAAGAATCTTGTGTAGAAACTGTCAATTTAAGGATTTATTTGCTTCTAAAACTTGCTATTTCTTATATCATTCTTCATAGGATTTAAATAAAGCATACAATGTGTATAAGCTTATTAATATTTATTTTATGTGCCAGAATGACTCTCTGTTAGCAGCAGACAGGGCCAGAAGCAAACATTTATAATATGGCAACTGCTACAAGCAAGACTGATTAGATCGTAAACTCTCCTCTCCGACGTTGACTGTTAAGCTTTAATTCTTGCTAGAGGATGATAATACTTTCCCCCTTTCCCCAATTTCTCGACTGATTTTTCTCAGGATTTAGGAAAACATAAATTTTCTGAGGAATGCCAAGAAAGAATTCTTGCATGGAAACACTAATTAGAACCAGATCTGAGTGTTTCCCCTTAAAATCCCAAGAGACGTTAGGAAGGAAGGAGAAAAGGAAAAGATCCTTCAGTTTTATGATTAGGAGGTCTCCAGTATAACACTCTGAGAGTGATTATTGGTGTATTAGTTTCCCATTGCTGCTGTAACAAATTACCACAGACTTACTGGCTTAAATTAATTCTCTCACTGTTCTGAAGGTCAGAACTTCACAGTCAGTGTCACTGGGCTAAAGTCAATGTGTTGACAGACCTGGTTCCTCCCGGGGCTCTGCTGTTTCCCTGAGTGTTTCATCTTTGAGTGGCTGCCTATATCCCTTGGCTTGTGGCCCCTCGCTGATCTTCAGACAGCATTCACTGCAGTCTCTGCCTGCATCATTATATCTCCTCCTCCTCGGACTCCTCCTTCATCCCTCTTCTGGGGACCATTGCGATTACACTGGGCCCATTGTATAATCCAAGACAACACCCCTCGTCTAAAGATCTCTAAGTTAGTCACATCTGCAAAGTCCCTTTTGCCATATAAGGTAACATTCCCAGGTCCCAGGAGTAGGTCACGGACCTAACGTGGGGGCCATTCTTTAGTTTACTGCACTGGGCACTGTGGTCCACTCTTTAAGTAAGAATGAAAGGCGGGGCTTCCCTGGTGGCGCAGTGGTTGAGAGTCTGCCTGCTGATGCAGGGGACGCGGGTTCGAGCCCTGGTCTGGGAGGATCCCACGTGCCGCGGAGCAGCTGGGCCCGTGGGCCACAACTGCTGAGCCTGCGCGTCTGAAGCCTGTGCTCCGCAACAAGAGAGGCCGCGATAGTGAGAGGCCCGCGCACCGCGATGAAGAGTGGCCCCCGCTTGCCACAGCTGGAGGAAGCCCTCGCACAGAGACGGGGACCCAACACAGCCAAAAATAAATATAAAAATAAATAAATAAACAAGAGCCTTCCCTAAATTTAAAAAAAAAAAGAAAAAGAAAGGCGGATAGACGTGGCCAGGACCTGACAACAGGTGAGCCATCTAGATCAAGGTACTGAATAAAGAACGTGCCTAGGTGCCAGTTAGGCTTCATCTCAGTAGGCAAAATTCAAGGTCTAGGGGAACTTGGCAGGCTCCTGTCCTGATCAAAGTCAAGAGCTGGTGAGTATGTGAGCTGAATTACAAGGGGCTCAACTTGAAAGGAAAGGAAGTAAGATCCAGAAAACTGACGCTCTCAAGTTTAGGTGGGCAGCCATCACAGGAAGTCTGTCAGTAGAACAAGAGCTCCTGCTTAGGCTCTGATTTTGAAAGGAGGTCTAGTCTCTTGGAAGGAAAACTGGTAAGAATCAAGTGTGACTTCAGGGCTCTCAGGATAACAGAGGAACCAGCTTGTTCCTGCGTTACAAATTCAGAATGTGGAAAGATGCAAAAGCATAGCTCTTATGACCTGTATGTTTTAGGAGAGTGTAGGTTTTAGAAACCATGTTATATGGTTATGTGGTACCTGGTGTGATAAGTGATATGTGGGGTAGGTGAACTGTGACCTAAGAAAAACATGAGATTGTCTATGATGAGAATTAGGAATGGGCTTAGACAAATCATATTTACAGAAAGATTTATTCTTCAGGCTATGGAGCACTTAACACCTTGTATATAAGTGCGTGTACGCACATGGGTGCATGTGAATCTTAGAAAGAGTACATTTTACTTATCTACTCTCCCAGTGAGATAGAGCAAGATTGCCTATACCTTCCTGATACCCCCCCAAAAAACCTGCAATAATTATGCTCAAATACTTCTCCTTATGGACTCATATGAGGATTTCTTTGAATATATATCTGGAATGCGATTCCTAGGTCAGGGATTATAAGTGCCTGGTCACTCCCCAGAACGATGGTATCAGTCTACATTTTTTTCCAGCAGTGCATGCGGATTCAGGTATCCTTACATTCCTGTTAACATTTATCATTTTCCAACTTTCTAACTTTTCCAATCAAATTTATTAGGCAGTGCCTCCTTGTTGTTTTAATTTGTGCTTTTCTGTCTAGTGCATTTCAACCTTGTTTCATATGCTTATAGTCATGTGACTTTCCTCTGCTATAAACTTCCTCTTTGTACCCTTTGTTGACTTTTTCTATTAGAGTTGTTATATTTTTCTTGGTTCATATGAAAGTGTCTCTTGTATTCAGGAATATTAATCCTTTGTCAGTGTCAGGCATTACAGATAACTTTTCCATTCTGTCAGTCTATTAGTTTTGTCCATGATGTTCTTTGCTGAACAGAAATTCATAATTTTGATGTGATCAAACACATCAAGTTTTAGCTTTATTGTTTGCACTTCTGAGATTTTAAGAATTTTCCCCCGTTCAAGTCACAAAAAATATTCCTCTGTGTTTTCTAATAACTTTAGGTCTTTAATCCATTTGGCGTCCACCTATCCGGTGCTAGGTATTAATTCAGGTTTGTTTTTCTTCCTAATACTAGCTGCTAGATAATGGATCCTTTCTCCATTGATTAATGATGCCATTTTACTATACATTAAGTTCCCCTCTATACATGAATCTGCCTCTGACCTCTTTTTTCTGTTCTGTTGGTCTACTTTGCTGCCGTACTGTTATTACTGTGACTATATGGTAAGCCTTAATAATTGATACATGTCCCCCTTATAGATCTTCTTTTAAGAATAACTTAGCTTTTGAGAACCTTCATTCTTTTTTTTTCTTTTTCTTTTTAAAATTAAGATACAATTCACACATACCATTAAACATACCCTTTTAAAATGTATAATTCAGTGGTTTTTAGTATATTTGCAGCCATCACCGCTCTCTGATCAGAACCTTTTTATTCCCCCCAAAGAGAAACTTTGTACTTATTAGTAGTTACTCTCCCTTTCCCCCTTCCCCAAACCCCTGGAAACTACTAATCTACTTTCTGTCTCTATGGATTTACCTATTCTGAACATTTCACTTAAATAGAATCATACAATATGCGATCTTTCATGACAGACTTCTCTCACTTAGCATAACATTTTCAAGGTTCATCCATGTTGGTGTATGTATCGTATTGTGTAGTATTTTTGTTGCCAAATAATATTCCATTTGTATGGATATGCCATATTTTGTTTATCATCCGTCAGTTGATAGCTATTTGCGTTGTTTCCACTTTTTACTATCTTGAACGATGCTGCCATGAACATTCACGTACATGCTTTTGTATGAACAGTTTTCAGTGCTCTCGGTTATAGACCTAGGAATCAAATTGCTGGGTCATATGGTAACTCCATGCTTAAATTTTGAGAAAATCCCAAGCTGTTTTCCAAAATAGCTGCACCATTTTACACTCTCACCAACAGCACTATCATCTTTTACCTGGCTTATTGCTTAGGCTCCTAACTCTTTTCCCTGCTTCCACACCTACCCTCAGACTGTCTCTTCTCAATATGTATGATACCAGAAAGATTCAATGGGTTTGATTTCCATTTCCTTAATGGCTGATTTATGTTGAGCATCTTTCTATGTGTTTGTTGGCCATTTGTGTATCTTCTTCAGAGCAATGTCTATTCAAATCCTTTGTCCATTTTTAAATTATGTTGCTGTTACTGAGTTACAATTGGATTATACCACTCCTCTGATCAAATTCTCCCCAAACCACTCAGAGTAAAAGCCAAACTCCTTGCAATGGCTTAGGAAACCTACAAGATCTGCTCACTCCGTGAACACTTTTCCTCCCACTCACCCCTCCTCAACTCTGCTCTAGCTACTGGCTGCTCTGGACTCCTGCCTCTGGGCCTTTGCACCTGCTATTCCCCTTACCTTGATGCATCCCCACAGATGACCACAGGACTCTAATTTTTCAGGGGTTTGCTTAAATTTCATCTTTCAGTGAAGACTTACCTGTTCACCTCATTTAAAAAATCACACCACACTTCTAGTACCACTACCACCGCCCTCCCTTTCCTAGTTCCCTGGTTTATTTTTCTCCATAGCACTTGTTCCCTTTTAAGTGCTAGATATTTGTGCTTATTTTTGGTTTTGCCAGTCTTTCTCCACCCCGACTTTAGAAAGTAAATTCCATGAGGGTAGGGATTTCAAAAGACATTACGATCCACAAGAACACCCCAGGACCTTTGGCACTTTTCTGTTTGGAAATCAGTGCAGCAGTGGTTCAAATTATTTGTCTTTCCTGCTTCACGTGGATTTCAATGTAGTCTTTCCTCCTCCTCCTCCTCCATGCAGGGCTGCTTCTGTCACAGCATTGTGATTTCTACAAGGGCAAGTGGTGAGTTCATTTGTTTTTGTTGGTTTGCTTTTTTAAATGTATAGATAAATTTTTTAATGTATAGATAAATTTATTTATTTATTTATTTATTTTTGGCTGCTTTGGGTCTTCGTTGCTGCATGCGGGCTTTCTCTAGTTGTGGCGAGCGGGGGCTGCTCTTCGTTGCGGTGCATGGGCTTCTCATTGTGGTGGCTTCTCTTGTTGCGGAGCACAGGCTCTAGGCGTGCAGGCTTCAGTAGTTGTGGCATGCAGGCTCAGTAGTTGTGGCTCATGGGCTCTAGAGCTCAGGCTCAGTAGTTGTGGCACATGGGCTTAGTTGCTCTGTGGCATGTGGGATCTTCCTGGACCAGGGCTCGAACATGTGTCCCCTGCATCAGCAGGCAGATTCTTAACCACTGTGCCACCAGAGAAGTCCTGTTGGTTTGCTTTTTAAAATCAAAATGTGAATATGTGTTTAAATAAAGAAAGAAATCACTGGATTCTTAAAAATGAATTCCTTATCTCTTTCTTTAAGAAATTTCCAATTACAATCTGGCTTCCCCTCCCACCTAGAAAACTCAACTGCTCCCAGCTACCCCTGACATTGATTGGAACCCAGAGGGGTGGTGAGGGGCCCAGAAACTAAGCCTCATAACTTCAGGATAAATCAGACTCTGCTCCCCAGCAGTCCTGCTTCCTTTATTGAGATGGTTTCCTCGTTCTCACTCTGTCATTAGTGCCTTTTTTATTGATTAGCGTACAGTACACAGAAAGCACACAGATCATAAGTGTACAGCTCAATTAAATCTCCCAAGTTCAACACACCTGCCCAACCAGCTTTCACATCAAAAGACCAAATGCTGCCCAGCAGAACCTATCTGGATTGGTTGTACTTTTAGCTGATGAAGGAGGTCAAGGCAAAAGAACAAACAAATGGACCATAGCACGATACATGTTTACCTTAGTAACAGGACTATACCCTTTCAGAAATGAGCTTCCAAATGTGCCTGATACTCTTGAATTTCCATAATGAGCTCATCTAATCTCTGTGCAGATGTCTGATAATGCGATTCATCCTAGCATTTTAGCTTTTCTCTCTTTTTAAAAAATAAACTTAATTTTTTTTTAAAAAAGGGAACTAATGTTGAATATATGTGGCCAGTTTGACTTTTGATACTGTAAGTGGATGGTTCCCAGGAGGAGAAGGGCAGCAAGGCGCCGTCTGAATTTACTCTGAATCACTCTCGAAATCTCGTCACCCCTTCTTCTCAAGCAACCTTTGCATGGGATCCAGGTTCTCCTTTCAGGAAGCAAAGCAGACAATCATCTATAGCCCAGAAGTGCTGAGAAAGCCCCAAGCTCAAAGTATCCCTTCCGAATTTGCTAGTTTCTCCACCAATTTCTGACCTTTGTTCCTAGACCTTCATGTTGGTAAAAGCAAGTACCCCTAGAAAGGTATGATTTGAAGCATGATGCTTTAAAAATGCAACAAGTTTGACATACCTTCCGGGTGTAATGCTTTTCTGGGGTAGGTTAGAGAGAATAAAACTCTGAGGGAGAAAAGGAGTAATCAGGAGAAAGTGACATGTGTGAGAATTACTGTGGTTTAGTGGTGAAGAGGTTAAGCATGAGAGACACACATGGGTTCCAATCCTAGCACTGCCACTGTACAAGCTGTGTGTGCTACAGGTCGCTGCCTTCAACTTCCCTAAGCATTGGGTTCATTATCCACAGCACAGAAGAATCACTGTACTAGTGCAATGAGATTCTGTAGAATGGGGATAATCATACTAACAGTGTGGTGAGAATCAAAGGAAATAATACATTTGTAGGAAGCAGAATAATGTTCCCCAAAGATGCCCACATCCTAATCCCAGGAATCTGTGAATGTGTCACCTTATGTGTTGAAAGGGACTTTGCAGTTGATTACCTTTAAGGACCTTGAGGTGGGGAGATGGCAAAGGAGAATTAGATTGCAGATGGAATTAAGGTTGCAAATCAGGGAGATTATTGAAATAGGGAGATGATCCAGGATTATCTGTGTGGGTCCACTGTACTCAGAAGGATCCTTAGAAGTGAAAGGAGGAGGCAGAAGAGAAGGTCAAAGTGATGTGAAGTATTGGGAGAAGAACTTGACCTACCATTGCTCTCTTTACAATGAAGGAAGGGGCAAAGAGACAAGGAATACCGGCAGCCTCGAGAAGCTGGAAAAGGCAAGGAAATGGATCCCCCCCAGAGCTTCCAGAAAGAGACACAGCCCTGCTGATACCTTGATTTTAGCCCCGTGAGAACTGTGTCAGATTTCTAACCTTCATAACTGTAAGATAATACATTTGTGTTGTTTTAAAGCCTTTGAACTGGTGGTAATTTGTTACACCAGCTCTAGAAAACGAACACAAACTAACAGAAAACTAATAAAATATTTAAAGACCCTAAAGAAGTGCCAGGTACATAATGAGTTAATAAATTAAATCCGTGTTAGTTATGCAGGGTAGATAGGGAAAAGGAATGCCGAATACTCTAAAATGTTTAATATGTAACAATTTTGTCCAGGGTTGACCCTGTATATGTCATCAAAAGCCTGTTCTGAGAATCTCATAGAGATTCACAAAGCTGGCTTTAGAACCTAAAGTAATTCTTCCTCTCACTTGTTTATGGTCAGAGCCAGGGTTGTCATGTCTAAGTACACTCCCAATAGTCATTCTGTTCAAAAAGCACTTGAAGAAATGTGTTATTCCAAATATATATATATAATACATTCTTTATATGTCTATCAGTATACATAAATATATATTATTTATACATAAATATAATATAAATATATGTATTATATACATAAATATATAAATATAAATATACGTGAATACATAAATATATAAATATATTTATATGTAACTATATATTATACAAATATATATAAATATATATGTGTGTATATATATATATATATACACAGAGAGACATACATATACTTATATAAATATAATTTATATTTATAAAAAATAAACCCCTTCCTGGGCTATAGCAATGTCAGATGGATGTATCCCACCTCATTGGTTACCACCCTTCTGATGCAGACCCTATTACCTCTCACGTCGATGATTTTTTTTTTAACATCTTTATTGGAGTATAACTGCTTTACAATGGTGTGTTATTTTCTGCTGTATAACAAAGTGAATCAGCTATACGTATACATATATCCCCATATCCCCTCCCTCTTGCATTTCCCTCCCACCCTCCCTATCCCACCCCTCTAGGTGGTCACAAAGCACCAAGCTGATCTCCCTGTGCTATGCGTCTGCTTCCCACTAGCTATCTATTTTACATTTGGTAGTGTATATATGTCCATGCCACTCTGTCACTTCATCCCAGCTTACCCTTCCCCCTCCCCGTGTCCTCAAGTCCATTCTCTACGTCTGCGTCTTTATTCCTGTCCTGCCCCTAGGTTCTTCAGAATCTTTTTTTTTTTTTTTTTGGTTCCATATATATGTGTTAGCATACGGTATTTGTTTTTCTCTTTCTGACTTACTTCACTCTGTATGACACGTCGATGATTTTTAACAGCCTTCCAACCCGTCTCCTGCACGTCGGTGGCTCCTGCCTTCCAATCCATCTTCCATGCTGTCTTTATGGAGCTTTTTAATAATAAAGATCTGGTCCTGTCCATGCCCACCCCCACCCCCAGGCATTTAGTGATTTCCCAGAACTTTTATAGGAGAAGGTCCTGAGATCATCAGTGATTTCAGAGGACTTTACAGGCTGTTTCCAAGCCCCTTTCCTTTCTAGAAAGCTTGAGATTTCCCAGCTTGCCTATTTGAGCTTCGGGCGGCGGCCTGCCAGGACGACTCCTCGGTCCCTAAACGTCTACCTGCCTCCTGACTTTGGGCATCCTGTCCCCTCCTCCTGGAAGGTCTTTCTCTGACAACTTGGCAAGTCGAAGTTTCATCCACTGTTGTCTAAAGCCTTTACAGACCAGCCCAGCGAGACATAGTCTCCTCTCCAAGACCACAGAGCATCAACTGCCTTCTAGAACAGTGCATTCATACCTGCCTTAAATTCTCTGTGAGCACATAAACCTTAGGGGGCAGGAGGGATGGGAGGTGAGGGACACGGAAACTTACGTATTGATGAATCGCACACAGCATCAGAACTGTGCCTTCCATGATGGTCCCCAGTGTCACATGTGGCTATTTAGATTTTAACTAGTCAAAATTAAATCAATTAAAAACTCTTTAGTCCTCCTGGCCAAATTTCAACTATTCAATTGCCACACGTAGTTAGTGGCTACCGTACTGGAAAACAGGGACATAGAACTTTCTGTCATCATTGAAAGTTCTGGGACATCCCTGGCGGTCCAGTGGTTAGGACTTCGCCTTCCAATGCAAGGGGTGCGGGTTCGATCCCTGGTCAGGGAGCTAAGATCCCACATGCCTCGCAGCCAAAAAACCAAAGCATAAAACAGAAGCAATATTGTAACAAATTCAATAAAGACTTTAAAAATGGTCCACATCAGAAAAAAAAAAAAGTTCTATTGGTCAGTGCTGATCAAAATACAATAAATGATCAATAAATACCTGAAGAGGAAAGCAGGAAAGAAATAATGAAGGGAGAGAGAAAGGGAGGGAAGATAAATAAAATTCCAAAGGAAGTCAGGAGAAATTGTCCAAGATTTGGAAATGGGGGAAAACGATTACAGAGTGTCCTTTCAGCAAAGGGCTGGAAACCCCTTTGGAGATTATCTAATTCTATAGGGCTGTGCACCTCTGGCTGACTTTTATATCTAGGTAATTTTATATCTAAGCGATATAAGAGAAGAAGTTATCGTGCAAAAACTGATAGCAATGCAGTTGATTCTTGCCCACAACAAGGCAAATAAATTTTGTTTCACTAGAGAAATAATTCATTTCTACAATAAAGATACAAAAGATAATCTCAAAGATTACATTTAATTGCCCCATAAGATATTAACCTGTTTTGCATCTATTAACAAATTTTACCATTCTTAACCAACTGTTTACATCTATCTATCTGTCTATCTATCCATCCATCCATCCATCCAAAGTGTCTTTTGAACTAGTCTTAGTGTCTTACTGGTTCCTTCATTAATTACCAAGTTGGTTAAAATCTTGGACACATGCTCATTTTTGACTTATGCATGAGACGCATATTTTTAACATTAAAAAGCTATACTTTAGCAATTTTGGAGGCTGCCATACAACACTTCTGGGGACTCACCTGGAAGCCCGGTACAGTGCACTGCTTGAGACGTGAAGCTCATAGGCTACATAAGCCCAGGCTTGTCTTTTCTTGGCTCCCAGTGTGAATAACAAAAAGCAGTAGAGCCTTAACTTTTGCTGACTCTTGGCTTCTGTAGGTTCTTTTATGCTCTCTACTGTTTGGGGATTTTTTTAGTATGTATATGTTTGGTTTTGATTCTAGTTCATGCAAAGCCACTAAGTCATTTCCACTTGGTTGCAGCAGTGAGGGATTTGGTTTTATGGTCTTTCTAGTGATTCTTACCAGATGGATGATGGAGAGGATTGAGAGTCATGTTTTTAGTTTTTCTTAAATTACACTCTGGCAGGGCAAAGCGAGTGGCAAATAAAAGGAGGCTCCTTTGCAAGAGGTCCTTTTTGAGATACTGGTCCCTATACAACTTGTGAAAGAAAAATCAGAGTCTGACGGTAAAGTGGTAAGAACAGATTTTATGCAGGGGCTATTGCACGAGAGGACGAGAGACCGCAGCCTAGAACTGGGCTCAATTCTGAAGACAGCAAGAACAAGTGGATATTTATAGACAAGGAGCAGGGTGGGGGTCTGTGGATGGAACATTACAAAGAGAAAACATCCAGGATGAAGGGGATTCTGGTTAAACCAACCTGACATTCTTGCTGAAGGCAGGCCGGGGTGATCAGACATCACCTGGGGAATGGTGGTGGGTGAGGAATTTAATCAGATATCAAAGTGATCAGATATGGAGGGTGGGAGAATTCTCTTACCTGGCTTAGCAGGGCTTTTCGTAAAATTGGGCAAGGCCAAGATAGACACAGGAGTCCAAGAGTTGAGTCCTTCTTGAAAAGAGTGTTCGAAGCAACCCGACCAAAGTTTAGTCAAGGATAGAGTTCTGTTACTCTGAACAAAGATGAGAGTTTGGGGTAATCTTTGGAAAGAAGAAAATTACTTTGCCAAATCTATAATCAAAAATACTCTAAGACAGTGAAAATTGACAGAATAACAGACAAAAATAATATAAGGATGAAAATGTGCTTGCAGTCCTTGAGTATAGAAAATGGAGTAATTAATAAAGGCAGGGGCTGAAAAGTGGAAACCTCTGGAGTTTATTTTTGGGGCTGAGACATTAACAGGAATGAAAAGCCTTTAAAAAGAGTCCCATGTGGTCAAGGTAGAAGTTTCTTGCTTTTATACTATACTTTGAAATGTTAACAGAGGAGAGAAAAGATAAGAAATAAAGTGAATATAGCCAGGAGAAGTATTTCTTTGACAGATATAAAGAGAAATATGAATAAATATAATAAGCTCAGGTAGGAAAATCTTTATCCTCTTACAGTGAGTTCCTGGGGGCCTGCAAATTAAGCTAACAAAAGGCAGATTAGCAGGAGAAAAGGCACACAATTTTCATTAATATTTATGTGCACAAAAGTTCATAGAAAAGAAGTGAAAATCGAAGAAGTGGTTAGACTCAGGGGCTTATATACCCTTTTAACAGAAAGGGCAGGGAGCTGGGCTTCAAGGGATGACAGACAAATCATGGGGAAGTAACTAGGAAAAATATATGGGAGAACTAATGGAAGGTAAGGGTTATTTTAGGGGGATGTTGACTCCCCTGTCTCCAGTGATATGAGTTGATCTTCTCTTTACGCTACAGAGAAAGGTAGGGAAGAGAGAGGGGGACACCTTCACACATGGAAATTAATGCCCTCCTTTTTGGCAGAGAAGGGAAGGTCAGGGAATTCTTCTTGCATCCGTTGATTATGAATTGTCTCCAGCTCAAAATAATCTTTTTGCCAAAGTGGCATATTTGGGGAAGGCATATTCTGATTCCCTTCAGTGGCATTCTAAAACTGTATTAGGTTTTGATGTGTAAAGATCAGCAAAAATTGAAGAAAGCTCTTATTCATTCCTTTATTCATTCATTCAATAAATTTTTATTGAGGGCTACTGGTATGCCAGGCACTTGTCCAGGAGCTAAAAATAGAGGGATGAGGCATACTCTTTGCTCTTGAAGGCTTTCAAGCAAGTGGGAGACAAATACAGAAGAAAATTCAGTGAAATACAACGCCATAGGTACTATAATATAAGTACATGATACAAAAGGAATCCAAGAGGATAAATTATCTATTTTGTCCTAGCAACACATGTAACACAATACATGGCTTCTGACAAGGTCGGAGGACAATCTGAAATCAGAGTCAGTCTGTGGCTCAGTAATGACTCTTGTCAAACAGCAGATGTAGCCAACGAGAACTCACCAGAAGGAAGCTTTGTTCAATAAACAATTCATTTTGAGATGTTACTTGGGTTGAAAATGCATGTCTTTGAAAGTTTTACCAGTTGCTTATTTTCTTCAAAAGGAAAGTAAACCAACAAAATGATTGTGACTATACTCATACCCAGTAATATATCACTGTAAAAAAGTATATATAAAATTAGGGATTTGAGGGATTCAGTGGAATTTCCAAAGTCTGCTTCAACTGTCTGTTGCACCAACGGATATGTATTCTAAACACCTGTGTCTGACTTACTTCTAACCCTGTCTGAGAAGGAGCCTTTTGATCAAATGTTTTGGATTGGATTTTATGGCGTGACATCTGCTCCTTGTGTGAAAATTCATTCACCAGATTTGTTTAGTTATTTCTATGCCTCCGGTTAATATTTTTCTTAGAAGTCATCCAATAGCTTGCAAGCAAATTCTCACAGGAACTCAGGCTTTATGTAATAGACTTTTCGTAACTTGCTAAACATATCTAAAATCTGCTCTTGTTTTCCTAACTGCTTGATATCTTTCTACACCCCTATTATAATCCGATCTCAAATCTCTTGCAAATAAACTTGACTTTTCTTAAGCTGTCAATCACAGGCAGGCTCTCTTCGAATTAAACCGGTTGCCCTGAGTAACACCGAAGGGCTACAGCTTTCAAGGAAATCAGCAGTGCTCTTTGAAGTAAACAGGGGTAATTTTCCATTCGTTTTCAGAATACTTTGTGCCAGTAGAAAAATCAAAGCTCGGTGTGACAGTAATATAAATGTGTTGATCTTCCATCACAGTCTGACTCAACTGCTGCTAATGCCAGAAGATTCTTTTGTATGAAAATTCTTTCTGTGTCTTTGAACAGACCCGAGTGTATGTGGGCAATTGGGGTGCCTGTGCAGGTGGCCCTGTTAGGCGGTTACATGGCCATTTCTTCTCAAAGCCAAGCTGCCTACTCCCCTCGGCAGAGAACAGAGCGATTATTGGAAATCACTTTCCAAAACCTTATCTCTGACTGCATCTTTTGCTCTGCTCAAGGCTAGGTTCGTTTGAGCTCAGACCATTTACAAAGGGATTTCCAGACTTAATTTTTGTCTGGTACCTTTTTTTTTTTTCCTCTGGGTCTTTCTGTCAGGCTGCTCTGGGATTTTCTTTGAGCATTTTGTCCACTCACCCACCCGCCCACCATTTTCCAGACCAGGAAACAGCTGCCTGTGGGATCATGCCCTCCAGTTTCCACACTTTGCAGAGTTGAGAAGAGGGCCCAAGGCTTCTAATCGCGAATCCCGCTTGACATGGGACTAAGTGTTCCTTCTGCAGAGTTTTGTTGAATCACTTGTGCGCAGAAGCTTGTCTCCACAGAAGAGAGTCCTGATTGGGATACTTGAAACCTAAGTATGGATGCGTTTTCTAGTTAGAGACACTATGGACTTCTTCTCTCTGTTTTCTCCCTCTAGTAACCACGAGGATCCATTTAGCCTTCCTCCCTTCCTTCCCTCAAGGTTGTCCCCTCCTTTTCTTTCCTCCCCTTCCCGTCTTTCAGTCCTTTCACCTTCTGCCTCAACTATTTCCATGGCTACTGAAGACGTGGTCTCCGGTCTCCCCTTCACCCACCGAGTTCACCCTCCATAGAGCCAGGAAGCAATGGTCAGATCACCTTGCCTGACATGGCTCCGCCTACCGAACACTGGGGTCCACAGATCTGGAGGGGCTTGGTGACACCTTCTCAGGGATCTATTCATTTCTCGATAAACATTTTTAAAAGTTTGGATCTTCATTTTGATGATAAGGTATAACGTTAAAATAAGAATCGACTCATCTGAGTGCTTATAACCTAGTGTTAAAAGGTGGTTTGAGCGCCCACATCAGTTTCTATGTTTACTCGTCCCCTGCAGAGCCGTTTAAAAAAATGAATGTCGTTTTTCTTAAGCTTGTGGTTAGAGCTCTAAGGGACCTTAGACTGAGTGAAATAGTGGAGCCGATTTTTTTTTTAACATCTTTATTGGAGTATAATTGCTTTACAATGGTGTGTTAGTTTCTGCTGTATAACAAAGTGAATCAGCTATACGTATACCTGTATCCCCATATCCCCTTCCTCTTGCTTTTCTCTCCCCCCCGCCCTATCCCACCCCTCTAGGTGGTCACAGAGCACCAAGCTGATCTCCCTGTGCTATGCGTCTGCTTCCCACTAGCTATCTATTTTACATTTGGTAGTGTATATATGTCCATGCCACTCTCTCACTTCGTCCCAGCTCACCCTTCCCCTTCCCATGTTGGAGCCGATTTTTTAACCAGGCCATTTAGGCACGAAATGGTGATTGTCAAAATGGAGCCACGTTTTACAGGTTATTCGAGGATCGAATATAATCATGGCCAGTGGTAGAAGGTGCTTTCTGAACCATCTTCACTGTTCAGAGCCTCTGTCCGATGGGTGTTAGTTAGCTTTACACTGTGAAATCCCCCATGGGGCTGTTTGCTTTATCCCCTGAGTTGGTTTTCTGAGGCTTCCAGAAGACTGCGAGTTTGTCGAGAGCTCTGCGCTCAACGCCTCAGGACTGCAGAGCTTTCTGAGATGTTTCCCCACACTCCCCAGTCCTTCCTCCCACTCTCGTTATCTGTCCTCAGCCTGGTGACTAAGCTCTTTGGATCAGAAGGTCCACTTTGCAGCAGAACAGTCACCGTCCTCCGCTTTCTGGCTCCTTGGGGCTGAGCTCCACCTCCGGATCGCTGTTTCTTCACTCATTTCCTTCTGGTTTTAAGATAATCTGATGTTGTTGTTGCCTCTTCCCAGGAGTATTTCCAACTTGGGCTTGAAGTACAGCGTGGAGACAGGAAGCAGGTTCTGGTTGTTTGGGGGGTGTTATTGACTAAAGATAAGTTGGTTCTTTAGCTGGGACTCTTCTCAGAGGTTATGTCTCATATCCTCCCCTCTCTCCTCTGCCAGCCTCCCAATTCCTCCCCTTCTGTCTCTGTCTCTGTCTCTCTCTCATGCACCCATGCACATACTCCAGAGCAGTGTCTCATAAATCACGTAGATTACTTTTGACTCCTAACCTCTATCCCACAAAACACCTTGAAACAAAATCAAAGCAGTTATGGAACCTGCAAACTCTGTCAAGTACTCCGCCATGGATGTCCACACAGCGTATCTGCTGGCACTTTCAAAAAAAAATCCACCTCTGCCATTGAGGCAAAAGAGGAGATTCCCTGGCACCTCTCTGCAGATCAGCTCCGTTTCGCTCCAAAAACTCACACCTTTTGTATTTTCCACCCCAGGATTTCGGCCATGGGAGGAAGACAGACCACACTCATTCTGGTTTGAGTACAAAGTGTTGGCGGGTACGTGTTGGTTTCACCTGAAACTAATCAACTGGGACCAGGGAAAGGGGCATTTTGTCTCAATGCAGTAGCTCCCACGTGGACCCAGGGCAGGACAGGCAGGGGTGGGGAGGAACGAGGCTCTACCAGGCAAGTCATCTTAAGCATCCATTTCATCTATGTCCCAGTATGTGAAAATCTCAACAATCTTAGGTGGCCAATATTACTACTCTGACTTTACAAATAAGGAAAGATTCTTGGAGACGTTAAGCCACACAGCTGATAAATGGCTGGTCGGATCGATTTCTGAATCAAAGTTTACCCTATTCCCACTATGACATGACACACAACAATATCTGATTGGAGATGAACATTGAGTTGCTTTAATAAAATAAAGACATTCTTAACCAATCGTTATCCAGTATTATTCACTGAACTTCACTAAAAGACACCACTGACTTAATTGTTGGTTCCTCTTATACTAAATCCAAATAATATGATGTTAGGGCTACAAGGACCTCTTCACCCAACCCTGCCGAAATCCCACTGACCTTCAATCCCCACATCAGCATCCATACATCCTACACCCTAAGCTCTCGGTTCTTGTACCACCTGAATTCCAATACCCTCCTCCTTCTGTCACATTCCACCCCATCACACGCCAGATCACATGTCACCCCATCTGCCTCCTTTATAAAACCTGAACATCAAACTTTGTGTTCTCTATACCTGGCCCCCATCCCCGATCCCTCACCCTGATCCCGCTACACCTGCCCCTGTATCGTCAAGGTACCTGGTCCCTTCACCTCCCTGACCCCAACTGCCACTGCTACCTTCACCTCCTCAGGTCCTCTCTTACCTCCCTATTCAGACAAGAACAAATGCTTCTTCATGTCAAATACGCTTTCCCAATTTCCTCCAGCCCCTGCTTCCATGGTCTTCATATCATGCTCGGCAGCAGTTTCCTCAACTTTGAACCAACTAGATTGTTTGTGTTCTCCACTCACTCCTACCCTCTGGAAAAAACATCACAAAGTACAGATTGGCACAATTAGGCATTAACCCCCAGGCTCTCATTGTCCTTTCTCCACAGTGGCTATTTCAGGCCTTCCCTGTTTTCCTCAATCTTTCTACCCCATAGAATCCTCCTCCCACATAACCAGTGACTTTACCTTCTTCTGAGGGAAAATTGAAGCTTTTTTTAATGACCATTATCTTACCTTCCAACCTGAAAACCTGTGATCTTCATGTATTTTTATTAAACCTTTTATCACAAAGGAATGCCCCTTTCTCTCTGGTCTCAGGGGGACCAAGGCCCCTCCTTTTCATCGAGTACAATCTACAGATTTTCTTTTTTCTCACCTGAATCGCCCATGTCTTCCTATTTTATAGTTCCTTTCCAACAGAATTTTGAAAACCCTCAGTTCTATGCATCAAAACCAAACAAAGCACATACCTTCCTTCTTTGGACTTGTTCTGGTCTCTCACTAGTAGAATATGATCTCCTTGAAGAGAAGTGTGATCTTTTCCCACCATAGTTCTTTTTCCACTATACTTATCTACAAACATGTGATAAAATGAAAGAATGAATACACTAGTTCAAATGCCTCCGTTGATGAAAAAGGAAACTGAGACCAGATTATTATCCAGGTTTATATAATGACAAACTAGGTTTAATATTCCCAATACCTTACTTAGTCAATTGATAGAAACGTAGATATTCAAATATTCACAGTATATAACATGATTTGTACTTAGTTTGGGTGCTTTTGAGATACACATTCTTGGAGTAGCTAAAGAATAACATCTTGCATGGATACTGTGAGCTGATTTGGGTTTTAATAGAGTAAAAGCAATTCCTCCCAAGTTCTTACTGAAAGACTATCATCAACACAGCAGGAGGAACTTCTTGAAGTCCATGTCAGAGCAAGACTCCTCCTCTGCTCAAAACCCTCCAATGCTTCGCATCTCACTCAGAGTAGACACCCACGCCCTGACTGTCACATCCTGGGCTCTTCAAGGTCCGACCTTCCTTCTCGAGCCCGACCTCTGCATTCTTCATACCTGTCTGTATACTTGTTCCTTCCAGGGATGATAAATGTTTGGGCAGATCAACTTCTGAGTCCAAGTTTACCCTATTTCCGCTATGACCAGACACAAAGCAGTGTTTGGTTGGAGATGAACATTGAGTTGCTTTAGTAAAACCCAACTTGCCCAGAAAGCTCATTCCCCAGACAGCCACGTGGCACATCCTTCACTCTACTTTGCTTGAGAGTTACCTTCTCGGTGAACTTTGGGAAGCTCTGTATCAGTCACCGAAACTTAAAGAATAACTTCTCTGCTTATAGAAAACAATTGGGAGGCTGTCTTCCTGGGGCTGTTAAGGGGGAAAGATGGCAGCCAGCAGGGACCTAGGGAGACATCAAGGAAGACAGGCTTTGCCCTGAAAGGGCTCCACCTCGCCCTTCCGCCTCCTTATGCCTTTCTCTCTCCATCCCAGAAGCTCCTTGTGAGGAAGTGTGCTGATTCCTTTGCACTAGTCAGAGCCTCAGGGGGCAGCCCCCTCCCAGATGTTCTGTGTCAAGAGTCCCTCCCATCATCACCTCCTTTTCCTCAGGGCAACCGAATTCGCAGAGCGTGTTAGCTCTGTGGACCCTACGTGCAAAACGTCTGCTATGTTTATTCTTCCCACAGGTTGTTTGCAGCTTGAAAGGTGAGCTTGTTGATCCAAACAAATATGGAGGTGGTAGAGGGTCTAGGGAACCTATTTTTCACTCGGGAGACTCTCGTGGGCAGCTTGACCTCCTCTGGGACAAAATAGCGGCAGGAAGTAGATGCGTTACTTTTGCAAGTTGGTCAAACCGTGACGAGTGAGTAACTGTTTTTAAAAATGCCATAAAAGGCAAGTCATTGATAGACTAAGATTTGAATAGCAATATGTCTCAAATAATATTATTCAGTTTCACATTGCACATTTATATATCTTTTTAATTTTATTGAGGTATAGTTGATTTACAATGTAGTGTTTAATTTCTGCTGTACAGCAAAGTGACTCAGTTATACAGATAGATAAATTCTTTTTCATATTCTTTTCCATGATGGTTTATCACAGGATATTGAATAGAGTTCCCTGTGCTACACAGTAGGACCTTGTTTTTTATCCTTTTTTAAAACATTTTTATATTTTTTCACATGTCAGTTCTTGTCAAGCCAATACTGTTAGTGGGGGGCCCTAGTCCCACCTTGTTTTTGGCTGAGACTGTTTGTTAGTTTCAAAGTGTAGCATTTGCTGATCATGGCCTGAAGGATACGTTCTGTTTTTAAAGGAAATGTTTCACCACGGAGCCTGACAGCTTATCACAGGCACTTAATTTAATGTGGAAACCCAGCTGTTACTTTCTCTGGAACTTTCAGTAACTATTGAATATGAAGGAAGGTAAAGACAGCCTTGGAACCTGAGCTCTGATTCGTTGGCCAAAACTGTTCTCAGGAAAAAGACCTCTAATTGGCTGGAAAGAGAGCTCAACTCATGGTGGACAACCCAGAATGTGGAGCCAGAATTCACAGAACACTTCAAACAAACACAGCCCAACCTCATCCTTGAGCTGTCGTTTGTTGGCCCATGGCCGGGGAAGATATTTGGAACTCCTGGGAAGTGTGCCCAAGGCAAGAGTTCAAAGATCCCTTTCTGAGCAGATTGGGAGAACCAGTAGATAAAGGGCCATCATTGCAGAAAAGACTGGGGGTGCTTTGCCTAGTGACCTGATCTCCAAATATTTCAGAAGATGCTGGTCTCCATGTCTCTCTTGCTTTAATCATCAGGGGTACCCAAGCTGTATTTTGGGGGTGGGCTTAGCAAAATATAATAGCTTTAGAAATTACAGAGTAATAAAAACAACGGTTTTATGTAGAAAGGAGCAGTTGTATATCAACTCCCATAATGGAATTTTCCCCCAAATGATAGGATTCTGACTCGATGCTTATGCAGATTTCAGACTGGATGACTGGTTTGGGAATGTATGAAGTTGGGAAGGGGCAAATGAAAGTGTCTTCATTCGAATTTAACTTGATATCCTAAGAGATTCCCCTAACTTGTCCTTTAACCTTCCTTTAAAGGTGTGTAAAATACAATCATGATCTATTATCACTCAGCATTTAGTTGTAAATTTTAATGAGCAACGTTGGGGTAATATATGAGGAGGGGAGCCCGGTGATCTGAGGCAGGTGATGTGTGTTGGTGGAGCAGGAAGGGTTGGCTTGGGTTGGGTCACAGAGCCCATGGAGAAGTGGCTTTAGCAATTCAGGCATCTAGCAAGTGGGGCTTGGGCTGGAATGACAATGGGAGTAGAGATTAGGTCAGCTCGTTGAAATAAGTGAAAGGAAACTAAATAGAAAAACACTTACAGTGACTGACTATAAGAACTGTTAATGATGACTTCCTGTTTTGCCTCCTCCCTACAACGTTATGGTCTACGGACCCTGTAACATAATGTTTTCTGAATTTCTGAGCACTTTTAAGATTGCATCTTTTTGGACCCATCTACTAGCTGCAGCATATAATAGAAAATAGAATGAGAATATGTCGTACGAACCTGTATTTAGAGATTTAGAGTCGTATGAACCTGTATCCCAACCTGGGATCTTTGTAGACTGACCTTGGACAAACCCAGTTAACTCTTCTGAGTTAACTTCTTATTATCTGCAAATTTAAGATAAGAATGCTCCCTAAGATAATTGTGAGGATCAAATATAAGTGAGAATTCCTAGGCTGTAGGACCCCTTTCCTTTTCTCCCTTCAGAAAGGTTGTGAAAACCTAGAGAATCCATGGAATGTTTAGTCCTAAATCATAGACCATGTCAACTATTGCCAAGTACAAGCCATAGACTTTTCAGGAGGCATTTGCCCTTCAAATTACAATGCCATCATCCCGGGACTTATACCATGTGGTACAAATACCTTCCCCCAGCCCCACTTTACACACTTAATTTTCCTGTCTGCAGTCCTCACCCCCCAGATGTTAGAGTTTGCAACACACACACATACACACACACACACACACACTAAAAAAAAAGAAGGTGCACACTTATCTATCCTGGAAGCAAATACAGTCCTTTGTTCCCAGTGACTCTTCTTCTTACCAGGCCTTCATTTGGCCTTCTTATCAAGGATGTCTCTGTATTTGCTGCAGTTATCTTGTAAGCAAATTCGTCTTTTCCTAAGTGGGTTTTTTGTTTGTTTTTTGTTTCTTTTTTTTTTTTTTTTAACAAAAATAGAAAGCTTGAGTGTTTAGCACATTACATTCTGGAAAGTCATCAAATAGCCATGATTTAAAGAACAAGACACACTGAATTGGAGTTATTCATTAGTCTTCTGACTGTCATTTTTTCAAATCATCAGCCAGGTTTCCTGTGTAACCTTTACCCACCCGAAGGCTAGGCAAGGAAGGCCAACTCTTGAAAGGGTACTTGAGCTGGAGGAGAAGAGGTCCTTTTCACATCCACTGAGAGTAATTCTCCTCCGTAAGAACAGTGCACCCTCAGAGTCAGAAAGAGTCGTGAGCCAGATCAGAGCTTGATGTGGGAAGATGAGGGCTTCTGAATTCAAAAGGAAGGAAGGCTTCTCAGTTCAGATTGAACTTCTTCGGTTTTGTTTACCTAAGTTATAAACAAACAGGATTTTATCGAAGGCCCACTGCGGGCTAAGTGTTGAAAATTTCAAGAATATTCTCAAAGAGCCTAAATGTTTGTGTGAGCAGAAGAAAAATGCTCTTATTGTCAAAGCTGACAGAGTTTTGGACAGACTGCCCTAGAGGGACAGAATACTGCTTACGTAAAAAAAAACTGTCTTTATGTGGGAAAACATCTAACAGACCTTTAGATGCTGTGAATAAATTTCAGAGTTAGTCTGGATGAAGGAGGGAGAGAAGGGAGGGCTTCCTTGTAGATAAAAGAAGGAAAATGTCTGGATGGAGAGAAGAGCTGAGGTTGGTGAGGACAGCCTTTCTCTGAGGAGAAAGATGGCCAAGGAGAAAGTGTCTTTGCTACAGATGACTGAGGGTTCAATGTCAAGTGACTCTGGATATTCAATTCCGGGTTATCTCCTGCTTTTCTAAGATGTGCTATTGTCTGTTACTGTCTCAGGTTTTAATAATCCTAAACTTCAATAAAATATATTAAAAATAACAACTTTCTTTGGAGAGCGAAGGAGGAAAACATATCCGGGAAAATTATGAAAGATTTTGTGATGGGAAAAATGATTACTGAAGGTCCAGAGCACCCTCTCTGCTATCACCAGCTTCCGTTGTCTTTGAGCTCTTTGACAACCCTGCTAGCTAGAATGGCAGCAGCAATGCAAATGATTCTTGTTCACAAAAGTGCAAATTATGGGGACATACAGTAGATTATCGCCATGTGGTATTGACCGCTTTTGCTTTGATCTGCAAAATTTTTTTTCAGCATATATGCACGTATTTTCAAAAATTCTTATTTGAAGCAGTGGTAACATCCTACTGGTTCCCTCAACAATAAGTTAAGTAAAATCTTTGGCATCAGTTCATTTTATATTTGTATGAGCATCACAATTTAATTTTTAAACATTATCCTTTAACAAAGGAGCAGCAACATAGGAGGTAAGATGGAGGCCACACTTTGAGAAAATCTGTGTAGACTGTGAACAAAGAAAGATAAATAGTGAGAATATATCAGTAGTTAGAAGTTATAAGAAGAGATGACCATGAAAACGATCATCCTTCACCTGGATTCTCCACAGAATTCTTGGGAATATGCGCTAGACAATTTCACAAAGAAATTGTCTTAAGGTATTTTATTTGAATATGAAAAGAAAGAGTAATCCCAGAAAGGGGAAGATCTGGGTACCAACAAGTAACACAGGTAAATAGATAATTATAACACAGTGTGATAATTGTCAGATTGGAGATCTTTATGAGTTTCATGAAATCATAGCAAGGACCCCCTAAATCTGCTGATTATATCAGCCAAGTTTTAATTTAGATTTACCTTAGCATTTGAAAGTTAAATCAAGTTCTCCGAAATAAAATTATAAATATTTACATCTATCTACATGATCTAATTATTTATCTGATATATTCATCCATCTATCCATCTATTGTTCTGTCTATCTGATATATTCATCTACCTATCTATTGACCTACCTACCTATCTGCCTGCCTGCCTATCTGTCTACTCTATCCATCTATCCAGCCAGCCACCTACCCATCAATTGATCTATCTATCTATCTATCTATTAGAACTTTTCTCCTCAGAAGAAGTCCTTCCATAGATTGACGAATAGACCACTAACCTCTTTGTGGACATAGTCCAACATTGTCAGAGTAACTGAGAATCCTTTACTTGCCTAATATAAAAATACTCTTTTTGAAATAAAGTAGCAATGTCATTTCTATGTCGGGGGGGGGGGGAAAGATCCCCCCTCTCTCCATGTTCACTGAGTGACATTTGTGCAAATGGAGACAAAGATGGTTTGGTTCTTCAGGGACTCTCCGTGAGGACAGTGGTCAAGGAGCCAGGGTCAGTATATTGCTCTGGCAGGAAAACCTCAGATCTTTTCTCAGACTCTAAGGTCCTCTGTCCTTTTCTTTGTGCAAGCTTCATTCAATCCTTCATTCACTGGGAATTACCACCCCGTTGGCTTTACCCTACAGGTATGGAACCCTTACTAGAGGGATCTCAGCAACAAATACCAAAATCAGAGGTGCCCCTATGGCCAGGTGAAAATAACAAGAAGTGTGAGGTCAGACAGATATGTCTTTCCATCCCAGCTCCATGCCTTACCGACTGTGTAAAATACAGTCAATTCTTAACTTCCCTAGCGATGCCTTCTACATGAGATGTTGAAATAATATGCTAACCTTGGAGAGAGATGATAGATAGATAGATAGATAGATAGATAGATAGATAGATAGATAGATGAGAGAGAGAGAGAGAAAATAAAGATAATTTACAGAACTTGGCAGATGGTAGATGTTCAGTGTGATTTCCACTGCCCCCTCTAATGGCCAGCTCAGGAGAATCAACTAGATCTGAGATCCTACAAGTGGATTTTTAGAAAAAGGAAATACGGGATTTCCAAACAGTAACTTTTTTTTTTTTAGGGGCATAACAAAAAAGAAAGGATTTGGGGCTTGGGTTCTCCTGTCTTTCTGTGATTAGGTTTGTATCTTTCCAGGGAAAGACACGTGGTTCTCAGTGGCAATGGTCTTGCTTTCTTCTTTTCTAACCTCCTTTGGCACTACTGCAGTAATAAAAGCATCCTGACTGATCAACAGTCTGTGCCCATTGGTTCCTGACTAACTCTCTGGCACAGGGGCTCTAACCTTTGAGCATCTACATAGAAGAATGACGAAGGAAGGGGGAGTCAGTGCTGTCTCTTGTACTCACTCTTCAATGCCAGTACATTCTGAATTTGTTTGTGGCAGGTGGACTCAGCCTCGGGACTCTGTCACCCCTACAACTAGTCATGTATTTGACTCCTACCTACAAAATTGCCTTTAGCTGAGAATACACACCTCCTCCTCATCAGCATAAATGACTCAGTGTGAGTTTTCTGTCCCTAGTTATTTTCCTGTGATGTTGACTTACACAGCGTAATGCCACAGCCCTGCTCACAGACCTTTTCTCTTCCTGGGACTATCTGTAAACATTGCTATTTCAGGGAGTGGCATCAAAGCCAAGGCTAGGAAAAGAATTTCCAGAATGTCCATGAGAAGGTCACGTTTTAAAAGGATTTTCAGGCACGACCAAGAGCGCTCTATGTCAGGACCATTCATCCTTCATATCGACACTTGCTGCAAGGCCACTAAGCCTCGCTAGTTGAGAGGGGTGAGAAGAGGCTTAGCTGATGGTGCTGTGAGGGCCCCTGTTTGTGTGATGTTTTAAACACCCTGAAATAGTGATGTGATTTGACTTTGTGTACTCTTTCTTCACCTGTTAGAAAAATGAGTGATTTGTGGTCATGGGAAGATGCTGAATGGGGCTGTTTTAAAAAGAAGAAAAAGGAAAGGAAAGGAAAGATTTCTGGGAGAATAGGTCTTTCACAAACAAGGTGATGTCGAGCCCGAGGCTGGATGCTCTCTTGCATTGGAAGAAAGACCACAAAAGTTGCCCTAACCTCATTGAAAGAGGTGACGGTCCCCTTGCTCATGCTGGTGAATGTTTTCAATCACTGAGATTTAAACAGTTGCTATAGGCAACATATTTCTCAAACTATTCAGCTCTGGAGGGAGGTAAATAAAGATTGTAGAAAATCACATAATTGCTCTCCTTTGCAAAATAGGAGTATTGTCTTCATATCTATCTTGCAGAGATCTTAAAAGCTTTTTTTCCTCCACAAAATATTTTGAGTCCTTCAGAGAAGGAAGCTCTGGAAATACTAAGAAATTGTGTGTGTGTGTGTGTGTGTGTGTGTGTGTGTGTGTGTGTTTAACATATTAGTAAAATACTCTTCCCATTAAACCATGTTTGTACATGTAGATTTTCTCAGATTTTAAGGTCTTATTCTCTTGCTTCTGACAATTCCCTTTAAGTGAATTTTCAGGCTTATGGTAGCTCATGAAAATTAAGAACAGCAGAAAAAGGCTGCTTTTTCACGTCAGCTATCAAATTGAAATAGGAATGGTAATTGTGTCCTCTAGAAATTGTCCCCTGAGCTCATGTGAGTCATCCATATTTCTTGCTGGTTTATCAACTTCTTAGAGGTTCTGGAGAACCATTATCTTGCTGCATCCATGAATGGAGTTTCTGTTATAAAATCTGAGTGAATCCCTCAGGGTGCAAAGCAAATATGAACACATTCAGTTGCATAATATATTATTTTCTAAGCAGGATGTCCATTTAAAAGTACCCGAGGTCCTCTAGAGAAGAGGGTGAACATGATCTCATATTTTATTGATGCATCAGAAGCGTGACGATTAACCATTGTATTCTTTCAGAGGCAACTAAGTTTTCTTACCTTCATCCTCGAGTACTTACATACAGTCGATAGGAATATTTCCTTTGCCAGATATGGATCCTCTGTTGCATTTTTCTTTGTAATTAATTGTTAAAACTTACAGGTACAACTGTGATAAATTGTTATAATAATTATAATAACAGTCACCATTTATTGAGAACTCAATGGGGCAGTGAGAAACACCTTACATATTACCTCATTTAACCCACATAATAAATACTTCTGAAGTAAGTATTGTCTCCATTTTATGGATGAGGAAACAAAGGCTTAGAGAGAGAAAATAACTTGCCTAGGACACATTTTGAGAAAGTGGCAGAATTGCAGAGTATTTATACAAATTATTAGGTGTTTGGTTTTTTTTTAATTTTCAGTGATCCCACATAAAAAGAAAGAGTAAAATGTCTGTAAGTTTTCTGCAAATGGGAGTCTGTTTCTGATCAGCTATGGGACCACAAATCAAGTCAAGAACATTAACAAGGATTTGTGCGTGTTCTATTCCCTTGCCCTGTTGATGTATGAAGGTCTAGTTGACATGGTGATACACTGATTAGTTCATTCATTTACAATCATTTCTTATCTGAGTCATTTGATTTTCTTTATCCTCAAGCCCCTTCTCAATTCCACCTTCTCCACAAAGCCTTGCTCGGTATATGTTTATCTACTTTTCTTTATAGTCCCTTATTTGTCATTTCTTTATTCCTAAAATGCTGTATATGGAATGTTGGGGAGACATGAGATGGTCCTAAGTGATACACAGACAAATATTTTAATAGCTTTAGTTTTATGTTGTTTATTAGAGAAAACCTAACTAACACATTAAATCTGTGATTCACAAATATTATTGTTTATGCCAAAGCTAAATTTATCTGTCAATTAAAAATACTAAATGAGAGACAGTAGTGTTGAGAATATGGTATGTGACTTCTTAAGTTAAGGAGAGGTTGGGGAGTACCATATCCAGTGACATGTTCTTATGTTTTATAAAGTTGTCTATTTGTTACTATGCGTAAGTTTTATTTTGCAGACAACATTTTTATCATCATTAACACTTACTGAATGCCTACCACATGTCCACTCTATACTAAACACATAGATACATGGTCTCAATTCTTTCTCATAATAACTGTGAGGTTGTTACTATTGTAAACCCATTTTCTAGAAGAGGAAGCTGAGGGTTAGACAGGATAAGCAACCTACTCAAGTGCACACAGTTAGACAGTAGACCCAGGATTAAAATCCAAGCCTATCTAATGTCAGAACTCATCTTATTACTACTTACACCTCCTCCTTCACATACAGATTATTCCTCAAGATTAGAAATTGTTGGCAGGTAATATGGTATCTGAAATTATTGCTGGAGTGTCTTGACCTTTCATTAAAAATTTAGAAAGCTAGAACTTTCAGAAACAAGGACGGATTTCTTTTTAAAAAAAGAAAGAGATTTTTCTCTTTTAGAAGAACCTAAAATAAGTATCAAGAACTGGGAGAAGATTACAGCCGAAATTTCCAATAACAGGCTGAGTATGTGTAAACCCTAAGATAATTCTTTGTGTCTTCAGTTATTCTTTGGACACTGCTGACTGGGCAAAGAACAAGTTTCCAGCACTTTCTTTGATCCACCACACACACACACACACACACACACACACACACACACCACACACACAGATACACACACAGTATTTTCTTTAGCTGTCAAGACAAAATTCTGTTTCAGGCAAGCTGATCGAGGGGCCTAACTGACTTTGCGGGGGCATAGACAATTTTGGGGACATTAGCTGATTTTGTGGACTGCCAACTTTTCCATTTAATTGCTTGAACTATCAATTCTCTGTACATTAAACATAATGATAAGAACATCAATCTATTAAAATCTGTGTGGGTTCAAAACCCAAAATGAAACAAAACCCCCAAAGCCAGATTGGCTACATTTTAAATCCTTTTAGTTTTTAATAGAGAAAAATCTCCTTGATCTATTATTGATGAACTCTGGAGATTGATTTGGATTTTTGGTACATGGCATTCTCAATTATTAAAGTAGATGCATTATGGTGAATATGGGAAGAAAAAGCCATCCGATTTGCCCCAAGTAATCGCCTTTCTCAATTTCAATCTGAGACAAGAATGCTGAGTTCCTCTTAGATAGGCAGTGAATGACCTAATTCCTCCAGTCTTGGCCTGGGTATATGTATTAGTCAGTGTTTTCCAGAGAAACGGAACCAATAAGATGTACGTTTACAGTTGACCCTTGAACAACATGGGGGTTGGGGTGCTACCCTCTGCACAGTCGAAAATCCATATATAACTTATTGTTGGCCCTCTGGATCTGCAGTTCCACATCTGTGGATTCAACCAACTGTGGATGGTGTAATACTGTAGTACATATTTACTGGAAAAAAATCTGCATATTAAGTGTACCCACATAGTTCAAATCTGCGTTGTTCAAAGGTCAATTATATATATATATATATATATTTGAGATAGATAGATGATAGATGATAGATAGATAGATCGATCGATCTGGAGACACCAGAGAGGCAATGATATAATTCCAGTCCAAAGGCTAACAGGCTTGAGACTCAAAAAGAACTGATATTTCAGTTCAAGTCTGAAAGCAAGAAAACAAAAACAAAAACAAAAAACCCCAATGTCCCTGTTCAAAGGCAGTCAGGCAGGAAGAGTTCCCTCTTATTCATGGGAGGGTCTATTTTTTTGTTCTATTCAGGCCTTCAACTCATTAGATGAGGCCCACCCACATTAGGGAGGGCAATCTGCTTTGCTCAGTCCACTGATTCAATCTCATCCAAAAACAATCTTACAGACACACCCAGAATGATGTTTGACAAAATATCTGGGCACCCTGTGGCCCAGGCAAGTTGACATATAAAATTAACCATCACAGTATACTCTCCATATTGTAGTGAAGCAACTTTAGACTCTGTTATCTGCTAATTCTTTGACCCCAAGTTTGCAGAATTTCTCTAAGGCTGAACAAGTTCTAAGCTCCTTTAATGCACTTCCCTATAGTAAGAAATCAATAAACATTGCTGAAATTAATTTTTTATTAATCTTATTTTATTAATTTTATCATCCCTGTCCAGAGCCAGGGACAATAAAAGCTTGAGGCAGCAAGAGGGTGACAATGAACTACATCAGCTCAACTTCTGTTTTCTATACACTCATTCTAGGTGTTAAGAAACAAGACAGAGTTCCTTGAAGACAGGAACAAATGAGACTAGCAGAGTGTATAATGCATTGTAAATAAGAAATAAATGTTGATTGTATTGAGGGTATTAAGGAGTGCTCTAAAAGGTACATTGCCTCCAATGTCAGGTTTTTTAACATTTCCATAATTATTAAAATGAGGTGGTAAAAATTTTTTTTAGGTGTAATCAGTAGAAGTTGTTATAAATTAATAATACATTCAAGTCTATATTTGCTTTCAGAATGACCTTTGGTACTTTGTTCCAAAGAGGATGATCAAAATACTTGCACATGTTCTAGAAAATGAATGGTCACATAGGGTTTTGAGGATGCACTACGGCAATGACTTGCATTTACTTCCACGTTGCCAAAAATAATGTTAATACCTTCTGGTGTTCATGGCAGGGAAAATAAATGCCCTCTGTCTTTCCCCTTGTCAGAAACACAGTAAATCATTCAGGATTGTTTGAAGTAACTTCTTCTATTTTTGGTCCTGTTTTTATGAGCATGGAATCTCTCTTTGGAACCTGGGGAATGCTTTCAGTGAAAGACCCATATTGCAATATGTTAATTTGTGGTGGCCATTTGTATGTGCATCTCATGGCCTTGAAGAACCCAGGTCACTTTGGGGAGGTGATGCCTTCCACTTGACTTGACATTCAGCCAGAAACTGGGGGTCCCCTTTCTTGAACATCCTACTGTTTATATGAAAGCACACTGGTATCATGTGTCAAAACTATTTTTAAGAAAAAAGACTGAACACTACCTATTCTGCAGTAGACAAATGACAATAACCTGGGGTCTCATATACCAACAAACTCTTAGTATCCCGGTGTCGTTTATTAAAAAGTCCTCCCTGAAATTAGTTCTGTGATCTGTCACACTGCCCTCTGCTGGCCTGGCCTGTACTTGCTGATAGGGAAAATGAAAAATTTTTGAAGATGCTAGGAAGGGAAACTTTAGATTCCTCCTCTGGATTTGACAATTGATTACAGCTCTCCCAATGGAATCCGCAAGTATATCCCCAAAATGCCATTTATTCAACAGTGGTGGAGCATTTACTAGGCAATGCAGGCACTGAGAATATAATAACGAACAAATCGCTGCTCTAAAGAAGTTTCCAGTCGGATGGTCTAGTAAGCTAGTAATTATAGAAGAGGTGAATATGCCCACATTTGAGTAACGATGATGTTGGTGGTCTTCCTGGTCATGACTATGGATCCTACTTTCTCTTGCTGTAAGAAAAAGACCCCATCCTGGTCTTCATGCATTTATCACAAATATTTAGCCCTGTAGGTTTGTGACACTCCACATTTCTTTTGAGTGTGGGCCTGTCCTATTGTTTGTCTGGAACATGTAGATAAAATGTGGTGAATGGTTAAGCCCAATGTTTTAATGTACAGTTATAGAGACATTCTCAATCGTTAGAACAGCAATCCAATTTCTAATAATCTTGATATTCTGTGCCTTCTGACCAAGATTCCTTGCTTGAACAAACCGTGTCAGGAATATAATTTAGTGGGTTAAAACGTAAAGAATAACAAATTAATCATTTGCAATTGCATCAAAAGTATGGTCAAAATTTAACCCAAAGGTCTTTCAGGTAATTCTAGGAATGCATGTGATATGAGGTCAGAGAAAAGATTGATATCGAGAAGGTAATAAAAGGCCTGAGACAGGAGCCTTTATCTTTAACTATACTTTTCAGGTTTGCAGCTGCAAGATCAGAATCCCAGGGGGACTGTTGTTTCTTCCTGGTTATTTCACTTTTCTGATGTTAGAGCAATTGTCATTCAGGGGGATCTTGGTCCAAAGGCGTTGGTTCACTGAATCAAGGAACTTCATAGTTTTCCAACCAATTATGCTTGGTTCTATCATAACAGGATTCAGTATTTTTTTACTCTTCAATTAGGAAACCATAATATATTTATAAAACCATTTAAAGCAAGACTAAATGCATACAATTGCTTAGGCATCTTTTCTCGTTAATAACTTGCATTAATAATTGTTTAGTTCAACCTGTTTTTCTCTTACGCTTGAGTAGAATATACCTTTCTGACTCACTGATTTTTGGAGGGGGCGTTTCTTTTTGTGTTTTTTCTTAACATGTCCATGACTCCAAGTTATCTGTAGCTATTTTTCAATAAAAATTTCACATTGGAATTTTCCCCTTGGTTCTAAATTTTTCCTTGTATTCCCCTGTTTTTAAAATTTGTTAATATATTTGTTTATTATTAAAGTATAATTGATTTACAATAGTATATTAGTTTCAGGTATACATCATAGTGATTTGATATTTTTATAGATTATACTCCATTTAAAGCTATCATAAAATAAGGGCTATATTTCCCTGTGGTGTACAATATATTCTTGTTGCTTATTTGTTTTATACATAGTAGTTTGTACGTCTTAATCCTCTACCCCTTTCTTGCCCCTCTCCACTTTCCTATCCCCATCGGTAACCACTAGTTTGTTCTCTATATCTGTGAGTCTTATTTCTCTTTTGTTATATTCAGTAGTTTGTTGTAATTTTTAGATTCTGTATATTAGTGACAACATAGAGTATTTTTCTCTCTCTGTCTGACATATTTCACTAAGCTAATACCCTCTAGGTCCATCCACATTGTTGCAAATGGCAGAATTTCATTCTTGTTTGTGACTGAGTAATATTCCATTGTGTACACATACCACATATTTTTTATTCATTCGTCTGTTGATAGACACTTCGGTTGCTTCCATATCTTGGCAATTGTAAATAATGTTGCTATGAACATTGCGGTTCGTGCATCTTTTCGAATTAGTGTTTTTGTTTTCTTCAGATATATACCCAGGAGTGGAATTGCTGGATCATATGGTAGTTCTGTTTTTAGTTATTTGAGGAAACTCCATATTGTTTTCCACAGTGGCTGCACCAATTACATTCCCACTAACAGTGTAGGAGTGCTCCCTTTTCTCCACATCCTTGCCAACAATTGTTATTCTCAGACATTTTGATGATAGCCATTCTGACAGGTGTGAGGGGATACTTCATTGTGGCTTTGATTTGCATTTCTCTGATGATTAGAGATGTTGAGCATCTTTTCATGTACCTGTTGGCCATCTGTATTTCTTCTTTGGAAAATGTCTATTCAGGTCTTGTGCCCATTTTTAATCACCTTGTTTACTTTTTTGATATTGAGTTGTATGAGCTGTTTATATATTTTGGATATTAATCCCTTATTGGTCATATCATCTGCAAATATCTTCTCCCATTCAATAGATTATCTTTTCATTTTGTTGATGGTTTCCTTTGCTGTGCAAAAGCTTTTAAGTTTAATTAGGTCCCATTTGTTTATTTTTGCTTTTTGTTTCTTTTGCCTTAGGAGACAGATCCAAAAAAAATATTGCTATGATTTATGTCAAAGAGTGTCCTGATTCTGGATTTATCATAAGTGAAAAACTCAATGACTTCCAACTTACTGAGAGGAGATATAGCCAGTGCCTTCTTAAAAGTCTTAATTAGTTCTCTGAGTCCTAAAATGTTCTGTTGTGTTCCTTATGCCATCCATTTTTGTCTTCCTTACTGTAGCAAATAAATAAATAAAAGTATGAGGGGAAGGTCAAACTTTAGAAAAAAATATGCTTGTGGTAAAGAATTCATTTTATCATTTACTTTTATTATTAGAGAAAGGTTTATACTGGAATATATTAATACTCCACTTGCTATTTCCCAGCAGTAGAGCTTGGATATTTGGGGATCTGCCATTGTAGGAGAGACTGAGAAACAAGACTCACTCTACGGAGAAGTCATGCTTGGATACAGATCTACCAGAAACCAACCAAAACTTATCACCGATGGATAGCAAAGTAGTTAGTGTACAGCAGGTGGTGAAATGTTTGTTGAATGAATAGTTGAAGGGATGAGTAAATCTGTTTCTGCACCTTGTAAAACCAACAGTTACTACTTGACCAAGGTCACACAATTACTTACAGAACAAACCCAGAAACGAAGCTTGGTTTCTTGACTTTCAGCAAATGTGCCCCCTCTTCTACACCCCACTCAGGTTGACCAGGACCAAATGTCACTCAGCCTCTTCTCATCTGCTCTCACAGTCGGATTTGAGTGATAGAGTGCAAGGCTGGATGACTGGTATCTTTCTTTTCCATTTTTGGGGGGGGCGGATTTTTAAAAGTGAGTTTTTGTTATCTATTATGGTTTAGTAAGAAAGCAGAAAGTGGAAAAGGTGGCCTTGAAGAGAGTAAAGGATTTAAAAATTAGCAAAACTACATAAATCTACTTCTTAGATTGGTTTATATTTGACAAGAAACTGCAGTATAGCTTACTCTATTTTCTATACCATAAAAAGTAGAGTTATTTTTAGACATCTTGTGATCTGGAAAATAGAGGATTTTATAATGACTGGCTTTCCCACCAGTGTGTTTCACCCCATTAAGGTGGTGACATTCAGTAACAAATTTAGTACAAATTTAGTACATTAAGATTGCCCATAAACCCAAAGCTCAATTTAGTCTTGAGAGGTAAAATCTTATAGAGTGCAGTTTGGGTCCTGAAAAAAAAACCTCAGAATCTTTAATAACAGATGAAATTAAATTGCTCTTAATTTATTTAAACTGAAAAATGTCCTTCTAAAAACAGACTTAGATCATGAGACCAGTAGAGAACATATCTGAAGATTCCGCTATCAGAAATAGCCAGCATAACACAGGAAATGTGATCCTTTTTTGGAAATGTAGTGAGGGTTTAAGTGCAGGTACTTGGACATTCTCTGATAAACTGAAAATGACTAAACATTTATCTGGATTAGGAGTTTAACAAGGAGAAGAGAAAAAGCCGTGTGGTTAGAAGTGATCTGCAAGATAGGAATGAAGACCATCTTTCTTTTCTGAGTGCTTTTCAGATGTGTATTTCTGTGTCTCTAATACAATAAATAAATACTCTCCAACACTTGGGATTATTTATATTACTCTGGCCCCTTCGTAATCTGCTCATGTTTTAAAATCTCTTTTTTACACTCAGGTTTGTTGATTACCAACAGCCTTCTTCTTTCACTGTGAATTTTTTTTTGTTTAATTTTTTTGGCTGTGTTGGGTCTTCGTTGCTGCGTGCAGGTTTTCTCTAGTTGCAGCGAGCAGGGGCTGCTCTTCGTTGCGGTGCACGGGCTTCTCATTGTGGTGGCTTCTCTTGTTGCGGAGCACGGGCTTTAGGTGCGTGGGCTTCAGTAGTTGTGGCGCACAGGGTCAGTAGTTGTGGCTCACGGGCTCTAGAGCGCAGGCTCAGTAGCTGTGGTGCACAGGCTTAGTTGCTCCGTGGCATGTGGGATCTTCCCGGACCAGGCCTCGAACCCGTGTTCCCTGCATTGGCAGGAGGATTCTTAACCACTGCGCCACCAGGGAAGCCCCTCTGTGAATTTTTAAATTTTGTTTCCAATCTTCCAACTTTCCTGCTAAGAAAGTTTATTAAGTAAGATTCTTAATCTTTCTCGTCAGGAAATGAGAAACATAGCAACTTATTGTGATGGAATGCAAAGCAAGGACCAATGAACTGTTCAGATTTAAATCCCAGTTTGGCCACTGCCTCGGGTCTTTGATCACTGGCCATTATTCAAGTGTTTGAGTCTAATTTTTTGCATATTCAATAGAAATTTTAAAACCCACATAGAGTTGTTATGAGGATGAGATGAGATAATCTATGTAAAATCTTAGCTCAGTAACTGGCCCTTAATGAAGGTTAGTTTTTATTGTCATTATTATTTCCTCGTCCCTACTAAGAATCTGGCACTCTGGAGTTAGCTAAAATGTTAAGAAGGTATTGGCTGGATAGGCAAAAGAAGGGAATGTTCTTTTACAGCCTTTGGTGCTTGGACTCTGGACCTCATTTGATCATAAAAGGAAGGGAGTGTGTGTGTGTGTGTGTGTGTGTGTGTGTGTGTAAGAGACACAGAGGTAAAGTCAGAGACATGAATCATCCTGAGATGATTCAACTTCTAGATAACTTTTGGTCTTTACACTCCTTTTTCCCTGCTTGCTGCTCCATTTTCCCTGCCCTCCCCTCTTCAACCCGTCCCTGAATTTCTCGTTTCCTTCTCCACACTGTCCCTAGACGATCACCTCCATTCGTGTCCATGGTTTCAGCACTCACACGTCTGCTGATGGCACCAGAATCTCTATTTTCAGCTCTCCTGAGCTTCAGATTTGTATGCCAGTGGCTCTTTGGGCATCTCCCTCAAATGTCCCTTAGTCTTTTCAAACTCAACATTTTGAAATCTGGACACATTATTTTTAAGCCCCTCTCTCTTAGTTGCTAACCTGCTCGCCTGAGTTCCTCTCATTGGCCGGGAGTGTCACCCTCTACCCGAAACCTCTAGCTTAATAACCTCAGAGTCATTCTGAAGCCGATCTTCTAAGTCGGCGCACCCATCAACCCTACTTCTAAATCAACTCTCTCTCTCTTTTTTTTTTTTTTAACATATTTATTTATTTGGCTGTGTCGGGTCTTTGTTGCGGCAGGCGGGCTCTTTTGTTGCAGCACGCGGGCTTCTCTCTAGTTGTGGTGTGTGGATTTTTTCTCTCTCTAGTTGTGGCATGTGGGCTTAGTTGCCCTGCGACATGTGGGATCTTAGTTCCCCCACCAGGGATCGAACCCTCATCCCCTGCGTTGGAAGGCGGATTCTTTACCACTGGACCACCCGGGAAGTCCCTCAACTCTCATTTTTTTGTAGAAGTGCTTTGGGGCCGGGGGTTATTGAAAACCAACACAAATGAACTCCCCAAAGCACCGACTGCAGTGTTGTTCTTTACTCATGTTTTCTGGTTGAGAGAGAAATCACTTTGCGTAACTCAGAGAAACATTTTCTTTCTAAAGTTCCGGTCTTCATGGCAGCTGTTCAGAATCTCCCCAGCCTCCCCTCTTCTTCTTTTCACCTCTGTCCCTACCCTCACCCCCGGCCTCATTCACCTTCCTGGATCTGTCCCCCTGGGTGTCTTTCTGTTCTCGTCTCGTGCAGTTAATTTTGGCCCATTCTTCAATTCAGGAATTAGAGTTCTAACAAGTCAACCCAAAAGAGTCCAGTATCTAAGCAGAAGAATAAACAAAGAAACAAACAAAAAAAGACGATAGAAGACGGGGTGGTTGGGGAGTGGGAATGGTGAATAAAGGTAACAGAGGCTGTAAGTTCGTAAGCTTCATATTTTGGCCTCTCTCACACCAATATACCGTATAACCTTGTACTGTTGTGCTCTTCACGTGTGAACTCTCTACTTTGAATGCTCTGCCCTTTCCCTGGGCTTCCGGTCCAGCTTTTCAGCTTTACCTGTTCATCCCTGAGGTGTAACTCCAAGATCCCTCTTTTATTTGAAGCTCTCGCCAATCCCCACACCCAACACAGTAAATGACTCCCTTTACTATATTCTCAAAACACTTTGAACACACGAACTGTGCCTGTACATTCTCTCCCACTAGAATGTGAGCTCCTCAAAGACAGGAATTCACGAATTCAGTAATAAAAAATTGAATTGTACTATGTGCCAGGCTGTGTTCAAAGTACTTAGAAGTGATCAGTGAAGAAAGCAGATGAAAATGCCTGTGCTTCAAGGAGCTTACATTCTGGTCAAGGGACACAGACAGTAAACAATAGCATTCTTTAAAAAACAATTTTTTTGTTGTTGAAGTATTGTTAATTTACAATGTTGTGTTGGTTTCAGGTGTACAGCAAAGTGATTCAGTTATATATATTTATATGTTCTTTTTCATATTTTTTCCATTATAAGTTATTATAAGAAATTGAGTATAGTTCCCTGTGTGATATAGTAAGTCCTTGTTGGTTATCTATTTTTTATATTTTATATATTTTATATATAGTAGTGTGCATATGTTAATCCCAAACTCCTAATTTATCACCCCCTCCTTTCCTCTTTGGTAACCGTAAGTTTGTAAGTTTGAGTCTGTTTCTGTTTTGTAAATAAGTTCATTTGTATCATTTTTAAGTTTCCACATATAAGTGATATCATATGATATTTTTCTTTCTCTGTATGACTTACTTCACTTAGTATGATAATCTCTAGGTCCATCCATGTTGCTGCAAATGGCATTTTTCATTCTTTTTGATGGCTGAGTAATATTCCATTGTATATATGTACCACACCTTCTTTATCCATTCCTCTGTCCATGGACATTTAGGTTGCTTCCATGTCTTGGCTATTGTAAATAGTACTGCTATGAATATTGGGGTGTATGTACCTTTTTGAATTAGAGAACAATAGCATTCTAATTAAGTAAATTACAGACTATGTGAGAAGGTCATAAATGTTACAGAAAAAAATGAAAGAATGTAAAGAGATCTGGAGTACTGGAGGGGCAGAGTGCAATTTTAGATCCAGTGGACAAGGTCAGCTCATTGAGAAGGAGAGTTTCAAGCAAAACCAGAAAGAGGGGGAGGACTTAGCCTTGGCTGTACCTAGGAGAAAAGCATCCAGAAAGACAGGACAGTCACGTCACAGTAAAGAACCCCAGGTGGGAGCCACTGGGCATTTTGGAAGAAGGGCACCATTGTGGTGTGGCTGGAGTAGAGGGGGTGAGGGTGGCCAGAGGGAAGTTTGGAGAGGTTGTGGGAACTATATCATCCAGGGCCTTGACGTCACAAAGGCTTTGGCTTTTATTCCACGTGACGTGAGAAACCCCTTCAGGGTGTTCAGTGCAGACAGACACGCTCTGACTTACATTTCAGAAGGATCAGTCAGGCTGCCGTGTTGAGAACTGACTGTAAGAATACACGGATGGGGCTTCCCTCGTGGTGCAGTGGTTGAGAATCTGCCTTCCAATGCAGGGGACACGGGTTCGAGCCCTGGTCTGGGAAGATCCCACATGCCACAGAGCAACTAGGCCCGTGAGCCACAACTACTGAGCCTGCGCGTCTGGAGCCTGTGCTCCGCAACAAGAGAGGCCGCGACAGTGAGAGGCCCGCGCACCGCGATGAAGAGTGGCCCCCGCTCGCCCCAACTGGAGAGAGCCCTCGCACAGAAACGAAGACCCAACACAGCCATAAATAAATAAATAAATAAATAAAATAAAATAAATTAAAAAAAAAAAAGAGTACACGGATGAGGAGCAGGGGAACGTGTTACAATAATTGAGGTAAGACGGTGGTGAGGACCCGCGTAACAGGATTTCAGAGCATGAAACGTGGTCAGATTCTGGATACGAATGGAGGGTAGAGTCAAGAGGAATTTGAAAAAGAGAAGCCAAGGAAGACTTTTAGGATTTGGGTCTGAGCAAATCCTAGGAAGGTCAGGCTTTCTTTAAACTGATAGAAGAAAGACTGTGGATGGCATAAGTTTGAGACTCTCAGTATCTCAGTTTTGAACATGATGAATTAGAGATATCTCTTCAACATTTGGAGATAAAAATGAGGGCATGATGAGTATGGAGATGGTATTTAAAGCCAAGTGAGTGGATTACAGGGCCATGGGCATGAGAGTCAACAGAGAAGAAAAGAGGACCTGACATCTTCCAGCATTGCTGGTCAAGACGCAAGGGCAAACCAGCAAAGGAGACCGATGAGCCACCAGCAAGTTATGGGGAAACCCAGGAGATTGTCCTGGAAGTCAAGTGAGGTGATTGACTGTGTCAAAAACTGAGGACTGGGACACAGGAGCAGCTTCTGTAGGCTGGTGGCGGGGGGAGAGACCTGATGGAAATGTGCTTCAGAGACCACGGGAGGAGAGGAACTGACAACTGTGAGGGTTGACAGACCTGTTAAGGATGTTTGCTAAAGGGAGCAGAGAAACTGGTCGGAAACTGGAGTTATAGGAAGTGGGTTGAAGGGAAACTTGTTGGTTGGTTTGTTTCCTTGTTTGTTTAAGGTGAAAGTATGTTTGTGTGCTGACGGCGATGATCCAGAAGGAGGGGTGGAGATGGATAAAAGAGGAGAGAGATGGCAACATTTTGGGATCCTCATTTTGGGTGAGAAGATACAGACTCTAACACATAACCGCTGGTTTCATTGGTTCATCTTTATTATCATTGTTTTCCCGAATGAGCACAATACTTTGTTCACGGTCAGTGTTCAGCGAATGTATATGGACTTGTTTGCTCTTTCATTGATGTAGAAAAGAAAAGAATGCATACTTCTTAAATTTTCTTCTTCCCTCTCTCTTCTGTCTATACCATATTGTACTCTAGTTCATTCCATTAATTCACCCAACATTATTTTCATAAGAAGAGAAGAAAGTAGTAGGGGGAGAGAGAGAGAGAGAGAGAACGTATGAAACTTTGTGGAACTTTATTGTTCAATTTTGGGACAAATAAAAGCCCAGCAGGGAGGGAAAAGCTGTGTTCTCTGTCCCTGCCTCACATGGAGTAGCCCCGCGGTTTTCAGGGTAACCTAGCTGTCCATCAACCAAAGTCCTCTGTCCCCGGTGGCTTTATTGCTGATGGATGGGTTGTTTTTCTGCCCACTTTCCCTCCCTCTCTTCTGATGCTGTAGTGTTTTCCTCTCTTTGGCTCTGTCCCTATATTCTCAACTGTCTCTCCACCCACACACACAGGGATTGATTTCCTCTGTAGGACAAACTTTCTATTTTCCTTATAAAACTTGAGTGTACTTTGTGTTGCTAAATGAGTTCTCTTTCTGTTCCATGTCTAGAAAGCCTGTTCTAAACACTGGTGAGAACTGGCCTAGTATAGAGGCATTCTAAACTTCTCTTCCTCACATTTCCTAGTAATTAAGTATCTTCATTATCAAAAAAAAAAAAAAATATTTGGCCTAAATCTTTAATAATGAAGCAAATCAGACCACCGCTAAACTACCTTAAAGATAATATAGTAATCATTGATACGTCTCACCTGTTATCAGTGTGTCTGATTTTTGATGACTCTGGGCCCAGGAATGAATGGCACACTCTGTAAATTTGGCTGCTCTGGGAAAAACCATCATTCCCCCCGTTCCTTTCAGGTCAGGAGCACAGGGCAAGCCATGGATTCCACAGAAGAGCTGGTGTGAGGCTCTTTTAAGATTTCCCTAATTCAGGGATTCTGAGACCAGCAACTGGCTCAGAGAACCCAAGCTGATACCGAACTTCTACGGATCTGGAGCTTCCTCTTATGTATGTAAATGTTGCAGGGTTCTTGCCACATCCTTATCTAACTTATGCAGTGAGCCTTGCACATCCCATGTTTCAGTCTTTCAACTTTCACCCCAGAGCTGAAGTTCTCTGTTGCCTTAGCTTTTGACGCCCGGTGTGTGTGTTAGAGATGGCAATCAGAACCCCTGTTGAAGAAGTAGGCAGTGGGATCCTCCTGTATCTCAACTAGACACCTGACACAGGGCAGTCGTTTCTTAGGTTGATTGGTGATTTGTGATGGGGTCCAGTACAAAAGGAGAAGCTGGATCAATCCCTATCCTCCTCTTGTATTTTAACTGGGCAATATTGAAATAATTAGGCATTTACTAATGCAAGAGGATCTGAAGTCATGATGAAAACAAGCGTGGCCAGGATGCTGAGTTCATGAGGAAGCAGAAATTATAGGTAATCCTAGGACACCAGCTGATGGAAAGAAGACCATTAACCCACATTAGAGAAGCTTCACTGCCTAAGAAATGAGAAGGTTAACTGGCCAATGGGGGTAGACCCAGGTATTCAAGTCTGAAAGTTACACAATTCCAAGGGTCTTATATAAGAAAAAGAATATAAAATGACAAACATAAGATTACTAGAGTCTCTCCCAGATTCTTGGTAAAGATCCAAGCCAGTCACAGATCTTGAAGTTTAAGCTTTATTGAGTTTACAGAAAACCCTTTCCTGCTAATCACTACACAGGCTTGGTTTCTAACAGTGTTCAGATCTTTTTTCAAGTTAATAAGCATCCTGAAAATAAGCCCCATTTAACTTGTGTGAGATGTTTCATTGCAACAAAAGCCTGATTAAAACGTGGTGTGTACATCAAGTACTAATTTGCAGGTCAGAAAATCTGTAGATATGTTTATTTATCTGATCACATTGGCAACAGGAAAATCAGTGAGTCCGCTAATAAAGAAAACTATCTAGGTTTCTAGGGTTTCTTTCTCGTTAGCAAGGTATAGAAAGCCTCCATTATTGTAATGCCCTATCTTCTAGGCTATTGGAGTTACATTCTGAGGTTATAAGCTGCTTCTTATACCTTCTCCTTTCTCTTCAAACCTATGTTTGCTGTAGTATTGAAAAGGGTCCTGGAAAGAAAAATATAGAAAAAAAATGTCTCAGTAAGTATGTATTTTCTTTAAACTTGATGCCTATATAAGACTCAATTCGATAATTGCAAGTTTTAACTTTAATGTAGTCAGATTTATCAATTTTTCCTTTACAATTAATGTATGGTGATCCTTTCCAATAAATCTTGGCCTGTCTCAAAGTCACAAAGATAGTCTCCTGCGTTCCTTCTAAAAGCTTTATTGTTTTGCCTTTCATATGTGTATGTATACTCCATTTAAGATTGATTTTATGTTATGGTGTGAGGTAGGGATCAAGATTCTTTTTCTTCCCCCATATTATCAGTGAAGTAGAAATTAAAATCCTAATGTACTTATACTAATATTGAGAGATCATTCTCCATGGGTCTCTTGCATTTCTGCATGTCTTGCAAGCAGAGATAATGCTCTGCTTTGAGAGCCTGCTTTTGTTCCTGATTACCTTTTCACTGATGTTTATATAGTGTACAGCCTTGGAAGATAGAGGTAGTATCTCCTTCTGGAGCAAAGCAGGCCCGCTTACTGCCCACTATAAAAAATTTGACTTCCCTAAGGCCAGGATTGCTCTCCCGTAATGCACCTGACTACTCATGCAGGTGCCATCTGGCTTTATTTGCATTGCTCTGTGGGAACTGAGGCTCAGGGTACACATTCAGACAAGTTGATAGTCTGGTTACTGTAATTGATGCGAAGTAATAAAATGTCCTTCAGCTCTGACCCGGGAATATTGTATCTTCTTCTAAGGCCTATGCAATTGGAGTAAGTAACTAATTTGAGTAGAGATTATAAATCCTAGTCCTTTATAGTTCTTGATACTTTGCATCCTCTAGAATTGCTGAAAATAAAAAGATGCTTGATACCAACTATTGGTAGTTATGTGTAGCAGTTAGAACTCTTCCTTTTGGGATTGTAAATAGGCACATCCACTTTGGGAAACTGAGAAACAGTTGAAAACCTCAAGCTGTTCTAAGCTAAAGCTGAACGTCATATGCCATGACTCAGTAAATTCCTCTCCTGGATTTGTATAGAATCCAATCCATTTCTATTCCCAATAGAAATGTATCCATGTGTTTACTAAAAGACACACACAAGAATGATCCTAGGCACACTCTTCATAATTGCCCCCAATAGAAAACAACCCAAATGTCCATCAACAGTAGCATGGACAGGTAAATTGTTGTGTATTCATACAATGAAATACTACACAGAAATGAGCATAAACAAACTACAATTACACACAGCAACTTGGGGAAACTTTGCCGACATAACACTGAGTGGAAGAAGCAACATACAAACCAGTGCATATACCAGTGGTATATTCCAAAATAGGAAAGCTAGTATATAGTGTTAAACGTCATGACAGTGATTTTCTTTGTCATTGGTTAGTAAAAGGCGTGGGGTACTGAGGTACTTCAAAGGTGCTAATAATGTTCTCTTCCTTAACCTGAATACTGGTTATGCAAATGTGTGTTCATTATGTGAAAATGTGCTAAGCTATAGACTCATGACTTGTGCACTTTCCTACATGTATACTATACGTCAGTAAAAAGACAGAAATCACAACTCTGAGGCCTTTTACTTAACATATGAAGTTACCTCAAGATAATAATTCTATCTAATATTATCTTATTCAAGACTAAACGGAGCATAATTTCAAGCTCCGTTGGGTTTGGAGGGCAGAATTCAGAAACTCCATCAAAAAAACAACAATCATAGTACTAAAATTGCTTTAAAATGAAACGATTTAATGTTTATATGTCTTCATGCATACTCTATAATTTTCATTATTTTTTGAAAAGTTGAAATACGTTATATAGGGTGAGTCATACTGATTCAGAGTATATTCATTAAGACAAAAAATAAGAAATTTACTTAATTCAAGACTGTCTATGTAAACTGGTACAGCCACTATGGAGAACAGTATGGAGGTTCCTTAAAAAACTAAAAATAGAGCTGCCATATGATCCAGCAATTCCACTCCTGGACATATATCTGGAGAAAACCATAATTCGAAAAGATACATGCACCGCAATGTTCACTGCAGCACTATTTACAATAGCCAGGACATGGAAGCAACCTAAATGTCCATCAACAGATGAATGAATAAAGAAGATGTGGTACAAATATACAATGGAATATTAGTCAGTCATAAAAAAGAATGAAATAATGCCGTTTGCAGCAACGTGGATGGACCTAGAGATTGTCATACTGAGAGAAGTAAGTCAGACAAAGTAAGACAAATATCATATGATATAGCTTATATGTGGAATCTAAAAAAATGGCACAAATGAACTTATTTACAAACAGAAATAGAGTCACAGATGTAGAAAACAAAATTACGGTTACCAGGGGGTAAAGGGGGGGAGGGATAAATTGGGAAACTGAGACTGATATAAGCACACTGCTGTATAGAGAACAGATAACTAATAAGGACCTACTGGATAGCACAGGGAACTCTACTCAATACTCTGTAATGGCCTGTATGGGAAAAGAATCTAAAAACGCTTGGATAGATGTATACGTATAACTGATTCACTTTGCTGTACAGCTGAAACTAACACAACATTGTAAATCAACTATACTGCAAAAAAAATTAAAAAAAAAAAAAGATTCTCTAGGAAAAAGAAGAAAAATCCCAGACATACCTTTAGTAATAATAACTTAAATAATGATAATAAATAACCTTTACTGAGGGCTTAGTATGTTCAAAGCAATCTTAGTCATTGATGGGTATGATTCCATTTAATCTTCTCAATGAACCCATGATGTTTTACAGCCCTTGAACTCTACACGTAGAGTTCAACCCCAGCATGAACTTTAAAGTTCATGACTTTCAAGAGCATTACAGATTACATTATCAACCACCCTTGTAGCAAAATAAACCTAGCAGATGTAATTTGTGAAATGACAACACATTATAGGAAGAATTTGAAGGGTAATTTTTAAGTGAAAACTGAATGGAAATAATCACCATTCCCTCAAAACCTGCTGCAAAACTTAAGAAATTATGGATTACTCATCATACTTGCTCATTTGTGTTCTGACTCGTTTGCCATTTAACATTGTTAAAGGAAGGTAACAACACAGAAAGTTAACCCAAGCTTATCTAAGTGTGAAGGACAGAATTAACTGCAACACATCTTAAAGAAGCTTATGTTAATTGACTCTATTTAAAAATCCTTATTTGTTGAGGCTAGAGTTTATTCTTACACCAGAATACCGAAGAAGCAGAAATAATTCTATCTCCTATAACACTGTTTCTGATGTGCCACTTTAAAGCTCTCTGCTTTGGTGGGTGTTTAGTGGGGGCAAGGTTGGGGAGATTCTTCATATATAGTTCTAATTTTTACTTTTGAAAAAAGCTTAACAACCATTTTTGAGAAGATATTAAAGTACAAATGAAAGAATTTTGACCATTTGAATGTGCAAACTATCATGTAAAAAAGAGTAGTTTTGGGAGAATTTTTACTAGGTTACAGGTTAAGTCAAGAGATGTATAATATACCTGAGGTAATAAAATCAATTTTTTAAAAGTTTGCTTTGGAATGGGTATGAGACACCCAAAATGGGCCTATCCAGGATTAAGTAATCTTTAAAAATTGCCTTTGGAAAACCAATGTTCCATATGCTATACTAACGCAAGCATTCCATGTTAAGGGCTTCAACCATTAACCAAACATGCCATGGTAGGAACAAGACAGATTTCTGAATTCTCTGAGAGCCCATCAGATATCCTTCATAAGGTTCAATCTGTTCTTTTTTGATAGAGTTTTGGTTCCCTTGTTTATTTTGGTTTTACTGTCACAAAGATTCATGAATAATAATGAATACTTCTAAAGTGCTATATAAATTATATGCATCTGCGTTTACAAGCTCCCCTCTTAGAAAATTTTCTGTTAAAATAGCACATGGTTTGTTAAGACAATAAAATAATGTACTAGCCAAAACATTTATAAGTTGTTCTGTTATTGTCCCCCCCAATTCATAGTTATTAAGTTAAAGAGTAGACACATGGCCACATGAGGTAATCGCGTGTGAGATCTTCTTTTACATATTCAGAAAAGGTTCAAAGGCTTTTTCTCTTTCTATTTGGATGGTCTGAAGGATGGGCTAATTCACTCGTTCACAAACTAAGCTGTATGTATGATGGTTGTATGGTAGGCACAACGCTAGAAACAAAGAGGCAGGGAGACGGTGGGGGGTGGAGGTGGGAGTAGAGATTTCAAGGCTCAAGGGCATAAGAGTTTGGGGAGGAAGAGTGAGAATGGGAAAGGCCCTCCATGGGCCCAGCAGAGAGAACTCGAACTCCATAGAAGGTTTTGTCCACACCAGAGGGACTTGGCACCAGTGGTGTTTTTGTTTTGTTTTTTAAATGAATCTATTGGCAGGGCTCAGATGTGAATGGAGAGTGGAAGGGGCCTCCGGACCAGCACACTGCAGAGGTTTCCAGATGGAAAGTGAGAAAGCCAGATTTGGTATTGTTGACTAGGATGATGACAGTGAGAAGAGAAAACCAGAATTGCTTTGAAAGATATTTGTTAAGGAAAAATTAATGTCATTTCCTATCTGATCAGATAGAAAGATGAAAGAGAAGAAAGGTAATGTGCAGGGTTCCAGCTGAAGCGGTTAGAATAGTATTTCCATTGTGGAGAAGGAAATCAAGAGATTTGGCAACAAGCTATATTTTAGCTTGTATTCACATATATATTTTAGATATATTCAGGCTTCTTGGTTTTATTTTCTTTTTTGTTTGTTTTGTTTTTTATTGAAGTATAGTTGCTGTAGAATATTATAGAAGTTACAAGTGTACAATATAGTGAGTCACAATTTTTAGAGGTTATACTCCATTTATAGTTATTGTAAAACATTGACTCTATTCCTGTGTTGTCCAATATATCCTTGTAGCTTATTTTATCCCTAATAGTTTGTACTTCTCAGTCCTCTACCCCTATAATGCCCCTCCCCCTTCCCTCTTCCCACTGGTAACCACTAGTTTGTTCTCTATATCCGTGAGTCTTCTTCCTTTTTGTTATATTCACTAGTCTGTTACATTTTTTAGATTCCATATATAAGTGATATCATACAGTATTTGTCTTTCTCTGACTTATTTCACTTAGCATAATACCCTCCAAGTCCATCCATGTTGCTGCAAATGGCATTATCTCATTTTTTTTATGGCTGAGTAGTATTCTATTGTATACATATACTGCATTTTCTTTATCCATTCATCTGGCGATGGACACTTGGGTTGCTCCCATATCTTGACAATTGTAAACAATGCCACTGTGAACACTGGGGTACATGTATCTTTTCAAATTAGTGTTTTTGTTTTTTTCAGATATATGCCCAGGAGTGGAATTGCTGGGTCATATGGTAGCTCTATTTTTAGTTTTTTGAGAAATCTCCACACTATTTTCCACAGTGGCTGCATTAATCTATGTTCCCGTCAGAGCTGGATTTGTTCATCAGCAAGAAGATATAGATGTGATATTTTGTGTTCTGATTCTAGAGCTCCCATGATAGTATTTTAATTAAAATGAATGTTATCTCTTCACAATTACTTGGTGTCTGGCTTAGTGGTATAGCTTTGGGGTGGGAAAAATATTAGCGTATCAGATCTCTACTTTTTATGAATGTCTTTGTTTCCTCTCTTTCTTCTGGATTGTGTGAGTGTGTGTGTGAGAGAGAGAGATTTGGGCAGTCACATTCATCACTGGGCACAAAGCAAGAGGCAGTGCCCTTATCCTGCAAACAACTGGCAAATAGGACTCAGAATCACTGCATAAAGAACTCAACATTTGAAGGAGTCACAGCTGCCAGCTAATGCTTTCAGCAAAGACATTGAAGGAAATAATTGTAACAGAATTATTAATAAGAGCTTTCGACTGTGTATTTCTTTCACACCTGCTGCCCCTTCACTGCTGCTGCATATAAGTGAAAGTTAACGAAACCTTGGGGAATACCACTCATTCTCTCTCTGCCAATGAGAAAGCATAAGAGAAGAGGGATTACTATTTATGGACTGGTTACCATTTGTCAAACTCTATGCTTTTTAGTACATTTAGTCCCTACAGCTTCAGGAAGTAGAGATTATTTTTCCTACTTTTCTGACAAGAAGTCTGATCTTCAGAGAGGATGAAGGATTTCTCCAAAGCCCCTCAGAGCAGGATGGTGTTTGTGGGTATTCAAACCAAGGCCAGTGCAACACTTTAGCCAGTGCCCTGAAGCATTTAGCCATTTTGAAAATTGTAGAGTTTGATTTATAATAGAGGACTCAGATTACATGGCCTGTTTAGAGCCAGGCTCATTTCATAATGAGGTTCATTAAATAACTGCCTTGATCGGACAAGATTTCAGCAAGTCATTCTCTTTCCTCCCTCCTTCCCTCCTTCTCTCCTTGCCTCCCTCCCTCCCTCCCTCCTTCCCTCCTTTTGAGTCATTAGCTTTATTTCATAGGTTAAAATACATGTACCCTGCCAGATGGTGGCAAATTTCCCATGTTGAGTTACTATTTGTTTATCCATTTTACAGTTAGATGATTCCAAGACAAATCTCTAATACCAATAGTAGAAATGATAATATTGCAATCAATATACATACGTACATACATCTATATATACACACAGTATACACATACATACATATCTATAATCATTACTCGCCACCATTATCTGCTTAGCCATGGGTGGGATTTTTCAACTTCCTAAAAGTCTCTTCCTCTTTATAAAGTGGGATAATAATGGAACCCACCTCACAGAACTGTTGCGAGGATGAAATTAAATAATGTGTGAAGCTCTTGCATGGTCGCTGGTACGTAGTAAGCATGTAGTATAATGTAAAAAGTTCAAATTGTGCATACATTTCATTGAAGTATTGTATTTCTGTTGCCTAGGGTTTAACTTGCCTACTTCCTTTTCTACAAGACTACCTCTAGTAACCCACATCTAGCCTGCCCTTCCTCTTGCTGGGGTACTTATACTGGAGCCAAGTAGACGACCCCTCCCAAATTGTTATCTGGCCTTCATGTGTGCGGTCAAAGCACACTTGTGTTCTCTCTACGTGGGTCTGTGCTTAAGCCTGTTCGTTTCCATTTATAAAACCCTTTGAGATCTTTTAGGATGAAAGAGTGGCATTTTGCGTCTGTTTCATGTCTACGGTTTATGTGACGAAAGCACATCATTCCTCTCAAAGTCCTCAATGTGCAGAATGACACCTCTTGGCCAAAATGTTGTTAGGCTTCAATTATTTGTAAAGTTCTTTGGAATGCTTGGATTTAGTGTACCATCTTGGTAAAAAAAAAAAAAATACTGTTATTAGTACTCTAATTATAAAGCCCGTTTAGGTGCCTCTTCAAGTATGAGTGAGATATTTTCCTTAAATACATTGAGGCAGGAGACAGATGGGCCCTCAGGGCAAATGGTTTGAGTTCATTCCTCGTGGACCCGCGCTCGGAGTCGGAAATAACAGGACAGTTGAGAGAGGAGGCTGGTCCTGGCCCAGATAAAAGATAAGAGACCACATATTCCTCATTCTCGAAGTCAGGAGACCTCCCCGACTACGTGTGCAGAAAGGCTCCTTGGCGGTCAAAAGGGGAGTGACGCTAAGTGGCTAAGTCTACCCATAGGCCTCTTCGGTAGAATCCCTCTTGGCTAAGAGATGCGCGCACACGCATGGGAAAATCCAGAGATACACCAAATAAGGACTTTGAACCAGGCAAATCAAAATGATTGGCCATTTTTCAAAGTTAAAAAAAAAAAAAATTTGGCCAAAGGAAACCCAGAAGGAATGCCCCATAAAAGTGATTCAAACAGCCACGAGGGCGCCACTCTCTCCCTGAGCCCTCCCGTGCGTCTCTCCACACGTACTGTACTTCTTTTTTCTCCTAATAAATACTTTACTTGTTTCACTACTTTCTATCTTTGCGGGAATTCTTCTTCTGCGAAGCCACAGGGCCAGGGCTTTGTCACTGACCACTGGTCTAGTGCCTAGGATTCTGTGCTCTCACCACCACGACCCAACCTCAGTCACTGGCCGGGAACCGAAACCCTGCTTCAAGCCGCTGCAGGCCGAGGCCACCCGAGTTCAATGTGATTCAGAGAGCTTTCTGTTAAATTATAAACATAGGCCAGATACACAAAGGCCACATACATTTGGTAATGGACTCTTAGATAAGATACCAAAAGCACAAGCAACTAAACGTAAAATAGATAATTTAGACTCGACCAAAATTTAAAAATTTTGTGCAACAAAGGATACTATCAAGAAAATGAAAAGACAACCTCCTGAACGGGAGAAAATATTTAGCATCCAGAATACATAAAGGACTCTTACAAATCAACAGCAAAAGGACGACTCAATTATAAATGAAAAAAGAACTTGCATAGACAGTTCTCCAAAGAAGATATAGAAATGGTCAAAATACACATGAAAAAATGTTAAACATCACTAGTCATGAGGGAAATGCAAATCAAAACCATAATGAACTACCACTTGACACCTATTAGGATAGCTATAATCAAAACAATGGAAAATTGTAAGTGTTGGTGTGGATGTGGAGAAATTTGAACCCTTGCATGTTGCTTTTGGGAATGTAAAATGGTACAGCCACCGTGGAAAACATTTTGTGGTACCTCAAAATGTTAAACCTAGAAGTACCATTTCACCCAGCAACCCACTCCAAAGTATGTACCCAAAATAATTGAAAAGAGGTGTTCAAACAAAAACTTGTACATGAATGTTCACAGCAGCACTATTCACAACAGCCCAAAAGTGAAAAGAGCCCAAATGTCCATAATGGATAAATGGATAAACAAAATGTGATTTATACATGCAATGGACTATTATTCAATAAAAAGGAATACAGTTCTGAAATGGATAAACAAAATGTAATTTATACATGCAATGGACTATTATTCAATAAAACGGAATACAGTTCTGAAACATGTTACAACGTGGATGAACCTTCAAAATATTGTACTATGTAAAATGTCAGACACAAAGGGATAAATATTGTATGATTCCACTTATATGAAATATCTAGAATAGGCAAATTCAGGGAAATAAAAAGAAGATTAGGGGCTACCAAGGGCTGGGAGGAGGGAGAAAGGGTAAATTATTATTTAATGGTACAGAGTTTCCATTTGGAGAAATGAAAACATTTTTCAACTAGATAGAGGTGATGTTACACAGTATTGTGAATGTACTAAATGCCACTGAATTGTGTACTTTAAAATGGTTAATTTTATCTTATAGGAATTTTACCTTAATAAAAAAGAGATCACTGAAGTACCAAATGATGTGCTAGTCTAAAATAAAAAAGGGAGGTTCACAAATATGTCACTAAATAGTGTAGAAATTGCTGGAAAATTTTTGTTCTAAATATGTGTTAGAGATTTAGAAAATGGTAAGCGTTTGTTTCTGTATCCTTTTATAAAGACAAAAACCTGAAGCTAAGTGAAGAATAATCAGGTAAAAGCACTAGAATGGCAGTAACCGAAAGTACAAACATAAGAGAAAAATTAAGAGTATGACTCTGACATCTTGAGTGGCATTTTACTGCGGACCTGCTTGCCAATAGAAATGTGGGAACAGTTAAAAATAGACACGATGAAGGAATCATAACAAATGGTAAGGACACATCTGTAATAAGATTGAGGTTGAATTCTAAAGAGAAGTTCTTGGGCTTCCCTGGTGGCGCAGTGGTTGAGAATCCGCCTGCCAATGCAGGGGACACGGGTTCGAGCCCTGGTCTGGGAAGATCCCACATGCCACGGAGCAACTAGGCCCGTGAGCCACAACTACTGAGCCTGCGCGTCTGGAGCCCGTGCTCTGCAACAAGAGAGGCCGCGATAGTGAAGAGGCCCGCGCACCGCGATGAAGAGTGGCCCCCGCTTGCCACAACTAGAGAAAGCCCTCGCACAGAAATGAAGCCCCAACACAGCCAAAAATAAATAAATAAACAAATAAATAAAGAGAAGTTCTTTTCATTGTTTACACTAGTATTTCTTCCAGTCCTATTGAAATAAGGATTCATATTTTGCTTAATTTTACAAGATTTTTACTGGTTATTAACTAAATATTTGGAGACAGATATTAACTAAGTATCTGAGCCCAGAATTGGAAACGTGTATGGAGCTGAGATCCTGCATCACTTACCTTTTCTTTTTTTAATTTATTTATATTTTTAAATTAATTTTTATTGGAGTATAGTTGCTTTACAATGTTGTGTTAGTTTCTACTATACAGCAAAATGAATCCGCTACACATATACATATATCCCCTCTTTTTTGGGTATAGCACAGGGCACTCTACTTAATGCACTGTGGTGATTTAACTTTTCTGAGCCTCAGTTTTCTCAGCTATGAGATGGAGGTAACAGTATCCTCTTACACACGAGTGGGAAGCATCACAGTAGATCATTTATGTAAAGGAGACTGCCTGGCACAGAGTAAACAGCTATCAGACATTTAAAAGAAGACCCTCTGTATCCTAAAGCCATCTCACTGAGATTTCTGTTTAATATTTGCTCCGTGTTTTATGTCTCTTTCAGGGAGAGGTGGAAGGAGGAGTTCCCTAAGTTTTGAAAATGGGAGTTTTTAAAGGAAAAGTACCAGGGAGCTTTGAAACTAAACATGAGCCTTTTCTGTGGTTTAAGGAGTGGGTTACTCCATATAAAATTCTTCCTACCGTTAAAGATTCTCATCAAAGGGCATCTCCGTATAAGCACATTCCTATTGCTGTTTGTCGTGAATATGATTTTCTAACTGTTTAATCATCTAAGAAGATACAGTACTGAACACTGGGAATCCAAAAGTCGGACTCTTACGTCACGCCGTGTACAAAATTAACTCAAAATGAATCAAAGACCTCAAGGTATGACCTAAAACTGTAAAACTCTTCAACAAAAACAGAGGGGAAAAGTTTCATGCCACTAGATTTGGCCACAGTCAATAAAAGAAAAAATAGATAAATTGGACTTCATCAAAATTACAAACTTCTGTGCATCAAAGGATACTACCAACAGAGTGAAAAGGCAACCCATGGAATGGGAGGAAATAGTTGCAAATCACATGTCTGGTAAGGGATTAAGATCTGGAATACATAAGGAACTCCTACAATTCACAACAAGGACAACAAAAACCAAAAACCCGTTTAAAAATGGGCAAAGGACTTGAATAAACATTCCTCACAGAAGATAAGACAAATGGCCAACAAGCACATGAAAAGATTCTCAACACCACTAATCGTTAGGGAAATACAAGTGAAAACCACAATGAGATACCACTTCACACCCATTAGGATGGTACTAAAAAAGAAAGGAAGAAAGAAAGGAAGAAAGAAAGAAAAAGAAAACAACAAGTGCTTGTGAGGATGTGGAAAAATTGGAAGCTCTGTGCCCTGTTGGTGAGAATGTAAATTGGTGCAGCCGCTATGGAAAGCAGTACGGCAGTTCCCCCCCCAAAATTAAAAATGCAATGACTATATGATCCAGCAACTCCACTTCTGGGTATATACACAAAAGAACTAAAAGCAAGGACTCAAAGAAGTATCTGTACACCCATGTTCACAGCAGCATTATTCACAATAGCACAAGGTGAAAGCAAGCCAAGTGTCCATTGATGGATAAATGGATAAACGTAGTAGATACAAACAATGGAATATTATCCAGGGTTAAAAAAGAAGGAAATTCTGACACATGCTATGACCTGGATGAGCCTTGAAGGTATTATGCTAAGTGAAATAAGCCAGTCACAAGAGGACAAATACTGTAGAATTCCACTAATGTAAGCTACCTAGAGGAGTCAATTCATAGAGACGGAAAGTAGAATGGCGGCTGCCAAGGAGTAGGGGGAGGGGAGAATAGGGGGTTATTGTTTACTGAGTATGAAGTTTCAGTCTAGGAAGATGAAGAAAATCTCTGAAGATGGGTAATGTTGATGGCTACACAGCAGTGTGAATGTACTTAATGCCCCTGAACTGTGCACTTAAGAATATTGAAAGTGATAAATTATATGCTCTATAGATTTTACCACAATAATAAAAAAAAAAACACACTTCATGTGTATACTAAGAGGTTCATCCCAATGGAAAAAATAAATAACAGCAGTAATAGACTATAACTTAGAGTTCAAGAATCTTTGCTTTTCTTGGGGAATCCAAGCAGGTAATCCGCAATCCTCTCAGACAGCACTGTCTAGCAGAAATGTAATGCAAGCCACGTATGTAATGATAGAAGCAATTCAAATTTTTTTTTTTTTTGGGTAATTATATTTCAGAAGTAAAAAGAAGAAGGTAAAATTGATTTTAATAGTTAATTTGAATTATTTTAATACCATAACATCTATTGTATTTAACACAGCATACTCAACATAGATCATTTCAGCATAGAGTCAGTATACAATTATTTATAAGATATTTTAGTCTTTTGGGGGTACATTGCTTTGGTTTAAAAAGGTTTAAAGGTGGCCCTAGTTACCTTTCAAGGACTCACTAGACTAGGGGCTACTGAATTGGCTAGGGCAGCTCTATAGCACTTTTCCCCTGGAGCAATTAGTCTGTTGAGGTGAGAAGTAACACCCCACACAAGGTAGGCACATCTTAAATGGTGCTAATGGACCACTGTGGAGGGCACGTATTCAAAAGACCTTCCTCAGTTTGATAATATGACAAGCTAGGAGTGTTAAAATGAGCTACTCTATGCAGAGGTCCAGAGAGTACCTGTTTATGGACCTCAAAGAGAACCAGAGGAAGGAAAGCTTGGTTTGCTCTCTGAGATGTGTTTATTTCTGGCTGGAAAGGCCAAGAGTGAGGCAGGAAAGAATGAAGGGAGGAGAGAAATATTGAAAGGAGTGATGTCGGGTGGGAGTGGTGAAAGAGCAGTGAACAAAGAAGCATCTGTGTTCGAGAGAAAAATATGATTTTATCTCAGAATTTTAAAAAAATGTTTGCATTACCATATCCTAAGGCCAAATGAATTTTTTTCCTCAGTAGGAATGTTAGAGGTTGAAGATTATATTTACCAAGTGCAAAAGAGCTACCAGTAGTCCTTCTTCCTATTCCCCTATTTATTGAGCAATACCCTAAAGATTAAATCATATATGCCAAAGAGCAGACAAAGAATAAGAATCAAATATTGACTTCATTTACAGTGTGGTAACATATTAATAAGAGGGTTGATCAGTCTGAAATGATATCTGTTTAGCTGCCTCTGAACAGCTATGTTCACACAGTTTGCTTTAATGAATCTTTAGCAAGTGTGGCACTAGGGATCTATGAGTATGAAGACAAACACATCACAGAAGGACCTACTGTAGAGCACAGGGAACTCTGCTCAATATTCTGTAATAACCTAAATAGGAAAAGAATTTGAAAAAGAATAAATATTTGTATATGTATAACTGAATCACTTTGCTGTACATCTGAAACTAACACAACATTGTTAATCAACTGTGTTCCAATATAAAATTAAAAAATTAAAAAAATATGAACAGAAGAGGCTAGTCTTGTGCAGAAGACAGACAAATTGTCATTTTCCTTCAAGCTGGTAAGTGCAAAAATAATAATAATAATAATTTTAAAAGGAGGGGAAGGAATTTCATCCTACACCAGGTTAGTGAGGGTAAGCTTCCTGGGACAGAATTTTAAAAGAAATTGGAGTTAGCCAAGTGAATTAGGAGGTATGAACTTCCAGTCAGAGGGCAGAATGATCAAGCATGAAACAGTGAGATTTGAGTAACTGCCCAGTGATGAAAAAAAACTTCAAATGTTCAAACTTGTACATTTAGAAGCATTAGTCAGTTACTACCTGAGTGATTTTCAGGAGGTTAGTTAATTTCTGAGCCTTAATTTACTTTTCCATCAAATGGGAACAATAAAACTAACATCTTAGAATTGTTGTGTGCAGTAAATGAAATAATCGAGGTAAAGCGCTTAGTTTGGTGCTTGGTACAAATTAAGCATGTGATGAAATGTGGCTTCTAGTAGAAAACTTGGGTAAAGATATGCTTGAAATGCAGAACCACTGCTGTCACTGTTCATACGGGATTTCAAGAGTGGAATATGTTGTATCCTCCTAGGAGTAGTTAACTAAAAGGGCAACAGTATTTTTCAACCCAGTTTGCTAGGTGCATGACACAAAACTTCATAAAAATTACACAGATAAACCATAACACAAAGAAAACTATGAGGGTGTTAGGTTGGGGAAGTACCAATTTTCTTCCCCCAACTCAAGCTCCATGATGAGGCCTGCAGAGAATATTAGGCTGCTCCAGAATATGAGGAAAAGGGCCTGTTTTTTTCAATAATAGTCTCCCTAAAGTCTTATCTGATTGGAGAATTTTTTGGATTACTAGTTCCTAAAGATCATCATATAGGTTAACACTGGACGAAAAGATAAGGCCCATCCAGATGCTTCTTTGCCCACAAAATACATATATACAAGGGCTGGATAATGAAATTCTACCACTTTAAAAAATAAAAGTTCACTTCAAGTGGAATTCTTTATCTATTACTAATGATTCTTCTCCCATTTTATGATGTTCCTAAGAATCTATTTCTACTTTTTTTGCTCTGCTGACTTTCTCTTATGGTGGCTTGTTTTCTTGTGTGTTTTAATTTTGGTATTGGAGTTCATGCTCATTAAGGCTTTATAATAGCAGTCTTGTGATGGTTGAGTTTAGGGCACATCCATGTAGATAGGCATTTCATATGCTTCTGCCAGCGGCTATAGGATTTTGGCCATAAGACTACCAAGGCCACCCTTACACCTGGACAATGCCCATAGGATTCTATACTCAGCACTGGCACAGCACAGATTGAAACATCTTCTCTCATGACTAACACCATTCACAGCCTAAGATAAGACTTCCCCCCATCTCTTGTTCTAGATCTTTGAAATAAGAAACACTAACTCCCCATGTCACTGCTAATGCTGGTGGTGGACACTGCTTCAGAGTGTGTGGGGTTTTCAGCAGTGAAAGCGACTTCACAAAGAAATAGAAATAGACACTCTGAATAAGCCTAGAACTTACAAGGAGGTTGACTCAGTATTCAAAAATCTCCTGAAAAAAGGAAAGTTCTGGACCCAATGGATTCACTGGTGAATTCTATCAAACATTTAAAGAAGGATTAACATCAATCCTTCTCAAACTTTTCCCCAAAAAACTGAAGAAGAGGGAACACTTCCCAACTCACTCTATGAAGCCAGAATTACCCTGATACCAAAGCCAAAGACACTACAAGAAAACGACAGAATAATATTCCTTCTGAACATTGATGCAAAAATCCTCAACAAAATACTAACAACCTGAATTCAACAGTATACTAAAAGGATTGTACACCAAGTGAGATTTATTCCTGAAATGCAAGGAATAAGAAAATATGAAAGTCAATCAATGTAATACACCACATTACCATAAGGAATGAGAAAAAAAACCCACCTGACCATCTCAGTTGATGCAGAGAAAACACTTGACAAAATTCAACACTTTTTCATGATAAAAACACTCAACAACCTACATTAACATAATAAAAGCTATATATGAAAAACCCACAACAACATCATATTTAATGGTGAAAGACTGCTTTCACCACTTCCATTCAGCAAGGTACTGGAAGTCCTAGCCAGAGCAGTTAGGCAAGAAAAAGAAATAAAAGGTATACAAATTAGAAAAGAAGAAGTAAAATTATCTCTATTCACAGATGATATAGTTGTATATGTCTAAAACCCTAAAGATTCCACAGAAAGACTGTTAGAACTAGTAAACAAATTCAGTAAAGTATCAGGATAAAAAGACAGCACACAAAAATCAGTTGCATTTCTATACACTAACAATGAACATTCTGGAAAGGAAATTGAGAAAACAACTCCAATTATACTAGCATCAAGGAAATAAAATGAAATACTTAAGAATTAATCATACTATTTATATCACTTTGACTTAATAATGACCTAAGAGGAAATTTGTTGGTTTCTCATAACACCTGCAGAACTGACTCCTCCCACTTGTTGGTGGTCATCTACCCATCAAAAGCTCCTGAGTACCATTAAAAAATACTCATTCCTCTCCTAAACCGACATAAAACATATCCTGTGAGACCCAGGGAAAAGTCTTTCTGAAGGTGAGCATTCCATAGAGACCCAATATTCCAAATTTCAAAATGTAGCCACAAGTGGAAACAGATGAACTTCTCAGGATCTCTTTGTTCACAATTAAGCATACAATAAATAGAGTTTAGAAAGTGAATGACATGTGGTTGAAAAGAAAAGCCCTGAAAAAAAAAAAAAAAGAATTAACCACACCCTTGTTCATAGCAGCATTATTCACAAGAGCTAAAATGTGGGAACAACTCAAGGGTCCATTGACAGATGAATGGATAAACAAGCCGTCGTGGAGACATACAGTGAAAGACTATTCAGCCTTAAAATGGCAGGAAGTGTGGACGCATGGTACAAGGAACTTTGAGGACATTACGCTAAGTGAAATGAGCCAGACGCAAAGGACAAAGCCTGTATGACTGCACTTACGTGAGGTATGTAGGGTAGTCCAATTCACTGAGACAGAAAGTAGGAGGGTGGTTGCCAAGGAGTAGGGGGAGGCGAGGATGGAGAGTTATTGTTCAGTGGGTATAGGGTTTCAGTTCGGGAAGATGGGAAAGGTCTGAAGGGGCAGAGTGCTGATGTGCAGCACAACAGCACGAATGTTCTTAATGCCGCTGAGCTGTGCACTTAAAAATCGTCACGATGGTAAATTTCATGTACTATGTATTTTACCACGGTAAAAAAAAAAAAAATTTGAAAAAAAGAAAAAGACATAGTTAATTTAAAAAATCCAAAATTATACTTGTAGACTTCAACACTCCTTTTTTTTTAATTAAAAAATTTTTTTATTTTATTTATTTATTTTTGGCTGCGTTGGGTCTTCGTTGCTGTGCGTGGGCTTTCTCTAGTTGCTGCAAGAGGGGGCTGCTCTTCGTTGTGGTGCACGGGCTTCTCATTGCGGTGGCTTCTCTTGTTGCGGAGCACGGGCTCTAGGCGCATGGGCTTCAGTAGTTGTGTCTCGCGGGCTTCAGTAGTTGCGTCTTGCAGGCTTTGTTGCTCCGCAGCCTGTGGGATCTTCCCGGACCAGGGATTGAACCCGTGTCCCCTGCATTGGCAGGTGGATTCTTAACCACTGAGCCACCAGTGAAGCCCAACATGCCTTTTCATTAATTGATAGAATAAGCAGACAAAAAATAAATCAGTACAAATATGGAATAACTGAAAAACACTGCACGCAGCTTGATCTGATTTACATTTATCTAACATTCTACCCGACAACAGCAGAAAACAACTTATTTTCACATATACACAAAAAAATTCACCGAGTAGATGATTTTTGAACCTAAAACAGATTTCATTAAAATTAAAATGATTGAAAGTATACAAAGTATATTCTCTGATTAACATGGAATTAAAGTATAAATTAAAAGCAGAAAAAGATCTAGAAAGTCTCCCATACATTTAGAACTTTAAAAACTCACTGCTACATAACCCATGGGTTAAATAGGAAATCGCCCAGAAAGTTAGAAAATATTTTGATTCACATGAAAGGAAAAATACAAGTCAAAATTTGTGGATGCAGATAAACTGGTGCTTAAAGGGAAATGTATACCATCAAATGATTCAATTAGAACAGATATAAAAATATGTATTTTTACCATATATAAAAAGAATGATCTAAACTTCCACCTTAAGAAACTAGGAAAAAAAGAAGAGAAAAAAGTAAACCCAAAGCAATCAGAAGGAAGGAAATAATAAATATAAGAGAAGAAACTTTTTTAAAAAATAGAGAACAGAAAAACAATTAAGAAAATCAATGAAACATAAAGCTGGCTTGTAGAAAAGATCAATAAAATTTAAAAACCCCTAGTCAGACTAATCAAGAGAAAAAGAAAGGATGCAGAACTTGTTACTATCAGGAACAAGAAAGAATGGTCATTATAGAACCCACAAACATTCAAAAGGTAATGAGAAAATATGAATAACATCTTTATGCCAATAAAACTGATAAGTAAAATGAAATGGACAGATTCTTTGAGAAACACCAACTATCAAAGTTTAAGAAGAAATAGAAAACCTGCATAGTCCCATATCAATTAAAGAAATTGAACTGATACTTAAAAGTTTTCCCACAAAGAAAACTCCTGACCCACTAGTGAATTCTTACAAATATTTATGATATAAGTATTAGTAATTCTATAGAAACTCCTCCCAAAAATAGAACAGGAGGAAACACTTCCCAACACCTGCCCTCACTTTATGTATGAAGCCAGCATTCCCATAATCTAAAAATCAAGTTAAGATAAATTATACCTTAAGAAAGTTAATTTAATTTTTTAAAATGGAAGTATAGTTGATTTATCATGCTGTGGTAGTTTCAGGTGTACAGCAAAGTGATTCACATATATATGTGTGTGTGTGTGTGTGTGTGTGTGTATATATATATATATATATATATATATATATATATATTCTTTTTCAGATTCTTTTCCCATATGGATTATTATAAAATATTGAGTAGAGTTCCCTGTGCTATACAGTGGGTCCTTGTTATTTATCTATTTTACATATAGTAGTGTGTATATGTCAATCGCAGATTCCTGATATATCCCTTCCCCTCCCCCTTTTTACCTTCCCTTTGGTAACCATAAGTTTGTTTGTCTATGTCTGTGAGCCTATTTCTGTTATGTGAATAAGTTCATTTGTATCATTTTTTTTAGATTCCACACATAAGTGATATCATATAATATTTTTCTCTGTCTGACTTCACTTAGTATGATGATCTCTAGGTCCATCCATGTTGCTGCAAATGGCATTATTTCATTCAAGAAAGTTAATTTAAAAAGAAAAAAATGTTTTGAGTAATGAAATGGTTACTAGGTTTGGTTAGGTTTGGTAGGATTTATCTAAAAAAAACCTAAAGTAAGAGAAGCTTAAGCAATATAAATGCTTCTCTCTGCCTCACGTAAAAGAAGTCTGAAAGTAGGCAATCCAGAGCTGGTATGGTGGTTTTATGGTACCATCAATGGCCCCGGTGCTTTTTTTATGCTCATTCAACCTCAGCAAGTGGCTTTCCTATGGCCTCCCTGTCTAAAACCTCCACTCATGGTTTAACCAATATATCCACAATCTGGTTAGCAGGAAAAGAAAGGAAATCAAAGCACTTCTCTCCCTTTTATGGGTACATCCCAGAAATTCTTCACCCACTTTGCTTACGGTCAACAGAATGCAGCCCCGTAGTTGCATGTAGCTGCTAGAGGAAGTACTGTATATAGTCTTTTACTCCAGGTGCCAATGTGTCCAGCTAAAAACAGGGGTTCCATAAAAAGGAGGTATGGGCAACTAGCAATCTCAGCTACAAATAAGCTGACTACTGTGAATGTGTAAATTCAGGTGCTTTTCTTGATAGAGCAGGTCTCATTTTCTATAGTCCCACGACACATGAACATACGTGTGTATGCCTCCCATAAAGAAGTGAAGCTGGTTTGAAAAGAAAAGGCAGGAGAGGCCAAAGGCTTTGCTTAGAAATAAGGCGTTCTTATCAAAAGAATGGGGCCATAGGAGAGCAAAAGAGTCAATTAGATATTTTTCATTATCATTATCTGCCTGCCCCCTCACCTCCCAACCCTATTTTCCAGCTGTACTGAATTTCTTCACCTTCCATCTTTGTATTTTCTATTCTTTTTGCCTGGAACATTTTCCCCTGATCTTTTCAAGTTCTTCCCAAATTATTTTTCACTCATATTCATCATACTTTATCCATATGTTGCCTAATCTACTGTGTATTCAATAAGTACAGAAGCCATACCTTGTTCAATGCCAGTATCTCTATTGCCCTGGATTATAGTGCACACGCGTGCGCGTGCACACACACACACACACACACACACACACACAATGACTTGGATTAATATCATTTCTGCTATTCACAGCAGGCCTAATTCTAGCAAATACATGAATGTGGTCATCACAGCGCACAAGCAATAGAAATATGTAAATCTGTTCCTCCAACCAGAAATGCAGCCTTAACCTGGGTGGCAGAGCTCTTTGAAGTTCACCAGACAGGCAACTGTGTTGAACTGAAAACAGGTCTTAGAGTTGGGCACGTGTTTAAGTCCTGCCACTCATCATCTATTCAGGCTTGGTTAAGTCAGTCTTTGCTAGCTGTTCGTCAAAATTCACTCTCTTTTTCTTCTTAAGGCACCTGACTGGACTATGGTTCTCAGCTTGGCTTGTAGGTTTTTCATGGGATAGAGTTTTAGCCAGTAAAACATAATAAGTAGGAGAGATTTATACCACTTCCAAGCTTGGCCAATAAAAATTTGCAAGCTCCACCATCTTCCACAATGTACGTTCCATGGCCACATTTTCAAAACAGTGGATCGTAACTCAGGACTTGGTTCCTAAATGTCAGCATGAAGCAGAAGCTCCTTCTGATGGTGAACAGCTACACAACATCAAAGGAATGCATTTCTTATCCCCTAATCCACTAAATACCTAGGGCTTATTTGTTACCGCAATGTGACCTGTCCTGATACCTACTTCATAGATGAGATGATATACATAAAACCTTAGCACAGAGCCTGGCACCTTGTATGTAAACCAAAGTACCAGTTGTTATAATTATGATTTGGATGAGAAATCAGTCAAATCATAAATGAATGTGCTTTAGAAACTAGAAAGTGCTATACAGTATTGGATATTCCAGACCTCTGTCTCCTGGGTGATTTTAAGAACTCATGAAATCTTATTACTTCTGTGAAGCCTTTATTTTGGAAGTGAAGTTAAGCTTTCCTTGACTACTTCAGTATCTCAGTTGTATACACTGAGATTCACTATACACATGCACACACACAACCCTCTTATATGGGATGTGCTTGCAACTTTATATACTTTTTTCCCCCCACATCTTTATTGGAATATAATTGCTTTACAGTGTTGTTACAATGTTAGTTTCTGTTGTACAATAAAGTGAATCAGTTATATGTATACCTATATCCCCATATCTCCTCCCTCTTGCGTCTCCCTCCCACCCTCCCTATCCCACACCTCTAGGTCGTCACAAAGCACCGAGCTGATCTCCCTGTGCCATGTGGCTGCTTCCCACTAGCTATCTATTTTACATTTGGTAGTGTATATATGTCAATGCTACTTTATATACTTTTAAGTAACAATCTGTAATTCAAGGAATTCATTTTATAGCATACGTTTCCAAAAAGCAAATGTATAACTTAGTGGAATTATCATACCAAGTTAGGCCAGTGGCTGATACAGGTATATCCTTATGAAAATACTGTTAATAATGGTGGAGATACAGAACCGTGAATGAGGTGAAAATTGATTTACTAAGTAAGATAAGAAATCACACTGGTGCATATCTGTCCTAAAGAACTCTTACTCCAAGGTCTTAAATACAATCACAAATCTACAAATCTACAAGCAAGAGAGGAGAAGTAAAGTAATTATAATCACTGGTTCTTCTACTTAACAGGGGGAAAAAACACCCCAACTCTTTTAAACTTCTGACTTCCTTGGCCAAAGTTTCTTACCAGCCTCTGTTCTCATTTTAGAGCATTAATAATGCCCAGAATATGCCTGTCCATTACAAAGACTAATGAGCATACCGGAGTTCAGGTACAGCTTGAACAAATTAGTCATCTGCATTTAAATGCCTTGGCTGATGATTGTACATCCATTATTACTGGGATGCATCTGCATACCTTTTAACATTGAAAAGAATTAGGCTTTCCGTATCAAATTTTAGCTTTTATCTGTGGCTTTTAAGTACTGCACAAGCCAAGGTAGGTTACAAACAAATAATAGACCTGACCATAATAGAAAACATCCACCATAAGTTTCCCAAGCATTTATCCCTCTATATTTATTCTGACATTGTTCCCTTTTTCAGGTAGGGGTAAGTAACATTGTGTTACTTTTTACTTGAAAACTTTTACAAGTCGACTAGAGTCTGAACGGGTACATTGTATCGTGTTACTGCTCAATGCAGGCTAATTAAATGAGAGCAGGTAATAAGGAAAGAATTAATATAATCCTTTCAGGGGAGTCGTGATTAGGTAAATGTCTTTGTATGTTAAAATTTGCAAAGTTATATGCTATGTTTTAAGGCATGTGAAGACAGATTATTCATTCATTCACTCATTCATTTGTGCAACAGGAGTTTTCAGGCTCCAACTAAGTGCCAGACACCATGCTGGATGGGGGATGATAAAATGAGTAAGACCCAATCGGCTGCCCCCAAGGAACTCTGTCTCATGGCAGAGAGAAACATAAAAACAAAGAGTTGAGTATCATAAATTAATGAAATGAATAAAATATACTCTATCACATTTGAACCTTTAATTCAAACTTGGCTTGGCTATAAGTATTAGCATTATTTTAAATGATTTTCAAGGTTGTTTTGCTGTTTTGCGGTCTCCGCAAAAAAAAAAAAAATCTGATGAAAGATAAAATTTAACTTCCCAAATGGTCGTAATTGAAAGCGAATGCACAGATATTTAAGTATACTATAAGAAATCAAACATGGCATGGGGAAACACTGTTTCAGCAAACCTGGCATTTTTTAAAACAGTGTTAGAATTCATCCGTCATTCATTCATTCAAGAATGTATTCATTGGTTTCTAAGTGCTTACTAACTAGACTTTAAGCTCCAAGATTTCTGGTTTTTGTTGTCTGTGCTCATCCAGTGGCAACAGTGGAAGCTTGATATATGCTTGATTGAACGGATATTGAAAGAATTCAGGGGGAACGGCCAGATTCTGAGTGTGCCCTGGTGAATAAGCATGGCTCCTGTCCCCACAGAGCTTACACTCTAATCTAGAACCAGATTTAACGTTATCCCTAGTCTTTAATGCTCTTAGGAGAGATTTAAACACTCTCTTAAGAAAACTGAACAGTTTCATTAGATGAATGGACCTAGAAGAGTGATGCCATTGGCGAATTGTGGAACTAAAATAAAATAATGACTTCAAAACTTTAAATACAATGTCTTTTCCACTTTTGTATGTACATACATGCATATATATATATATATATATATATATATATATATATATACACACACACATGCAAAAGCACTGCTGATTGCTTTTTTTTTTTTTTTTTTTTTAACAAATCTTAGCCAGGGTTTTGGGAAGGCTATTAGCCATGGCTACAAAGCAGAGGGTGCCCCCTTCCCTGGCTGGCTGGCCACCCACCCACATCCTAAACAACAGCTTCCCAGCTCCCCTGTCTGTTGCTTTTCAAAATGTGACTTTTATTATTATCGTCGTTGTTGTTAACCAATTTCTCACTGCTTCTGTTTAACACTCAGGTTTTTCCCCCTATTTTGGAAATATGTATGTATGTATGTACGTATATTTCTTCCATTTTTATTGCGATTTAATTGAAATGCAACACTGCATAAGTTTAAGGTGTACAGCATAATGATGCGAGTTACATACTCCATGAAATGATGATCACAATAAGTTTAGTGAATATCCATCATCTCGTATAGATACAAAATTTTAAAAACAGGAAAAAAATTTTCCTTGTGATGAGAACTCTTAGGATTTACCCTCCCGACAACTTTCGTATATAACAACAGACAGCAGTGTTCATTACATTTATCACACTGTACATTACATCCCTAGTACTTAGATATCTTATAACTGGGAGTTTTCACCTTTGACTGCCTTCAGCTAACCCTCTGGTAACCCCACATCTAGTCTCTTATTCTGTGAGTTTGTTTTTGAGGCTTCAGTCACACTTAAGTAAAAATGACAATTTTAGCCCCGAAGATTAAGAAAATCAATGACATTTTGGATATGCCTAACCAACACCTGTTCTTGAAGCCTGACTCAAATCACTGTATGATGGCGGTGGATGCGTTTATCTTTGAGAAGAACAAGGACTGTATCCCATAATAATTTAATACACCGTGGCAAAATATAAAAGGCAGCTGAAGCCTATGGTAGTAAATTTCGGTATGTATATTTCAGTTTCCAGAAGTGTCTACATTCAGTGGTTACAAAACCACACTGATGCCGGGAGAACTTGTTCTACAGAAAGTTCCACTGTAGTAAAAGTTGTTGAAATACGAGCTACCCTGTAATACAAAAAATACGTCGTATTAGGAAGAGCTGAACGTTATGCCGTAAAGGGAACATTCTTGCTACGGCTGCTACTCTCTTATCAAGAGTTCAGAATCCTAAGGAAACGCTTACACGTCCAAAATGGGATATTAAGACTTCTCAACTCTACAGAAAAAGTGAAGAAGCAGTTGGCAAAGATGAAGAGAACCCGGAGCCATAAAGGGAAAAGTTCGGATTTGGAAGTGGGTCGATTTGGACCCAGGAGCCCAGGCCAGCTGCAGACTCGGGCGGGACCGCAATGCTCGGGTCAGCAGCGGCGTTTCTCTGCCGGCTCCTCGTTCCCGCCGCCGTCCAGGGGCTCCAGCGGTCGATGGGGATGGGAGGTCCTCTGCAGACACTTGCTCCCCGGGGCCGCCCGAGGCCTTGACAGATTTCGGGCGTGCAGGGGAGGAGCGGGGCCTCCCGGGTCTCCCAGGCGAGCGACCTGTTCCCGCCCGCGGGCTCGTGGGGAGCCGAGGGGCTGGAGCTCGGCCGCCGGAGAAAGGGGGCCCCCGGGCGCGAGGCCTGGCTTTGGCGGCTTTGAAAACTTTCCAGCGCGCGTGCCACGGCGACGCGCAGCGGCTGCGCCGGGGCCCCGGCGGCCCGCGCCTCCCGCGGGCAACTTTTCGGCCTTTCGGTGGCCTGTCACTCTCGCCGGCCGACGCGCCTCCCCCTGGGCTCGCGCGGCCGGAGCGCCCTCCCTCTCGGCGAGGACCTGCCCCGGCGCCGCGGATCCAGTGCCCGCTCGGCGCTCGCCCTGCCCGCGCCCCCCGCCGCCCGGCTCCCCCGCGCCTCGCTCGCAACCTGGCCCGGCCGCGCCCCGCGCCCTGAGCGCCGCGAGCCCCGGGCGGCCCCTGCAGCGGGGGGCGGGGAACGGAGGAGGGGACCCGCCGCCGGGGGCCGGCTGCTGGCTCCCGGCCGACCGCTCGCCAATGGTCCAGAGCGACCTGTCCAAGTCGCCTCCCACAGCGGCGGCGGCGGTGGCGCAAGAGATCCCGATGGACCTGCCGGAGAACGCGGCTCCCGCGGGGGCGCTCGGAGCGGCCGCACAGGTAGCGAGAGCGCCGCGCCCGCCCCTTTCTTTGTGAGCCGCCCGGGCGCCGAGCTCCGTCTCTCCCGGCGCCGCCTCTGCCCGGATCCCTCGCCCGGCCGCTCGCTCCGGCCTGGGTCTCCTCCGCCGCCGCCTTCTCCTCCCCCCGCGCGTGGCCACCCGCTTCTCCCCTGCGGGCGCCGGCGCCCCTGCCCCTCTCCGCCTTCCTCCCCCCCCCCGCCCCCCCTCCGCCCCGGGCTCTTCTCCGGCTTCCATTTTCCTCGGCTTCCCCGAAGCCCGAGGGAGGGAAGGGGCGGGGGAGACCTCGGGGTCCTCGGAGGCTGCCGCGGCCAGCCCTCGTCGCCCCTTCCCGGGAGAGGCACATGGAGAGCCATGGACCAGGCGAGCGGACTGGACCTGCTCAAGATCGTGAGTGCGGGGCGGGGGCCGGGAGGGGCTCGGCTTCCGCAGCTCCGCTCCGACGCCGACCCCGCCGGACCGGCTGTGAGCCGGGGTGGGAGTGGGGGGCGTGGGAGGGGACGCTCCGCCCCTGCCTCCCCCGTGACCCGCCTCGGCACCTCGGCGTTGCGCCGCGCGGCCGGCTCCGCTCCCCTCGTGGCCCTGGCCAAGGCTCGCCTGGACCCCTCGGCCCCTGCCGAAGAGAGCGCGCTGGGGACGCGAAAAGTTTTTATTTTTCCCTTGGCCCTGCAATGTGAGCCGTCTCGGGGAGCTCCGGGACCACCTTCCCCTCCGACGAGTGTTAGCGGTTTCTGGGGAGATTCCGGTTTGCTGCTCGTCGTGAAATAGGAGATGTGAGTTGCAGGCGCTGGGCACGGATAAGGTGGCTTTTACGGAAGGCTTTGGCAGGTACCGTTTGGACTGCAGACGCCTCCAGTTCTCAGCGGTAAGGAGTCTCTCAACTTCTATCCTAGCAGGGAAACGACTTGAGACTCCTAACGGTGGGCTGCTTGGCGAGCCGTGGTGAAGAGGGTACGGTTACCTTTCAGGCATCACTTTTTGGAGAAGCGTGTCTTCTTTGCTTAGTGATATTGCCTTGTTGATTTCAAGCCTCCGTTTGCTCGATTGGAAATTGTGGGAAGATTATGTAGCTTTATATTTATGTAAAATTTCTAAATACATAATTTATATATTTTATATTTGTATATGCTCGAGAGAGCGTGTTAGTCTTATTTACTGTAGTTCCGGGGGCAGGAGTGGGCCACAGTGATGATAAAATGTTTTGCTGCTTTGTTGTTTTGATAGGTGGTAGAAATCGACTGCTTTAGCTATTTTGGTACTGTTAATAATGTTGGTCCTGGTGGCATGATCTTGGAGCTTTGTTGAACTTTCTTTTACCACTGGGAGTTAAGAGTGCAGACTGAAAACACATCATTCATTTTGATTTGAGACGGAGGAAAAATGTAGGAGGCAATCACTTGTATCATCAGAAATCCATATCTTTCATAGAGGAATTCCTTTCTTTCCTAGAGGTAAAACAGCTAGATTTTAGTCAGCCTCGGGCTGTTTGGCTGCACAAGCCCAGTGGGGGCATGTAACTAACCACCTACATTTCCATCTAGCCTCTGCCAGAGGACCTGAATTCTTAACCAACCCCTGTCACGTTTGTTCTAGACTCCTGATTTTATCTAGATACTCACCAGGTTCGATGAGAGAGAGAGAAGTGCACTCAGGGACTTCCGTTATTCTCGGATGAAGGTCTTGAATACTGATAGAGGAAAGGACTTTTAAACCCTCTTTTCTCTTTGATCTTCCTTCAAGGGTTTTTGGGGTTTTGTTTTGTTTTGTGTTTTTATTCTTATGATAAAAATAGAGTTCCTGAATTCCTGGAGATCAAAGTTAGGGCAGACAGAAAGCATGACGGCATTCAGATAAGAGATACTAATTTACTTCGTGATTTATGTAGTTAAACGTAAGGCAACAAGTATTTGTGATGCAGCTGCCACACGGAAGTGATTCAGATACGAGAAGACACACTTTCTGCCTTCAAAGAACGTACTTTCCAGTAGCTGCAAGGGTGACAAATGGATGACAGTCGTACGGCATGGGACGCTAAGAGAAGTACTGAATCTTAGATGGTTGCAAAGGAGTCGAGAACGCAAGTACTCCCTTTGGAGTAATCTGGAAGGGCTTCATGCAAGAAGTGGCGTTTGAGAAGGGATTTGAAGGATGGGTCAGATTTCAACAGATTTTTCAGAGAGATGGTGAGGAGCTCTTCAGGACGCCAAGTCACAGCAGTTGGAAGTCTGATACGTTTGTAATCCCTAGTTTGGAAAGAGCGTGGACAGGTACAGATTGGGCATAATCAAGCAGAAGTCTGACAGCTTGTGGCAATTTGAGGCCACATCTTGGAGGCTTTGGAACCTGCAATGTATTGAAAACCAGAGAACCTTGGAAGGGGTTCAGAGAAGGAGCAGTATAAGAGCTCATGGGGAAGATTCTCCTGGGAGTGTTCTGTAAGGTAGTTTGGGGTCTTGGAAGTCTAGAGGTGGAGCTGCCAGAACGGAGATTGATGTAACAGTTTGGACAAGAGGTAATAAGGTCTAAACTGAAAAGAGAGAAAAGATAATAGATAGGACAGGACTACAGATGGACACATTCCAGAGACCCAGGCCACAGGAATTGGAAGTGATGGAATGAGAGAGGGAGGGAGGAATGCGTATTAGAAGCAGGTAAGAGGTATAAATATTCAGCTGCATCAGCGTCTATCTCCTTGCTCTCTCTACCTTCCAAAAATGAAAGCAATTTTCCTTGAATCGTGTTCATATCACAGCCATTATTTGAGGGAGACATTGCCTTGTTTATTTGAGATCTAATAAATCATGACATCACAGCGCAGTGAAAACTTGGCAAGGCATCTCTTCCATGTCTCTGGGCAGGCCAGGCCAGCAGTAAAACGGCCTGAGAAAAAAAGGCTGTCTCTGGAGCATCTCTCTGTTTTGTGACACCAAGTCATAGTAATTCTCCTGAGAAATGGAATTTTCTTTTGCAAACAGTGTCTCTCAGCAATCATGGGTTTTAAGAATCCTTTCTCTTTCACCTCTGGAGTACATTGGGGGTCCTATATGAGCAAAGCAAAAGATGGAGCTTCACAGACTGCCCGTTGTTCTTTTTTATGTCAAAAATCCTGCCTAGGGAGGGGGCACCCTCATACACTCCAACCCCTTCCTCCCAGCACACGGTCATAAACAAAACAGATCTATTTCCTACATGAGAAGTGAGTGACAATCTAACTGCAAATTCCTGAAAGTTCAGATCTAAACAAATTGCATCCCTCTTTTAGGTAACCTGTTGAACAGTTTCAGTGCAAACTTGGACACAGTCTGCCTCCAAAGTCAAGGTGCTAACTGAACGCTGTCCCTCCAAAGCTCCAAGTCTGTACTGTCCACCACGGTAGCCACTAGTCACATGTGGCTTCTGAGCACTCGAAATGTGGCTAGTCTGAACTGAGATGTGCTATAAATATAAAATACACATTTTAAAATACATAAAAATACAGGTAAAATAAGTACACAGATTACAGATCAACTAAAAATGCAGATAAGATAAAAATATAAAATACGGATTTCAGAGACGTCGTAGGAAACAAAGAATATTCTGCACGTCATGAGTACTCTTACATCAACTGTGCGTCACAATGATAATATTTTTGATATGTTAGGTTAAGTCAGATACACTATTACAATTCATTTGACCTGTTGCCTTTTACCTTTTTCACAGAGCTACTACAAAATTCCTCTTATGTATGTGACTTCTATTTCTATTGGACAGCGTTAGTCTAAAGTAGAGCCCTGGGAATTCTCCAGGGAGTTGGACAGAGCTGGATGGAGGCTGGGTGGCTGCAAAATCCGGGTGAGAGGAACTGAGTCTAGGATGGCAGCAGAGGAGGAAAGGAGTGAGAAGGAGAGCAGTATCTCAGCGCTTCAGGCCTTAAAGAGATGGTAACCAGCACCTGCCATCGCACCTGGAGGTGAACAGACAGTAAGCAGACGGCCTGTTTGTTTTCCTCCTGGCAGCAGCTTGAACCGTGGAGCCAGGTGCTTTATCTGAAAAGAGCAGCAGCCCTCCCCCCAGGTCAATACCACTTTCCAGAAACTTTGCCAGACCCTTTCGAGGTCCAATTCCATCTTTGCGGTCTCTCAGCATAATGGACGTGGGTACTGGGCTTTATGTTTTGCTGCACCCTTCGCTCCTGACCCCCCCATCACTTGCCTCTTCAGTGGGATTTTGTTATGGGATTTTGCCCGGGAGAAATGTTAAAACCTGCTCGGCAGAATTTCTGAGTGTGTTTTAAAATGCGAGACGTAATATCTGACGATTTGAGTGATTGGAGGTTTAGTTGGCCGTGCGGTTTTATGTTCCTGTTCTTTTTTGTCTTTCCTTTTGTGTAAAGAATTAGCTTACCTGCTGCTCTACTTGATTGCATTGAATTATGCAGTCTGTAGGCTCGATCCTTTCAAGAGAAGCTGAGCAAAATATGTTAACCCTGGGGGGTGGGTGGGTAGGGGGTGGCCCTCTTTGGTTCTGTGACCATGGGGACATGTCTCTATCCTACCGAGAGTCTATGGCACACACGGACTTTCTCAATAACAGGGAGTTCGGGTTAATTATGACACCTTCATTAAGTGACTGGGTCTGTCTTAGAATTCTTTCCAAAACTGGCTGGAGGTATAGATTGTGAAAAAGGCAAGCTTGGCCCCTGGGCATCTCCCGCCCTGGCCTCGTCCCCCCTCCCTTCTCTACCTGCCAGACCCCCAAAAGAGTGCTATTTATGCTGCTTCTTGAGTCCTTTCTGCTTTTGTGTAAACTGATCCACATAGAGAACTTGCTGTATTCCCCTCTTTCTAGGGAAGGAATCTCAGTGACTTCTCCCCTAGTGAAAGATCTGACAGCCTCCTTCACACTAAACTTGATAAATGAGGACATTTCATGTCTGATTCCTCTCCATTTAGTTTCGGCTTCCTTCGCTTCTGACTCTAAAATGAGGAAAAGTCTGCAGTTCGAAGGGATAAATATCAATGAATGCTGATCAAGAGGGATAGAAATTAATTTCAGGCATCAGCATTATGCTCACGGGGAGCAATTCATAGGTAGGAGAACTGTCACCTTATTCATCAACCACAGAAGTGACATTTTTAAAGCTGCCCCCAGGGGCCGCCAAGCCAACTTTGTGTGCAAGGCTGGGCTGAAGTCTCCACTTAACTGGCAACTTCTGTAATTAACTATTACCGTCTACTTCAGTCATACAGAAATTAGATTTCAACTCCCTGTGGAAGTGTGACCATTTATTTGCTGATTTTTAAGATTACAGTCCAATTTGAAAAGTATTTAGTATCAAAGAAGACAGTCATTCACATGAAACTGATGTTAACATCAGGATGAATGGTGGAGATCTTTTTAATAAGTCATTTATATATTTGTGGCAATTTCTTAAATTTCTTTCTAGTTTCTGAAATCTTACTTAACTTGGCTGATGTTTTAGGAGAAGTAAAGGAATTCAAACGTATGGTTTTCTTTTTTCCTATTTGCTGTGGTGACTTCACTGGTTTTTTATTAAGCTGTATATAACCAAGAGGCAATTGAGTGGGAATTAGTGACTTTTCACACTGTGTTCCACAAGGATGTAGGGGTCTGCATATATCATGGAGAGTATTATGGGTTACACTTAGCCCTCTGGACACACCCCCTGTCTCTTCTTCCTTTTACTTCCTGAAACTCTGGCTCTAATTATTAATTGTTTCATATATCAGATGTTTATATACTTAGTGTTGTTAAAAAAAAATTTTAGAAACCCCATTAGTCGTAAAAGTAGCTGCATTTGAAGTAGCCAATTAAGAAAACTATACTTCTTTTCCACATTTAGGCAACTAAATATTTGAATACTTAATCTTTCCTGTCTTTTATTGTTTGGGTGAGGGTTGGCCTTCACTTTTTTTTTAATTCCTTCGTATGAAACACTCTGGTCCTTATTTTCCAGAATTTTGAATAACTAATACACAAGTCATTTTAGTCAGATGGACTTAATTTTAAATATGCATGGAATTAAAGGCAACTTCATTTGGTAATGGTGGTATAAATTTTCACCAACCTTTTTTAAAGTACATAAAAATGGACTATTAACTTTGCAGAAGTTGCTTTAACTTTGCTTCTTCTTGATCCTGGATATTGTTATAAAAAGTAACTAGTCATTGAGGTGTCACTTGACAGTTAAATTTTTTTTAAAAAGGAGATTATAAGAGAGAAATTACTGCTGAAATTAGTAAATAGAACAGAGGTGTAATTAAGCATATCTATTTTGGTTTTAAACAAATATATATAATGAATAAGAATTTGCTTTAACACCGTTAAGCAGAAACGCTTTGAATAAATCATCCCTCCTACATTTCAGTGATTGAAGAACAAGATATTTTTTCTCAAAACTATCACCAGTTTGTGTGCAGTTCAGTATGCCATCAGTTTTTTTCTGTTTCTTAGCACGGTTGAAACCTGTAATACTCCAATGTAGACACATTGCGTTGGTAGCTAAGTGCACCTGAAACAATGTTTGTGAACAGTGTTCCCAGGGGCCTGGAAAAATTAAAGTGACTTTTTAAATGTGTCTCATTTTTTTGCAGAGAACTGCAGCCTCCCCTGGGACTGGCTGTCTTAAATATTGTGTGGTTCTCACAGTGGCCGTCGGGCAATGTCTGCAGCCATGAAAAAGTTTATACTCCAAAGCAGCTGAATAGTAAAAACATACTTTTTTTTAGTATGTTTATTTTTATTTTTATTTATAAAAATTTATTTTTATTTATATTTATTTTTACTAGTAAAAACATTCAGATGAAAAATCCGAAATAAATGATAATGATGGAATTTCAAAGAAGCTTTTTCCATCCATGTCCAAATGATGCTGGCAGGACACGGGGATATTGGGATGAGAGAATATTTCGTCTTTGTTCTCAAAAATAATTTATGCTCCGAACGAAGATACGTAGTGTATTTGACACAGATTTGCCCTCACCTTCCCCCAAGGAAACATGTTAGGCCTTGAAAATGCTTTCCAGGTAATAAGTATTTTTCCATATGGAATAATATAAAAAAGTTTTTTTTTAATTTTAAGGAAACTTTCAGACTTTAAACGTTGTAGGCCTTGGAAGACACATTTGTCTAAACCTTTCTGTAAAAATTGGAAAAGGAAGAACATTGTTGAAAGAATGTTATTTTTCAACAGTTTACGGAATAATGTTTACAGAAGTAAGAAGAATATGCTGTTACGTGAAGAGAACCTTGTATTATGAAAGCCCAGCCTAGATTGTCTTTCCTTTTATGAAGCCGAGTTAATTAAATGCCATGGAAACACATTTGTATTATATAAATCCCTTCGATACTTGGAAGAGAACAAACATATTTAAGACAAATTTTTGCTTTAAAATTATACCACCCCTCTCACTGATTGCAGATTCATCTAAATTGCTCACAACACAAATGTTTGTAAGAGATTTCGGCTTGCCTAAGTGCTACGTATATTATGGTTTATAAGATATTTCCATTTTAATGAAAACCATATGAATGTATAAAATATAACAAAAGTCTCATTTTAAAAATCTGGACATGGTGCTTTTCAAAAAAGCAAACTTTGTAAATTCTGATCATCTAATGAAGTCTCTGTGGCCTAATCCCTCTAAACACGTTGTACATTTTAGCCAGTTTTTCTCCACTCTTCTCACTCTTATGTGGGTATCACTTTTTAAAATATTATTTTGAGCCCTTACCGTGTGCTAGGTCTTATACTAAATGTTATAAATACATTCCTTCATTTAATACCTAAAACCACCCTGGGAGGCAAGCCTTAATATCCCCATTTTTAAGGTCAGCTATAGTAGGATTCCCGACTGTGTATATTTATCTGGAAAGCTCGGTGTTGAGCTATTTTTCACTTATATTTTAATGCGTAGTTTTCTCAGTAACTTTATCCATGCCTAGAATTAACCATAGATGAATGCATAGTTTAGTCTTAGTGCTGCCCTCAGTGTTAAGCTGTAGGTATATTAGAAGAAGCAAGTTCATTTGTAGATGTTTGTGCTTGGCCCTAACCTATTACTGAGACAAATTGTCTTACCTTTAACATCCTGTTCTTAAATGCTTTCTTCTTCTTCTTCTTCTTATTATTACTATTCCATAAAATTTATTTTTTGCCTTCTCAGCAAAATAATTAAGTGGTTAAAAAGCAAGCTTTTTGGATAAACAAGAGGGTCCTACTGTCTAGCATAGGGAACTATGTTCAGTATCCTCTGATAAACCATCATGGAAAAGAATATGAAAAAGAATATGTATATGTATAACTGAGTCACTTTGCTGTACAGCAGAAATCAACACAATGTTGTAAATCGACTATACTTCAGTAAAATAAAAAAAAACAAAAAACTGTGCTGAAAACCATGCTTTTCCAGAGCAGTTCCTCAGAGCTATCTGAGAGGCTGTCTTTCAGGCTCTAGTCCTCAGTTTGGCTCAAATAAAACTCTTTTCTACTCCTATTAATAAAAAAAAAAAAAAAAAAAACCACAATCTTTTCACTTCATATTCAAACATTACAACAATGGGCCAGAGAAGTGTACAAAGTATTTTAATTCTGTATAATTCGCTACCACTTCTATAGCTGTTTCAACATCTCTCAAAACATTCTCTAGATCCATCCAATAATGTGAAGAATTGGCACCGGGCTTCATTCATATTCCATCTAGATCACTCTATCTATCTATCTATCTATCTATCTATCTATCTATCTATCTATCCATCCATCCATCTATCTATCATCTATCTCTCAACTAGCTAATCTATCATCTATCAACTATCTAATCTATCTATCTACCTATGTAAAGGTAATCAGAATCCATACTGTAAAATGTTCCTCAGCCACCAAGTGCAAGGACCACCCCAGTACAGGAGTACCTGTGGAATTACAAATGAAGACATGAAAAGAAGCAAAAGCTGGCTGTTCAGCACCACTGGGAACAGTACCTCGTTATGCACGAATCTGCTGCCTTCATGCTCTCTGAAGGATTCTGACCAATTACTCTCCTCTCTCAGTACAACTGCCACAGTCCGTCCTGCACAGAAATGCTTATTTTTTTAAATGCCTTATCTTTAGTGGCCTTTGCCTCTTAACCACAGATATGCTAACAGAGAGCATAAACTGTTTTAATTCACCAGTTATGGATTGCTTTTTCCAGAAACCTCTCCTCCCTATCAACTCACTGATTTGAAATAAATATTTGTGATTCCACCAATAACTTTTTAAAAATTTTATTTTATTGAAGTATAGTTGACTTACAATGTTGTGTTAATTTCCACTCTACAGCAAAGTGACTCAGTTAGGCATATATATACATTCTTTTTCATATTCTTTTCCATGACGGTTTATCACAGGATATTGAATATGGTTCCCTGTGCTAGACAGTAGGACCTTGTTGTTTATCCATCCTGTATATAATAGTTTGCCTCTGCTCATCCCAAACTCCCACTCCATCCCTCCCTCACCCCTTTCACCCCCCACAACCACAAGTCTGTTCTCCATGTCTGTGAGTCTGTTTCTGTTTCGTAGATAAGTTCATTGTGTCATATTTTAGATTCCACATATAAGTGATATCATATGGTCACCAATGACTTTATAATCATGCCCATATGATGACAACCCGTTCTTTGTCTTGATCTAGAACATTGTCTAGAGCTAGGTCTAGATTCCTGTGTGGGAGTCTAATAATAATCTCATTTGTCTTTTTGTTTTCTTTTTTGTAGTCATATGGAAAAGGAGCCAGAAGGAAAAACAGATTTAAAGGATCCGATGGGAGCACTTCTTCTGACACTACCTCAAATAGTTTTGTTCGTCAGGTAAGGGGGCTCTTAAATTCATGGTTTGGCGAAGTCTATGAAAATGAATTCACTTTTGGTTTTTTTAGAGGTGGTCTTACAGCGTCATCCCTATGATTTATATAGTATTATTGTACTTGCTTTTAGTCGAAGTGAAAGTTGTGCCGTTGAATGTCCTAATTAATATATTTAAATTTTAAGTGAGACCGTATGTGTCATAATTACACTCTTTCCCGGCAAGTTGGGGAAAGAGAAACGCAAACTTCATTACAAAGGATTTCTTCAGAACAGCATGAATGAACCCCAGGAGAAATGATTCCAGGCTTGGGGGGTTTGTGGGGGGGGGGGGGTGGAGGTAGGGAGACAGGCGGTGGGCGTCCGTACCACCAGCGGTAAAGTTGAGATACTGGTCTTCCTCCAGCTGGAGTTTTCTTCTTCCCACCTGGGGCTTGAATTGTAAACGAGAAGATTGGCTCTGCTCTTGAAACGGTCGAGGCTACGAAGGTCAAATAGAGCACATGGTATCTTGGAGGCATAACTGAAACTGCTTTGGAGACAGAGCCTTCGTCTTAGTTAAGGTGGATTCCTGCCCAGGAGTTTGGAACTGCCCCCTAGGCGGTGTCAGGATCGCTGACACGGAAACGCTGCCAGCCACGGTTACAGAAAGGACTTTCATTCCCAGAGGAAGAGTAGAGGCAGCCAGATCTCTGAGGATAATAGGTTACAGGTGAGGCTAAAGTCTCATCAGGTGTAGGTGTCTTCATCCGATGCTTCTGGGTGGCGAGGAAATGGGGGAGGAGCGCGCTGGAGAGAACCAGCTTTCCCGGCTGAAGGACCACCCCTTTCTGGCTAGCACGCTCGTAAATCATCCCTGGTCTGTGAGCACTGGCTCCTCGAGACGATGGCTGGCCACTGCAAGAGCTGCTCCCTCCCTGCTGGAAAGGAAACCATTTTCCCCACTGCTTTGGGGGTCCTTTCCCCTCGTCTCTCCCCCCCAGTTAGTTAGCAGCAGTTCAGCCCACACGTGTCGACCTGTAGCATCCGTGAGGATCTTGTCCTTGGCTCGTGGCTGCCTCCTTCCACTTTCCCAACACAGACGAACGATGGTCCGTCTCCAGCCGTCCATTGCCTCCTCGCAACATCAAGGGCGCCAACGGTAAGTCTGAGCAACTTGCAGGAAAAACTTTGGTTGTGGTCTCTGCTCGTTGGGATTGTTTCGGTTGTGGAAAGGTGGAAACAGACAGCTGGTTAAGAAGGAGAGGAGCTTTTGTTTGGCTAAGAGACATTTGGAAAGAGAAAGGAAGATGAAGCCACGGGAGGGCCCACCCTGGAGCTATGTTCTGATGGTGGCAGAGGAGCTGGGAGGGGTGCGAGGGGCACTAAAGGTGTGTGCGTGGGCCTGAGCTTGTCGCGGGCAGAATTCAGGCATCAGGGTCCTGGGTCTGAGTGAAGAGCCTTGAGAAATAGTGACTTAGCTTAGGTGAGCCTCTTAAAGGAAGGTCGCTCAAGGCCTTTCCCATTTCAAGCTTCCATATTTATTCTGCCTCTGGGACCGGGAGATTGACCCTGGGGAGTCGTCATGTCAGGACTGAACGCTGGAGTATCTGAAGCAGAAACAAATAAGCTTTTTAGGACACATAGAGACTGCAGCAAAGCCACACAAAATGACAGGCAGCTGGTTGAAACTGCGTGGAAAGAAAAACCGCCATGTTTCAAGTGAGCAAGGTATTGTGATAGAAATAAATTAAGGCTCATTGAGCTCTGTAAAAATGTCTTTTAAAGGCAATCGCTGGGTGCCATTTTCCAATTGTCTTGCTGGCTGTGAATTCTCCTGTCCTGGAGTTTTGATAACTTAATCCGGAAGGTTAGGAGGGATTGCTACACTGTGTATGGTAACTGGAATTTGTTTTTCCTTGTCATAATTTCCTTCTGACTTTGTGTTCTTGGTGACGTATGAGATTCTGTGCGTGAAACACAGTTATAAATGATAAAGAGAGCTAGGAAACGGCTTACTGGCAATTTAGATATATATTGCCATGTTTTGGCATGTCAGAAGACTGAAAAAAATCTATCCTAAAAGTCTGTCTCTTTGAAATAAAGGTCCGTCTCCTTGAAACAAAAACCCAGCTCGTTGAATCTCAGTATAATGAGGTGCTTGCTGTGGCCTGGATTTGGGGTTCTGATCATACAGGCATCATGAACCCTGAAGTGCCAGCTTGTTTCTATCACAGAAGGAAAACCAGAGTCTTTGGCAAGAAGGCTGAGTCAAACACCGTATTTTTCCTTTGGTAATTTAATCTCTATTCTGTTAGAACCACATTCATATTTTGCTACCATTTGAAAAATAAGCAAAAGCCACTATGGCATAGCTAAATATTTAATAGATTATGGTTTCATCAGAGGATCTGCAGAAATGCGGGGTAGGTAGTAACAATAAGTATATGTTAGATTAAATCATTTGAAAGCACTCCTTTTGAACGTTTTTTTATCATCAGTAATTGTTTTGTTAAACAGGTGACGTGCATCTGTATATATTACTTGTCTGTGGCTAGGGCATGTGTATAATTGGTATTGGAATGGTGTTTGGTCCATATCACTGGGTTCTGTTTAAAAATATAATTAGATTTTATTTCTGCCCTTGAATTAAAAATACTTTCCATATGATTTTGAAAATCTTAGACTTACATTTTCACAAACTGTATATTATTAAGACTTTTTAAACTTGGTCCTTTTAGGTGGTCTTAATAATAATGAGATTTAAGTATTTTAGAGGTTGAAAATGTGAACAGTTTACATAAAGAGAAGGAATTTTAATTTTTTTAATAACCAAGAGAGTTTGTTATAGATCGAATTGGGGACCCTTCCCAAATCCATATGTTGAAGCCCTAACCCCCAATGTGACTGTACTTGGAGATAGGGTCTTTAAAGAGGTAGTTAAGGTTAAATGAGGTCATAAGAATGGGGCCCTAATCTCGTAGAACCAGTGTCCCTACAAAGAAGAGACACCAAGAATGTGCATGCACAAAAAAATAGGCCATTGAGAGGATAGGGGGGAGAAGATAGCTGGCCCCAAGCCAAGGAGAGAGGTCTCACCAGGAACCAACCCTGCCAGCACCATGGCCTTGGACTTCAAGCCTCCAGACTGTGAGAAAATATATTTCTGTTGTTCTATTACAGCAGCCCTAGTAAACTAATACAGATATGTACACAATTGGGCTTGGAAGTAGGCCAATTTTTTTAACTTTTAAAATATTCTTGGGAATTCCCTGGTGGTCCAGTGGTTAGGACTCCACACTTTAACTGTCAAGGGCCAGGGTTCAGTCCCTGGTTGGGGAACTAAGATCCCACAAGCTGTGTGACATGGTCTAAAATAAAATAAAATAAAATAAACAAATAAACATTCTTATTGATATATAACATATATGCTGAAAAATGCACAAATTATAAAGTGTTCAGTCTGATGAGATTTCACAAAGTAAACACTCCTATATAACCAACCGCCAGGTCAAGAAATAGGTATTACCAGCACCTGAGGTGCCCCCTTTGACCCTTGCCAATCATTACTCCCTCCTTCCTCACTAAAGGTAACCAACCACTATCCCTACTTCTGAGACCATAAATTCACTTGGCCTGTTATGCAGATTTTATAGAAATGGAATCATTTTATGTCTGAATTCTTTCACTCATCCTTACCATTGTTATATTCATCTATGTTGTATGTTTCAGTAACTGGTTCATTTTCTTTGCTGGACAGCCTTCCATTGGGTGAACATACCACAACTGATTTATCTCCCTACTGTTGCTAGACATTGAGTTGTTTCCAGTTGGGTTTATTGAGAGCCATGCTGTGACATTAATTCTTGTGTCTACCTGTGGTCTACACATGAATGCAGTTTTTGTTCAATGAATAGAGTGGAACGCTGGGTCATGTGTTCAAGTCAAGTAAACACTGCAGAACACTTTTCCAAAGTGGTGAACTAGTTTTTACTCCCTCAAGCAGTGGAGAACAGTTTTAGTTGTTTCATAGCTTTGCCCACACTTGGTATTGTCGATGGTTTTTCATTTCAGTGGTTCTTAATGACAGTGTAGTCATAACTTATTGTGGTATTAATATCCATTTCCCTGATAACTAAGCTACAGTTTACCTGTGGCTGGATCTAGGGAGCATTGTGTGATATATAATATATGTATTTATAAGTGTATATATATTATATAAAATATATAATATGTATGTAAATTTAGACTCTGAAAGATTTTATGATATGAAAGTATTTTATTACTCTCTATGGTAAATAGCCCATTAGTCATTGTAATTTGGCCTATGGCTATTTGTTGGAAAATTATATCATAACTACAGGTTGGAATATGTTGGAACATACTGAATCCATTAGAACATGAGCATGAGTGAAGGCTACAAGTAAAAAGGTAAAAGGCATGGTTTTATTTTTTTCCAAACTTTTGGCTGTGTATTTCTAGCCATCATGTGTTTGTGTCGCTCTAACTAATTCTTTCGGAAGATTCATTAGTCTTAAGGAAAGATTGCTCACAGATATGTTTCTGCTTTAGGCCCTCAAGCGGGACAACAGCTGCTGTGAAAGAACTTTTGTATTCTAGATCAAGGTTCCATTTTGGTAGTTGACCAGATCACTGTAAGCTAACCAAGTAACCCATCTTCTGGTTCTTCACATCATCAGTCAGTGGTATTTCAGAGATGGGGATGAGAGGATGCCTTCCCTCGTGAGCTTAGTTAATTTCCCCCAGGACGTGGTTTCCATACCGGAGCTCAGGGGAGGGGCTGAGTTCTGACCAGCAAGTGATGCGTCACGGCCACGGCCCACGGGATTTCTGGCTGCGCGCGGCAGATATTCACGCGGCTTCCCATGGATGGGCTGTGGGAAACCAGCTTGCTGTTGGTCCTACTCTCCGTGAGGTTGTTGCGAAGTCACAGCCTAGCTCACCTCGTATATCAGCTACTGCACAGACAGAACTTATTTTTGGAAACGACAAGGAGGAGCCTAAATTAGAAAGAAAGTTCATTGTGGTTTATCTGTTTGCTTTTTAAGTCTCGTTCCTTTATGTTGCGCTTAAAATGTCACCTAGATGCAATGTAGGTTCACTGCATACTGAACTTAGAATTTCCCTAGTTCTTTTTTATGTGAATTAGGATGTTAGGAGATTTATTTCAAAGGTTTTTCTTCAAGAAGCAGCGTAGTGAAAAGAGCCTGGACGCTGAAGCCAGTCTACCTGCGTCTGGGTTCTGCCTCTGCCGTTTATTTATTAGTTGGCTCTTGGACAAGTGATGTCATCTCTCTGTACCTCCATTTCAGCAGCATCTGCGAAATAGTGGCCACCTCAAAAGTTGGTCGTAAGGATTACATGAGTTAAAACGTGTAAATTGCTTAGAATGGTACCTGCTACCTAGTTAATACTATTTAAGAGTGTGTTATTCTTACTTATAAATATCATTGCCTATTTAGAACATTAGTTAAAACCTGAATAAGAAGTAGACCATGGCAGAGGAAGTAACAATCATGGTTATTGACTGTTATGGTTATTTGCTGTATCTTCTGTCTGTGGCTCCATTTTACAGATGAGACCATTAAGACACAGAGCAGTAACTTGTCCACAGTCACACAGCAGGTAAAGTTGGAGTCAGAATTTGAATCCAGGGGGCGGACTAGATCCTTGCTGTCCTGGGTTATGCTGCACTCCTTTGTAACAAATGCCATGAATAAATGAAAATCAATTTCACATGTTTAGTTCTTTCAGCTAAGAAAGACTTGGAGAAAGACTCCAACCAGTGTTTTTAGGACAAACACAAAGTTATTCTTTTAACTTCCTTCCTTGTAGGAAGGTGAGGATGTCTTTAGCGCTGACAGTTTTCCCTAGCATCGTGATTTTAAAAAGAAAACATTAAGTTATCAGTTCTTTACTTCTTTCATCAGAAGTTGCTCAGATTCCCAGTTGGTGTCACCATTTTAGCAGACTCTGTCGCTGTTATTGGTCCTGAGAAGTAGAGAAGTATAATTGGAAGAGTGTTTATTTTTTCCTTTCTCCTGTGAAAGTCAAAGAAACACAAACTTTTTGGAATTGTGAAAGTCCTTTTTTTCTTTTTTTTTTTTTAAATAAACTTGGAAGTGAACTCAAGTCTGCATCACCTGCAGTGTCACACTGGTTGGTTTCGAGGTTTGACTGACGCTGATGTTGGCCCGTGAATCTGGGTGAAGTTAGACATGTATACACAGCCCCTGGGTTTAACATCAGACCCCTTTAGACATGATTTTTTGGTTCATTAGGGCTTGCGCTTTGTAAATAGGCACTTTAATTTTAATTTATCGAGGGGTGGAAAGTGTTAAACATGACTTATAGGCACCGTAATTAGAATTAATGAAGATTCTTGTTCAAATTGTTCATGTCCTAAAAGGTATTTAATACATCAGGCTGTGGTTATCTTGGATTTATTATTAAGATATGAAGATATCCAGGCTGTCTTTGATTGTAGTATAAATTCTTTGTAGTCTTTGGCTCTGTGCTGTGAACGGAGCTATCAATAAGAGAACTTCATTTCTCATAATAATAAACCTGGAAAGGCTACAGTTCTTAAAATCCTTTGCATTTCATGCCCGGCATAAATTTCTAGTTGATGAAGATAATTCAGTTTTCATAGAATTTAGCTCTTCCCCCCAACTTCATCCAAAGAAAGGGGAAAAAAAATCCCCGAGATTTGTTGTCAGACGTGGAGAAGGAGAGAGACGAGGTGAACTAGATGTTTATTTTCGCACCAGTACCTAAGCAAGTAAATTAATTTACTGGAAGAAAACAGGAGGCTAGGATTAGCAAGGCCCACCTGGCATTGAAGGATAGAACATTTGTGCCGTTCTTTTCAGGAGATTGTGCAAGAACTGTTAACTGTATAAATTCTTTGATTCTGCCAAGGTCGGGGAAACTATGTACATCTGCAAAGAAGAGCTGGTCATCAAAGTTAAAGCAGCTTGTGGGGTGCGGTGAGGGCAATGTTGGTAACTGCTTTTCAGTCCCATTACTCCTCTCTTCTATCCTCCTCTCCTCTTCTCTCTTTTTTCAATTTCTTCATTTTCTTAAAGATGTGTTCTCCCTGGCTACGTGTATGTACCTGGCAGTATTCCTAAGATGAACACCAAATGCTAAGGGGATGACTGCCAGTTTGCTTTATTTCGATGATCCCACAGCCTGGCAGCTTTCATTCAGTGTTCAGGGTACCCCGTGATCTGAGCTCTCTCCTATGCTCTGCTGAGTGTAGCCAGGACTCACCAACTGTCTCCACTGATAATTTTGATAGATCTCCCCGTGGTACCAGCTGGAGTCCTTTGTGCCGAAAGTTGAGCCTTAGAAATCAACAACTCTCCTTAGACTTTGCAAGCACCATTATTCTGGTGGGGTTCACGGGGAAGAACTTTGCAACTGATCTGGGATTTTGCTCACCAATTTACGTTGCCATTGTCAGGAAGTAATCCTGTCGCGTCTAAGGGCTTCCAGGATACAAATCGGAATGACAAAATGGAATGAACCAAATATTTAACAGAAGGTTGCACGACACTTTTCAGAACATGGTATTCTAAACACATTCCATTGCTTTCCAGTACCATGTTCTCGGGTCTGCTTTTTTGGACCTTTTCTTCGTTCAGATTGGCTTTAAATACAAATGATTAATCACAGAGACACACAGTCTATTTTTTAGTTTTGTTTTGCAAAAGGCAGATTAAACTGTGATAATGATTACAGACTCCAGGCCTGCATAGACTGATATGTTTAAGGTTGGATAAATCTTTCAGCCCTTAAATACTGGCTTGTTGCCGTGTTAGGCTGTATTCGTCACAAACACAACTATAAATAATAATGCAGTAGATTTATTGCCACTGTGATTTCCTGTAAATGTCTTTCTATCTTATTAGGCATTCATTTAGATTTTGTGAATGGCAGAAACTTTTCTGAGTCCTCTGAAGAACTCTTCTTAAATATATCAGTATAAAAATATCGAGCTCTTCAAAAAGTCCATTCTTTCCATGGTGTAGGCTTTTATGTTACTGAGAATGTTTTACTTTTTTCTTTTAGTTGACATAAGTACTTTACAAAGTATTTTTTAAAAGTTCTATTTTGTACTTCACCATATCATGAGCTTTAACATGTCTTTTTGAACATAATTTTTGTAGGAGAACAAGGGCATGGTTATATACCAACCTTCCTCATTTTCAGATTGTTTTCATGTATTTGGAACACCTACCCTCTAAACTAGTTTTGATTAGGTTTCCTCATTATTAAAATAATTTTGGAGATTGATGCATTTTTTATCTTTGCCTACCTTTTTTACACTGAGATAAAAAAAATATCACTTTACAACCCAGAATCATTTCTGTAGGTGTTTTTAATTTTTAGACTCTGAGATATATTTCAAATTATAATATACTTTCCACTTATGCCCCATTTTCTTCCATTATTATTCATCTTCTGCTTGGCCAATCCATGCGAAGTCCTAGCTAAATTAGCCCCACTAAATTAATTAAAAACGTACAGGTGATCTAATATGGAGTAATTAGTATGGCTAAGAAAATGGGGTTCCATTAAACAGTGAACTTCCAATAACTTTTCCGAGTCATGCTGAAGTGAAGGTCAATGACTTCCCTCCAGGTTAACTGTTCACGTGTCTCAGGTCTTCACAGGCGTCATACCCAAGATAGCAGGCTGATCCAGCCAAGGAATAGTTCTCTCTTTCCTATTCTGTCTTTCATAGATGTAAATATCGTCAGCTTCTCTTTGTTCTCTATTAATTTGTTTCTGGAAATCTTCATGCCTGATGATTATCAGATGCTAAAGAAGTCCTTTTTGAGAGTTTGGCTGATGTCTCAGAAATATTTGCAATAGTTCAATTCAACAAGTATTCCCATCTTATCTCATCATTTTTCCACGTTCATGACCAAGCCTGTGTCTTTACTGCAAAGACCTGAGATGGAGAAAAGGAACGGTTTCTCCCACCCCTGCCCCAGATCTTATCATGATGCTTCCTTTCACCCTCTGCTTATTATTATTTTTTTTTTTAGAGTTTTTATGAGTTTATTTGTAAAACATTTAGAATAGTGGTTCTCAACCGGGGTCAGTTTTGTTCCCCAGGAACATCTGGCAATGGCTGGAGATGTTGCTGGTTGTAACAGCTGGAGGAGGAATGCTACTGGCATTTATCCAGTGGGTGGAGTCCAGGGTTTGCTGCTGTTAAACATCCTACAATGCACAGAACAGCCCCCCAGCAAAGAATTACCCAACCCGGCATGTCAACAGTGATGTGGTTGAGAAACCCCGATTTGAAACAATGCCTTGCTCCTGATAAATGTTATATTAGCTAGTGTGACTTTGATGTGTTATGTTAAAGATTCCCTCTCCACTCAGAGTGAAGATAGACAAGAATAAAAGGGAGAAAGGGGACCAACGTCTCTGTTCTGCATGTACACGACGGGTATAATGATGAGAACTTTTAGGAGGGTTGCAGGTATTCAAGATGGGGTCTTTAAAACGTTTAGCTCAGTGCCTGGCATGTAGTAGGTGCTCGCTAAATGAGAGACTTTAGGACTACCCCACCTTTGTCATTGATCCCAGTGTCACCCTCCGCTTATTTTAGAGTTTGAGGATAAAGGAGGGAAAAAAAAAAAAACAACAGGAAGATGATCACTGGGGGAGGGAAAAACTTTTATAGAGTCTTCTATTGACTCATAACTGGGAGAAAATATAATGTTCTTCAGGAAGTCCCTTGCTACCATCTCACCATCTGTGTCATTCCTGTAAAATAGTCCTAGAGTTTTAGAGACTTATCTTGGCTTAGGGCTTTACATTTCCCTTCATATTTCCTTATGTCCTTGATACACGTAGAAAAGTACCAGCTTCCATTCCTTCTTGTACGTGACAGCTGGTGACAGGCGAGCCCAGGGGACAGCTTGACTGTTTGGACTTTCTGACAAGGACACGTGGCCTAGACTCTGCTTTCTCCTCTCCATCCTGAGTGTCTGGGCATTGTGACCTCACCAGTTCTTCTTTCCTAGAAAGTGCTATTTTCTCTGAGCCAGGGGTCCTCTTTTTCATGTAGGTGTGACCTTGAAGTTTACACCCATTCAGATGTCTCACACCCATGGAAGGATTTGTCCACTTCTCTTTGGCCCAGGTGCTGTATCTGAAAACTGGAAAATGGCCAACCGCTTCTTTAAAGCAACCCCCGCCAACCAAAACAAACTTTTCATTTGAAAGAAAAATAACGTAGATGGTGTATTCGTTCGCTAGAGCTGTTGTAACAAAGTACTGCAAACTGGGCAGCTTAAACAACGGAGATTTATTTATTTTTAAATTTTTATTTATTTATTCATTCATTCATTCATTTTGGCTGCGTTGGGTCTTCGTTGCTGCGCGCGGGCTTCCTCTAGTTGCGGCGAGCGGGGGCTACTCTTCGTTGCGGTGCACGGGCTTCTCACTGCGGTGACTTCTCTTGTTGCGGAGCACGGGCTCTAGGTGCGCGGGCTTCAGTAGTTGCAGCATGCAGGCTCAGTAGTTGTGGCTCACGGGCTTAGTTGCTCCGTGGCATGTGGGATCTTCCCGGACCAGGGTTCGAACCCACGTCCCCTGCATTGGCAGACGGATTCTTAACCACTGCACCACCAGGGAAGCCCCAAACAAGAGAAATTTATTGTCACCTGTTCTGGAGGCTAAAACTCTGAGATCAAGGTACTGGCAGGGAAGGAAAGATCTGTCCCAGGCCTCTTTCCTTGGCTTGTAGGTGGCTATCTTCATGTTCACATGGTGTTCTCTCTGTTGTGTGTTTGTCTGCAATTCCCCTTTTTATAAGGACACCAGTCGTGTCAGATTAGGGCCCATCCTAATGACCTCATTTTAATTTAGGTACCTCTGTAAAGACCCTATATCCAAATAAAGTCATATTCTGAGGTACTGGGGCTTAGGACGTCAGCATATGAATTTGGCAGGGGCGTAATCCAACCCATAACAGGTGGTCACTCTGTTATAATTAGCATCATATATAATTTGTTTCCTTATACCTTAAGTGTTTAACATGATGATAGACTTACACTAAAAAGCACTGACCTCAGGGCTTCCCTGGTGGCGCAGTGGTTGAGAATCTGCCTGCCAATGCAGGGGACACGGGTTCGAGCCCTGGTCTGGGAAGGTCCCACATGCCGCGGAGCAACTAGGCCCGTGAGCCACAACTACTGAGCCTGCGCGTCTGGAGCCTGTGCTCCGCAACAAGAGAGGCCGCGATAGTGAGAGGCCCGCGCACCGCGATGAAGAGTGGCCCCCGCTCGCCCCAACTGGAGAGAGCCCTCGCACAGAAACGAAGACCCAACACAGCCATAAATAAATTAATAAATTAATAAATTAAAAAAAAATCTTTTAAAAAGCACTGACCCCAAAATGAACAGAAAAACATCTTCTACTGGAGTATTAAAAGAAGAGAAAGGTGCCTTTCCCTCACATATGTCAGTGGTCCATATAGAAATGAAACAACTATGTATTTTTGTAATCAGCCCATTAAACTAATATCTCAGTTATGAACCCACTTTAATTTTCTTTATCATATGATCTTTTATTTAGAATAATCAGTTTCTTCAAAGTATAAAATCTCTTCCTAAGGCCTTGATCACTTATACCTAGGGACACGTCAGAGGTTTGTAAAACATTTAAAAGGCTTGAGGCTTTTAAACATTAAACTCATCAGCGTAATCCAGAATCTGGTTCTCACTTTAGCATATGAGTAAAATGCATATGAACTGTTGCACATCTACAGTAAATGTTTTCTTTGCACTCAGCTTCAGGACGGCCACGAGTACACACACATACAGACATTTATGCATATATATGTGTGTGAGTCTGTATTCTGTGGCTTCTAAGTTTTTCTTTTACCCTTTTCCCTCTCATATTTAAAAACAGAGCTGTATTTTAAAATGTAATTTTATGCCTGAATCATATGTGTCAAGATTGGAGCTACTGGTTTAAAATAATTTTTGTACTTGAATTTCTCACAGTGAATTATTGTCCATTGCGTTCTTGCAGTTATGACTTCAAGCTTATAGACGTTTAATAGCAAAGAGAATGAGGAAATAACATCCTCACTTAATCTTTCTCTCTGACAATTACAAGGCGAGCTGCAGCAAGGAGAAAAACCACATGGTGGGTCAGAATGCCCTGCTATGTGTTAGTTACTTGTGGGGGAAAAAAAAATCAAAGATCATAGGTTGTCTCTTGCTGATTTATTTGAAGATGCTTACTGGTTCGCCAAGGTGGGGCTTATACAGAAGAACATTACGCTTTTCTAGGTCTTATTTCAAGTGATGTTCCTTTAGGAAGCAGACTGTGTGTAAGGAGTCCAGACTAGAAATCTCTATTAAAGGTTTCACAGTCAAGTATATTGTTAGGATCAACAGCTAGACATGTGCATTTTGGAAACAGTTCACAAGGGATTCTAATGGCCACTTATGATTAAGCACTATTACCTGAAAGGGATCAAGGGATCAGAATGTATCATAAAGAAAAAAAATTAGGTAGCTCGTGGCTACTAGGGAAGTAGTAAACCAAGGCACGACTTACTGACTTATGAATGACCATTCCTGAACTTGAAGTATCTACTATAGTAGAGGAACAGAAGACAGTCCTGTGTGAGCCCTGAGGAAGTGACGTTTTAATCTGAATAGTAAGGAGAGATAGCATCTGAGCATTTATCCCCCCAAATAGTTTTCAATTTAAAATTCCAACTTAAATGTAACAATTTAAAATTGAAATTTTAAATTAATAATTTGAAACCTAAAATGTAAGTGTGCAGTGCGTTTCTGGGATGGTAAGTACCCATGTGCATGGAACTGGGGTGTATGGAGAGATGGATGGGAGATGAAGTTGGGAACAAAGGAGTGATCTTGGGGGGCCGTGGGGTGTGGTGGCTTGAAGCAGGACCTTGTCTTCTTTGACGAAAGAATTCAGCAAAGAGACAGAGATTGTGAAGCAGATAAAGTGCTTACTGGAAGCAAAGTACGTGTGGAAGAACACACGGGCAGACTTGGAGTGAGTCGAGCCCAATAGGGGTGGCTGAGATTGCTTATATGGGGGCAGTTTTCCGAGTTCCCTTTGGCCAATTATCTCATTCATGCCCATATTTGTTCTGACTCAGATTGGCACATGCATCTTTCAGCCAAGATGGATTCCAGGGCAAGGGTTTCTGGGAGGTTGGCAGGACATATTATGGACTGACACCCCTTCCTTTCTCTGACCCCTGAGAAACTTTTCTGTGCACGTGTGGTCTGGGAGGTCTCCTTGACCATGAGAATGAGAAAAATGTGGTCGCCTTATCTTTTACTCAAGCAGGGCTCTGCCCCTGTGGTATCTTTATCTCCAAGTGGCAACAAGAGACCGGTTGCAACTACTCAGCCTGGGGCCCAGCTCTCTCCTGCCTCAGGAGGCCACCAGATCCCAGACGCCCCTGTGCCATGATGGGTTGTGATGCAACGTCCTGGGGCGGGGAAAGGTTTGCAAGAACGCACTGATGGGTTGGCTAATTGGAAAAGCAACTGGTGTCAAAGAAACTATTTGAGTAAAGATGATAGTGATCGCTAACGTTTATTGAATGCTGACAATGTGCCAGCCACTCTGATAAGCACTTTATTTCATCATTAGCACAACTCACTGAGGTGGGCACCATTAGTATCCCCATTTAAGAGCTGATGAGTTGAGGCCTACAAAGATTAATAATTTGCTCAAGTTCATACACTTAAAAAGTACATAGTATTTATTATGTCAAATTGGTGTCCTCTTGGGAATGTCTAGGTGTTTGTTGGGCAATGAGAAACTTCAGACAATAGTGATGATTGTCTCAAAATCTGGGAGAAAGTGGCATGGCGGTTCTGGGTCATCGGGCCAAAGGCAGCGACTGTGACTATTGACTCTTGGTGTAAGGCATGGGGTCCAGCCACCGAGCCAAGACTCTGCTAGAGCTGGACATAGGAGTGAGTCCCAAGGGCTGAGGTGGCCTCAGGGTCCAGCACCATCAAAGACTCAGGAGGGCCACCTCTTTAGTGCTGAGCACATATGAAGAGAGAGAGGTGTTCACAGTTAGGAAATCTGAGTGGAGGTTATGCAGGTTTTTTTTTTTTTTAATTTTATTGACGTATAGTTGATTTACAATGTTGTGTTTAACTTCTGCTGCACAGCAAGGTGATTCAGTTATACATCTATACATTCTTTTTCATATTCTTTTCCATTATGGTTTATCACAGGATATTGAGTATAGTTCCCTGTGCTATACAGTAGGACCTTGTTGTTTATCCATTCTCTACATAATAGTTTGCATCTGCTAATCCCACACTCCCAATCCATCCCTCCCCCACGCCCCCTCCCCCTTGGCAACCACAAGTCTGTTCTCTATGTCTGTGAGTCTGTTTCTGTCTCATAGGTATGTTGATTTGTGACATACTTTAGATTCCACATACAAGTGATATCATATGGTATTTGTCTTCCTCTGACTTACTTCACTTAGTATGATAATCTCTAGGTCCATCCATGTTGCTGCAAATGGCATGATTTCATTCTTTTTTATGGCTGAGTCATATTCCATTGTATGTATGTACCACCTCTTCTTTATCCATTCACCTGTTATGGACAGTTAGGTTGTTTCCATATCTTGGCTGTTGTGAACAGTGCTGCTATGAACAAAGGGGTGCATGGATCTTTCGAATTACAGTTTTGTCTGGATATATGCCCAGGAGTGGGATTGCTGGATCATACGGTAGCTCTATTTTTAGTTTTTTACTCTCCATAGTGGCTGCACCAATTTACATTCCCACCAACAGTGTAGGAGGGTTCCCTTTTCTCCACACCCTCTCCAGCATTTGTTATTTGTAGACTCTTTAATGATGGCCATTGTGACTGGTGTGAGGTGGTGCCTCTTTGTTGTTTTGATTTATGCAGGTATTACTAACCGTACCTGTCTTTACATTTTTCTATAGGTTTGAGAAGTTTCAAAATAGCTAGGGGCAAGAGGAAGACGTAGGGTGGGTGGGAGTGGGCAGGGTGCGAGGTCAAGTGAAGGGCAGAAGCTCTTGTGAGAGAAACGGGGACCCCAGGGTGAGGCTGAGAGGGGCTGCTCAGTGAACACCTGCCCCACCGGCACACGGAGAACGAGCAAAGTCGCACTCTCAGAGGTTCCATAGCCCTGGCCGGCCTGCCTCTCCACCTCTCCAGAGAGGTTTCTGGGCTGAAGGACCTGACAGAGCACAGCTAGAGGCAGAGGCTGATGTTTTTCTACTGGCAACCTTATTAGGGTTTTGCATTTTTTTAAATCTGTTAAGAGTTTTCCAGTAGATAAAATAAAACCACATGCCAACACAATATAAATAGGTTTTCCTCTTCATCATCAAGCTGAAGAAGGTTAGAGGGGTCATAGCCCCAGACAGCTGCTTCTCTTAATGTCATGTTGTGGCTTTTTCAGTGAATGTGTGCAAACCCTTCTAAACCAGTGCTACGACGAACAGCCGTTTCCCCTGGAGTAGAAGTAGTTAGCTCGTAGATGTTGAGAATCAGCCATTCTCTCTCTGCCTCAGGCCATGTGTTTGCGGGAGAGCAGTCATTTGAGAAAATTAGGTTGTTTGGTTACCGAGAGACACTGCCCTTTGCCCTATCTAATTACCCTCTTTTGGAAGGAGAATTGCTTAGTGTCTGTTAGACAGCTCTGCATGCTAATGGTCTTTGGGGAGCTGTTTACAATATTCCCATAAAACAGGTCAAAACAGTTTTACTAGCCTTTTCCACAGTTGCCCTCGATCGCAGTTAATACAGGAGACGTCAGCATCCTGAAGATGTGATGTGTCATACAAATAAACTGTATTTTAATGATTAAAAAAAAAAAAAAGAAGATTGCATGTAGCCTGATTTTCAAACACAGTCGTTTCAGGACCACACACCAGTGTTTAGTCCTTTTTATTCAAAGCAGAAAAGCAACTCTGGATTCAAGGTTTGAAGGTATCTACACTTTCTTATGAAATGATGTCTCTGACTAACTTTTGGTTGTTTATGAAAACTACATGGAAAACAGACCAGGTATTGATATATCTGTACTTCCTGACTCTGCTAGACTTTATTTGTGCTAAGTTCTCTTTACTGGCCCTCATTCACCCAAAGCTGCTTGTTCATTCATTGATTCATTTATTCACCAACGTGTGGCATGTTTTTACCAGGCACTGGGCCAGACAGAGAATAAAGTAACCAGGTTCTTTCCAGTTTTAAGATAAATAAGTCTAGGGATGTAATGTACAGCACGGTGACTGTCATTAACAATACCGTCGTGTATATTTGAAAGCTGCTAACAGTAAGTTTTCAACATTTTCATCACGAAGAAAACAAAATTGTAACTTTATGTGGTGGTAGATGTTAAGTAGACTTACTGTGGTGATCATTTCACAATATATACGTGCATCGAATCATTATGCGGTACCCCTAAAATGAATCCGATGTGATGCGTCGATTATATCTCAATAAAATAACAAAGTGCTTAGGTTAAAATATTAAAACATTTTATTAAATGTATTAGTGCTTTCAAGTCCACTGTTAGGAGTTTGGTAATAGAGGTGCTTGCAAAATGTGTTGGGTACATGGGGCAGGGGGTGAGGAACTGATGAATTCTGTCATGGGAAATGGAGGACATGTCACAAAGGAGGTCCGGTTTGAGCTGGATGTTGAAAGGTGGGGAGAAATGTTCTAGGGGGAGAAACTGGGAAGGATGCGCCGGGCTGAGAAAGCTCGTCCTGTGTCAAGGCAGAAGAAAGGGCAGAAAAATGGCACGTCCCATCTGCTGTGACTGGTGGGTGGGAGATGAGGCCAAACAAGTCTATGGAGGAACCAGCATCCCTGCCCCGTGCGCCCTCTGGAGTACACCTGTGGGTCATCTGGCTTTTCCCTCCAGGACCGCTTCTGTCCCAGAGGAGACGTTTCCGCATCTTTCCACTACCTTCTTCACATCCATCGGTTCTGCATAAACTGTTCAGAACCTACTACATCTCAACAAGCACCAAATAAGGGTTTTCTCTCTTAGCTCTCTCTTTACGTGTGGGACATTTTAAAGGGCAAGATGGATATTAACAAATGCCATATGCCTTCTTACTTACCTTCAAACTGATGTTAGGTTGACGGTGGATGTTTACATTTCTGTGGTTTGAAGAGTTGGAGGTTTCTGGGTCAAAAATGTGTTTTGTTTTAGATTTCATGTCAAAAATGATCTCTTGAGAAAGTTGTATAATTTAAAAAGTGGGCTCTAAATAGAAGTTGAGCTTATATCCATAATGTATGACTATATATGTACATATATATGTATAAATGTGTACACATTTCCTTCTATGTATGACTTTCGGGATAGTATATATAATCTAACATTATTATTAAGGTCATAAGTATTTCTGTTGTAAGTTAGCAGCGATCAATCGTAAAAAATCAAAGCAGTTCAAATCTGAATTAATTGATAAGCACATCTCTTTAGGAGTTCCTTTATTTTAATCTCCAAACATAACTCTTCCTGGATATGTGTTTAGGAAATTATGTACACTTTCTTACTTTGAGGATAGTTATTTGTGCACCAGTTCTTTTGCCTGAAGAGGTCTAGTCCCCAGCGGGAAAGAGGAGGGAAAAAGTGTTGAGGGTCCCCGGACCTCCGCAGAGTGGCAGAGAGAAGGAAAGAAATGAACAGAGCTGGGAAGTACTTTGAATTCTCTCCAACTTCTAGATCCCAATGCCTTCCCATTTTCCTTCCCAGTTACTGAGATTAAAACCGGAAAGTTTCTAGAGCCCTGAGGCCAGGCCTCCCCAATCCCCTGTTACCCCACCCCCATCCTGTTTTTAAAGGGAAATTTGCCTAGAATCGTTCCCTAAGGAAACAATGGAACAGATTGGGGATGGTGGGAGAGGGCATTGCCAGAGCCTGGGGGGCACACCTGGTGTTTTCTTTCTCACTGGCTACTCAACCCTGCAGCTCATCTCAGAAATGCTTGCGTTGACTGTGGAAGTTGACTGTGGAACAGATTAGCCTAAATAACCTTATTATACCAATAATAACTGCAATACCGTAGAATCTCAAGGAAATTCAGGAGTGATAATACTGGGTCATTGGTGGCAATTTTTTTTTTAAAAACCAGCTCCTTTTGTTTGATAAATGTGACCTGTATTAGAAAAAATATGTCCTGTTGTGCATGAGGACATCTACATGTTTACCAGGTGATTCCACTTCAAATATCTGCCATCATCATCCTTGTTTTATGTTTCAAATAAATCATAAAATACAAATACAAATATAATATTTATATGTTTATTCTCATTGAGGCTCTGCTACTCAGTACCTCTGTGACCTGGTAAAGTTACTAGAACTCTCAGGTCCTCTGGGAAGAAGGATAATAATACACAACTGGTAGGGGAAGGCATTCAGCTTGGTCACAAACACATCTGTACTCTGAGGGAAGACAAAACATTCACTAAGTGATTGCAGCTTTAAGCCAGGTGTCATATCAAAGGACCTGAGTGCAAAACTACCTGCTTAGCCAAGCAAATGAGGCTCCTCCTCCAGGTCCCCACCCACCACCTGTTCCAAGCAGTGTTTGTTCTAAGCCCCTTTGGTGTGGAAATTCTGGGAGAACCATTTGTGAGCCTCCACATCTAAGAAACAATCATGCAGACATTCCATATTCCCTGGAGCTGGATTTTTTTTTAATTGTTGTTGTTTGCCTGTTTTTTACTTCCTTTGTCAAAGGCGGCTCAGGAGGCTGGTAATCAGGCCGGAGGCACCGCTGCTGAATAAATCAGCTACTAGGAGAGTTTTTAATCAACAATGTGATTTTTTTTTTTTCCCCAGAAATTGATTTTGAGCAAAGCATTTTACATCAAAGGGCCTTCATTCAGCAAAAATGTGATTTCTGGGTGATATCTTAGTCTAGATTTGAATCCCCCCTTCTTTTTTTTTTTTTTCCCCTGAAGCTGTATTTAGAATCCATCAATCACTTTTCACTGCCATTTTTTTCATTCTCTGCCTCAGGCGCTAAAAGATCCATTTTGTCCATTCAGTTTTCCCCATTTTACTCAGACATTGAATACAAGCTTCCAGTTCTTTTTATCGACATGCTTTCTTCTTCAGGTGCTGTGTTACCATGGAAGATTGGCCTGGGTGATTTAGTGGAAAATTAGTTGGACCACAGAAATCCAGTTTGAAAAGCAAATGTATTATTTTCCCCAAATGTAAGCACCTGGAGAATCATTTTTAACTGTGGCACCTTTACATAGGCCAGTGGTGATGATTTGACCAGGGCTTGGGTTTCCCTGCAAAGACCTGATAAAACCTACTTAATCTGGAGACTTGTTACTTTTCCATAGTCTATTCACAGCCAAGAGATTTTTAAAAAACAACGATTTTCTTCTTTTTAGTTCATTCAGAATCCGCATCTTAAGTATACATGATAAATGGTGATTGGGCACCCAGATTAGCCTAAATAACCTTATTATACCAATAATAACTGCAGTAGCATAGAATCTCAAGGAAATTCAGGAGTGATAATGCTGGGTCATTGGTGGCAATTTTTAAAAAAAAACTAGCTCCTTTTGTCGGATAAATGTGACCTGTATTAGAAAAAATATGTCCTGTTGTGCATGAGGACATCTACATGTTTACCAGGTGATTCCACTTCAGATATCTGCCATCATCATCCTTGTTTTATGTTTCAAATAAATCATAAAATACAAATACAAATATAATATTTATATGTTTATAATACTATAATTTACAAATGCAATTTATAAATTATATTTATTATATTGTATTAGAAATACAATATAATTGATAAATACAATCTAAATACTTATAAATTATATGATATATTAAATAAATAATACAATATTCAATATTTTTTAAAACCTGCTGAAAATATCCGTTGTTATCATTCTTGTTCTTTGTTTTTTTTCACTGATGAATCACTTATTCAAACAAGACAAAAATGTCTCTACATTGTTTCCTTTTTTACAAGAAGAGGAACATTTCAAATATATTAGCTTTTCTCTTTTTCAACAGGATTTATTTCAGTCTGTTCCCAGGAACTGCCTTTCATTTTAGGGTTCATGTTTTAGTAACACGTATGCACCCATTACAACCAAAAGAGCACGCTTGAATTTTGGATGGTCATTCATTATTATGGTGACCATACCAACCTATGGTAAAAACCCTTTGGCTCTCTCCACCATGTCCCTCTTTTGGAGCCAGCTCTGGCCTTCTTTGTACTAGCCTCTATCCCCAACTTCATTATCATCTCCCCTGGTCAGAAATTTGATGTCTCCGTTATCTTTTTCATGAGCTTTGATTACTCTGTGAACTATTGGAACATCTCGTCTTTCGACTTTAAAAACAACGATTTCAGCAGCTCTAATCGGGTGTTCCAGGGAATTTGCTAGGAACAGAAGGTGGCCCCTGTGAAAGGCTGGCCCATGCGGTCACTGAGCACCACCACGATGGAACTCTCGCTGCCAGTGGGGACCACCAGGCCTTTCCAGATCATGAGCGCAAAAGACACAATCGTGGCGAAGTTTAAGACCTGGTAATAGAGCTGGCGCTTGTTCATCTTCCTTGGGTCCCCAAAGATGTCCAAGCCGGACGCAGGGAGATGGGACCCCACGGTGCCCATGTGCACCACGCTGGGCTCTCTGGGGGCCGAGGCGGCCCGCGGGCTCCGGGTGTCACACAGACAGCTGCGGAGCACCGGCCAGACCCCCACCCAATGGCCTTCATCATTCTTGTTTTCTGATTAAACGCAGGTGGTTTTCTCTGAATATAAAATTAATATACGCTCACTTAAAAATAATTCAGAAAAGAAAGATTGCCCGTGATTCCACAACCCAGATCTATTTACATTTTAAAATAACATGTGGAGAATTTGTGATGAAAGATATGGTGACAATATTGCCCTCTGAATAAAGTCCTCTGACTGAGTTCAACTTCAGTTTGGAGGACTTTACTCAATCGATTTTAGACTTTTGACCAAATGCTTGTATTTTATAAGGTGGATATTTTATACAAGGTAGTGCAGACTGACTCCTTTATTAGAAAATTTTACTTCTGGGATCACAGCATTTGTTTCCTTGGTCTTCATTTGTACTTATGGACCCGTTCTTCCCCTTTGTTCACATCTCCCCTCCAGTTTCCCTGTGTTAATCTTCGGAAAGATCCTTCTTTCTGGAAGCGACATTGGTTAGAATCCTCTGTGGCAGGAACCTGCACACAGGACCCAGGCTGGCTTAAGCAGAAAGGAGGTTTGGGGCTCATTGAACTTTCCGGCCCAGGTGTCAGTGACTGGAATGGCACCTCTGTCCTTGGGCTCCTGGTTTCTCGCCATCTCTCGCCTCTGCCTTCCCCGATGTGTGCTTCATGCTCAGCTCTAGGTTGTGGCGAGATGGTGCCCGACAGCATCAGGCTTCCATCCTTCCAAGTTCATGTTCCGTTGCCCCCCATTGACTGTGACTGAGTGATTGTGCAGCCGTGGATGAAGAGCTCTGGCTGTGGTCTCTGATCCACTGATGGGCCAGACCCAAGCTGCGTGCTCACTCGGGAGGCTAAGGAGGGAGGGGGAAAAGTCAACTCCACATAAGGCACGTGGACTAAGAGGGAGAAAAGTGGTGACTTCCAAGGGAATATCCAAGAGCTGTTACCAGGGAAAGAGTGACCGGGGTTAGGATGGTGGCGAAAAGAGCTGAGGTCCACTTCAGAGGATGAATGAAGCCTTTAGACCTGTGAGCTCTCAGGTTCCTAGTGGGGGGCTCAGGAAAACACCATACCCCAGGTGTAGGTGCAAGAAAAAATCATTGGAACCCCTCAAGCCTTCTTCCAACCGTACTATGCTTTCTCCCATCTAGAAGCAAGTGGATTCCTAGTGGGAATGAGTGAGTCGGAGAAAAGATATCTTCCTGGAAATATGTATGTACATTTATGTGTCTAGAAATATGTGTTCATGAGCATGGGTGCTGCCCCTATAATTTTGAAAGTATCAAATCTTAGTCTTTGTTATAAAACCACTCCAGTTACCAGTGTAAAATTAGAATGTTTCGGTGGCGTATGTGTGCGTTTTATATGTGTGTTGAAAAAGCCCATGTGGGGACCACAGGACTGGCTAAATCTAATTATTATGGTCTTAATAAAATTTGAGTGGCGCTGATGTGCTCAGGGTAGAGGAGAGAGTTCGGCTGGTTTTAGAAACCAAGAAGTTGTGTTCTTGATTTTTTTTTTTTTTTTTTAGCTTGAATATAGTATTGTCAGGTTTTACCACAAGACTAGACACCTTAAGGGAATTTAATGAGATGTTTGAGAATCTTACTAATTGGGGCAAATTAAGATATTAAGATTGAGATTGTATTTTTTTTAAGGAGTAATCATAACTTTTGCTTGGGATCTTAATTCAGTGGAAAGGAAGGTTTCATTTGCCAATTTGTGAGGTGTTCAACACAGTGTGTGTTACCATTGGCTTTGTCATTAAAAGTACCCGCGGCACCCATCCAGAGAAAACTGTTGTTCTTGTTCTCAGATCTCTGTGGTAAGGATTTTTTGGTTGTGAATGTCAGAATCCCATCTGAAACTCACATAAGCAAAAGGGAATTTGTTTCCACTCGTAACTGTCCAAGGCCTGGATGTTATTAGAAATGATAAGATGCCGGTAGGATTGTGTCTCCTGCCTAGGTGTTGGAGTCTCTCCTACCACAGACCAGATTTCACCGTGTAGGCCGGGACATAACAATTGGAAGCCCCAGGCTCCCTTCCTGCCATCTTTGATAACGAATAAAAGGCTGTCGCTTCCTGTTCGCCCTTTCTAATTCCATTTCAAAGAACCACCGAGAAGGACTCTTAATTGACCTGCTTTAGTTCAGGTACTGCCTTTTGGACCAGTCTCTGTGGACAAGGATGAAGTAGTATGGTGGGCCAGTTTGGCTCAGATGTGTGTGTCAAGGGTGGGCAGATGGCCTGGTTACAGTGGGGGAAGGACAGACCAAGGAAGGAGGGTGTGGGTTGCTATCCGAAGTCGTCAAAAAGGAGTGCGGGGCAAGCCAGTTATCAGTGGAAAGAGTTGACTTCTGTTACCCACGACGCTCGTATGAGTGCCTCTTTGGAAAGCAGACATCTCAGAGACACGGGTCCTTTATCACACTCTCTGTCTTCCCCATGAAGTAACGGAGCCTCACTGGAGACACAGATCCAGAAGAAGGATCGAGCAAGGTGGAAGGTTAAAAGATCTACTCTCTCGGGGAATTACATAACCAGCATCTTTTAAGGTGTGAAAAGCTAGCCCTTCCATCTGAGTAGTTGATCGAAAATGCTATTCTCTTATCTTGGATTTCACCCTTCCCCTTAGGTTCCATTCACATTGGGCTTTCTAGTTTCCCAGGCATGTTTTCATACACCATTTCTTTCCAACTATACAGTCTCTTCTGAAGGTATGGAAATAGAAGTTCAGAGAAATTTGGCCCAAGGTCCCAGAGCTAGGAAAGGGCAGAGGCAGGGTTTAACTCCGGTGCTCACCACACCACACCAGGCTCTCTTGGTTGTTAGGTTCTGTTTTCATCTTAGTGTCACGAGTATTCACTGCTAAAAGCCTACACCTATTTTACTTTACCTTCAACGTGTGTCTTGATCAACAAGCATTAAGACTAGCATGTTTATGTCAGTCATTTAGTGGCAGGATCACCTAGCCATTTTGAGCACAGACTCTGGAATCGGACTGCCCGAATTCAAGTCCAAACTCTCTAGTTCTCCGACTTCAGGCAAGTAACTTAACCTTTGTGAGTTTCAGTCTCTCTTCAAATGGGAAAAATGATAAGACCTATCTTATAAAGCTGTTTCGAGAAATGGAAAAGCTGATGGAGATGAAGGAAAGATAATTCATCAAATACTCTGATTTACATTAGCACCCTCCCTCACTGGTACAGGGTGAATGTATGAATATTGGCTTGAAAGGTGCTAATAACAGATTCGGGTCAGCGGCTTATTTTAGGTCAGTGTACATATCTTTACAGGATACCCACAGGTGAGAGATGTATTTGTGATGGAAAGAGTCTGGAACATGTTAAGAAAGGTTTCCTAAGAGCTGTAGGCCATAGGAACTTTAGGTTTGATTTTGACTTTCGGAGGTGGGTTAGGAGTCCTTAAAAAAGCAAGTTTGTGGTTTAATGTTTTCTGCCTTTGAATTTGGAGGTAGTTGATGAATCACTGAGGTTTCTGAATGTGGGGAGACATGCTTCCAACTGTCGAACATGTTTTCCACGACACGTTCTCTTACACGAAAAGCAAGGACATGGTGTGTCTTGTGGATGTTCAGATGTTTGTATCCCACGGTCGGGCTGTGTCTTGTTACATTTTGGTAGGATTTTAAAATGCTTAGCAATTCACTGAGACTTTCAAATGTTTGGATTTTACATTTCCATCACGTGCCACAAGCATCCTTGCAAATTAGTAAGCTCAGGGGAGTTTTCCAGCAGAAAGCAAAGCTGCTGAGTCTGGAACGGCCTCTGTGAAATGAGTAAATTTGTACTAAATTTGATTAGTACAAATTTAGTAATAGAAAGTTATAGAAAGTAGAAAAGAGACTATTCTATAATAGCTACTGAATGGAGACTCTGTTCTATAATAGTTACCTTCGAAATGCTTTGAAAAGGTGCCTTGTCTTTGTTTAATTTGGCCATTATTTGAGAGAATAAAAATTTAGCACCTTTGAAAGTGGGGCCTTGAGACACTTTTATTTCTGACTCCAGATTTGCTTTATTGTTTTCCTTGATTCAGGCACCACCGTGAGTATGTGAGCCAGATGGCTGTTCTTTCTAACATTCATCCAGATTTTAATAGAATTTAGATTCGTTGAGCATGGGCTTTAGATTGTTTTTCCCTTGGGCTACTACAAATGTTTAAAAAAACAAATTCCTCTTAGAGAATTGAGACTTTTCACTTTGATTTTAAGACTTAAAAATCAAATTTAGGAACACAAATCAAAATGAAGAGTGATAGAGCATCAGTGTCACACAATTATTTATAAATAAAATATTAATGTATGATATATCAATAAAATAACCTTTAAACATGCTCTATTAACCATCTTCATCCAGAGATTGATACATATGCAGCAACATGGATGGACCTAGAGATGATCATACTAGTGAAGTAAGCCAAAGACAAATATCATATGATATCACTCATGTTGAATCTAAAAAAAAATGGTACAAATGAACTTATTTACTAAACAGAAATAGACTCACTGACATAGAAAACAAACTTATGGTTACCAAAGGGAAAGGGGGGGAGAGATCAATTAGGAGGTTGGGATTAACATATACACACTATTATATATAAAATAGATAATCAACAAGGACCTACTGTATAGCACAGGGAACTCTACTCAATATCTTGTAATAACCTATAATGGAAGAGATTGTAAACAAAGAAAAAAATATATATATATAACTGAATCACTTTGCAGTACACCTGAAACTAACACAACATTGTAAATCAGCTATATTTTGGTAAAAATTAAAAAAAATTTTTTTTATCTGGCTGATGAGCATTTACCTCTCAATAGGGTCTTGTTTTTAAATCCTTTTAAATAAATCTATAGAATCTTTGGGTTTTCCACAACTCTTAATATTAAACACAATGTAATTACGTAGATCAGTGTCAGCCTTTGCATCGTGCTGCCTGCAATACATGTTTAAGAAGCCAGTCTCGGGGCTTCCCTGGTGGCGCAGTGGTTGAGAGTCTGCCTGCCAATGCAGGGGACACGGGTTCGAGCCCTGGTCTGGGAAGATCCCACATGCCGCGGAGCAACTAGGCCCATGAGCCACAGTTACTGAGCTTGGGCGCCTGGAGCCTGTGCTCCGCAACAAGAGAGGCCGCGATAGTGAGAGGCCCGCGCACCGCGATGAAGAGTGGCCCCCGGGCTTCCCTGGTGGCGCAGTGGTTGAGAATCTGCCTGCCAATGCAGGGGACACGGGTTCGAGCCCTGGTCTGGAACCTGGTCTGGGAAGATTCCACATGCCGCGGAGCAACTAGGCCCGTGAGCCACAACTACTGAGCCTGTGCGTCTGGAGCCTGTGCTCCGCAACAAGAGAGGCCGCGATAGTGAGAGGCCCGCGCACCGCGATGAAGAGTGACCCCCGCTTGCCGCAGCTAGTGAAAGCCCTCGCACAGAAACGAAGACCCAACACAGCCTAAATAAATAAATTAATTAATATTTAAAAAAAAGGAGTATCATTAATAATAACTAAATATTAAATGCTTATTCTGTGCCAGGCCTTGTGCTAAGTGCTAAAAAAAAAAAAAAAAAAAAAAAGAGTGGCCCCCACTTGCCGCAACTAGAGAAAGCCCTCGCACAGAAACGAAGACCCAACACAGCCATAAATAAATAAGTAAATAAATAAATAAATAAACTTATTAAAAAAAAAAAAAGTCAGTCTCTGCTGTCAGTTTCCACATTGGTGCCAGTGTGGTCATGAGGGGTCTCCTTTGACTGAAGGCCTCAGTGAAGTAGGCAGAGACTTGAACAGAAAGATCTATCCCCTCGAACACATCCTTGGTCACCTTACCCTGTACCGGCTGACTTTGTTGCATATTAAATGAGCAGGGTGGATGCAAGTCAAAGGATTGGGTCAGAATAAAGCTATTATGTATGAAGAAAAAATGAGAATGATTGAAATGTTAAATCAACATTCAGTACCAAAAGTTTTAGGAGGAGTGTTCATTTTGTTGAAGTTAAGGTTCCTATTTGCTAAGTCTTTGGAAATCTCTCTCTACACACACACACACACACACACACACACACACACACACACGTCCGTACATATGCGGAGCCACTGCCGGGAGACTGGGGGCTCCAGTCGTCCTGTTTTTTAAATTCAAAACATGTCCCCCCCCACCAATTCTTGTGGTGTCAGTAGAAAGCAAGCACGGTGTGTGCTTTTCCAGTAGAAACTTAGGGTGGGGAGCGAGTTCTTGCTGTTGTACTTGCAGCAGATACTTTCAGAGCATTGAGAGTGGATTGAATTCTGAATTCAGCACATTAGAGATGGGGGCACATTTTTTGTCTTCATCGGAGTCATTCCTCGTATGCCAAGGAAAATTGTGCACTTCGATGCATGACCACATAATGTTTCCTCGTATTATTACATGAGTGTCTGCATATTTCGCTTCGTACAAGCAGGGAAATCCTCGGATTGTGAGGGGGATTGACAAGGACCTACCACCCAATACCCAACAGAGGACACTGCCTGACTGGGTCTCTGATCCCAGGAAGCTTAGAGTTTTCCATAGGAGCTAAAATATGCACAGAGTGTGCTTAATAGAAGAGAGTGGAAGTGTCTTAAACAGGGAAACTGAGAATGTGCTTCAGGACTTGAGTGTTGGAAGATGGTGTTCTTTTTTTTGAAGATTGTGTTCCTACCAGGGAATCACAAAAGCAGTGCAGGAGAAATTAGATGTGATCCTCCAACAGTGGGAAGGAAAGGCATTCTAGGAGTAGGGGCCAGGGAGACACAGATGTGGCAACAGGAGAAGCATGATTTCTGTAGAAGAACAGTGAGGAATCTTTTTACCTGGTGTTCAAGGAACACTAAGAATTCGTGGCAGGCAGGTGTAGAAAGGTGGGTTGAAGGAAATGGTGGACAGATAGAATGCCAGATGAAAGAATTAGAATTTAGAGGCTGGAGACAGATGGTCTGGAAGTACCTTCTCCGTTTGCGGGGGGGCTGCGATAGAGGGGGTCCGGTAGTTGCAGCCTTAACTCAGAGAAGGCTGGGCACGCTTCAGCTTAACAGGTGAGGGATGTGGGGAAGTCTGTCCATTTCAGCCCAGAGTTTCAGGGGACAGAGAGAAAGTGAGGGGAAAATAGGGAGCGGCTGAGTGGGGATTTTGGTTAGGAGTAAAGAATTCCAGAACTTGATAAAAATGACAGTGAGAAAGGGGATAGAGGTGGGTGGGGGAGATGCCCTCTGTTTCAGGCAGCGACTGGGGAAAACCGTTCCACTCACATCACAGTCTCCCTGTACCTGGGATTTAGGTTGTAAAGGCATTTGGTGAAGAGAAAAATACAGAAGCAGAAGTACCTTTTAGAGTCCTACAAATCCCCTGTAAGATACAGAATGTATATATAGCATTGAATTCATCCGGTATACAGAAAGTAGCTGGCTTGTATTTTGGAGGCATATTGTGTGTATTTTGAAGCTAAACTCCCATCTAACAGGGCAAGGTGACCATCCTGGGAGGACAGAAGCTATGAGAGTGATGGCAGGATGTGGTACCTCATCCCCCGTCTCAGATTCCCAGGGGGACACGTACTCGTCATCATCCTACCTCTCCGTTGTTTAGTGGTTGTTGTTGAGGATGCAGAGTTGAATTTGGAAATCGTGGCGAGGATGTGACTTTGCTGTATTTGTTCTCTCTTTCAGTAGTAAGTCTGTAGGGATTGAGGGCTTGATCTTTGTCATAGAACCAGGGCACACGATTCTTTGTGTGTATGTGTGATACTTGCTGTCAGTGGTCTTCATAGTGATTTTTAAACCATTTCCCATGGTACTTTAAGCATTAAGCATACCTTATGAGTCTTTGTTAGAGCTTAAGTAGTAATGAAACGTCTCAGATTCATTCTCGTTCAGGAAGCATTCATTAAATATCTTTTTGGTACGTGCCTATCATCATTTAAATATACGCCAGACCCTGAAAGTCACAGGGATTCATCAGACAGGGGTCACGTCCTCAAGGATCCGCTTGACCAACAGAATCTCTTCTTTTTCGCTTCATGTTACTCTTATTTATTTCATCAGGGTAAGATAAGGTCACACACACACACACACAAAGATTGTGATGGGGGTGGAGGGGTCTTTCCCCTTTTTCTTGTTTCATTCAGCATGGATGATAGAAGCATCTTTGGCTGAAGGTGAGAATATTGGGGGTGAGGGTGCATAGATCCTTTCTGTGTAAGGGCTAGCAGAAATTCAGGTGAGAAATCTGAATCAGCCTTCCTGCCTGTAGTGCATTCTCTTTCTGAAGTTGGTAAGGACTAGCCTTGGTGTTGCCATGGGGATAGGGACTTAGAAGGAGCTACCATTAGCAAGTCTCTTTGAAACTCCGAGAACCTTTGAGCCAAAGGGAAGTGGCCGGTGATGGATCCCAGGGGGGCTCCTTGGGTGTTTCAAGTACCAAACCCTGCAGGGAAGGGGCCGAGGGAGTGACCAAAGTATAGAGCAGCATCGAGCTCTTCACTCTACCTTTTTAAAGAGAGAGACAGAGACCTTCTGGCATCTATGTGTTCTAGTAGAGACGTGCAAGTAAACAAATGATAATTCTCTAGGCTTTGCTTTCGAATGGATTTGTACCAATTGAATAACTACCAACATTTCCATTGCAGTGTAATTACCAGGAAATAAATGTCAGGGACTTTAATTTTCTCACCTCCTTTTAGCAGAATGTCAGAGAACAAGATGATCTTACTGTGAGGTCTGGAGTAAGAAAGCTCATAAAGAGGCAGGACAGTAGCCCTTGCTAGCTTGTAAATTGTTGTAGGAAATGGCTAGTTATCCGACAACCATTAAGAAGGGTCCTCCGTGCCTCTGGGTCAAAGGGGCGGGGTGCGTGGTGGTGGTTGGATCCGCTCATCTGCGGAGAACTGGCGTCACTGGTCTTTCTTCCCACGGCCCTTGCCCCCTGCACCCCATCTCCGCCACCTCCTCCTCTCCATTTAGTCTCTGACACACCTGCTCGCTCTTGTTGAATGAAACTTTGGTGTTTGGGGTCATATATGCTCTTTTGAGATCTAGAACGTGCCCTAATCAACCATGCCTATTTATCTCCTTTCCTTCAGTTTCTTGACATCTTTGGACAAAGCGAAGCTCACATCAGTAGGTTTTTCAAGACAGAACTCAAGAATTTCTTCCGAGTACTTGAGTTGAGGCATTTGTGTTTGAGTTTGGGGCTCACATGTTTGCCTGATGCCTTCTTGGATACTGGTTATTTTCTTGCTCTTATTAGTGAACATATGCACACATATGTTTGAAAGGTACTTTAACAGCAAAGAAGGACTTTAAAAGTCTTTGCATTCAGACGAGTCATCCAAACTGCATTTCCCCTCCAGGAGTCTCCCTTGGGGGTTTCAGCTTTCTCTGACTTGCATTAATTTCATAAAAAAAACCCTTTAGCTCATCGTTGGCGAAGCTGATGCTCTCCATGGTATACTCCTTGGGTATAGATGCGGCTCTAAGAAAAGACGCGTCCTGCAGGTCCCATCCTTATGCTTGTATGCACAAGTTGGCATGACTACGGGGTCCGCTTCCTCTGCTGGCTGGAACCCGGGCTATTTATAGTGTCTTTTCTTGGCTTCTGAGTTAGCGTATCAGCGTGTATTTATGCAAGGGAGAGCTCCGAGGCCATATAAGACTGTAGTTTAGAAACCTAGTAGCCTCATTTGCCTTCTGCATATTCTGGAGGCAGAAGAGTGATATTATATTTTGCCAACACAGAAATGGAACGGGAATGGAGTGACAAGACACATTACTCCAGCTTTGCTGAAATCACAGGTGACGAAAGCATGGCACGAGGCAGAGTCTACACAGGGAGAAGAATCGTCCACGGATGAGTGACAGGGAACTTGTCCCAGATAACAGGGCTGCTGTCAGTGGCACTAGATTAAATCTTCCGTTCCTTTTGCAGGTGGACAACACCTCAAATTCCCACTCATTCCCAGAGGCATGGATGGTTTCATTGAGGCCAGTGATTTCCCATAATGATGCCAGGGCAGGGAGGTTGATGTCATGGAAAGAACACGGGCCAGATAAGACTGGCCTTTCATCTTGGGTCCTGCAGTCACGAATCTGGTGATATTGTAAAGGTCAGTCTCCCCAGTCTCCAGTTTTGTCATCTGCAGAATGGGAAATTTACATCCTCCCCTCACAGGGCAGTTATGAGGGGCAAGGATAATATAAACTAGAAGCAAAGTCTGGCACAGAGCAGGTGCTGATCAAATCCTGAAAACTCCCGAGAAATAAAAGTAAATGGAGCATAGGCAATCTTTTCCTCAAGGATCCACGTTAAGGTTTTTAGCCAAGTTGGAAAAAAAGAGACCAAATGTATCTTTGGGATCCATTTCCCTTCTGCCTCTGCACCTGGCCTCCAAGGGTCATCTTGTCCTTTAAATTCTCCATCTGAGTAAGTACCTAGATTAGGAGGACCTCGCCTCAGTCTCCTCCTGTCTCCCATGAACCTTCCCTCCAGGTAAAAGCAAAGCTGAGACTTTAAGAGATTCTCACAGTTGGTAAACAGAATCTTAATAGTGAGTAGATGTAAGCCCATAGCTTTGGTTAAACCTCTTTCCCTTTGTGGCATTTGGTACCTTTGCTGACGGTATTCGGCTAAGTTTTAGCCTTTAGAGAAAATAACCTACTAGGAGTGCTCATTTGCCATTCTTATACGGCCAGGAGTCAGAGTTTTGAAATTTGAGGTTAACTTAAACAGAAGCCAGATGAATCCTAAGAAGGCCCAGTGGTCCCTGTGGGCATTTTATAGCACACTGTGTGTCTTTGTTGTACAGGCTGATTTGATTTGCTTTTTTCCCTTTTTTTTTTTTGAAGTGTAGTTGATTTACAGTGTTGTGTCAGTTTCAGGTAGCCAGCAAAGTGATTCAGATATATTCTTTTTCAGATTCTTTCCCATTATAGTTTATCACAAGATATTGAATATACTTCCCTCTGCTATACATCCTTGTGGTTTATCTATTTTATATATAGTAGTGTGTTACCTGTTAATCCCAAATCCCCAGTTTATCCCTCCCCCCGCTTTCCCCTTTGGTAACCATAAGTTTGTTTTCTATGTCTGTGAGTCTGTTTCTGTTTCATAGATAAGTTCATTTGTGTCATAGTTTAGATTCCACATATAAGTGATATCATATATTTGTCTTTCTCTGTCTGACTTACTTCACTTAGTATGATAATCTCCAGGTCCATTCATGTTGCTGCAAATGGCATGATTTCATTCTTTTTTATGGCTGAGTCATATTCCATTGTATATATGTACAACGTCTTCTTTACCCATTCATCTGTCGATGGACATTTAGGTTGTTTCCATGTCCTGGCTGTTGTGAATAAAGCTGCTATGAACATTGGGGTGCATGGATCTTTTCGAATTACAGTTTTCACCTTTTCTGGATATATGCTCAGGAGTGGGATCGGTGGGTCATATGGCAGCTCTATTTTTAGTTTTTTAAGGAACCTCCATACTGTTCTCCATAGTGGCTGCACCAATTTACAGGCTGATTTTAGTATCAAAGAGTAGGTCTGCGGGGGCGTGACAGATGGTATAAAGCTAGTAGGGGTCCACTGGGTGACTGGGGGAACAGCCTCCCCTGAGTAGACCATGGGCCGTCTTCCCTTTGGCCCACTTGTGTCTGGAGTGCTTGTTTACCATTTTTGAACGTAAGTAGAAGAGGTACCTAAGCTTGATAAAATTTTTTAGAAACATAATGTAAACTTTCCAAGCATTCAGTCATAATTTGCTATATTGCTTTTTTTCCAAGCATACACGTCACAAATCCTCATAATAGAGAATGTGAGAAAAGTCGAAAAAAGTTTCAAGAGGAAAATAAAAATCACTCAGAATTCCCTCCACCTAAAGGTATAACCATTACTAATATCTTGGGATCTTTCTGCCCAAATCCTTTTACCTCTCCCTCACATGCATTCACATATATGTGATTGGTACACACGTGTGTAGCAGTTGGGGAAACAGTGTACAAACAGAACTGTAGTTATCCTTTTATTTTTTTCACTAATAAGAGGCAGCAGAGCAAGGTGGTTGAGAGTCTGTGCGTCTGGACAGACCTATGTTTGAATCCAGCAAAGTATTATCTGATGGTGGAAGGACCTTTTTTGGCTCTCCCTTTTCTCCTCTGTAAATTGCGGATACCAGCATCTCCCCACACACCACGGAGTTGTGAGGGGGTTAGTGAGAGGTTCTATTCAGTTGCCTTAGGGTCATCTTGGCTGTGATGGTTTCTCAGACTTAATTTGTTTTTGATGACTTTGACAGTTCTGAGGAGTACCACTCATGTATTTTGTGGAATGTTCCTCGAGTGGGATTTTTTTAAATGGAGATTTCATTCACATGCCATTAAGAGTCACCCTTTGCAAGTGTACAGCCAACTAAATTTAAGAGAGTCCTTGGGTAGCTTGATTTTGTTCAACTTAAAATTTATTAACCAAATCATGTGACTTAAATTGTATACAGAGTACTTCCACATAGGAAATGTGTTATTTAAATTCCATTTATATGGTGAGCTCAGCTGCTTCTGGAGAGCATTGATTTGAGCAAGAGTTATAATGCATTTTGGCAAAAGGGACCCAGAAGGTCATCTTGGGTTTGCTGTTACCCTGGAAATGTTGAAAGGAATGAATTTGTTCTGGCATCTTCGACTGTTTTGGACACAGTTTCTAGCAGGGTACTTGTTTTTATATACTAACTGAAATAGTACTGATGTCAGAGTAGCTTGCATTTGGAATACAGAAAGGAAAATGGAAATACATCTTTTACCTTGACGAAAGGCTGGCAACAGATGGGCAGAGATGATCAGAAAGTAGAATCAGGGCGTGTGAGTGGGACTCCCATGTGTGCATCTTTCCCTGCATATTCAGCACATTCATTCATTCACAAATCTTTATTCAGTGCCTCCCACATGCCAGACACTGTTCTTGGTGCTTGGGATACAGCAAAGAGCAAAGCAGATAAAACCAGATTCTCATGGTGCTGATGTAGTGGTGGTGTAGACAGACAGTAAAGAGATCAGTGTGTGTCAGGGGTAATAAGTGGTTTGAAAAAGCATAAAATGGGCTCAGGTGATACAGAATCGTTCATGATGTGTTCCAGAAAGACCTCTTTGAGTTGACATCTCAGCAGAGACACATATATATTTGATTGAACGTATGTCTACAACATGGAAGTTCTCTTGGGAATGAAGTTCATTCAATCAAAATCAGTCCCAAAAAATGCAGTAGTTTGCATACAGCTGTCCCTGTGCACTGCTCTGGGGACTTAATGGTCAGTAGGATACACCGTCCTGGCTTCCAAGGAACTTCCTGCCTTGAGTGGGAACAGGGTGTTAATTAATGAACAATAAGTCCTTTAGTGGCAAACTGCGAGAAGGGCTGGGAAGGAAGGGCGCAGGTTGCTGTGAGGCATAAGAGGGGAGGAGAGGAAGCCAGTCTAATTGGGTGGTCAGGGAAGGCTTCCTTGAGGAAGGGACACAAACTGAGAGGCAACAGAAGAGGTGGAATGGACAGAAGTGAAGAGGGCTTGGGAGGAAGGCCAAGGATCCTGGGTACCAGGAACCAGGGAGAATTATGAGAGAAATCTGCAGTGACAGCAGCACCTAAAGCATCAGTTACATACAAGTAAGAGGAAGTTCTCCGTCACTTGATGCCGTCATAGTCTGGAAAATGGCAATTCTTATGATCACTATAAATACCCAGTAAATGGTAGCACATGAAAGTAAGTTCATCTGAAAAAGGCCATCCAGTTGACTTGCTTGGACATTCTTGGAATTTAGAGTGTACTTTCGATTTTGCAAAAATAACTGTAATGTCCTATTACGAGTCAACTTTTTGCTTCCTGGTTCGAGTAGCCAAGAATTAGAAGAGATAGATCACATGACAGGGTTTTTAAAATGATTGTGTTAATAAGAAAAAAAATAGATTCTTTTTAGGAAGACAGTCTATAACTCAAGGCATAAAGGGTTCTTTTTTTTTTCTTTCCTTTTTAAAAAAAAATAGTGGTAAGGGAAATTTTAGAGGAGACGTTGGGTTGTATTATACAATATGGTTCTTAGAGGCAAAATAGCCCTCAGGGAATGTTTTTTAATCTAATAAAATGAATTATCTTTGTTTAAAGCTTTTCCTCTAGTACATTCAGTTACTTAATGCTGTGCATCAACTTTTAAGACTGTTTTGATATGGCACACTCAAAAGTCCAATGACTTTATAAAGACTGAACAATGCTTTTGCTAAGGATGCAAAAATGCCTAATCTCTCTGGCTTTTAAAATGTTTCTGCCTTTTTAGGAAAATCAAGATGTGATTGTGGAGTCGTATTAAATGAAGGGCTCACCCCAGTGGTGGTGGTTAATGATGCCAGGGGGAGGGGGGTGGTGTGAGTTTCCAGGACTGTTCAAATCATGTTTGGATTATGACCCTTTCATGCAGGTAGACAGCAGACCTTGTCTAGTGACATCTGCATACTCAGTTTCAGATTTTCATTAGTTAAAACAACAACAAACACACCCCCCCAAATTCCAATTATTATTTAAATTCTTCTTTCTGAAGCTTCAAAATTTTGATCAACTTTGAGACTGAGGACCATCTTGTTTGTATATTTCTAATCACTTTTTTATTATGAAAGTCATATGTGCTTATTTTGGAAAATTTGGGGAATACAGGAAAGTAAAAGGAGACAAATATGTAACATCATCCCTAATATCTCCTTATAGCCTATGGAAAGACTATTTAAATGAAAATAGTTTTATTACTTTTTCTGATTATAAAAATAATATATAGAGGTTGGGATTAACATATACCACAACTATATATAAAATAGGTAATCAACAAGGACCTACTGTATAGCACAGGGAGCTCTTCTCAATATTCTGTGATAAGCTATAAGGGAAAAGAATCTGAAAAGGAATCGATATATGTATATGTATAAGTGAATCGCTTTACTGTACACCTGAAACTAACACAACATTGTGTATCAACTATACTCCAATATAAAATAAAAATTAAAAAAAAAACAATATATACTTAGTACAGAAAAGAAAGGTAATATGTAATGAGATAGCCACTGTTAAGATATGGGGTTATTTCTGCTCTGCGTGTGTGTTTCATGTTATAAAACTTGAACTCAGGTCGGTATTAGGATAGACTCTGGGAAGGGTTAAGGAATATACTTCAGAGGATTGTCTAGTAAAGAAACACAGTTCTTCAAAGTAGCTGCATCTTGAAAAGCTTGGGCTTTCCCATTTTGATAATATTCTGATCTTTTCAAACTGGCTAATTTCATAGTTTTGGTTGGGGGCTTTGAGGGCCTTACTTTGGAAGAGAACTTAATGCTTATGAATAGTCCATTAAAATAGTTACTAAATTATTGAACCAATAATTCATATTAATTGAAGAGGGATTTGAAAATAAATAGAACAAAAAGGAGGTAAGCACACATGACACAACTCCTCAGATAATGTATTTTTATATCCTTCCTTACTTTTCGGATGCACATATTTGCGTGTGTATGTGTGTATTTTTTTTTAACATCTTTGTTGGAGTATAATTGCTTTACATTGTTGTGTTAGTTTCTGCTGTATAACAAAGTGAATCAGCTATACATATACATATATCCGCATATCTCCTCCCTCTTGTGTCTCCCTCCCACCCTCCCTATCCCACCCCTCTAGGTGGACACAAAGCACCGAGCTGATCTCCCTGTGCCATGCGGCTGCTTCCCACTAGCTATCTATTTTTCATTTGGTTAAAAAAAAAAAAAAAAAAAAAAGGTTCTGAAGAACCTAGGGGCAGGACAGGAATAAGGATGCAGATGTAGAGAATGTCTGTATTTTTACACAAAATTATTTCATATTTTTTGCGTAATACTGTTGCTTACTTTCCTCATTAAGTTGAATATTGTGTACCTTTTTCCATTTTGCTCAACAAAATTTTCTATTAGGATTCCCAGTGGCTGTAGAGCATTCGGTTCTCTAGTAGTACTGTAGTTTAAGCAATTTTTGTTGTAAAAACATTTGGGTTGTCTTCATTTTTTCCCATTACTACAAGGAGTACAGTGGTGAATAGTGGTATCAGATTATTGCCTGGCGATACCTTTCTAGAAGTTGAATTGTTCAGCATTTTGAGTACGAATATTTTTTAAAGCTTTTGTTTTATTGCCAACTTATCCTCCTGGAACGGTGGACACACTGCCCCCACATTTTCTTTCACATCTTCATCAACATTGAATGTTGTCATTCTATTAAATTCTTGCCTACCTACTAGGCAAAGAAAATGTCTGTTGGCTTTAGTTTCCCTATATCCTGCTCATTTTGATACCGTATTTTTTACAGAATTCATTTGACAAGTGTTCATGGAAAACCTGGAGGCATATTCTGTTAAACCTCAGCACTTGGATGAAGACCCCAAGCACATGTTGCAAATAAGATGGCGGTGACTTCAGATTCTGATAGTGGAGAATGGGAAAGGGAGAGTTGGAAACTTGAACTTGTTCATATTTCCTTCAGCATCATGATGGGTGTTCATGCCACTCAATTGGAAACTTATTCTTTCTGAGAGTGTGTTCCCATCGTACAAAACAAACAATCAAACTATCCAATTTCTGAATCTATATTCTATCTACATTTAGTAGTAATCATTGGAATTTGAGGAGATTATGTGATTTGCCATTAAAAGATTTAAGTTAAATTTTATGAAAAATGTTTTTCAATTTCCAAATTTCAGCTTTTGCTCATATTTAAGGACTATAGAATCCTATAAGTAGGGGAGCTTTAGGACATCTTGCCCCATATTCACATATTTGGAATCTAAGACATGGAAAGGTAAACTGGCTTGCTTCAAGTTAGAGGTGATTGCAGAGCTCCAAGGAAAGTATGTTTGTTGGTGTCATGCCTCTTGCTTGCCCCTTGTAGCTGAGCATGTCAACCTGCAAGGAAGGATATCAACTTCTCCCCTTCCACCATACAAATACACCCAATATGTGGACAAACTTTAGGTCAAAACAATTGAACAAGCTGAAGCATCCCCTTTGGTAAAGATGAATATTGGGGCTGGGGAATGGGGTAAAGGTGACCCTTGTGGAAATATTCTTTAATTGATACCATCACCTTTTAAGTATTTCTCTCTTCCTAGGGTTCTTTTCCTCCCACTTGGTTCTTCTAAGAATTACATTTTATGTGTGCATAACTCTTAGAAGTCGTAGATGACATTTATTTTCCCTATATTTCCCAACACTTCATGTGGCCATCTCTGCCTCCCTGCTTTCCTGTGCCTGTGAAGGTGATGATCCTGACCCACTGCCTACAAGAGATGTGGGTCTCCCTGTGGGAGGAGATGCTTTGAAGGGAGCCATTCTTCTATGGAAGAGGTTTTGATCTATGTTCCTTGAATAAGTCTTTCTTTTAATGTGAAATGAGTGATTCACATGGGTTTTGAACCTATGACCTTATTCTACAGGGTAGTGTTCTTTTCCCAAACTAGCTGATGAGTTGATGAAATGGGACCATAGTCAACATCACTGGTTGGGTTCTCTGCGAGGCAGACTCTGAGACAGAGTTTAGTTGGGTTAGTAGGTTTATTGTATTTTTTAGGGCGTGCACTTGGGTCCAACACTGTTGGAAAGGCATGGTGCTGGGAAAAGAAGCAGGTGATGTGGAGATGCAGTCAGCATCAGTGATCTTTGGACAAGTTTTCTTGTATCTTATATAAACGAAGACAGGACAGTTGGCCCTGAGGATGGAGATAATGATTTTTATCTCATTGGTTAAACTCCAGGAATTGGCATTTGTTCAACAGGGACAGAATACATCCCTACAAATAAAAAGAGATAGAATAAAAAGAGATGGAATGAGCTGCAGCTTTCATAATGAGCCCAAGTCTCCATCATTAATAGGTCTACAAGGGGAGCCGGTTTCTTGTAGGCAGTGATAACACTTTATCCCTGTTTGAGGGAAGACTCACTCCAGGTCCCTCTTTCCTTCCAACTGTGGGTTGAAAACCTTGAGCACCGCACGTACTCCTCTTCATGTGGGATGATGGGTCAGTGGTCACAGATGAAATGGGACATGGGTCAGACTGGTCCATCAAGGCTTGTCTACTGCACACGGTTGTGCTGGTCATGCCAGTTGGCTCCTACACAAGAGACCTGCTAAGGTCCGCAAGTGGGTCTTGGAATTGACCTGTCCCTCTGGCTGCTCTAAAGGAAGGCTTGCTTCTTTCTAATCAGTTTCCCTGGAGGGGGCAACATTGCTGATTGAAACAAGGCTACTGTACGTACTGGTAATGGTCCTGTTCAGAGACCCTCATTGAAAACCATTTTAAGTGTGTGTGTGTGTGTGTGTGTGTGTGTGTGTGTGTTAAGGCTCCTATAAAGCTCAGATGAGCGGTGGGAATGTGGTAACTTACAGAGAAGCCCTAGGATGACCTTCTTACCCCCTGAGCCCCTTCATTGTTGGAGCTCTGTGAGGTCCCAGCCTGTTTAACTCACATGTGTATCCTCTGCACTTCTTGGAATAGCAGGCTCTCAACAAATACTAAAGGGACTCTTACATTGGCTTTGTACCATGACCCAGGGGGCAAGAAGAGCCGTGTAATAATATAGACATATTCACATGGGTTTTCCCAGATATGGATGGTCCAAGAATATGATGGTATAGGAGTAGCTTCTAATCCCTCAAGGATATTCCCTCCAGCTACCCTTTCAGTGGGAGAAGACCCAGGGACTTCCCTGGCGGTCCAGTGGTTAAGGCTCTGCACTTCCAATGCAAGGGGCGCGGGTTTGATCCCTGGTCGGGGAACTAAGATCCCACGTGGCATGTGGCGTGGCCAAAAAATAAAAAATTAATTAAAAATAAAAAAGAGGAGAAGGTCCAGCCACCCACTTACCATGTTTTCTCTATCTGCTCCTGAGATCTAACCCATCTAAGTGACCCCCCTGGATTAAGTGTGGTAGACTTGGTAGGGGAGGGAGGATGTCATGGAAGATTTCCTGAAAGAGGCAATGTGTCTTACTGAAACCTTATGATAGAATTTGATAGAATGTATCCAGGCAAAGGCTTGGAGAAGGCAGCAGTAGTGCGAGCGGGGGGTGTGGGGATTTGAGGGAGGTGGGGAGATGGGGAAACTCTCTCATGCAGCATAGTGTGTTCCAAAGACTGAATGTTAAGTGTGGATGAAAGAAGAGCAGGAGAGACAAGATGCGGATGTATCATAAAAGGTCTTAAAGCCAGTTAAGGAGTTTGCCCCAAGGGCAATGGGAAACTCTGGAAGGGTTTTAAGCAGGTGTGGGGCATCCTTGGGTCTGGTTTTGAAAGATCATCTGGTGGCAGAGCAGAGAATGCACGGGAAGAGTGCACAGTGGAAGCAGCAGAGACCTTCCTTAGAAGGTTAAGGTCAACCACGTGCAGGATGATGATGATGTCGTGAATAGGTCCGTGAACGTGAAGGTGAAAAAAATAGATGGGTTTGCAAAATACTGAAAGGAAGAATGGACAGGACTGGGTAGCTGGGTACTTGCAAAGTACTTTTATATTCCTCTTCTCGTTTGACAGTTGAAATAACTCTGTAGACAAGTAAAATGGGAATTCTTATCTATATTTCATGATTGAAGAAACCGAGGTTCAGAGACGTTGAATGACGTGTCTGATGACAATGTCAGGGAGCTGGTACAGGAACTAGAACTTGAGAGCAGCTGCCCTGTTGTATTGCTTCTTTCACAATCCTGTGCTTCTTGTTTCAGTGACTGAGTGAGGTTAGGGGAAAATGAAACACCTCCAAATCTGGTTTTCTTGACCTCCACATGTTAAAAGGATTAACATGTTCCCTACAAGATGCACTTGAGATAACTAGTCTTGAGGCAGGGATCTAGGAGGTTAGATCCTGAATCCTGAACAACTACCTTCCCCATCCACACACTGCTTCCACTGATGCCCCGTGGGTCCAGAGGCAGAGAACAAGGCCAAAGGCCCCCTGTGTTACTCATCTGGGCTTTGAACCAAAACCCCAGTGGATCTGATGACTTGAACCTTCAAGGACTTTTTGCTGTACTAAGTGGCTTCATTTTTTAAATTTTGCTTAAAAAATAACTCACTGAGGTAAAATTCACATAACCTAGAACAAACCGTTTTGAAGTGAACAATTCAGTGGCATTTAATACATTCATAATGTTATGCAACTACCATCTCTCCCTGGTTCCAACTTATTTCCGTCCCTCCAAAGTAAAACTCCTTCCCTCTTAAGCAGTTTCTGCCCATCCTCCTTCTCTCCCCCCAGCCCCTGGCAACCACCAATCTGCCTTCTGTCTCCATGGATTTATCTATTTTGGATATTTCATATAAATGCAGTCATACAATATATTGCCTTTTGTGTCTGGCTTCTTTCATTTAGCATAATGTTTTAGAGTCATACACACTGTAGCATGAATGAACACTTTATTCCTTTTCATAGTTGAATAATATTCCATTATATGGATGTATTACAGTTTTTTTATCCATTTGTCTATTGATAGACATTTGGGCTATTTCCACCTTTTGGTCATTGTGACCAGCACTGCTATGAACATGCAAGTATGTATACTTGTTTAAGTACACGTTTTCAATTCTTTTGGGTACAGACCTAGGAATAGAATTGCGAGATTGTATAGTAATTGTATGTGTAACTTTTGAGGAACCACCATACAGTTTTTTATGGTGGACGAACATTGTACAGTGATGTACAAGTGTTCCATTTTCTCCCCATCGTGCCAACACTTGTTATTTTCTGTTTTTTTTTTAATTATAATAGTCATTATAGTGGGTGTGAAGTATAAATGGCTTCTTTGTATTAGGCCATTCCTGGTTTCTACTTGAGGAAAGAGCCCCCTTGGAGCAGAAAGGAAATAAGGACAACCTTATTTTGCCAGGAGGAAAAGAAATCTTCAAGGAGATTGATCTTAGAAGGACCTTAAAAAGAATTCCTTCTGGAACTCAGGACTTCAGTCCCTTGGTCTGGCCTTGTGATCTCCCCACTCTAGCATGGAGGGTGGAGGTTTCACCTGTGAGGGACTCACTCCTGTTCTCTCTCCCTGAAGGTGGGATGAGTTGGCAGACAAGCGAGGAGGGTTTGTAGGAAGGAAGCCAAAGCTTTCTGGACGAACAGGTCGTCTTAGATTCATTCATTTATGCAATAAATGTTTGTGAATCATCTATGATGTACCAGGCATTCTTCTAGTTAACTCAACGATCCATCAGTGACTGAAATAGATACATTTCCTTGCTTTCATGAGCTTTCATTCTGGTAGAGGGAGATAGACAGAGAACAATTAAATGTAATAAGTAAATTATATAGTTTGTTAGAAGGTGATAAGTGCTATGGAAAAAAAAAGAAAAAGTAGAGTATGGTAAGAAGGTTCTGGAGAGTTGGGATGGGGGGCAGTTTGAAGTACTAAATAGGATAGCAGGGTAGACCCTTTTGAGGAGCTGGCAATTGAGCACAGACTGGAGGGAGGTTAGTGTGGAGTGATTCTCTGAATCCAGAGATTTACCCAGCTGGTCCAAGATCCTCCCTGCTGCTCTGGTTCTGCTAGTAAGTGACGTCTTAGTCCCCACTTGTTCAGGTTTTTCATTTTCTTGGTCATATTTTCTTTAATTGAAGTATAGTTGATTTACAATGTTGTGGTAGCTTCAGGTACACAGCAAAACAATTCAATTATAATATATATCTATTCTTTTTCAGATTCTTTCCCATTATAGGTTACTACAAGATATTGAATATAGTTCCCTGTGCTATACAGTAGGTCCTTGTTGTTTATTTTATACATAGTAGTGTGTATCCGTTAATCCCAAATTCCTAATTTATCCCTCCCCTCTCCTTTCCCCTTTGGTAACCGTAAGTTTGTTTTCTGTGTCTGTGAGTCTGTTTTTGTTTAGTAAATAAGTTCATTTGTGTCATTTTTTTAGATTCCACATATAACTGATATGTGATATTTGTCTTTCTCTGTCTGACTTACTTCACTTAGTTTGATAATCTCTAGGTCCATCCATGTTGCTGCAAATGGCGTTATTTCATTCTTTTTCATGGCTGAGTAATATTCCAGTGTATATAGGTACTGCGTCTTCTTTATCCATTCATCTGTCGATGGACTCAGTCATCTTTTGATGTTCATCTGCCTGCCCCACCTTGCTCAGCTGACACACAGGTGTTTCTAGTTATGACAAGCTGATAAGCGATGGTGAAGACAGAGCACGTCAGGGCCTTGAGCAACCCTAGGTCCCTGGGATGCAGGAAGCCAGGTGTGAAGGAACAAAAGTTTCCCAGTTTAACTGAGATGGAGACTCAGAGTTGTAAAGACCTGTAGGCCATCGCTGGATTTGCTAGGGATTTGAGTTTTTTGTGTGTGTTTTTGTTTTTGTTTTTACTCTCTCCTCTGGAAGGAACTTCTAGAAGATTTTGGACATATTTACAGCTAAGAGTTCAGATCATGTGTAATTCTCAGACGCCCCCTGCACTTCTGGTGTTGTGCCCTGAGAGCCCCCAACAAAGGCTTGAAGCTGGCCGGGTTTCTCTGTGCAGTTCCCTCCTTACATGTTCATTTTGAGACAGGAGACCATAGCGAGGCGTGGGGAGTATGGCAGAGATGGGCTTGTAATCATGTTGTCATCAGGAGATTTACACTTGAAAGAGGATTCTGAGGCTGTAACCAGATTGGACTTCATCTTTACCGACCTTCCACTACTCTATACTGAACATATATTCATAATGTTCACGTGTGCATTATGAAATGAACATACCTATCATTATGCTTTTAGTAATCCCCATCGTGGGAAGCAGGGGAATAGGACATAGATTTCATGATGTGGGTTCGCTTTACAGCGATGGCTGATTTCGAGTCTGTCAGAAGATGGTTCGTTTCGGAAATAAAATTTGCTTCCCATTTTAAACTTGTAGCTTGACATTCAGCATTTAGAGAACGGCATGTAGTCTGATGATCAGTATGTTTGTGGTCTCTAAATTTTATTTAATTTTTTTGAATTTGAAAATATATGGCTCAATATAATGAAGACAAGATGTTGCTTTAAATATCGTTTCTTTAAATATCCTGCTATTGCAAAGGAAGACTTCAAGATCTTCTCCGAAATACTTTCCCAAAATGTAATGGGGTTTGCTCTTTTTCACTTCAGTTATTTTAGGCAGTCATTAAACAATTGTTAGCCAGTTTAGTCAGTTTATATAAAGCTGCATATTTGGAGGCTTTAAATGCCACAGGAGAAGTTCCACTGTAAACAGAGGAGAACAAAATCGGTGCTTCAAACGGAAGCGCCCAGCACGGTCCCTCATTCCAGGGGAGGAAATGCTTACATGTACAAGGTCACGAACACAAGCCAACTCACCCCAGCAGTTAAAGAGAGTTCTGGGTGCTGCATCTCTTCAGGTTAGCAGGAGGGGCCCAGAGGCCAGGTCCCGCTTCTAGGTCCCCAGGGGTCAGCTCGATTCACTTTGTTCTGCGGTCACAGATGATGTCTCAGATCCTGGTAAATAGCTCATAAAAGCATTCCACTCAACAAGAGAGTGTGGGTCATGAGCTGCTGGCTCCCGGCCAGAGGGAAGCTTCACAGCCCTGGGACAGACGTGCCAAGAATGTCCTCTGTTCAGACCGTCCTTGCCTCACGCGGTGGGGACGGCCCTTGCCGAGAGTGACACCTGCCTTTGGTGGTGAGCTTGGGAGCTCACCCCTCCCTATGGCTCTGGGAGAAACTGACAATGGTCAGTTTCACCCAGAGCTGCTGCCGCAAAAGGAACACGGAGTAAAAGCTACTGCTGCTTCCTGTGTAACATCCATGAACTTGAATTGACCACGTGAGCCCCTCTTCTGGGACACAGCAGCCTATTCCTTGTTCATTAAAGTGCATTGGTATTCTTGAAAAGCAGCTTTCATCTGTCATCTCTGCGATGCCTTTTTCAAATTCCGGGTTCCTAGCTCCTCCTATTCACAGCACAAAAAGTAGCAAGAGTAACGCTAGTAACAGCTGACACTTTTTAAGCACTTCCTACATTCCAGGCTGGGGTTTGCAGGTTTTACATATATTAACTCATTTGACCCTCAAAGGAACCCTGTCCGAAGGAAGCTATGATTAGTATGACCATCCTCGTTTACAGATGGCATGCAGAGAGATTCCATGGCTTAAAATCCCACAATCTGATGTGAAGTTGCACCCACTATACAAAGCTGTTCAACCACACAAAACAGATACCGCGACAAGAAGAGCACATTTTTGAGTGCGTCCTTGGTGTCGATCACTAGGTAAAGCAAGACTTGCCTTTTTCAATGTCATCTCATCTCAGGGGTGTCTAAAACAAACTCATCTTCCCAACAGAGGGGTACCCTATCTCTTCTTTTATGCCACCACTGTGAATGAAATGCCTTCGTATGTGTGGCCCACTTTGTTCTGAAGTTAATTGGGGAAGGCTTTAGAACAGTTTCCTTCCAGGCAACCACGCTTAAATGACCAGTTTCTCTATGTTCCTGATTTTTCCAGTACAGAGGCTTTTGTTTCCATCCTATTCTGAGTCTTTCTTGCTATTCCTGGGTTTAGGATGCTCTACTAGGATTCCTTCCCCTCCCCTTTCCTCTCTTGTTTCATTCCTTATTGGGCACCCCATTCTGCCTCATTGCTACCCAGGCATTGCGCTATGATAATGATCATGACATTGGTCAGTAATTTTCAGAGTTCTTTGATGGCAGGGACTGCGTCTTATTCATCTTCTTTGTTCATCTAGCACGTAGCATTTGGGCCTGGCACATAGGGAACACTCCATAAATGTTTACTGAATGAGCAAATCCCTTCCTTCCCCTTCCTTCTTTTCCTCTGCCAATAACCTACCCCAGACACTGGTCATTATTTCATGCCGAAGGTATATAAGTTAGAATATTGTTGCCTGCAAGTAACAGCAAAGACAACTCAACCTGGCTTAGGCAGTAAGGAATTTTATTGGCTGACAGAACTGGAAGTCCAGAGACAAAGCAGGCCCCGAGATGGGCTTCATCCAAACACTGCAGTTTTTCTTTCTGATTCTCTTGGCCCTGTCCTCCTTCGGCCAGCAGCGTGGTGGTTATAAGGATTCAGATCCTCAAATCCAACCACAGCGACCTCCAACCTGTGTCTTCAGAGTGCGCTTTTCCTGGAAATGTCTAGGAAATATCACTTTGCATTTCATTGCTTTGGATTGGCTCACAGATCTGTCCATGAACCAGTTCTTGAAGCCAGAGGATTGCCGAATTCTGAATCGTTTACAGCTGGATTTGGGAACCAGGCCATGGCATGAAGGAAGGGATTACTTTGAGATAGAAATACAGTTGGATCACTTCTCCTGAAGTTGGCCTCTTATGGAGGATAGATAGAAAGCTGAATAAACTTGGGGGTACTGCTGAGAAGGGGGATGGAATTGGGGGGTCGTAGCCATTAATATTCAGCCCACTGGGCTCTGCAAAGCTTCCTAATTGGTGTCCCTCCCTCTGGATCCTCCCTCCTTCTAGTCCTTTCCATACAAAGCCACTAGATTAATCTCTCTGAAACATGACATTTATGATACAACACTGATGAAGACGTTAACTAATTCCCCAATGCCTCCTGGAAAATATTCTGACATTTAAGCCTCCAGTGAAGATAATCCCATTTTATTCTTGCAGATCCATCACCCACTTCTCTTGCGTACTAAAGCTGGTGCTATGAACAAATGTTTGTGTCCCCCTCAAATTCACATGTTGAAATCCTAACCCCCAATTTGATGGTATTAGGAGGTGGGGCCTTTGGTTGATAATTAGGTCATGAGGGTGGAGCTCTCATGAATGGGATTAGTGCCCTTATGGAAGAAGCCCCAGAGAGCTGTCTCGTCTCCTTTCTGCTACATGAGGATGCAATGAGAAGAAGGCCGTCTGCAATCAGAAGAGGGTCCTCACCAGAACTCAACCAGGCTGGCGCCTAGTCTCAGACTTCTAGCCACCAGAACTGTGAGGAATACATTTCTGTTGTTTATAGGTCACCTAGTCTACGATAATTTGTTACAGCAGCCTGAAGTGATAAGACAGTTGGGCTTTGGCCAAATGGGTTTGCTAATTATCCTCTGATAATGTCGGTTCATACCGTTGCTCTTGAACTTTTGTTTTCTCCACCTGGAATAGTTGCTCTCCTCTGTGCATATCAAAGTCCTAACCTTGCTTTCAAGATCCACCATAAATTGTTCTCTCTGAAGCATTTTATGACCACTCTGCTTTGATTCAGTCTTCCTCTATTCTCAAATCTATAGCATTTATGAAGATGGCATGGCACTCCACACATGTTGCTTTGTAACACTGAATAATTTTTCATTGGAATTTCGTTTTCTTTTCTCCCTAAAGGTAAAAGCAAAGATATATATGCATTCACGATCCTCCTAATATCTAAGTTACTGTCTTGCAATTGGTCAGTGCTCACTGAGTACTTTACATGTGCCCGCCGAGAAAAGTGGTAGCAAAGAAGCATGGTGAAGGCATTGAAAATATGAAGGTTCTGTCCAGCAATTTGAAAATCAGTAGCACAAATATTAACTGATAACCTACTATGTATCAGGTGCTGTTCACGGTTCTGGAACTTACAGCAATGAATCACCAATGTCTCTTCCCTCAATGAGCTTGCATTTCTAGTAGAGAGACAAGCCAGTTAATATATAGTAAAATGTCTGGCATGCCAACTGCTGGAAGAAAAACAAAGGAGGATAAGAGGACAGTGGGCTGATATCTTGAAGGTGGAGTTAGCAGGGAAGGCATCTGATCAAAGTCCTGAATGGTGCCCCAGGGGATGATATGGGACAGAGGGAACCTCCAGAGCAGAAGCCCTGAGGAGAAACCTTGCTTGGCATGCTTGAGGGCAAGCAAGAAGGCTATAGCATGGTTAGAGGGCACCGATGGAGAAGGAGGGATGGGAGGTGGGAGTATCCAGGGCGCCAGACTGTGGATAATGTAGGGTCTTGAGGGCCATACCTGAAATTCAGTTTTATTTTAAATGATGCAGGAGGGCTTTGAAGGACTTCGATCAGGGTAGTGGCCGGACATGATTTACATTTTGCAAGAATCACTTTGTCTTTTGTGTGGAGAAGAGAGTTTCCGGGAGCCTGATTGGAAGGAAGAAGACCAGAGAGGAGGCTGTTGTAGAAGAACAGGGAAGAATGAGGGCGGCCTGGGGTAGAATGTTGGTGGTGAAGCTGGGGTGAAGTGGTTGGATTCTGTGCATGTCCTTTGGAGGTAGAGGTGGCAGGATGTGCTGATGGATTGGACGTGTGTCTGATTATTAATGAACATAAATAAAAAAAAGAGTCAAAGACGAGTGAGATAATAGTGGCTTTTCAAATAGAATACTTTTTAAAAAAATTTTATTGAAGTCCAGTTGATTTACAGTGTTGTGTTGATTTCTGCTGTACAGCCAAGTGACTCAGTTATACACATGTATGTATTCTTTTTCATATTCTTTTCCATGATGGTTTATCGCAGGATATTGAATATAGTTCCCTGTGCTCTACAGTAGGACCTTGTGGTTTATCCATCCCATAGATAATAGTTTGCATCTGCTAATCCTCAACTCCCAATTCTCCCCTCCCCCCCCCGCCCCCTCCCCCTCGGCAACCAGAAGTCTATTCTCATCACATAGAATACTTAGTTTATGGTTTTAAAAAATCGAATAAACACTTCTGAACAGTGAACATTTTAAATGATGGATGGTTATGAAAACGTGTCCAAAAGTTCCAAGATTGTTTAAAAATACTAAGTAAATGACAAAATAAAATCAAAGCAGACTTAGAGTGATCATTTGCATTTGTGACACTGTTTGCCGTTCCTAAATCTCTATAATTTAGACATCTTTTTGTTACATTGCATTAATTAGACTGCAGAAATTTTGCTGTGTTGAAAAATCTTCATTGTAGGAGTCATGAATAAATTGAGAGTATTTTGATTTATATAATCCATATATTGTACCGACTTTTAAAATTCATCCTGCTCAGTATAATCTTTGGTATGTCATCAGGCTTGTCTGAAATTTGAGTATGTCTCCTTTCCATTGATAAAAGAAAGGGGAAATTTGCTTGAATGAGTACACAAGAATGAACATAAATACTTTAAAATATTAAAATCTAAAACTCCTATAAAAATGATCCTTTGTTTTTATAACTTTTAGGCATGTTTTCTGTAGTATTTGATTATTCATCATTTTACCTATTTAAATGAATTGGTTCAGTTTTTTTTTTCCCCCTGATAAGATACTGCTTACAAAATGAGACATTTTGTATTCTTACACCAGATTTTTCTAAGAAACTCAGAACTTTATCAAATTCATGAATTTTTACAATAATTTTGTAATTGTCAAGCAGGAATTATTTGTTATCCCTATTTCTTAAGTAGGGACAATTTAAGGGATGAGGAAATGCCATTTAGATTGCCATTTAGAAATTGTTTCCTCATGCCTCCATGCCCATGGTAACCTCCATCTAGAACACCTTGCTTCTAGAAACAGCAGATTTTTGCACTACATATATTTTTTCACTGAGATTCACCTCCATGACATTCATACAGACTCTTTACGATGGGGTAAGATTTTGGTTTTGATGGGATAATCAGGCTGATTAACTGGCTGTGGTTTTATGGCCAAACTCAATCTGTTGGATGATAATTTTTTGATGTCCCTTTAGGGGAGTTATTATTTGTTTACTTATTACTTATTAACTTACTTCTTGGAGCAGTTTATCTCTGCATTATTACTATTTTATTCATTTGGTATTGAGGACTATCTTTTTTTAGTGACTGTGTTTGCTTGTTTATTAGAACTTTCAAAACAGTGGGCCTGTTAGATTTCTCACCTACTGCCTTCTAACAGGCTCAAGTATCATTTTTAAACTCTTGTACAATCTGAGGACCAGGTAGAACAGAACAGGTGGAATTTCAAGCCTCCCTGCTCTGTGTCTGTTCATCTGCTTTGATTCTCAGATTTTCTTTGACAAGTGACAAAATCTTTCATTATATCGCGAAATAGAAAATGATTAAAATACTAATTTGGATTGAAGGACTCTTTCACGAAAATTTCACCTGATCAGTGTTCATAGATGGTTCCCCAGTTTGGTGGTGGTTGGGTTGGAGAAGGGAGAGAGAGTACGTGCTTTGGTCTCCTGAAATAGAAGGTAGAATTACTTTTGTTGGATGAAGGAAGTCAATGAAACAGTTACCTGGCAAGACCAAAAAAAAAAAAAAAAAAGTTGATTGTGGATGGCTTCCCAACATTGCCAGTATAACTTTATTGATTCCTTTGGGTGGGATCGAACAGGACTGCGAAGAAGGTCATCTTGCATGGTTTGGAAGACAAGTGTTCTCAGGGTAAACAGATCTCATTTCTAGTTTCTTCTCTGGTGATGATTGAGTACTTATAACTATCTTGCTTGTGCCTTAAGTTTCTTCAACTCTCAAATGTGGCACCTGCTGTGGTCTGAATTCTCCCCTCAAAATTCACATGTTGAAACCGTAACTCCCAAAGGTGACGGTATTAATATGTGGGGCCTTTGGGAGGTGATTAGGTCATGAGGATGCAGTCCTCATGAATGGGATTAGTGCCCTTATAAAGGAGATCCCACAAGGCTCCCTAGCCCCTTCTACCATGTGAGGACACAGAGAGAAGACTGACTATGAACCAGGAAGAGAGCCTTTACTGGGCCATGCTGGCACCCCAATCGTGGACTTCCCAACCTGCAGAACTGGTAGAAATAAACTACCCAGTCTCTGGTATTTTTGTTATAGCAGCCCCTAAATGGACTAAGAAAACACAAAATGCTATAAATGTTGAGAGTCTCTTTAGAGTCAGAGAGACCTGGTCTAAAAATCATCTCTGCCATTTACTGCAAGTTATTTCTTAAGTCCTCCAAGCCTTCCTTTCCTCCTCTGTAAAGTGAAGATAACAATACACAGTCTCTAAGGATTTCCAAAAATAGAGATAATGTAGATTATGGATTTAGCGTAGTGCCTGGAACAGAGGATCCACTCCATAAACAGCAACCAAAGAGAATGAGCTGAGAAGGTTGGATCAGAGTCCACAGCTCCAGAATCACATTCAGGTGCCCCTGGGGGACACTGATCCACGCTGTGTGATGCCTGTGCAGTGTAACCTCCATCTGAAATATTGCAGCTCCTAGAAGCAGGAGGTTCTTTGCCCCTGCTGACTTTGTCTCAAGAGACATTCACCTTGTAACCTATGATGTTTTTACATTGAAACATTGTCTCAACATATATACTGACCTTGTGATTAGCTCGGTTTCATATTGTCTCTGTTATTAAATAAGACAAGGTTTCTATTGATTAGAAAGCTGTTAACAAGGTGCTCATTAACAGAGCCATCACTGAACACTGCCTCCATTGATGCTTTAAGCTTCTGTCACTCACCCTCTGAAAATATCAGACCATGCAGCCCGGGAGCAGGCTTTGGCAATATTCTGCAGTGTCTCGTGGGTACACAGGAGGCACCAGGAAATAAGCACATGCCCCCTGGCCACAGCATCCAGATCCGATTCTCAGCGAAAACTTGGCTCCTTCTTCTGTGTTCCACTCAACTGCAGGATGTAGACCCTAGAGAGGGGGGAACTGTGATGGAGTGGGACCACAGAGAAGTCGCACAGTGGGCAAGCTGAGGCCAGAGGCACAGCACCTTTACAAGCCAGCAGATTGATGGGGATGGTGCTAAGCGTGAACCCGCGATTGAAAAAGGGGTTTGCACCTTGGCTGGTAATTAGCCTTCCCCTTTTTTATTGAGATGTAATTGACATGGAACTTACAGTAAGTTTAAGGCGCACAACACGCCGATTTGATGCATGTGTATTGCAATATGATTGCCATTGTCGTCTTATCTGTCACCTCTGTCGAATCACATAATTATCATTTCTTCTAGTGGTGGAACAATTAAGATTTAGTCACTTAGCAAGTTTAATGTTTATAATACAAATTTGTTGTCTATATTCCCTGAACTGTGTACTAGAGCTCCAGGATTTATTTATCTACTGGTCGCACATTTATGCCCTTAAAAAAAGTCTCCATTTTTTTTATCTATTCCCCCCACCCCCAGCCCCTGGTAGCTACCATTCCACTCTGTTTTTTCATGCTGGGTTTTTTGTTTTTTAATTTATTTATTTTTAAAGTGAAAGCAAGTTTATTTAGAGAGATACATATTCCAAAGGAAGAATGCCGTCTGTCTTGGAAGGCAAAAGTGCCAAATTTGGTTTTTTAGATTCCACCTAGAAGAGTATGTTTGTCTTTCTCTGTCTGACTTATCTCACTTAGCATAATATCCTCAAGCTCCATCCATGTGGTTGAAATAGCTGTTTTTGCCTTGTTTGATGGCTTTCTCCTTTCCTTTGGGTAACACACCATGAATGAGGGCAGGAAAGCTTTCATTACAAAGGTAGTAGTTTTATTCGAGATTGAAAGGTTTTGTTATTTTCCATATGACCTCAACTAATTCCTTCAAAAAAAAAGATGACACAGTGAGGGAGAAAGCATAAATAAGTGAAGACCCACACATATATACATATACAAAATCCAAGTATACATATGTATGTGTATCTATAGAGAGAGAAATTTAAAAGTGACATGTGAATGATCGTTGATTATTTTAGCAGAGGCTAGAGAGTGAGCAGGACAATTACGTATATGGTAATGAAGAAGGAACGGTAATCGTGTTGTAATTTCCCTACTCTGCTTTTTTTTTTTTGCCAGTGACAGCTAAAAAATAGCTGGAATATAAAACACTAAATAAACAAAGAACTGTCGTTTTATTATAGCATTTTATAGACTCTGTCTTTGGAAATATTATAAAAACTTTTTACAATCCGTGTTTCTCTGCTTCTGCCAATTATCCATTGTGTTTGTGCTTTTTCCTTTATGCATAAAAGTTTCAGCAGGAAAATACAGTCATTTTTGTAAAGGTTAGATTTATAAGGCTCAATAAAAACAGGTTCGTTCAAACAAAAAAGCAATCAGATTACAAAACAGCAAATACAGGAGGAGCTTATCCTTATAGGAGAAAAAAATATTAAATTTTAACCTTATGTTGAAATAGACAAAGGGACCTACTGTAGATGTTACAAGTGCTCATTTTGCTTCCACTGCTCTGGTTTGGCTTACAGATGGTCCACGCGATAGTTGCTATAGAAACCAAACCTTTTTCATCAATCTCTCTCTGTTGCTATGGTGTGTTTGGGGTTGCTGCACATAAACTTTTGTATCAAGCGTCATTTATGTTTTTCATGACTGACCTTATAATGAAGCCTATCGATTACGCATTAACCAACAGTGTAGCGTGAAATGATGCATGACCACTAAACATCAGTTACTAAGTAGAATAGGTGAACCTAAAATCATTTGTAGATATCACTGTGCATTTGTTAACCGGGCTATTTGAAACTTTAATGTGACAAAGAAAACTTGCTCAAATTCACAGAGGTGGAATCTTTTTTTTTTTTCTTAAAAGTTATAGTTTTTTCTTGTAAGATATAAGATCTACTGAAAGTTAAATTTAATTATTATTTATTTATTTATTTATTTTATTTATGGCTGTGTTGGGTCTTCGTTTCTGTGCGAGGGCCCTCTCTAGTGCGGCAAGTGGGGGCCACTCTTCATCGCGGTGCGCGGGCCTCTCACTATCGCGGCCTCTCTTGGTGCGGAGCACAGGTTCCAGATGCACAGGCTCAGTAGTTGTGGCTCATGGGCCTAGTTGCTCCGTGGCATGTGGGATCCTCCCGGACGAGGACTCGAACCCGTGTCCCCTGCATTAGCAGGCGGATTCTCAACCACTGCGCCACCAGGGAAGCCCCAAGGCCGTTCTTTAAATGAATCTGTTGCTAATCTTCATTTCTTATTTTTTGATCACCTCGTTTGTTAAATTTTAGTCAGCAAATAGACTGGAGTCCAGCATGAGGCAGGTCTCAAGGCCTTTTCCACAGTTATCTTAGCTATTGGAAAGGCAGCTTTCAAGCTTACTATTTTTGAGAGGGTCTAAGCTGCCGAAGGTACCATGTTTAGAGAGAGAAAGCCACTGAACACAGACAAGTTCTCAGGAATTCTAAGGAATGGATAAATGGACCACTGCATACTAACCCAGGGCGCTTCTCCTCTGCGGAATTCCATGGTATGTGCCATTGTTTTGTTTGTTGACAATGAAATCACTTGATCTCAACTGGAGAATGCCCATATTGAAATAGAAGCCGAAGTATGCCATGCAAAACCAACTTAATCTCTTCCAGATTAGCTGCCTTTTCACATGACCTGCAGAACTGCTTCCTTTGCCTGTGTGGGTCTTGGGCTTGACCGCATATGAAAAATAACATAAACGTTATGCCTTATTCATGTTTCCAGGGCGATCTGCCTTAACAATGACCTTTCATCACACTCACAAAAATGTGGCTTAATTTTTTTTTTTTAAATCACATGCCTTGGGCAAGAAAGAGTTTAATGGCAAAGTCAACTGCATGGAGCCCTAAAACTGTTCTTTTGTGGATGGGTGTGGTTCTTGAGGGACCTTCTGCTTTAACTGACAAACGGTTATTACATTTTTCAAGGAAGGCCTTCTTTTAACTCTCAAGTTTACCTATTTTTGACTTCTACAGCAGGAAATTGAAGTAAGGATGTGCTTTTCCAGATGTTTCCATCTTTTCATGAACTGAGTGATTTTATAAGCTCATACCTAATTTTGAGCTGTATTACGCTGACAATGAAAAGATCTACACGCAAATTTGTAAAAACATGGCAATCTTTTCACATATTTCTGCTTTATCGAGTTGGGGAGAACTGATATATATTAGGTATTGATTATATTTATATATAGCCTGTTCAAACTTAATGTTTTGAACATTATATTGTTTTAATTAGTGCCAATAAATTTGTCTTAAGGGCAACATGATATAGTTTTTTTTGTTTGTTTTTTGTTTTCACCTTAGAAACTAGTATTTCCAAAATCATTAATTTTCTTGAGCAGTTTATGTGCTGAATATTACTCTGGACATACTGAACAGGAAAAATCAAATGTAATCTGAAAAAAAAAACTCTTTCAAGACCTTTATTTTTTGTGAAGATAAAAATATTAAATTAGTTTGGATCTGCAAAAGAGAGAATAGTATTTTGTCATTGATAAACTATCAGGAGCTATTCATAAATGTCTAAGTTTTGAAATGGATAGAGGAAGAAAAAAGGATGTCTTTTTTGAATACCATCAGGCACTTAAGCTTTGCTAAAGTTGATGAAAAAAAAATCCCCTCTAGGTTTACAGAAGGAGAGAATGTTTCATCCCTCAGTTTGAAAGTGAACTGTTCTTCCTCCCTTGGACACATTTCTGGTGGCTCCATTTGGGAGCGTGGCAGGGTTGGGACCTGCCAGTCGAGCACAAGGGGATAACGCAGCTCTCTATAGCTCTGTGGAAAGAAATATAAACACACGCATAATATATGCCTGTGTATGTCTATGTGTGTATGTGTACATGTAACAATTTTATAATAGTTATCAATAGCATGCAAATTGATTAAGATTAGTTACTGTACACCACTCTTAATTTAGTCCTCTGTGAACAAAGGTGATGACTTTTTTTCCCATAGTCTTTGAGAGTTGGTGGAGATTGGGGTGGGATGTGGATCTGTGGAGTCAATAAATGGAGTGTCATTGTTATTAAGAACCTGGGCTTTTGGATTGTACAGAGAACCTGGATTTCAGCATTGGCTCTGCAACTCATGATCTGTAACTCTGGGTCATACTTACTTACCTTTCCTAAACCTTGGTTTCCTTGGCTAAAAATCAATGATAATAAAGGACTCTACCTCCTAGGTTTGTTTTTAGCATCCCATGTACTATGAATATGTACTCAGCTGGTTTTGAAGTGTGACGGTAGATGCACATGTGACTTTCTGCTTAGGCATTGGAATCATCTCTGGAACGTTAGTCTTTGAAATGCATAATTCTCTATTCCTTAGATAAACATTTATTAGGAAATAATTGACTTTCTTTTTTTTTAAAATTTATCATGCAATTTTAAAGACATACCAAAAGGCATAAAGAATAATAAAATATTGTATACCCATCACCATCACCCAGCTTCATAAACCGGATTCATTTTTTTTATTACCAACACACTTGATTCTCTTTGTGTAGACCTCCCTTCCCCTACTGGCAGAAATCACAACCCTCAATTTCTGAAATCAGTTCCATGAATTTTTCACATTTTTATTATGTACCTATCTATCTTTAAGGAATGTACACCAGTGAGTATTCTTACATGATTTCCTGTGAGATATATTTGCATGTTTTAGTTTTATATAAAGAGTAGAATACTACAGTATGCTTCTGACACTTTTTTTTTTCCTGCTAAACATTATGGCTATGATTCATCCATAATTTTACACATAGGGATGGTTCACTCCTTTTCATGCAGTAGAGTATTGTATTATGTGAATTTAGCACGATTCATTTACTCCTTCTTCTGTAGATGAGCATTTAGGTAGTTTCTCCTTTTTTTTCTTTTGGCTATGACAAACAACAATGGTACATGAGCCCTGGTACAAATGTGTAGGAGTTTATCTAGGGCAATGCTTTCCCAACCTTCTCTGAGTTATGGGATACGTAGAAAATAATATTTTTGCAGGCTGTTCACAGCTGCAGGAACTGGCCCAAGCTTCCAGACCTCAGTAGATTGATTGAGGAGCTCTGCTCAAGGTAAACTTTGGAGTGGAATGGCTTAGCTGTAGGGTGCACATATTTTTAACTTTGTTAGACGTTGTCAAATTGTTATCCCAAATAGCTGCGCCATTTCTACATACCAGCCAGCAGTATATAAGGGTTCTGATTCCCCCACATCCTCATCAATGCTTGGAAATGTTGGATTTTTCACATTTTTGTCCATCTGATTCACTTTTGCTTTTATACGTCTCATTTATATCTTTTGCCATATATCTGTTGCGTTGCTTGCATTTTGTATTGAGTTGTATTGGTTTTTTTTTAATTGAAGTATAATTCATTTACAGTATTGTGTTAGTTTCAGGTGTACAGCATAGCGATTCAATTTTTTTTCAGATTATATTCCATTATAGGTTATTACAAGGTATTGAATATAATTCCCTGTGCTATGCAGTAAATCCTTGTTGCTTATCTCTTTTACATATAGCAGTTTGTATCTGTTAATCCCATACTCCTAATTTGTCCCTCCCTCCGTCCCTTTCCCCTTTGGTAACCATAAGTTTGTTTTCTATGTCTGAGTCTGTTTCTGTTTTGTATATAGATTCATATTGAGTTATATATTCCTTATAGTAACCTTTTGTCAGTTCTAAGTGCTGCAAATATCTGCTCTCAGTCGATAAGTTGTTTTTCACTTCTTTTGGACACTTGTAAGTTTTAAATTGTGATGTTGTCAACTTTAACAGTTTTTTCCTTTATGTTTTCCGTTTCTCATCTTGTAAGAAATGCTTCCCTAGTAATAGAAGGGCATAAAAATACTCTTCTTATATTTACTTATAATTTTTTTTTCAATTTTTGCTTATTTGTGTTTATGATAGGAGGTAGGAATCTAATTGTATGTTTTCTGCTTGGATAATGAATTGTTCCAGGGCCCCTTATCACATGGTCATCTTTCCCCCCCCTCCCCCCGCTCCCCCGGATCAGCAAAGGACAACTCTGTCAAAATAACAAGCTCCGATTCTGATTTTAATTTTTAAGTTTGCTAAATTTTGATTTTGAAAATAGAACTTCAGGAAAAAAACTGGAATTCTTCCTTTTGAAATGCAAATCACTGGGTTGGAAGTAGGAAGACTTGAGTTCTGAACCAGATTGAGCAGGAGTGCTCTGGTCCTGTCCAATAGTATGTACAGTATATATGATCTAGGTCAAAAGTGTTAGACTTCTTGGCTTTGAGCCCAAGTTCAGATTCCTCCACTTTGGGAGTTTGTGGTAAAGCCCATGAGGAAGAAAGGGAATAGAAGACCCTGCCTCTATAAATGATCACCTCATGCAGCTAGAGGGTCACGTGTGGGAGCAATGTGGTCAGAACTCATTTCTGGTTTGTTCATCTGTGGCTCTTGGTAGCAGGTCAAAGCCTCAAAGCATGGCTTAAAGCCTGGATACAGAGGAAACCTATGGGGCTGTTTGCCCCATCGAGGGGACTGAGGCATGGTAGACCCTTGAGGTGGCAGGGACTCAGCTCAGTAAAGTGAGTCCTCAACCTCTTTGACCTTGGTTTCCACATCTGTTAAGCAACACCGAGCAGCCGCTTTCTCGTGTCTTTGGTTTTCGCGAGTGTGTGGTGTGCGGTTGTGTATAGCATCAGTCGCCGTAGAACCAGGGAGCCTGTCCCGTGGCTTTCTGAATCTGTTGTCTCTACGCTTTCAAAAATTGGTGCTGTTTCATTTTATAATGGCTGAAAGTCCCATTTGGAATAACTGTTCATTTTAGAAGGCTCCAAAATACTATTTTTTGAAAAATTTCCCCACTTCATTCCATAATGGAGATTATCCTACAAGCAACAGGACTTGGGTAAACCTCTCTGCCGGTGGACATGTGTTCAGCTTTACTGATGTAATTTCAGCAACACACATCAAATTTTGTGAGTTTCTGAGTGACATTGCTGTAGAGAACGGGGTGGGAAATTATTCTTTCATTTATAACACGGTGGTCATACACACCCCCAAAATATATCTTTTAGGCTACTTGTGAAGAAATACAGTCTAATGGCCAAGAGAACCATTTGGACTCAGATCAGGGTTTCAATGATTGCAAGCTAGGAGGAGGACCCTGTGGAACTAAATTAACTTCTTCTTTAAGCCTTAGTTTATTCTTTTTTCTATGAAATAATAAGAGTAATTCATCCACATGGCTCTGAATTTTCAATAAGGTAACATGTAAAACACTAAGTTGTTTGGTCACATGCTAGCTACTTATATTATTATTGATGTATTTTCATGATTCTTGACTTATTTTTCTTTATTAAATTAAAAATCATCTAACTCACACTGAACTCTTTACCCACTGACCATAGACTTTTCCCATTTTATTTCCCAATACTCTAAGTTTCTGTACACAGAGTTAATATTATTGGCTTATAGCACGTACTTGATCTGGATCTGATTTTATCTTTAAAAAGAGTCCTCTTTTTATTATTTATAGGTGGTGAAAACTGACTGGAAAGATAGATAAGTTTATAAAACTTTTTTTATAATATTCACCTATTTTGTATGTCATATAATCCAAAAATTGTTTGGAAGGTCGATGTCCAAAAGACACATTTTATTTTAATGTGTGTGTGATAAAGGAGGTTCCATCTCTTACACATAAATAATGTTACAAAATTCTTTATTATTGTTTCTCCCAGGCCTGACTCCTCTTTCCCAGGTAATAGGGTAGACAGGGAAGAATCTTCACAGGTGCATGCAGGGTGAGGCTGCTGGACCAAGTGGGGGGTGTCCCAGGTAATAGGGTAGACAGGGAAGAATCTTCACAGGTGCATGCAGGGTGAGGCTGCTGGACCAAGTGGGGGGTGTCCTTGTGAATATACAGGAAAAGAAAGTAATTGTCACTCAGTTTTTGCAGACTCAAATAAAACAAAACAAAAAGCCAAGAGTTCAGACCAAAAAAAAAATGTTACGTGAGACTTCTTGATTTTCATCATACTATAGTGGAACCACTCCTAAGAGGTCAACTCTACCTCATTTGCATGTGCCATCTTGGCTGTTAAAATTACATATTTTGAGGATAGCTTCAAGGTGGTGGAGGAGTAAGACATGGAGATCAACTTCCTCCCCACAAATACATCAGAAATACATCTACACGTGGAACAACTCCTACAGAACACCTACTGAACGCTGGAAGAAGACCTCAGACCTCCCAAAAGGCAAGAAACTCCCCACGTACCTGGGTAGGGCAAAAGGAAAAAGGAAAAACAGAGACAAAGGAATAAGGACGGGACCGGCACCTCTGGGAGGGAGCTGTGAAGGAGGAAAGGTTTCCACACACTAGGAGCCCCTTCGCGGGCGGAGACAGGGGGTGGCGGAGGGGGGAAGCTTCGGAGCCACGGAGGAGAGCGCGGCCACAGGGGTGCAGAGGGCAAAGTGGAGAGATTCCCGCACAGAGGATCGGCGCCGAGCAGTGCTCACCAGCCCGAGAGGCTTGTCTGCTCCCCCGCCGGGGCGGGCGGGGGCTGGGAGCTGAGGCTCGGGCTTCGGTCGGATCGCAGGGAGAGGACTGGGGTTGGTGGCGTGAACACAGCCTGAAGGGGCTAGTGCGCCACAGCTAGCCGGGAGGGAGTCTGGGAAAAAGTCTGCAGCTGCCGAAGAGGCAAGAGACCATTGTTTCAGGGTGCGAAAGGACAGGGGATTCAGAGCGCCGCCTAAATGAGCTCCAGAGACGGGCATGAGCCGCGGCGATCAGCGCGGACCCCAGAGATGGGCATGAGACGCTAAGGCCGCTGCTGCCGCCACCAAGAAGCCTGTGTGCGACCACAGGTCACTATCCACACCGCCCCTCCCGGGAGCCGGTGCAGCCCGCCACGGCCAGGGTCCCGGGATCCAGGGACAACTTCCCCGGGAGAACGCACGGCGCGCCTCGGGCGGGTGCAACATCATGCTGGCCGCTGCCGCCGCAAGCTCACCCCGCATCCGTACCCCTCCCTCCCCCCGGCCTGAGTGAGCCAGAGCCCCTGAAGCAGCTGCTCCTTTAACCCCGTCCTGTGTGAGCGAAGAACAGACACCCTCAGGCGACCTACGTGCAGAGGCGGGGCCACATCCAAAGCTGAACCCCGGGAGCTGTGCGAACAAAGAAGAGAAAGGGAAATTCCTCCCAGCAGCCTCCGGAGCAGTGGATTAAATCTCCACAGTCAACTTGATGTACCTGCATCTGTGGAATACCTGAATAGACAACGAATCACCCCAAATTGAGGAGGTGGACTTTGGGAGCAACTGTAGACTTGGGGTTTGGTTTGCGCATCTAATTTGTTTCCAGTTTTATGTTTACCTTAGTTTAGTATTTAGAGCTTATTATCATTTGTAGATTTGTTTATTGATTTGGTTGCTGTCTTCCTTTTATATATATACATATATATATATGTATATATATATATATTTTACTCTTTTTCTCCTTTTGTGAGTGTGTATGTATGTGCTTCTTTGTGTGATTTTGTCTGTATAGCTTTGCTTTTACCACTTATCCTAGGGTTCTGTCTGTCCGTTTTTTGCTTTTTTTTTTTTTTAAGTATAGTTTTTAGCGCTTGTTATCATTGGTAGATTTGTTTTTTGGTTTGGTGGCTCCTTTCTTTCTTTTTTTAAATTACTTTTTAATTTTATTTTTAATGATATATTTTTATTTTTTATTTTAATAACTGTTATTTTATTTTATTTTTCTTTCTTACTTTTGTTCTCCCTTTTCTTCTGAACCGTGTGGCTGACAAGGTCTTGGTGCTCCAGTCGGGTGTTAGGCCTGAGCCTCTGAGGGGGGAGAGCCGAGTTCAGGACATTGGTCCACCAGACACCTCTCAGCTCCATGTAATATCAATCAGTGAAAGCTCTCCCAGAGGTCTTCATCTCAACGTGAAGACCCAGCTCCACTCAATGACCAGCAACCTACAGTGCTGGACACCCTATGCCAAACAACTAGCAAAACAGGAACACAACCCCACCCATTAGCAGAGAGGCTGCCTAAAGTCATACTAAGTTCAGAGACACCCCAAAACACACCACTGGAGGCGGACTTGCCCATGAGAAAGACAAGATCCAGCCTTATCCACCAGAACACAGGCACTAGTCCCCTCCACCAGGAAGCCTACACAACCCACTGAACCAACCTTATCCATTGGGAGCAGACACCAAAAACAACAGGAACTACCAACCTGAAGCCTGCAAAAAGGAGACCCCAAACACAGTAAGTTAAGCAAAATGAGAAGACAGAGAAACACACAGCAGATGAAGGAGCAAGGTAAAAACCCACCAGGTCAAACAAATGAAAAGGAAATAGGCAGTCTACCTGAAAAAGCATTCAGAATAATGATACTAAAGATGATCTAAAATCTTGGAAATAGAATGAAGAAAATACAAGAAGTGTTTAACAAGGACCTAGAAGAACTAAAGAGCAAACAAACAATGATGAACAAATAAATGAATAAATGAAATTAAAAATTCTCTAGAAGGAATCAATAGCAGAATAACTGAGGCAGAAGAACGGATAAGTGACTTGGAAGATAAAATAGTGGAAGTAACTACCGCAGAGCAGAATAAAGAAAAAAGAATGAAAAGAATTGAGGACAGTTTCAGAGGCCTCTGGGACAACATTAAATGCACCAACATTCAAATTATAGGGGTCCCAGAAGAAGAGGAAAAAAAAGAGACTGAGAAAATATTTGAAGAGATTATAGTTGAAAACCGCCCTAATATGGGAAAGGAAATAGTCAATCAACTCCAGGAAGCGCAGAGAATACCATACAGAATAAATCCAAGGAGAAACACGCCAAGACACATATTAATCAAACTATCAAAAATTAAATACAAAGTAAAAATATTAAAAGAAGCAAGGGAAAAGCAACCAATAACATATAAGGGAATCCCCATAAGGTTAACACCTGATCTTTCAGCAGAAACTCTGCAAGCCAGAAGGGAGAGGCAGGACATATTTAAAGTGATGGAAGGGAAAAGCCTGCAGCCAAGATTACTCTACCCAGCAAGGATCTCATTCAGATTTGACAGAGAATGAAAACCTTCACAGACAAGCAAAAGCTAACAGAATTCAGCACCACCAAACCAACTTTACAACAAAGGCTAAAGGAACTTCTCTAGGCAGGAAACACAAGAGAAGGAAAAGACGTACAATAACAAACCCAAAACAATTAAGAAAATGGTAATAGGAACAGACATATAGATAATTACCTTAAATGTAAATGGATTAAATGCTCCAACCAAAAGACATACACTGGCTGAATGGATACAAAAACAAGACCCATATATATGCTGTCTACAAGAGACGCACTTCAGACATAGGGACACATACAGACTGAAAGTGAGGGGTTGGCAAAAGATATTCCATGCAAATGGAAATCAAACGAAAGCTGGAGTAGCAATTCTCCTATCAGACAAAATAGACTTTAAAACAAAGACTATTACAAGAGACAAAGAAGGACACTACATAATGATCAAGGGATCAATCCAAGAAGAAGATACAACAATTGGAAATATTTATGCACCCAACATACGAGCACCTCAATACATAAGACAAATGCTAACAGCCATAAAAGGGGAAATCGACAGTAACACAATCATAGTAGGGGACTTAACCCACTTTCACCAATGGACAGATCATCCAAAATGAAAGTAAATAAAGAAACAAAGCTTTAAATGATACATTAAACAAGATGGACTTAATTGATATTTATAGGACATTCCATCCAAAAACAACAGAATACACTTTCTTCTCAAGTGCTCATGGAACATTTTCCAAGATAGATCATATCCTGGGTCACAAATCAAGCCTTGGTAAATTTAAGAAAATTGAAATCATACCAAGTATCTTTTCTGACCACAATGCTATGAGACTAGATATCAATTACAGGAAAATATCTATGAAAAATACAAACACATGGAGGCTAAACAATACACTACTAAATAACCAAGAGATCACTGAAGAAATCAAAGAGGAAATCAAAAAATACCTAGAAACAAATGACAATGAAAACACGACAACCCAAAACCTATGGGATGCAGCAAAAGCAGTTTTAAGGGGGAAGTTTATAGCAATACAATCCTACCTCAAGAAACAAGAAAAATCTCAAACAACCTAACCTTACACCTAAAGCAACTAGAGAAAGAAGAACAAACAAAAGCCAAAGTTAGCAGAAGGAAAGAATCATAAAGATCAGATCAGAAATAAATGAATAGAAAATGAAGGAAACAGTAGCTAAGATCAACAAAACTGAAAGCTGGTTCTTTGAGAAGATAAACAAAATTGATAAACCACTATCCAGACTTATCAAGAAAAAAAGGGAGAAGACTCAAATCAATAGAATTAGAAATGAAAAAGGAGAAGTAACAACTGACACTGCAGAAATACAAAGGATCATGAGAGATTACTACAAGCAACTATATGCCAATAAAATTGTCAATCTGGAAGAAATGGACAAATTCTTAGAAAAGCACAACCTTCCAAGACTGAGCCAGGAAGAAATAGAAAATATAAATAGACCAATCACAAGCACTGAAATTGAAAATGTGATTAAAAATCTTCCAACAAACAAAAGCCCAGGACTAGATGGCTTCACAGGTGAATTCCATCAAACATTTAGAGAAGAACTAACACCTATCCTTCTCACTCTTCCAAAATATAGCAGAGGGAGGAACACTCCCAAACTCATTCTATGAGGCCACCATCACCCTGATACCAAAACCAGACAAAGATGTCACAAGAAATGAAATCTACAGACCAATATCACTGATGAACATAGATGCAAAAATCCTCAACAAACTACTAGCAAGCAGAATCCAACAGCACATTAAAAGGATCATACACCATGGTCAAGTGGGGTTTATTCCAGTAATGCAAGGATTCTTCAGTATATGCAAATCAATTAATGCGATACACCATATTAAAAAATTGAAGGTGAAAAACCATATGATCATCTCAATAGATGCAGAAAAGCTTTCGACAAAATTCAACACCTATTTATGATAAAAACTCTCCAGAAAGTAGGCATAGAGGGAACTCACCTCAAAATAATAAAGGCCATATACGACAAACCCACAGCCTAAATCGTTCTCAATGGTGAAAAACTGAAACCATTTCCACTAAGATCAGGAACAAGACAAGGTTGCCCACTCTCACCACTATTATTCAACATAGTTTTGGAAGTTTTAGCCACAGCAATCATAGAAGAAAAAGAAATAAAAGGAATTCAAATCGGAAAAGAAGACATAAAACCGTCACTGTTTGCAGATGACATGATACTGTACATGGAGAATCCCAAAGATGCTACCAGGAAACTACTAGAGCTAATCAATGAATTTGGTAGAGTAGCAGGATACAAAATTAATGCACAGAAATCTCTTGCATTCCTATACACTAATGATGAAAAATCTGAAAGAGACAAAATTAAGGAAACACTCCCATTTACCATTGCAACAAAAAGAATAAAATACCTAGGAATAAATCTACCTATGGAGATGAAAACCTGTAGGCAGAAAACTATAAGACACTGATAAAAGAAATTAAAGATGATACAAACAGATGGAGAGATATACCATGTTCTTGGATTAGAAGAATCAACATTGTGAAAATGACTATACTATCCTAAGCAATCTACTGATTCATTGCAATCCCTATCAAACTACCAGTGGCATTGTTCACAGAGCCAGAACAAAACATTTCACAATTTGTATGGAAACACAAAAGGCCCCGAATAGCCAAAGCAATCTTGAGAAGGAAAAACGGAGCTGGAGGAATCAGGCTCCCTGACTTCAGACTATACTAAAAAGCTACAGTAATCAACACAGTATGGTACTGGCACAAAAACAGAAATATAGATCAATGGAACAGGATAGAAAGCCCAGAGATAAACCCACACACATTTGGTCACCTTATCTTTGATAAATGAGTCAGGAATATATACAATGGAGAAAAGACAGCCTCTTCAATAAGCGGTGCTGGGAAAACTGGACAGCTACATGTAAAAGAATGAACTCCCTAACACCATACACAAAAATAAACTCAAAATGGATTAAAGACTTAAATGTAAGGCAGACACTATAAAACTCTTAGAGGAAAACATAGGCAGAACACTCTATGACATAAATCACAGCAAGATCCTTTTTGACCCACCTCCTAGAGAAATGGAAATAAAAACAAAAATAAACAAATGGGACCTAATGAAACTTAAAAGCTTTTGCACAGCAAAGGAAACCATAAACAGGACGAAAAGACAACCCTCAGAATGGGAGAAGATATTTGCAAATGAAGCAACTGACAAAGGAGTAACCTCCAAAATATACAGGCAGCTCATGCAGCTCAATATCAAAAACACAAACAACCCAATCCAAAAATGGGCAGAAGACCTAAATAGACATTTCTCCAAAGAAGATATACAGATTGTCAACAAACACATGAAAAGATGCTCAACATCACTAATCGTTAGAGAAATGCAAATCAAAACTGCAATGAGGTATCACCTCACACCAGTCAGAATGGCCATCATCAAAAAGTCTACAAACAATAAATGCTGGAGAGGGTGTGGAGAAAAGGGAACCCTCCTGCTCTGTTGGTGGGAATGTAAATTGATACAGCCACTATGGAGAACAGTATGGAGGTTCCTTAAAAAACTAAAAATAGAACTACCATACAACCCTGCAATCCCACTCGTGGGCATATACCTGAGGAAACCATAATTCAAAAAGAGTCATGTACCACAATGTTCATTGCAGCTCTATTTACAATAGCCAGGACATGGAAGCAACCTAAGTGTCCATCGACAGACAAATGGATAAAGAAGATGTGGCACATATATACAATGGAATATTACTCAGCCATAAAACGAAACGAAATTGAGTTATTTGTAATGTGGTGGATGGACCTAGTGACTGTCATACAGAGCGAAGTAAGTCAGACAGTGAAAAACAAATACCGTATGCTAACACGTATATATGGAATCTAAAAAAAAAGAAGAAAATGGTTCTGAAGAACCTAGGGGCAGGATAGGAATAAAGACGTAGACGTAGAGAATGGACTTGAGGACACGGGGAAGGGGAAGGGGAAGCTGGGACGAAGTGAGAAAGTAGCATTGACATATATACACTACCAAATGTAAAATAGATAGCTAGTGGGAAGCAGCCACATGGCACAGGGAGATCAGCTCGGTGCTTTGTGACCACCTAGAGGGGTGGGATAGGGAGGGTGGGAGGGAGACGCAAGAGGGAGGAAATATGGTGATATATGTATACGTATAGCTGATTCACTTTGTTATACAGCAGAAACTAACACACCATTGTAAAGCAATTATACTCCAATAAAGATGTTTAAAAAAAAGAAGGAAGAAACTAACAATGAACATGGAAATGGGAGAAGCAGATTTTTTTTTTAAAAAAGCAGAGGGAATACATGAAGTTAAGGAGCATATGTAGCTTCTTGTAGGAAGGCATGTTTATCAGATGGGAAGAAATTGTCCAAAGAGGGAACCTGGGATTGACAGGTGGCTCCCTAGCTTACCTTCCACATCTGAGCGTCCTTTACCTTCTCTCTGGTGCTAGGGATGAACCTGATGGCTTGCTTACCTATGAATGTCATGGTTTAGAAGTGAAGTTGGGTATGAAAACAAAGTCCATTTATCCAATAAGATACAAAGTAGTATGTCTCTTTTATAGTAAGCATATAAATAAAATACAAATACGAACTGTCATCTAATGACACAGGTGTGAGGAAACACACACTGGACTAAAATGTTAAAGATATTTGTTCCACATGTGCAATAAATACTAAACAAGGAGAAAGCTCCAAGGATTCTACAATCCTTCTTACGTATCAAGTTGTATTTTTCTTGCTTAAGAGTCGTTAAAATTTGTCATCTTTCTACAAGATCTCAGTTACGTGGGATGAGTCAGTAATTTTATGGATAGTTCAGATTCTCAGAATTCTTAACTTCCTTTTTAAAATAGCAAAATTTCCAAGATGTATAGTACACAGTTCTATGTGTTAGTAGACAAAACTTACTGAATTTAGGGTCATCTTTGTTATAGAGGCAGATGTTTGGGAACATTAAGTTGACTCTCTGTTAAACACTATAAAGAACCATAAAAAAAATTACATATTTTATTCAACATAGTACATTTTGGTTTTTTTAAATTTAAACACAGTAAACTGTGTATTAGATTTATCTAGCAAGTAAATATAGATTCCTTGACATTAAATTTGCATATTTTCCATGCAATCATTCTTGTCCTAAGTTCTTCTTTAATATTACATTTTTATAAGGATTTCTTTCCTAGTAGTATGGATTGAAGTACATAAAAGCCCACCTATGAAATACGTGTAAGTAAAAGATGAATTCCTGATAATTTCCTCAGATTATCCTCACTGTTCCTCTCTGAACAAGAAATATTCTTTTAAATTTCTGTTAATAAAAATCTAATTCCTACAGATGCAGTATAAACCTATGCTCATCCATTATTCATGTCCTGTCATTCTCTGATTAGGGGTTAGCAACCTGGGAACACAGAAGAATTTAGTTAATCATAAAATGGGTTATTTTCCAAACGCCACATCAAACTTCAAAATATATGTCGTTCATGAAATAGTCTTAGTATGTTGTATTTTTCCTGTTACATATTTGTACTTATATTAAAATTCGTCCTTTTTTCCCCCAAGAAGGTAGGGGTAAATTTAAATAAATGGTTCATTTTGTGTTCCGATGAACAAAGTAAAATTGCATGTATCTATAAATGTCCTTAAAAATACTTAGCTGCCTAGGTCTCTTAAAGAACTTTAAAATTGGTGAACCAGAGAAATGAATTACTTGTAGGCCTATAACCAAGATTGAGAGGTTATATATCTCTGCCGCTTCTTCTTCTACACACAGACACACAGGAGATCACGTAAATGCATTTCCAAGATTTTTGCTTGCATCGCTTGTCCCTGGTAAGAATACCATTGCTCTCACTTCTACTGTTATTTATACACTTAACCTTTCATTTCATCCCTATATCTTTTGCTTGAATATTTCCGAGGAAGCACTCAACCTTCTCCAGAAAGGTACCTGCATTTCACCCTCCATGACTTATCTCAAATTCATTTTTTTTAAATAAAATTGTGGAGGATCCTGGAATTCACTTGGAAACGAGTGTTTCTTCCTGGATTGGATTAAAAACAGAGAACCTGAACTTGTGCAGCCATTTTTACCGTACACAGAGATGCGCTGAAAAATATTTGACAGCTGCTCAGGGAGGTCGCCCACCACAGCCTTGCTGAGACAGCCTGTAACTCAGTTGTTGGGTCTGGAGGGAATTTGGGGGCAGCTGATGTGACCAGAACTGTGGGGGAGGCTTGGAGTGGTAACTCTCTATGAACCGATCAGGAATTGCCTCAATATTGCAGCAGCTAGTAGGGCTGGGCCCGTGGATACTGGCTCCGTGGCCGCGTGTCACATCCTCTCCAGGCTAGTTTGTCCAGACTGTGATGGGAGGAAAGTGGTATCGAACACTGATGATCACAGTAAAAGTCATCCTTATTACTTACATGGCTTGAGTTTTTAAGAAAGAAAAAATTGGTGAAAAATCCCTAGGCCTTCTTGGCTGTGCAGTAACCCCGCAGCGCCAAAATCATGACAGTGGGAGATTAAAGGTCTGTTGGAACCTCTCATGTTCCTTTCAGGTTCCTGGCGTTTCACCGTTTCATGAGAGCAGTGACATCTAGTGTCGCCCCCCCCCCCCCCTCAAGACAGCAGTGACTCTGAACTAAGTGTGTTTATTTCAGAAGTAGCCTAGGTGCAACTAGAGATGATCATACCAAGTGAAGTAAATCAGAAAGAGAAACACCATATGATATCACTTATATGTGGAATCTGAAATATGACACAAATGAGCCTATCTGTGAAACAAACAGAATCACAGATATAGAGAACAGACAGGTGGTTGCCAAGGGGGAGGGGGCTGGGGGAGGGATGGAGTGGGAGTTTGGGGTGAGCAGATGTAAGCTAGTGTATATAGGATGGATAAACAACAAGGTCCTACTGTGTAGCACAGGGCACTACATCCAATCTCCTGGAATAAACCATAATGGAAAAGTATATAAAAAAGAATGTATACATATGTCTAACTGAGTCACTTTGCTGTACAGCAGAAATTAACGCAACATTGTAAATCAACTATACTTCAATAAAAAAAAAAAACCTAGGAGATACCTTATGAGACAGCTATATGAATAAAAAGTTTATAATTCTGAAAAAAAAAAAAGAAATCAGATAGAGCTGGATTGAATCATGTTTCTAACACTGAGATTAGAACTTCTCTTACTTTTAATTTCCTTATTATAAAAGAGAGATATTATTGCATAACTCACCAGGTAAGTTACAAAGATTAAATCAGACAATGTATGTCAGCTGTTTAAAGTGGTTTGTTTATAATAGTCTTAAAAAAAAAAGTTGCCCCTGAAAAAAAAAGAAGAAGAAGAAGTAGCTTACACGCTTGACTTCATCTGGGGCCTGACTTTCACCATTTTTGAAACCCATCCCATTAATCTAAGTCAGGGGCCTCGTCTGTTCCAGATTTTCATGACCACTGGGGCAGGTTGGCCTGGGAGGCCAGACATCTTCTTGTATTCTGGCCCCCTGCCACACAGTACTTAGCTCAGAGGCTCCCTGGGAATAAGGCACTTCTGGGACCAATGTGAGGATTTGCAAAGCATTTCAAGTGAGCCCAAAACCACTTTTAATAAAAAGGGGGTAGAGGCTTAAGACCGGCCTTTTCTCCTAATGCATTTTGACAAAAACGGTCGTTTTGAATTAGATGGGAGTGCAAAGCTCTTAAGGAATAAAAATGAAAACACACCAAAATCTTTTATGTTTATATGTGTTCTGAAGTTTGCTGCTCATTATCAGATTTTTTTTTATGCCTAGGACTTCATGAATATGTATTTTATTTGTACTTTTTGGTGAGCACAGTACAGAGGAATTGAGTGAGTTTGAGAGAGAAGAATCTTTTTTTTTTAACATCTTTATTGGAGTGTAATTGCTTTACAATGGTGTGTTAGTTTCTGCTGTATAACAAAGTGAATCAGCTATACGTATACATATATCACCATATCTCCTCCCTCTTGCGTCTCCCTCTCACCCTCCCTATCCCACCCCTCTAGGTGGTCACAAAGCACCGAGCTGATCTCCCTGTGCTATGCGGCTGCTTCCCACTAGCTATTTTACATTTGGTAGTGTATATATGTCCATGCCACTCTCTCACGTCGTCCCAGCTTACCCTTCCCCCTCCCCGTATCCTCAAGTCCATTCTCTACGTCTGCGTCTTTTATTCCTGTCCTGCCCCTAGGTTCTTGAGAACCATTTTTTTCTTTTTAGATTCCATATATATGTGTTAGCATACGGTATTTGTTTTTCTCTTTCTGACTTACTTCACTCTGTATGACAGACTCTAGGTCCATCCACCTCACTACAAATAACTCAAATTCATTTCTTTTTATGGCTGAGTAATATTCCATTGTATATATGTGCCACATCTTCTTTATCCATTCGTCTGTTGATGGACACGTAGGTTGCTTCCATGTCCTGGCTATTGTAAATAGAGCTGCAGTGAACATTGTGGTACAGGACTCTTTTTGAATTATGGTTTCCTCAGGGTTTATTGAAAGAGAAGAATCTTTTTAAAAAGGTTTGCTACAAATCCTGCCCACCCCACACTCCTGGACACTCCCCGCACCATCACCCACTTCTGAGACCTTATAGATATTTAAGAATGGCACTGTTTCTGTTTCTGGTTTTAGTCTAATGTTGGTGACAAGGAGATGTTTTTATTGTGTCTTATTTAGAGCAACTCCTGCTGGGCTGTGCACAGTTGAGCTTGTGCTAATGTGCACCTTTGAAATTCCCAGTTGCTCTCATTCTAGAATTCTCTTTTTATTTTCATTTAAAATAAGTCTTGGGGGTGACCCTCTCTCTTGCAGAGTCTGTCAGAAGAGCTTTTTCATAGGTCTCTTCAGTCCCTTCAGTTTTATGCAAAAGTGAAAAATACGTAGTTATTTCATCACTAGTGGGCATGTCTTAGGATGACAACTCGTTGAGCCATTATTGGCAGCTGACTTGGTTAGTGATGTCAGATACTGAGTGCTAGGATGTCTCTATCTCATCTACATTCAGTTGTTGTAGACACACACACACACACAGACACACACACAGACACACACACACATATACATACATATATATACATATATATATATATATATTTTTTTTTTTTGGAAACTTGTACAGAACAGCATAAACGCGCATCTTGTGTTAGTTCGGGTTGGAGGAAGCAGGCGGAAGCGCCATCTGCTGGTTCCTTCCCTTTTTTCACAAAACCCTTCTTGTAGTTTAAAAAGAAAAAATCCATTATTTGAAATTCAGCCATTCCTCTCCAAATTCCAACACAAATTTCTCATGAAAAGCTTCCTAAAAGCTAGCAAAAAATCCATATATTGGTTTTTAGATTTCTGCCTGGGTTATGGGGCCAGTGACAACATAACCCAGTCAGGATGGAGGTACATTTCTTTAACCAGCTCACTGATTTGGACCAAGTACACCAATTCCTAGAGATAACCAAGAGATCCTTCCTGGGCTGTAAATAGATCCTTGATCTTCATTCACTTCTTCATATATTCATTGAACAAACATTTACTTAGCATGTGGTATGAGCCAGCCACACGGGATGCATCAGTGGACAAATATGTCTTGTTATCCTGTATCCATCCCAGGAAATTCCTTGCCCACATGGGTTTACATTTTAATGGGAGATACAGCAATAAACCATAAACCTAATAAGTCCATTGTTTAATATGGTGGAAGCTTGGCAATGTTGTAGAAAAAAATGGCAATCAGGATAAGGGAGTTGGATGAGCCGATGGAGGCTGGGATAGTCCTGGTTGAGAGAGTATAGTTTGAGCAAAGGTAGGCATGAGAAAGAAGTCATGTACATATCCAGGCAGAGGGAACAGCTGCTGCAAAGGCCTAAGGAGAAAGTTTGCCTGGTGGGTCCAGAAACACCTAGAAGACCACGTGGCTGGGGCGGAGAGAGTGAGGGAGACAGCGGGTAGGAGATGAGGTGAGTAATGAGCCAGGCCAGCACATATGCTAAAACATTTCTTGTTACCCTCTCTCCACCCCAGGAAATGCCTCCCCCTAAATCACCTTTAATGGACTTTCCTTGCTTGAGATGGTTGAGCATATTCTAGTTTTCAGTAGGAATTTCACATTATTATGAAGAGCCCCTTGTATCTTTAGTATCATTCTGTGTCATGATTGATGTGCCTTTTATCCCCTGGGTTACATTTTCTGGGACCTTCTAAAGGTTTGGGGGAGGGCTGAATTGTAAGGGACTGTCCCCTCTGGGGCTGGGATGGCATTAGCAATCTAATAGAAATACGTCTTGTTTGACTAACCTGTAACAAATGTAAATTCTTTGTTAGAGCTTCCCTTACTAAACCCTGAAGCTGTTTTTGCCATTAATGGGATGGCAATCTATCATTTTGGCTAATCAGTTCAACTAAATGACCTATTGATTAAGTCAAATAGACAAAGAGATTGGTTTTCCTGCTATATTGATCCTCATTGAATCTCATGCAGTTTGATTAATTTGAACTCGTAAAAGTATAGATTCCAAGGGACATGAGCTATTCTCTGTTGTAACTTTTTTATTCCATAGCTCAGAGAGTTTTTTCTGGTGTACAGCACAACCATTCAATCAGCTGTGTGTGTGTGTGTGTGTGTGTGTGTGTGTGAAATTTATCTCTTACTGTAAATTCTACCTCCAGAATTCAGAATGGTACTTTTCCGCTCCTGTTCTTACAAGAAGACAAGTGAGTTTCAGAGATTTGTTGTTTATAACTTGTTCCTTCTGTGCCTCAAATATAAAATGATTCAGCAGTCACTGCTCTTTGTGGGGGAGGGGGAGGCAGGGGGGGCGGTAATAATTGATTTGAGCTGGTGGTGAAAAACAGAATCAGATGACCTGATCATTCAGTTTCCTGGTACAGTTGGCAAAGACATTTGACCTTCTCAGAAAGGTCAGGCTCTAAGGACTGGATATTGTCAACTTTTAAATATAGTTACTAGAAAATGCACTTCCTGATTCTTCTGCCATGTTCCTCTTGATGTATCTAGCCCTGAAACAAATTGTCAGAGACAGAAGTGAACCAGCACAGAAGACATAAAAGAAATTCTGTGTGGCTCTGTGTATCACATCTAGATTAAATAGCCAGTTGGGGCATCCTTTGGAATATAAAACTTTGGGGGAAATTCAGGTATTATATCCTAATCATTTTTCACATTTGCATTTCCCTAAAGTTCAGTAGCTTCTATTATTCACCTTATCTCTGAGCAATTTTACTTTCCATCTTAGCTTCTCTTCTTAACCATCTCCTTATTGGATCTCATTATCTACGTTTATTTCTCTAGTCTAGAGGATCCTAAAGGATGAAGTTTGAATTTTTCCGTTTTATAGGAAAATACAGTCTCGCTTGTGATACAGAGAAATTAACCTGGATGGGGCACAGGGCAGCTCTGCCTGGCTGGCTGCTTTGCTCTAGTTAGAAAGGAAAGACCGAATCCCAGGCAACTTGCTGGTCCCTTGCAGAGGCTCCCAAAGGTCTTCATCCTTTTTCCTTTAGTCTTTAGAATTTTCAGAACTTGATACCTGTTTGTATTCCAGTGCAAGAATAAAACTCATTCCACGGACAAGTAACAATAATATTGACTGTGTCATGAAGCAATATGGAGATGAAGAATTTACTGGTGCTCATGCCCTACTGCCATCTGCTAATTCCTGGAACTATTGTTTTCTTCTCTTAGAATTCATTAGATATTTCACAAGTTTCCATTAAGGACACTTTTTGCTTGTGAGCACTTAAAAGCACTTTAAAAGACCTTTATAAATCCATTAAAAAGAAGTAAAAAGTTTGAAAAAGTTCTCTCTTTCTCCCCTAATATAGTTTTCCTTTTCTTCATTGAAGCCAATACAGAATCTTGGACTGCATTTTGTATCTTATCTTTATCCCAAAGTGCAATGTTTACTTTCTAAAAGTAGCACGGACCAAATCGCCATTGAGACAGAGTCGCTCTTTATATCAGTAGAAGCATTCCAGCTAATAAATGAAGACGGGATCAAAGAATTTGAGTTTCATCGTTTTTCAGTCCTGATGACTGATGGGCTGTAGGCCGGATACCACTAGTTGCTACCTTTACAAAGAAAGGGAGGACCTGGCATGACATTCCTCCTGGTGGGAGTACACAGTACAAGTATGAAGAGTCCTCGCCAAAGTCAGATAGGAATCGGATCAAGCCTCTCGATCTCACTAGCCGTCTACACTGGAGCATGTAAGATGAAAATACAGGGGTGCCAAATCCAGAATGTGTAAAATTCTCCAGGACAAATGGCCAGTTTTCTTTATAACCAAATTGCAAGGGAGATGATGAAAAGGGATGGTAGAGAATCTGTAGGTGAAAGAAATGTCAGAGCCAGCACCCATTGCACTGTCTCGACCTCATTTAGATCCTGATTTAAACAAAAGGTTAAAAAACAAATGTTATGAGACAATAGGGGAAAAGTGAACACAGACGGGACATTTGCTAATGTTAAAGAATCACTGTTAACTTTTTAGTGTGCGACAATGGTTGTTATTAGGTTCTTTTTAAGTAGCTCTAATCTTTTAGAGATCCATGCTGAAAGATTCATGAATACATTGAAAACAAGTCGTATTGAAGTCAAAAAGGACATGGAATACAAATTATGGGAAATTTGTCTCAAAATTATGCTTTCCATTGTTAACTTATTGCCTTTGGGTGTTCTGCATGTTATATGTTTCATAAATCCCATCTCACCCAACTTGAGATGCTTGATTTTTTAAAAAATGTTATTGAAGTATAGTTGATTTACAATGTTGTGTTTAATTTCTGCTGTATAGCAAAATGACTCAGTTATACATATATATATATTCTTTTTCATATTCTTTTCCATTATGGTTTATCACAGGATATTGAATATAGTTCTCCATGCTATACAGTAGGACCTTGTTGTTTATCCATGCTATAGATACTAGTTTGCATCTGCTAATCCCAAACTCCCAGTCCTTCCCTCACCCACCGCCCCCCCTCGCCCTTGGCAACCGCAAGTCTGGAGAATGCTTGATGTTTTGCTGTCAATCACATGCATCTGTTACAGGCATCACACACAGACAAATGAAACCATTTAAATAGGATTCTAAGAATTACTAGTTTTGCTTCAAAATTCTTTTATTTTGATACTTTTTCTCCTTAATTTTCATGTATCTGGTCTTCAACTACGGATGATAGTTTGATCATTTACTCAACACTTCTATTTATGTAACACTGAATATTGATAATTGATATAAATAATTACAAGTCCACACACCTCTGTAGATATCATACCCTTAAAGAGGCCAGCCAGCAATAAGCATGCAGCCAGTATTTGTTAAATGAAGAAATGAAATTTTCTTTAGTACTATTTTAAACTCGTTGTGAAAGCCAAAGAATATTATACTTTTAATACATTCCTCTTGTTCAGTAATTACTGATTAACATATTTTACAAGATTTTTAAGAGTAATCATTATAATTTAAGAGTACTTTTTAATACTTCTACAGAAAAAGCAATTAGAATGTTCCATATTCCTTTTTTTACATTAAGAAACTTTTTAATAAACACTTTTTTCTTTAATAAAAATGTTACATAATCACTAGTGAAAAAATCAAAAGTACCAAGGAAGTCTTTATTCTATTACCAGACACAACTGCTATTACCATTTTTATTTCTTTTTAGTCTTTGTAAAAACAAAGTTACACTCACATTAAGAAACATTCCTGTCTTCAATTTTAGAGATAGAATCCCATCACATGAATGTTTTTCTTTGAAATTTCCTCTTGGTATTGTTTTTTCTTTATTAAAACAGTAACTTTGAAGCTTTCTAGAAAAATGGGAACTGTTCTACCTGGTGAAATGTATACAAAAACAGACTGCAAGCACAGTCACCACTTTCTGGCAGCATATGACAACACCTTGAAGGAAGAGGGCTATTTAAAAATTTTTTAAGTTTATTTATATTCATTTTTTGCCCTGAGAACAGTAGGCCTATTGTAATTTCTAGTAATAGGTTTAGCTTGTTAAGTCATCCTTTTAGATGGACCTAAAGATTAGTAATAGGAACAAATTATACCAAGATATAAAATAAAGAAATAAAATACTACTCCTTTGCAATGCTTTCCTTCCCTAAACCATGCTCGATTAATGCCACTATTGAATTTTGTCCTCTTTGCATTGAGTAGCTACCAAAATCTGGAGCAAGCCATCATATGTCTTTTACTTGAAACACAGCAAAACTTTTGAGCTCAGTCCTGTTGGGCTTCACCACTGTGAAGACCCACCTTCTTTGTGCCTTCCCTCTCTCTCTTCTTCTCTCTCCCAATTTCTCCTTTCAAAGGAAATTTCTAATTGCTTTCTAGTCTCAGAGCTCAACAGGCAAATAGGAAAAAGGCTTACACTACTAGAGAAGTGAATTTTGAGCAGTGAGTTTTGTACAAAATTAAAGTCATTCCATTCCATGTGATAGGATTGCTTGACTCCTATGGTCCCTCATTTTGTGGCTGCTTTACACTTTCCAAGGGATTTCTTTGTCTAACCCATAAGAGATTGGAACAGACGTTAATCTTCTCATTTAATGAGACTTAGGCGGTGATGCAGTTTGCTTCAGGTTGAAGAGCTTGACCTTGACGGAGCCTAGATGAGAATGGGACCCCGTGACCCCCATCCTCCTGTGTCACACACTCGGAGGTTATGCTTGGGGACAGGAGGCCCATGTCCCACAACCGTGACCAACCCAGTGTTTCTTGGAGTTCAGTCTTCCAAGGTAATAACTTTATGAAGGCTCTCATGGTCTACAGAGCTGAACTGAAGTCAAGCCACGTCTTGGGGCCACAGGGGCAGAAATAGGTTAAATGGCCTGACCCTCCCACTCTGCCTTGACTCATCTGCATCCTGACCCACACACTCACCTACACCCCAGCCCATCACCTTGCACTACCTTTGTCCCGATGAGCTGAGTGTGGGCACCAAAAACATCTGCGTGTTTCACTCATGTCCTTTAAAATCTTTGTTCTTTTCTGATGTCAGCCAAGCTTCTCTGCTCAAGGCCAAGGGTAGACGGTCACTTAGCATGGACGTTCTGTTTCCTTCATTTTACGTGTCCCACTATTGCTCAGGCACTGGCTTTGCAGGATAGACTTTTTTCTTAAATGTGATCCATTATATTCTTCCATGTTGGGAAGAGTCAGTGGGACATTTTTTTAAGTTTTATTATTTTCTATACAATTTTAAAGGTTACTTTCCATTTACAGTTATTACAAAATATTGGCTGTCTTCCCCGTGTTGTACAACACATCCTTGAGCCTGTACTACACCCAATAGTTTGTCCCTCCCACTCCCTCCGCACTGGTAACCACTCATGTGTTCTCTCTGTCTCTCAGTCTGCTTCTTTACTGTTATATTCACTAGTTTGTTGTATTTTTAGATTCCACATATTAGTGATATCATACAGTATTTGTCTTTCTCTGTCTGATTTATTTCACTCAGCATAATACCTTCCAAGACCATCCATGTTGCTGCAGATGGCAAAATTTCATTCTCTTTTATGGATAAGTAATATTCCACTGTATATCTGTACCACATCTTTTTTTATCCATTCATCTGTCGATGGACACTTAGGTTGTTTCCATATCTTGGCAGTTGTAAATAATGGTGCCGTGAACTTTGGGGTGCATGTATCTTTTTGAATTAGTGTTTTTGTTTTTTTCTTTCTTGGATCTACCTGGGGGTGGAATTGCTGATCATATGGTAATTTATTAAGTTTTTTGAGAAACCTCCATACTGTTCTCCATAGCGGCTGCACCAATTTACATTCCCACCAACAGTGCACGAGGGTTCCCTTTCCTCCACACCCTCTCCAGCATTTATTGTTTGTAGATTTCTTGATGATGGCCATGCTGACAGGTGTGAGGTGATAGCTCATTGTGGTTTTGATTTGCATTTCAATGGGATCTTTTTAATATTGGATATTACACAATCCCTAGCAGGGTGAGATGCAGGTGGAGGGTAAAGAGAGTAGAAATATGGTAAGTAGCTTAAAAAACACCTCCATTAAATCCATATTCAGTACAAGTGTTTTATATGTCATCTCAACATATTGCAGTAGTCTTTCACAATAAATATTCTATCCCCCACTTTACAGAACAGGAAACGAGCGTTCTGGGAAATGTGACCTGAGTAGGGACAGACTCAGGATTTGTGACACGGATCCTCCTTCAAGTAATATTCAAACATTTAACACATTTTCGTAGCAGGGAGCAGGCTGGCAATGATGAGGGATGCTTTTCGATCTCCATTCACTGGCACTGGCCATCTCAGCAGGAGTTGCACTCATTTTGTCAGCTTTCTAAGAGTTACCGAGAGATCTGAGATCTTTTCCCAAATTATTTTAGCCCTGCTTTAACACTCCTTATAGACCAGTCCTCTGCTTCCCACTCCTTAATTTGCTCTGACCCTTCCTAGCTGGTGAGTGGCAGAGGTGGGGTTTAAAACGTGATCTTCCTGTGTTCTTTGTTTGTATCATCTGCCAGCATTTCTTAAGATTCATGAATGTGTGTGGTCGGTCAAATGATCACTAGTCAATTAACTCCATAAACGTGGATTGAGTGGCTATTCTGTGTCTTGAATTTGCGTATTGTTTTATGGTTTACAAAGAGCTTTCACAGCTATAATTTCATTTAAATCTGACCCGGGAACACAGGGATGTCACAACCAACCCTCCTTCACATGCAACACAGACTGCCCAGTAGGGTCAGGACACTCCTGTCTTCTGACTCCAAGGTTTATGATACTGTAAAGCTCCTGTGTTCCTGGCTTTCTTTCAGATGATGCTACTGTCCAGCCTGGGAATTAAGAAAAAAGAGGGAAGGGAGGGGGGTTACTTAGTAGCTGTGATTTTGAAACCAAGAGAATGGCCACTTCAGTGAAACCATTTCTTCGCCCAGAGCTCTAAGGATGGCATTAATAGCCACGTTAAACACAACACTGTAATTCAACTATACTTCAATAAAAAATAAATTTAAAAAAATAGCCACATTAGAGGTAGAAGAGGAAACCTTCCTTTTGAAAAGACTATGAGGATAACTCATTTCTTGAAGGTTTAGCAAGAGTTTTATATTTCATGATATAACGGGGTCAGTAAGGCTTCACAGAGGTGTTGCCGCTGGAACTGGGGCTCAGTTAGGGAGTCAGGATTTATCTGAAGCAAGAGGGGGGATAAGAGGCAAGACTGTCTCTTCCTGGGAGAGGAATAGGAGACACACTCAGAGGGGTGCTAGAGAAGGGAGGGTTCAGGAGTGCAGGGCAGGAAGGAAGTGTTGGTGGGGGAGTGGCTGAAGCCCCCAGAAGCTTCCATGCCAGAGGTTACATGACCAAAGGGATGGATGAGAATCATGACCCAGTTGGGAAGGTTGACTGACAGAGGAAAGCCCAGAAATGGGATACTAACGTTCTCTCAATTCTGTACTTAATTCCGTCATAATAAACCTGTTTATCAAGAGTGAGAGATGGTAAGTGGCAGCTTAAAGGTACCTTCCACAAAGAGGAAATGTCAGCCCTCAACATTTTTACGTTCTTTCAAAAGAGAAGACAGCCTTCCCACTGAGTATTGTTCTGGAGACACAGGCAAACCTTACAATCAAAGGTTGGATTATTTGATGACTTTTTTAGGCTCAGTTGGAAAACGTCCTGTTCACCCTTCAAGGCAGTGTAGGGTAGCAGGAAGGATAGGACCTCAAGAGACAAAATTCCTCCACTGGAATCCCAGCTCTGCTGTGTGCTCGCAATGTGACCTTGGGTATATTACACGGTGTGGTCACAACACTTGGAAGTGTGCTTGGGGACAAGGATTAATCTGTGACTTTTAGTTCAATCCTCTGCCCATTGTGCTTTAAATGAAGTGCCTAATTTTCACCCCTTTCCCGTTTTCTTTCTTCATTTAAAGGATTTCTTTGTACTTTTAAAAAGCATTTTTACAGTGGGAAAAAATATGTATATGTAAGATAAAATACCCCAATTGTGTTTCTTATGTTGTCATGTGAGTAATGTTGGTATAATTAGTATGAGACGTTAGTTTTATTCATTAGTATGGGTAATATTGGTATATGAATGAAGAAAAAAGACCAGAATGTTGTTAATCTGAAGACTAAATCCAATTTCAGTTACATGATTTTATTTATTTATTCTTAGAAAACAGGAATGATCATTCCCATATTCAGGGGTTGAGGCAGAAGTTCAAAACTTTAGTTGTATTTCTGCTTGGGAAAATAGCAGAGATCTAAAATTAGTCTTATAAGACCACAGATATGTACCCAGCCAAATTTAATGTGGGATTTTAAAGTTCATGGAGTTAAATAGTTTAAGGCAGCACTGTACAAAGCAAATAGAAAGTGCACTTTTAAACAGGTTTTTTGGTTTGTTTTATTTGGTAAGGTATCAAAATCATTTGAAGAACGTATTTACATTTTTATGATAATGATACTTAAAATATTTGCCATCGTGAAAAATGTATTAAATGTGAAAACATTAACAAAATGAGAGGTTTTTCTTTAAAGGAATTTCTTTAGTGAGTATCATATTGGCAACATCAAAAGAAAACACTCCTCTTTGTGGTAGACGTTCCTAATTCTTAGCTTTGGATTTCTACACTTACAATTTAGTTGGTAGTTATGTGTGGCAATGACTAGTGTTAAAGTTGTGATGTTGTATCTATGGAACAGAAACAAACTCACAGACGTAGAGAACAGACTTGTGGTTGCCAAGGGGTGGGGGGGGAGGGGAGGGAAGGATTGGGAGTTGGGGATTAGCAGGTCCAAACTATTATATATAGGATGGATAAACAACAAGGTCCTACTGTATAGCACAGGAAACTGTATTCAATATCCTGTGATAAACCATAATGGAAAAGAATATGAAAAAGCATATATGTATGTATAACTGAATCACTTTGCTGTACAGCAGAAATTAATACATTGTAAATCAATTGTACTTCAGTAAGATTTTTTTTTAAAGAAAAGCTGTGATGTTAGAACACTTTTTGAAAGGATGTCTATGATCTAGTTATTTCTTTTCCTGTAGTTAAATAAACTTGAGTTAAGGTTTAATAAAATAAGATGAGTTGTAGCTTTAGTCCTACCATTTGGAAAAACTGGATTATGGAATGTAGCTCCTTCAGAATTGAAACTAGGCACCTACTCTCAAAGCAAAAAAAAAATTTTTTTAAAAAGCAAAGAAGAATCTTGTGATTTAGTCTCTGCAAGTCAGCCTCCTGTCTTCCTAGAGTGTGTGACTTCAGTTGACAGCAGTTATTTTAACCTGAATCCCTCAAAGACCAATTCTTCATTCATTCGTCATGTTCCAAGACTAGCCACTCTCAATACCTAACAGAGGAAATTGCTGACGTCACATTTTATGTAGCAGGTTCAAAGGGACTAACTTATTATTGGAGGGAAGGTGGGAGAAGTTCACAGCGTCCCGAACTCCCTCATTCCCCAACACAGGCAATGCCGTCCAATATGGAATAGGTAGGGGAAAAGTGGTAGAACTCTCAAAAACATCTGAAATCAACAGCATCCATTTCTGTGATAATGTACAATCTCCTTGAAGTTAGAAAATAAAAGACCATCCTCTATCACACGCATCTGTTACCCCGATATTTTTTATATGATTCTTAAACAAATGAATATAATATGGGGGAAAGTTTATCAACTGTGGTCTGATTGGAATAATTTCCAGTAAATAAAGACATTCAATAGCATTAGTGTATGTGTTGGTTTCTTGAGATTTAAGAACATTTTCAAGATATATGGTACTAAATAGTAATAAGGGACAGAGAAATCAGGAGAAAAAGCAAGCTTTCTGTTGGAAAAAAAATCTATAAATGATGACAAGCAAAAAAGCATGATTCTTAAAGAATCATAGACATTTAGATCTAGAAGGAATCTTGGACATCATTTAGTCAAACCTCCTCATCTTACTAGGTGAGGAGATATTCTTTATTTCCTTAATTAAAGTGATAAATTATCATTTCAAGTCCCATGTGAAGTGGAACTAAACCAGGGGAAAGAGGTCCAGTGTTGGGGCAAGTTGCGTTATGTTTTTGAAACTTCTAGTCAACAGTTCTGTACATGAAGAGATTAAAGTGAGCTGGAAGTTCCTCAAGGAACTTCAGTGAGGGAAAAATCAGGAAGAAGATTAGTTTGGCTGGAGTGAAAGGATACTTCTGAGAACCTCAGTTTTTGTTTGTTTTTGTTTTTGTTTTTAATATTCTAACAACAGGTATGGAAATAGGTCTGGTTAGTAATAGTCTAAATGCAAAGTGAAAAATACTGTCCCAAATTCTAGGTATTTGGTAATGCATGGCTCATGGTGTTGTAGTCACCTGTTTTATCTTGTATGTATTTGAATCCTCTCTCAACTAGACTGCCGTCTCTTTTAGGGCCTCTGCTGTATATTACAGTCTGTTTCCTATCCATTGCACCTTACCTGGCACCTTAAGTGGCACATCTTTATTTTTTATTTTTTTATTTTATATTGGAGTATCGTTGATTAACAATACTGTGTTAGTTTCAGGTGTACAGCAAAGTGATTCAGTTATACATATACAAGTATCTATTCTTTTTCAAATTCGATTCCCATTTAGTTTCTTACAAAATATTGAGGAGAGCTCCCTGTGCTATGCAGTAGGTCCTTGTTGGTTATCTATTTTAAATATAGTAATGTAACTTCTTAAAAACTTGATGATTTATTAGTTGTTGATTGATAACTGCAATTTTAAAATAGAAACTTTATGTTCCTTAGCTATGTGATTCAAAGGTAAAGCATGATGAAGACATACCTTTCTAAATCAGTTTCTCTCACTGACTCTCTCTGGGAGTTCTGATTCCTTTCTGTGTCTTTTATTCAAGACTTAATAGACGATCTTATTTACAAAGCAGAAATAGAGACACAGATGTAGAGAACAAACATGTGGATACCAAGTGGGAGGGGGCAGTGGGATTAAAAAAAAAGACTTAAACTAGGAGTTACAGCCCTCAATACTTCCCTAGCATAAAGCTCTTTGTAAGCAACAAGAGACATTTCTTTTCTTTTGTAAAAGTCTCAGCCATGATAGTGATACTATCTGCAAAAATACATACTTGGAATGGGCCAAACCCCCATATAAAATATACTAATGCCTTATTTTGGAAGTTTTCCTCTAGTAGTTTTATTTTATTTTCCTTCCCCAAGCACATAAAAACGACCACAAAGGTATTTCTACAAAACACTTCAAGCTCTCTTTTGAAGATAACGATGATAACATATTTTATGCTTTTGTTTTCCTTTGGGGGTTAGTAATTGAAGGAAATTTTTAAAAGCTTAGTAAGAAGAATTAACCTGGAGGGGAGAAGAGGGACGGATATCAGTAATACTGCCCATGGCACTTTATATGTAATCACTCACCTAATTCGCACAACCTCCCTATGCAGAAGGTTATTATTATCATTCTCATTTTACAGGAGAGGGAATTTAGAAACAGAAGGAGTCAAGTAACTCATCCACAGTTCCTCAGCCATGATCTGGAGTTCAACCCTGTCTCCACAGGCAATGGACTTAACCAGTGTACGTACAGCCCTTGAATGGACAAAAAGTATAGGAAAAGAATCATTTCAGTCTCAGATCCATGGTTTGCAATGTTTGCTTTAGTGAGGATAAAAAGTTTATTGAGTTACCTGTGAATCTATAAAAATATGCTTTTGTGGGGGGCGGGTGGTTAGCATTATACTAATCTCATACTTGAGTTGTTGGCTGTTGTCCTCAGAGTGGGTTTGTGTCACCCGGTGGCAGAGCTGACTTATGTAATGCCATCTTCGCCTACTGCAATTTTTGGAAAGCTTAAAAAAATAATAATTCTTTAGTGTATTCGTTAAAAACCTAAGGCCGAGTTTCCCAGTGTCTTTCACATAGTTTGTAGGGCTTGGGAAAAACCCAAAGATACGCTCCCCACACGTGTTTTTGACCTGAAATTGGCCAGATTCTGGCATGGCAGCCACGCCCACGCATCATGGTAGCATCGACTGCCCTGCTCTGGGGATGACCGTCGTTCCAGAGGACACTGAGGTCGCACAGGCAGCTTCCCACACCGCAGTTTACACTGGAGGATGGAGACTCTCTTGAATTTATTAGTGCTGCTGCCACTTCTATGTGTTTAGTGACCTTCAGTTGTAATTTTTGTGTGTTGCTTTAAAAACTTGTAAGCACTTGAGACTTCGGAGCTAGTCTCTAGTGGAAACATCTGTTTGTTTCTATTACTGTGTCTATCTACGCTTCTTTCTGTTAGGTTAAGAAAGGGATAATGTCCTAAAAAAGGAAAAAAGCAGGGGTGGGGGGGGGACCCTGCCCCGGGAGATGAGGATTAGGGTTTGATCTCAGGCTCTGCCAGCACTGTGGCTCTAAGGAAGAGAGTCAGGTCAGCTCTTCGAGGGTCACTGTTAAAAGAGCCAGGCGGTTCCTGAGCGTTAACTGGTAGGCATTGTGCTATTGAGACGTTCTTTTTTTTCATTGGAGTATAGGTGATTTACAATGTTGTGTTAGTTTCTGCTGTACAGCAAAGTGAATCAGTTATACATCTACATGTATCCACTCTTTTTTGTTTTAGATTCTTTTCCTATACAGGCCATTACAGAGTACTGAGTGGAGTTCCCTGTGCTATACAGTAGGTCCTTATTAGTTATCTATTTTATATATAGCAGTGTGTATACGTCAATCCCAATCTCCCAATTTATCCCCCCTCTTTTTCCCCCCCGGTAACCATAAGATTGTTTGCTACATCTGTGACTCTATTTCTGTTTTGTAAATATGTTCATTTGTACCCTTTTTTTTTAAGATTCCATATATAAGTGATATCATATGATATTTGTCTTTCTGTGTCTGACTTACCTCATTCAGTATCACAATCTCTAGGTCCATCCATGTTGCTGCAAATGGCATTATTTCATTCTTTTTCATGGCTGAGGAATATTCCACTGTATTTATGTACCACATCTTCTTTATCCATTCCTCTGTTGATGGACCTTTAGGTTGTTTCCATGTCCTGGCTATTGTGAATAGTGCTGCAATGAATATTGGAGTGCATGTATCTTTTGGAATTATGGGTTTCTCCAGGTATATGCCTTTTATCAGCAGGCATTTTTTGAGCTCCAACTATGTGTGAAAAAAGTACTACCCTAGATTCTGTGGGGTACAAAAGAGTATAAGAGAAGATCCCTTCTCCCAGAGATTATCCACCAACGCGTCGGCCGCCTATATTACAACAAATCTTATTTGAAAAATCATTTCAGTAGTAACTTGGGTTTAAAAATTATTTTCATGTCCCTTCTTCTGTCTCTACACCTGTAATAAACATGGCCAGCAGGTGCCCTGCTGGGGGCCGAGCTCAGGAAGATCAGCCAGTGTCCATGTCCTGGGCAGAGAGGGCTTCTGTCACTGGGTGTCCATCAGACCAGCCGAAACCCCCCAAACCTCCAGTGTGTTCCTGCTCAGAGCTTCAGAGGCCCCTGCTACCGTGAGCACAGGGCGGGGCACACCTAAAGGGGACGATAGGCATCCCCGTTTGCTGGCATTAAAGACACATCAGAGACCTGAGGCAGGCAGGGCTTGGCCGTGGATCGCAGGCTGTGAAATTAGATCTGTGCCTTAGAGGTTATCTTATCTAATATCTATAACTTATCCAAGTTATCTAGGAGAGACACGTGTTCTCCTACATTGGCCTGAGGTTGTCAGAGGATACGGTCAGGGTCTCGTTTTCTGATGTGCTTTGTACCCAGTGAGGGTATGTGGATCACTTTTTATCTTCAGTATATCTTAAATGAGAATAAAGAATGCAGCCTTGGTGGGGATATAAATGGTGCAGCCACTGTGGAATACAGTATGGTGGTTCCTCAAAAAAATTAAATATAGAATTACCGTATGATCCAACAATGCCACCTCTGGGTGTACACACAAAAGAATGAAAGTAGGGACTCAAAGAGATCTTGGAATACCCATGTTCATAGCAGCATGATTCTCGATAGTCAAAACCTGAAAGCATCCCAGGTGTCCATCGATGGATGAGCAGATAAACAAAATGTGGTCCACCATACAATGGAATATTATTCAGCCTTAAAAAAGGAAGGAAACTCTGACACAGGCTACAACACGGATGAATCTTGAAGACATTATGTTCAGTGCAATAAACCAGTGGCAAAAGGACAAATTCTGTATGATTTCGTTCTTAGGAGGTACCTAGAGCAGTCAGATTCACGGAGGAAGAAGACAGGAGGGTGGATTCAGAAAAGAATGCAGCCTCCTTTTCCAGGAGAGAGGAGGGGTCTCTTTGATTCAACTGAGAGGACATAATACAAACTGGTGGAGATTGGAGGTTGGTTCAGGCTGGGGGGACACTGCTGCTCTGTACCTGTCAACAGCCAAAGGCACGTCAGCTGGACCACGCTGGCCCTGCTCGGTCCTGCCCTGAGCTGCCCCAGACCTCAGGTTGTCTTGCTGTGACCGAGTCAACAAGAGGGGCGATGAGATGCTGGCTGGGGAGTGGTACACTGGTCAGGGCTTCTGATCCCGACGCTAATCCTGGTCTGTACCATCACATCATTCAGTCCACGTGCAAGCCTGGTTGCTACAGCACCGCCTAGATCCCTAAAATGGAAGGGATGAGGACGAGCGCAAGGGATAGACGTTTCTGCACGGGTGAGACGTGATGAATCCATGCGGAACAGAGGCGGTACAGGCACTCTGCAGGTGTTTTAGCGCCTCCCAGCTCCCTCCCTGGACAATCCTTCATCTTCCCCTTATGTCCAGAGCCATCTCAGGAGGTACCCCCAAGAGCAGGGGCCCACCTTCTACAGAAAGCCAAGTGTCAGTATTAGTTAAAAGTGTATAAAGAGAATGAAGTCTAGTCGTTTGGGATCAAGCTGTTGCAGAAAAGACATATTCTCTTAGGAGACATGTATTCATGTCACACACACACACACAACTAGTACCAAATCAACGATACTCCAATTATAAAATAAAATTTTAAAAAAACCCAGTACCCCCAAAATGGTAGGCTCTGGTTTGCGGCCTACTCACCCTCCAGCGTTCCCTGCTACCACCCGAGGCCATCAGCATCCTTGGAGATGCTGTCTTCAGTCATCCAGACACCTGTCTCCCCACCCTCACTCTTTCTTACCCAGAACCTTGCAGCCTGAGCCCATCCTTCAGCTAAGATCTCCTCGAGGGGAATGTTTCATTCTGACGTTGCAGCTTATCAAATAGAGAACGTGCCAAGGAACTGGATATATTCCAGAGCCCAACTGCTGAGAATTATGCTCATTCATGGGCCCAGAATACTGTGCACCAGGCACAGTGCCAAGCAAGGCAGACACAAAAATGGAAAATGGGAAAGAAAGAGGCCCTGCTGACCTGGGGATGTCACAGGCTAAGGGGTGTGGGCACCTGTAATATGGTTACAGATGCTGCAGGGATATGAAGAAAGGCCCAGAGCAAAAAAGTAGCAACTAACTATTGAGGAGAGAGATAGGGAAAGACACTAAGTGAATTGTGTCCCCCAGAAAGATGGGTCGGAGTCCCAATTCCCGGGACCTGGGAATGTGACCTTATTTGGAAGGAGTCTCTGCAGCTGTAATCAAATTAAGATGAGGTCATACTCCATTCGAGTGGGCCCTCATCCAACGTGATCGACATCTTTACAAGAAGAGAAAACTGAGGCGCAGACGCAAACAAAGGAGATGGCCACGTGAAGATGGCGGCAGAAATCTACAAGCCAAGGAAAGTCAAGGACCACGGGCAACTCCAGAAGCTAAGAGAAAGGCGTGGAATAGATTCTCCCCTTCGCCCCTTGGAGAGAGTAGTTCTGCAGGCGGATGAGCAAAGACAGGAAGATGTGGGACAGAGGCAAAATAAGAGCTGCTCTGAAAGGGGTGCCCCACTGGGGTACTGGGGTCCCCTGGTGTACCCTGTGGTACCAAGGGCAGAGCGGAGCTGTGACCGGGAACGGTGGTGTAAGGATAGGCAGGAATCAGCCCGCACAGGGTGTGTATGCCACGCGTAGCAGTCTGGACTTGATTCACTGAGGGTTTCGTGGCTGAGTGATTGTGAAAAGACACTCGCAGCCTCTCACACTCGACGTGCCGCTCGTTCTGTAGCTCAGCGCATATCCTAGTTTGGACCTGATGTTGCCTTGCCCTCAAGGTCTTCCAGACGGAAGGCTGGGCCAGATGTAGGCTGACTTTCAGCCTGGAAATATGGAGACTGTTTTCTGAAACATCCCGGTTCCTTGCATTCGGCATCTGGTTTGATATAGCAACTCCTGTCCACCCCAGACACAACCTTATGATTGGCATAGAGTGTGCTGAGATCCAAACCGTGATTAAAAATCTGTTTTGTTTCTCAGATTCTTGGCACTGTTTCATGAAACACTTCCAATTCTAGTCCGGGCCTCGCTTAACAAAACCAAAACATCTGATAGCTAGTCTTCCAAGATTGCCTTCCTACATGTGCGCTTATTCTGCACTGTGGAAAGCCAGGGTTTTGAGGTCCTAACCTTGGTTCAGTTTTTCACTTCTTATTTTCTTATCAAAAACCCACTCTGTCTTTTCATTTTTCTCATTATTTGATTAATGGTATTTCCAAATCTTTTCTAATACGTTTTCCACCTAACATGAACCTGAAAAAAAATCTAAACGTAATCTAAGGAACTATTTGCTAAAATTTCTGAAAGGACCATTTCTAAGTTGTTCTAAATAGTGAGGCATGAATGAGTTGACTGCCAAGGGGTAGGGCAGTAGAGTGGAAATTCCTTCCTGATCTCCTCGAAGAATGATGTCATATTTGCCCAGAATAGCTTCATTCAGATAATAGTAACTGTTACAGTGCTATAATTTTTAAAACTGTGTGGAAAAAAGTACTAAAGGGAGACAGCAGAGGCCAGAGTCTGAACCCCATTTCTGCCATCAGCTAACACAAGAGCAAACCGTTCTTTTGGCTTCAGTTTTACAGAAAGCGAAAGAGGGTCTGATTAGGGTGTTTCTAAAGTCTACAGTTGTGCAATCCTGAGTTTCTTTGTTAATTACAGAAGCAGTGTGAACTCTGAGGAAATATTTTAACATTTGATGACAGCTATAACCCAAATGCTTTTAGTAAGGTTTGAACCTTGTAAAAAATCTTTTCAATGGGGGCCATATTCTTTGGCAAAGTCTGCCACCTAGTGGCCACAAAGACTGAAAGTCTTTATATAGTTGAACCCCTTACTAAGTTTAATTGACCATCGAGTACAATTATTATACTCAGTTTTAAAACCTTGAGTCTATTTTAAAAGTAGGAAACTGTTTGAAATACCAGTGAATCTGGATCTTTCCTTTTTCCAAATTCTATTTTTAGTTTCTAGACAACCGCCTCTCCACTCTCCACTCCCCACCCCCCTGCCCCAAATCTTATTAAGCACTGAATCCTTTTATTTGTCTCAGAGAAGGAATAGAAGGTCCTAGTGACTCTAGGGCCTGAGTCACATGTCAGGGCATGTGTACATTATCTTTGCTTTGTGGATCCCTTTAGAGTCTGACGTAGACAGCTGCGTCATCTCTGCAGCAACCTTATATGACCCTTGAGTAGCTTCAGATTCTAAAAAGTATTTGAAAACTTTAAGCATGAAGGGTCAAGTATTATCTTCATAAAAATATTGAATGACTGGAATCATAAGAATAGATCATGCTCTGAATACTCATAGTATGAGTATTCTACTGACATTAGACAGATGCCTAAAACCATATTCTATTAGACATTTTTCTTGGTTCCACTTGGACCCTCTCTTGGACAACATTAGTCAACAGTCCAAAAAAACATGTTGCAAAAGATTTGCAGTGACTCAAATAGCTAAACATCTTCTCTTGCATTTGTAAAATTTAACCAAAAAGATGATTAAAGTCTTTGCAGAGAGTTGTTTCCTACTCAAAAGGATCACTGCCCTGCTCTGCATTTTGATAACTTGCCTGCAGTGAGATGATGAGAAAGTGGAGGGCATAACCAGGTAACTGTTCATCTTTTGTTCCTGGGAACAAATCCAACTGCTTTCTGGACATCTCCTCTTGATTTTTCTCAAAGACACCTCAGACTTAGTCATGTTCGAAACTGAACCTGTGGTCTTGTTTCCCCTAGACCTGGCTCATTTACAGTCTTTTCTCCCTTAGAAAATGGAAGTTCTCGCTAACCCATTACATAGTTACACAAATCAGGAACCTGAGAGTCATTCTTGATAACCTTGGTTTCTCTTGAAAGCATTTGTTTGTTATCAAAAAGCAAAAAGAAAAAACAACAAAAAAACCCAGCCTAACAAGCATGGAAGGTAGGTGTTATTTTAGCCCCCAGTTTTGGAGATGAAACTGCTGAGGAACAGAGTGGTAAAGAGACTTGTCCAAGGTCACAGAGCTTATAAGTGGTAGACCTAGGATGCGAACCCAGTGTCTGTACTCTCACACAAGAGGCACTCTCTTTAAATCTAGGAAAAAGTTAAAGCTACCCAAAATCGTCATTATTTTTAATACTGTTTTTGAAATTTCAGACAATGCAACAAGACATGAATTACAAATAAAAATGAATATCGGAAAGACGTGGATGATCCTACCATATGTAAAACTAAAAAAATAAAATCCATCAAGTGAAAGGCATTTTAGAATAAAAAATGTTTCAACAGAGATAGATGTAAGAAAAAATACATGAGCTACTACTGCAATGGAGTTTTTAAAATTCACTGAAAACACTACATCTGGAGTAACAACAGAAAATGTTTACTTTTTTATGTGTGCTCTACTATGCTCCATTAAATATACAGGTGACCTATAAAAAGATACTTGGAAAACAGAAATTAAAAATTAATGAACAATAGGTATTAAGATGAGGCAAGGGAAAACAGATTTAAAAACTAAGATGTATTTGAAATTCCCAAAGATAAACTTAAAGAGGGGTGTGTATGATGTAGTTACACTAGAAGATAAGCATCTTCCATCAGGGCCCCTTCCTTCTCTAGGGTAGATGAATATGAGACTTGGAGGGGGATGGGAACATTGGCTGAATGGACCTCACTGGACAATGAAGGGTCAGCTGTCACAGGTGGCTTGCCCTAGAATGCACAAAGCTATCTTTTCAGCTACGGTGTGTGTAAAGAAAATGAGTTAGATTCCACTGGAAATGAAAATGGTGGATTAAAACCGCATCACAGAAGATCCCTTTCCCAGTGCTTAGAGAAATAAGCAAAAGTTCATTAAAAAGGCAAAAAAAAAAAAATTTTATCAACAGCAACCAAATAAGGAAAGGGGCATAATCTAAAGCAGTTATCTTCAAAAACTGGCATCTAAGGAAACAGAAGATTGTAGAGCAGAGGCACGTCGTACATCTCAATTCTAATGAGTCAACAACCCTGAGAATTCCCACACATACCCTTATATTTTCCTTAAAAGTAAGGAGTCATGGAAAATACTGAGAAATGGGTGAAACAGAAAGTAAACAGTAGGATCAACACTTTCTGCAGAAATGAAACCTTCAAACTTACATAATGAATTGAAGTTTTCCAAAGCAAGGGAGAAGGCTCACTCCATCGTGTGATAAGTAGCAAAATCTCAGAAGGGAGAACAGAGCTCAGGCATTTATAACAGAGACTTCCTGCTACTTAGTTGACCTCTATCCCAACCACACACAAACACTCACATGCTATAATTTCATAAATAGTAGATAGAATATGATATGCCTACCCCTTGAGGCGTAACTCAGAGGTAAAAACAAACTGATCTGAAGTATCATAGAAAAAGAGTCAATTTGCTCACCCTATAACAAATATAAAATGATTGGGCAGAGCTGCTACCTAAGCATGAACCAAAAAAAAAAAAAAAGAAAAAGAAAAAGAATCAAGCAAAAGACTACATCCAAAACCATGTAAACACACACACACACACACACACACACACACACACACACACACACACACAAAACACACAGACATACAATGCAAAAGAAAAAGAACCCACAGCCAAAGAAATATCAAGGTGCAGAAAGAAATTTTTCACAATTACCTCATACGTGGTGTGACTGAGAAGAACATGGATTTAATAAGATAGCCACTCACGGAGAACATGAAAAAACAATAGAATTTTAAAAAGGGAAATGGCAGATCTAAGGGAATAATGGATTGAAACACTGTATTTCCAAACTAGTGTATCCATCAGATCAGCAAAGAAAAGATGATATACCCTTGAAAACTGAATTACTGACACAGAGGAAAGGCTTGGGCTAATCATAGTGACTTCAGATGAAAAAGACTAATATTAAAAGCAATTAGAGAGAAACTAGTAGATACAGAAGGCAAACAAAGATGAACCAACACAAGGATAATTGATATTGGGGGAAGGGACCCAATGAATAGGACACAGGGTGTATCATTTGAAATGAAGAAAAATATGGAGATTGCAAGAGTCCGCTGTATTCCATAAAAATATTATACAGAATACCTATTGAACTTCAAGGATTAAAAAAAATATGCCTCTTAATGCCAGAGAACAAGGGAACATTCTCTACAAAGTTCTGAGGGTAAAAGCATGTGATCAAAGTATATTGTTCCCATTTGACATGTCCATCCAGTATAATGCCAAACGTGAGAAGCCTCGAAGAATATATTATCCATGAGCCTTTTTTGAGAAACCATTTTGTCAATAAAATCCAGCCATTTCATACTTGCATCAAAAGAGAGAACTCAAGAAAAAAAAACAAAAAGACACTATGGGAAAAGGTCTATAATAAGCACTGAATTAATTTAAACGTAGAACTGATACCAAAGAGAAGTACGTTACATAACAACAGAAAGTATGTTATTAAGCATTAGGATATAAAAATAATAGTATAAAGAAATAAAAAGTGAGGAATGGGAAAATAAAAGGAAGTATAAGATTGCTAATAGCCTCAGGTTATATGAAAAGATGATGATTTCTTCTCTCCAGAATCAAAGCCTGTAGTTACAAAAGAAGAATGTCTTATTTTCCCCCTACTTTCCTTCTTAACTATAGAGGGATTTAGGAAATACTATCTATTGTGTGAAGCAATCATTATTTGAAGTTCAACAATTCATTTATTTTTATTTATTTCTTTTCTTAACTTACTGAAATGAGTGAAATTTAATTTAAAAGTTTCTATTAAAAATAGCATTTAAGTTGATTCTATTTTAGAAACATTTGTTTCTATCCATCTAATTGCAAAAATCATTGTCTGAAATGATTACACTATTTCTTTATGGGTACTGGTATTTAGATTGATTTTTTAAAATCTGCCATCTTTGTACTTTTCTACATTTTAAAATTGTTTTTTAATGTGTCAATATCATTTTTACAAAAACTAGAGGGAGAAATCTACTTTTAAAAAAAGACTGAAAGTAAATATGACAAGATGTTGTCAGATGGGTAACTGGGTGGTAGAATTATAGATAATTATTATTCTGTTCTTTTTACTTTTTAAATTATAAAGATAAAATATTGAAATACAGGTAGACTTGGGTAGAGAAGTATTACAAGAACCTAGATGAGAATACTAAATAGAGAGATCATACCGCATCCAAGTAGATTTGTAGATTTAGTTCACCCCTATCAAAATCTCAAAGGTATTCTTCATAAAATAAAAAGAAAAATCTCTAAAAATTGAAATATTTTAACAATATGAGAATATAAAGTTAGTGGAACAGGAAGTTACTCATTTATGCTATTTAATTTGTTTAATCAGTGGGCAGAGTTTTTCTTGCTCTACACTCTAGGTGAATAACCACTATCATCTATGCAGTGTGGCTTCTTATGGTGGGTCAGGCAGCACGGGTTTTATAACAACACAGCTCAGAAATTGCAGGAATGTTACAAGTATTTAGCAACACAGATCTTTTTTCTCTAGCTAAAACACAAAGGGAAATGTGTCCTACTTACTACCTGGTACATTTCTGTGGTTCACTAACTAGATTTTGCAGTCAAACTGAGCAATTTGCATGACATTTTAATTACTTTTATTTATATCTACTTTTACTGACTTTTTAATTTTATACATCTATTTTACTGAAAACCCAGAGAAATGACTTTTGAAATGCTTATACAAATAGTAATTATCAGCTAAAATGAGCTTCCACATCATGTAATATTTTGAAAGAGAAGAGGGTAGCAAGCAGATTTGTTTTTTTGGTTATTATAATATATTCAAGCAACAAAACACAGAAGAGAGGGCTGCCTTGAACAAATAATATAGCAACAGGACATTCAAGCAAACGCCCAACTAGCCTTCAATTTATGTAATATATTAAAAAGTATACAGTAAAACAAGAGAGTAAGAGTATTTAACAATTAATGTAAAAACTGTGTTGGAATAAGAAGTTAGCTACTTAAAACAATTAGATCCACACCTTATGTCAAAACCAATTTAAGAGTTGAATAGAACAGTCCTTGGGGAAAGAGTTTAATATAAAATAAATCAGGATTAGAATAAAAGTGTTGATTTATCAGGACAATGGAAAGATTAAAAAGTCTTTCTCGTTTTTTGGTGGGTTTTTTTTTTTTTTGAGAATTATGGGGTTTTTTAAAACATCTTTACTGGAGTATAACTGCTTTACAGTGTTGTGTTAGTTTCTGCTATATAACAAAGTGAATCAGCTATATGCATACATATGTCCCCATATTCCCTCTCTCCTGCGTCTCCCTCCCACCCTCCCTATCCCACCCCTCTAGGTGGTCACAAAGCACCGAGCTGATCTCCCTGTGCTATGCAGCTGCTTCCCACTAGCTATCTATTTTACATTTGGTAGTGTATATGTCCATGACACTCTCTCACTTCGTCGCAGCTTACCCTTCCCCCTCCCCGTGTCCTCATGTCCATTCTCTACGTCTGCATCTTTATTCCTGTCCTGCCCCTAGGTTCTTTAGAACCTTTTTTTTTTTTTTAAGATTCCATATATATGTGTTAGCATATGGTATTTGTTTTTCTTTTTCTGACTTACTTCACTCTGTATGACAGACTCTAAGTCCATCCATCTCACTACAAATAACAGTTACACTTCTTTTCATGGCTGAGTAATATTCCATTGTATATATGCGCCACATCTTCTTTATCCATTCATCTATCGATGGACACTTAGGTTGCTTCCATGTCCTGGCTATTGTAAATAGAGCTGCAGTCAACATTGTGGTACATGACTTTTTTAGAATTATGGTTTTCTCAGGGTATATGCCCAGTAGTGGGATTGCTGGGTTGTATGGTAGTTCTATTTTTAGTTTTTTAAGGAACCTCCATACTGTTCTCCATAGTGGCTGCACCAATTTACATTCCCACCAACAGTGCAAGAGGGTTCCCTTTTCTCCACACCCTCTCCAGCATTTGTTGTTTGTAGATTTTCTGATGATGCCCATTCTAACTGGTGTGAGGTGATACCTCACTGTACTTTTGATTTGCATTTCTCTAATAATTAGTGATGTTGAGCATCTTTTCATGTGCTTCGTGGCCATCTGTATGTCTTCTTTGGAGAAATGTTTATTTAGGTCTTCTGCCCATTTTTGGATTGGGTTGTTTGTGTTTTTGATACTGAGCCGCATGAGCTGCTTGTAAATTTTGGAGATTAATCCTTTGTTAGATGCTTCATTTGCAAATATTTTCTCCCATTCTGAGGGTTGCCTTTTGGTCTTGTTTATGGTTTCCTTTGCTGTGCAAAAGCTTTTAAGTTTCATTAGGCCCCATTTGTTTATTTTTGTTATTTCCATTTCTCTAGGAGGTGGGTCAAAAGGGATCTTGCTGTGATTTATGTCATGGAGTGTTCTGCTATGTTTTCCTCTAAGAGTTTGATACTGTCTGGCCTTACATTTAGGTCATTAATCCATTTTGAGTTTATTTTTGTGTATGGTGTTAGCGAGTGTTCTAATTTCATTCTTTTACATATAGCTGTCCAGTTTTCCCAGCACTATTTATAGAAGAGGCTGTCTTTTCTCCATTGTATATATTCTTGCCTCCTTTATCAAAGATAAGGTGACCATCGCTGCATGGGTTTATCTCTGGGCTTTCTATCCTGTTCCATTGATCTGTATTTCTGTTTTTGTGCCAGTATCATACTGTCTTGATTACTGTATCTTTGTAGTATAGTCCCAAGTCCGGGAGCCTGATTTCTCCAGCTCCGTTTTTCTCTCTCAAGATTGTGTGGCTATTCGGGGTCTTTTGTTTTTCCTTACAAATTGTGCAATTTTTTGTTCTAGTTCTGTGAAACATGCCATTGGTAGTTTGATAGGGATTGCATTGAATGTGTAGATTGCTTTGGGTAGTATAGTCATTTTCACAAGGTTGATTCTTCCAATCCAGGAACATAGTATCTCTCCACATCTGTTTGTATCATCTTTAATTTCTTTCATCAGTGTCTTATAGTTTTCTGCATAGAGGTCTTGTCTCCTTAGGTAGGTTTATTCCTAGGTATTTTATTCTTTTTGTTGCAGTGGTAAATGGGAGTGTTTCCTTAATTTCTCTTTCCGATTTTTCATCATTAGTGTATAGGAATTCAAGAGATTTCTGTGCATTCATTTTGTATCCTGCTCCTCTACCAAATTCATTGATTAGCTCTAGTAGTTTTCTGGTAACATCTTTAGGATTTTGTATGTATAGTATCAGGTCATCTGCAAACAGTGACAGTTTTACTACTTCTTTTCTGATTTGGATTCCTTTTATTTCTTTTTCTTCTCTGATTGCTGTGGCTAAAACTTCCAAAACTATGTTGAAAAATAGTGGTGAGAGTGGGCAACCTTGTCTTGTTCCTGATTTTAGTGGAAATGGTTTCAGTTTTTCACCATTGAGAACGATGTTGGCTGTGGGTTTGTCATATCTGGCCTTTATTATATTGAGGTAAGTTCCCTCTATGCCTACTTTCTGGAGAGTTTTTATCATAAACGTCTATTGAATTTTGTCAAAAGCTTTTTCTGCATCTATTGAGATTATCATATGGTTTTTATCCTTCAATTTGTTAATATAGTGTATCACATTGATTGATTTGCGTATACTGAAAAATCCTTGCATTCCTGGGATAAACCCCACTTGATCATGGTGTATGATCCTTTTAATGTGCTGTTGGATTCTGTTTGCTAGTATTTTGTTGAGGATTTTTGCATCTATGTTCATCAGAGATATTGGCTTGTAGTTTTCTTTTTCTGTGACATCTTTGTCTGGTTTTGGTATCAGGGTGATGGTGCCCTCGTAGAATGATTTTGGGAGTGTTCCTCCCTCTGCTATATTTTGGAAGAGTTTGAGAAGGATAGGTATTAGTTCTTCTCTAAATGTTTGATATGATTCGCCTGTGAAGCCATCTGGTCCTGGGCTTTTGTTTGTTGGAAGATTTTTAATCACAGTTTCAATTTCAGTGCTTGTGATTGGTCTGTTTATATTTTCTATTTCTTCCTGGCTCAGTCTTGGAAGGTTGTGCTTTTCTAAGAGTTTGTCCATTTCTTCCAGGTTGTCCATTTTAATGGCATATAGTTGCTTGTAGTAATCTCTCATGATCCTTTGTATTTCTGCAGCGTCAGTTATTACTTCTCCTTTTTCATTTCTAATTCTGTTGATTTGAGTCTTTTCCTTTTGTTTCTTGATGAGTCTGGCTAATGGTTTATCAATTTTGTTTTTCTTCTCAAAGAACCATCTTTTAGTTTTATTGATCTTTGCTATTGTTTCCTTCATTTCTTTTTCATTTATTTCTGATCTGATCTTTATGATTTCTTTCCTTCTGCTAACTTTGGGGTTTTTTTTGTTCTTCTTTCTCTAACTGCTTTACGTGTAAGATTAGGTTGTTTATTGGAGATTTTTCTTTAGGATTGTATTGCTATAAACTTCCCTCTTAGAACTGCTTTTGCTGCATCCCATAGGTTTTGGGTCATCATGTTTTCATTGTCATTTGTTTCTAGGTATTTTTTGATTTCCTTTTTGGTTTCTTCAGTGATCTCTTGGTTTTTTAGTAGCGTATTGTTTAGCCTCCATGTGTTTGTATTTTTTACAGTTTTTTTTCCTGTAATCAATATCTAGTCTCATAGTGTTGTGGTCTGAAAAGATACTTGATACGATTTCAATTTTCTTAAATTTACCAAGGCTTGATTTGTGACCCAAGATATGGTCTATCCTGGAGAATGTTCCATGAGCCCTTGAGAAGAAAGTGTATTCTGTTGTTTTTGGATGGAATGTCCTATAAATATCAATTAAGTCCATCTTATTTAATGTATCATTTAAAGCTTGTGTTTCCTTATTTATTTTCATTTTGGATGATCTGTCCATTGGTGAAATTGGGGTGTTGAAGTCCCCTACTATTATCGTGTTACTGTCGATTTCCCCTTTTATGGCTGTTAGCATTAGCCTTGTGTATTGTGGCGCTCCTATGTTTGGGTGCTTAAATATTTACAATTGTTATATCATCTTCTTGGATTGATCCCTTGATCATTATGTAGTGTCCTTCTTTGTCTCCTGTAATAGTCTTTATTTTAAAGTCTATTTTGTGTGATAGGAGAATTGCTACTCCAGCTTTCTTTTGATTTCCATTTGCATGGAATATCTTTTTCCATCCCCTCACTTTCAGTCTGTATGTGTCCCTAGGTCTGAAGTGGGTCTCTTGTAGACAGCATATATACGCAGTCTTGTTTTTGTATCCATTCAGCCAGTCTATGTCTTTTGGTTAGAGCATTTAATCCATTTACATTTAAGGTAATTATCGATATGTGTGTTCCTCTTACCATTTTCTTAATTGTTTTGGGTTTGTTATTGTAGGTCTTTTCCTTCTCTTGTGTTTCCTGCCGAGAGAAGTTCCTTTAGCATTTGTTGTAAAGTTGGTTTGGTGGTGCTGAATTCTCTTAGCTTTTGCTTGTCTGTAAAGGTTTTAATTTGTCTGTCAAATCTGAATGAGATCCTTGCCGGGTAGAGTAATCTTAGTTGTAGGTTTTTCCCTTTCAACACGTTAAGTATGTCCTGCCACTCCCTTCTGGCCTGCAGCGTTTCTGCTGAAAAATCAGCTGTTAACCTTATGGGGATTCTCTTATATGTTATTTGTTGCTTTTCCCTTGCTGTCTTTAATAGTTTTTCTTTGTATTTAATTTTTGATAGTTTGATTAATATGTCTCGTTATGTTTCTCTTTTGATTTATCCTGAATGGTGCTCTCTGTGCTGCTCTGGGGGCAGAGCTTAGGTGGGGTGGAACTTAGGCAGGGGTGGGGTTTAGGGTGGGGCAGGACCTAGGCGGATGGGGGGTGACGTTTGAGCATGGGGCGGGGCCTCTTCTTAGGACCTGCCAGAAGGGGAGAGGCAGCCCGTGGAAAGGAAGGTCTCTGTCATATGGAGTTCTGGGGTTTGGAGGCAAGGCCCTGAGTGCGGGTGTGTGGGTGGGGTTTAGGCCCAGTGTGATGGAGGGGGTCTCAGAGGGGGTCTCTGAGTGTAGAGGTGGGGCCCTGGGTGGGGGTGTGGAGGTGGGGCTTGGGCTCTCTGCGGCAGGAGGGAGGCTCCGAGGGCAGAGGATTAGGCCCAGGAGCCCAGCAGGCTCCCCGGTGCCTAAGTGGACAGGGAGAGCGCTGGCCCCGTTCCCTTCTGTTCCTTCGTGCCCCTCCCCCAGGGTCTCCCCCATCCCCACTGGACCCCTAACCGTGGGTGGGTCCCGCTGGGTGTAGGACATCCTCCCCTCCCCCAGCCACCCCTCAGGGGTGCCGGTCCCAGAGGTCCGTCCTTTACTTTTGCTCCCCCTTCCCTCCCTCCCACTTCCTCAGGACCTGCGTGGCTGGAGGGGGCCTCGGTGGGCAGAGGATAAGGCCCGTGATCTCAGCAGGTTCCTGGGAGCCCAAGTGGGCAGGGGAAACCTGGCCACGCTCCCTTTTGATCCTCTGCCCTCCCAATGGTCACCCGATTTCCCCCTTCGGGCGTGGGATCCCTTCCCCTCCCCCAGCCACCCCTCAGGGATGCCAGTCCCTTCCCGCCTCCACTTCTCCTCCCCCTTCACTCCTCCCACGCCCCACGTCCTACCCGGTCGCTGGGGGTCCTCCCGTCCCCTTAGGTGTCTGTGGTCCCCCACCGGCACCTGGTAGGTGCCCTCGTTGTGAGGAGACACAAATTCCACGTCCTCCTAGTACGCCATCTTGACTCCGCCCTCCAGTCTCAGTTTTGATGTGATAGGAAAAATTCACAAAGCCTATCACATGGTTATTTTAAAATATTAAGCTGCATACCAAGAAAACATAAAATGGAAAGATAGTCCAGGAAAGGGAATCAAAACATCGCATCAGTAGTTTCTATTAAATTGGTAAGGCTGCAGCAACAGGGGAATTGAATTCAAAAGTATCTGTGCTATTAATGCAATTAAGAAAAAATAGCTAAAGTTCTTTTTAAATATGAAAAAAAATCTCCAACTCCATATATTGAGATTCAGACAAATATTTTTTGACTTTATAAATTATCAACATTGTTATACTTTCAATGAAATTGAAGCAAATTTATCAAACATCCTGGTAGCTATGAAAAGAAATTGTTATAGAACTTGCAGGACTACTAAGATAAATTCCTTCAACTTCAAGAGCAATCTGGACTCACTGTTGTATTAATTATGACAAAGACTAAACACAAAGTTGCTGTTAAAATATTTATTTAAGTTTAAAAAAAAAAATGGTGATTCATAAGACTCCTAGATAGCGAGTGAGGAAATTTTGTGTTTAGCGGTAAGGCCACCCTGGCTCCTTACTGGGACCACACTGGAGATTGTGGAAACAGGAAGATGAAAGAGGTCACAACCTAAGACAACCTGGCAGAGTTTAAAGAGCAAGGGTTTTGGTGTCCGAGGGCTTTGAGCTGGAATCCTAGCTCTGGCACTCACCAGCAGTGTATCATTAGACCTATCACTTTGCCCTCGGAATCCTGTTTCCTCAGTTGTGAAACTGAGTTAGTACTACCAGCAGGGCTGCGTTGTTGGGGAGAGAAATGATGCACAGTGGAAGTTCCTGCCTTTTGTCACTGACTGTTTTAATGTGCTAACTAGGAAGAGCCAACTGGCTTCTCCATAGTACGATGTCCTTGCTGTCTGCTGCAATGACCTTGGCTACAAGGCTATTACATCATCAGAAGGGATTTTACGACTTTTAAAACCCCATCACAAAAGAGTTCCTTTAGAACCACAGATGTCTGGTTTCTTTGCTGAGTTCCATACGAAGTAAGACCGTGGAATTCAGCAATGAATTTCAAACATCAAAATTTTACTTTTGAACAAAAATCTTTTAAAAACTCAAATTAAAATCGTGAAACCATTTCCTAACTTCTGTATGTTGGTGGCAGTGGGGGTCCCTGAAGGATGTGACTTTTCCTAATATGCAATGTAATGTCTCTTTTAAAAAAATCTCTATGCTTCTGCAGGCAAAACGTGATACTCATTCATGCCCAGAGCAGAGACCTCCATTAAGTGCGCCTCAGCAGTTTTATCTGGGCGTTTTGATTTCATTAGTTAAGGTCACATTTCTGAACAACCTTCCGGATCCTTTTGTCAGCCTTATCTAGGAGGACTTGAGTGTTGTTAGGGTTTGACAGAGAAGCATCCTTGGAGAAAGAAGGACTCCCTACCCAGCACACACAAGCCCAGTGGCAGACAAAGGGGTCCACATCCAAAGCCCTCAACCCATGAGTATGTTACCTTACGTGGCCAAAGGGACTTTGCAGTTGTGATCTTGTTAAGGACCTTGAACTGGGAAGATTATCCTGGATTATCCCAGTGGGTCTAATGTAATCACAAGGGTGACAGGAGACTCAGAATCTGAGAAGGGGATGGTGACAATAGAAGCAGAGGTCAGAGGGATGTGATGGCTGGCTTTGAAGTTAGAAAGGGACCAGGAGACAAAGAATGCAGCAGCCTCTAAAAGTTGGAAAAGGCAAGGAAACAGATTTTCCCCTCGAGTCTCCAGAAGGGACACAGCCCTGCTGACACCTTGATGTTTTCCCAGTGAGATTCATTTCAGACTTCTGACCTCCAGAACAGTTAGATAATAAATCTGCGTGGTTTTAAGCCGATATATTTGTGGTCATTTGTTACAGCAGCAACAGGAAACTAATACAAGCACACGGTATGTAAAACTGCCCACTGTGTGTCTGTTGTTTGTTACTAGGTGAACCAGGCTGGAACTGCCTGAAGTAAACCTGCATTGTTGTTGCCCGTGTTCCTTTTTATTTTTGCCAAAACTATACAGAATGTGTTTGGTCTTTGGAGTTAGCCAGGTGGTTACCTCTCCTCCACCAAGAAGTGAGAAGGTCACCTGCTACCAGCCATTATCCTCTCCAGCAAGGTATCTTCTGGGGCAGAGCCTAGAATTTTAATTTAAGAGAGGTTCAGAATCCTGAGGAGGTAAAGGTATGGGGTAGGAAGTGTTCCTACGTTCCTTAATACAACATGAACTTGCATTTATTTTTATTTTGACTTTGCTTTCAAATATGCATTGTTCTTATATTAATCAGGAGTTGGGAAGCAATCTATCAGCATCCCTGGGGAGGTGCTGGTGGAGAGGATGTGGAGTGGGAGCATTCACTGTGACCCTAGGGACAAATGTTCAGAAGGGATTCTCTGTTGGCTCTTCCACTCCAAGGGTTCAGAGAATGGCTCTAAGTCAAAAACTGCAGTGTCCCCTGGGTCCCGAAGGGAAAAAGTCTTAGATGAATGGCTAGATCTCTAGTGGTTAAACACACCAGCTCTCCATTCAGACTTCCTGGCATTGAAGCCCCACTCCACTTCCCCTCGCTGTGTGAGCTTAAGCCAGTTAGGTAACTTCTCTGTGCTCGGTGTTCCCATGGGGTAAATGGGTACAAAAATACTAGCTTAAAAGATTGGTGTGAAAATTACAGGAAAAAAAAAAGGGAAAGTGCTTAGTACATAGTAAGCACTCCATAAATGTTAAACGATTACTATAATTACGACATCCTTAGGAAACATCAGAATTTTGACAGAAAGATTAGTATCTACCCTTAGAAGAAAAGATAGATAAATGTATCTCTGATCTCAAGATGGGTGAGACTTGCCAGGCATGAAAATTGGGATTTTTGAATAAAGTCTTCTTGATCACACACACAAAAAAAGTGTTTTTAAAAGGAGAACCAATAAACTCCTAGTCTTCTATTTCTTAAAAAAAAATTTTTTTACGATATTTTCCCTGCTTCCTCTGTCACATAAATGAGCCAAAGATGCCCCTCGTTTATTGACCCCAACGTTGTTTATTTCCTCACTGAGGGCTGAAATCTGTTAGCTCAAACGCAGGCTGGTGCCAAATTCAGATTTTTATATATCCAATTGTTTTAAACATAGCCCACACGAGCAGATTTTTAGACCTTTCAGGCCTGCCTGGTTTGCATAACTGATGAGATCTCACCCCACATCTGCTGGCCATAGATAAGACAGAGCCTTGTGGTTACACGGCTCCAGGAGGCTACAGCCCTTGGAGGTCTCTGACCCAGAGACTCCTCGCCATGCCTCTGAGAGACATCAGCCAGACACTGTAAGCCCTCTTCCATCCCCCGCTCCCTTGGGAGTTCCCCTGTCGTCCTCTCCTTCTGAGCAGCAACCCCTGTGTGCCACAGACTCTGGACCAACACCTGCTGGGAGGGACATCCCCCAAATGCAAATCTGTCAGAGTCACCTCATAAAGCTTGTGTGACCTTGGGGTCATATCTTTTTCTTTGATCAGCCCCCAAATCCCTCAGACCCCCTGCATCCTCTTTTCCAACTAATACCAACTCCCAGTCAAAGAACATTCAAGCGTATTTTTGCTCCTCCCCCTCATAATAAGCCAAATAGAACCAAAGGGCAGAGAAGTCAATGTCTTATTTGCTTTAGAGTTGCCCAATTTGGGATACGAAGTGTTGGATATCGGAAGATTGTCAGGGATGTCAAATAGCTCAAACTATTGCATTCTTTCCAGCCCACCTTTTAAAAACATCATACACTAAGATTGTAGGCATATCTGTTGGTACTTTCCAAAATAAATCTACCGAATGAGAAAAATGAAATCCAAATCTATAAACTTAAGCTTTGAAAGTCAGTAGACAGGGAACGCTGCCCAACATTCTGTAATAACCTAAATGGGAAAAGATTTTGAAAAAGGATACATGTGTCTGTATAACCGAATCACTTTGCTGTACACCTGAAACTAACACAACATTGTCATACAACTATGCTCCAATATAAAATTAAAAAAAAAGAAAGTCAATAGAAAGCCTCATTTCTCCAGAACCAATTAAGTTCATGTTAGGACCCAAATGAACTATTCCTTATGAAAGAGGAAAAATGTTTATATCAAACATAATGAGTTGGTTCTTTCAAAAAAGGAAAATTCATAGTTCAATTATTTTGCCTTTGGAACCATCTGGTTCATAAATGAGAAGAATAAAATACTTCTGTGGTCTGATAGTAAAAAAAAATAGTTGGGCAAATACATGATTATTTTGGGAGTACTTTATCCCTAACCAGATGACTCTCCCCAGATTTCACTCTTTCTGATCTTAAAATTGAAAGACCGTTTTTCTGTTCCATCTAGCTTTCTTGTAGGGTTCACAACTTATTAAATCAGACAGGGAAAGGGGAAAAAATGAGATTGTCTCATCCAGTTCTTTGCTCCATGTTGTTCCATTGTTAGCACAGTATTATGGAAAGATGAACTTCATTTGAAGGAATCTTAGAAAAGAATGTCTGTGATCTCATTTGACATGTCTGAAATTCTTCCTGTCATTCTGTTCTATAATTTTATATCTTTATAACCAACATCTTTTCATAGTCCCTCACCACCCCCCCCCCATTGTCCTCACTTTCCTCCTGTCTGTGTAGGTGCCATAATTCATGCAAACATTCTCAACTCTCTCTCTCTCTCTCCCTCTGTCTAGTACTCCTGGGAACTCCCAAGCCAAGCTAAATCTGATTCTCATGGACTCTGCCGTTGAATTTTAGCAGATGAATATGGTGGAGGGAAGAACCACACTATAGGGACAGTCTTCCTTAAGTTCCTGACACAAATGTCAACCTGCTCAGAACTACCCATCAATCCTGTTTTCCTGGTCCTCCCACTTGACCACTCCTGAGATGCCTCTTTCACATATTCTACCTTGTCCTCAATCTCCAACACTTTCTCCCATCTTCTCATTCTGTTAATGGCCTTTATTCTAATTTCATTGAGAAAATAAAAACTCTCCCAAAAGTCCTTCCTACTTCTCCTTCCATTAAATCTAGTGGAACCCAAACCCTCTGCCCTCCTTCCTGTTACAGCGGGTGAACTGACCAAGAGTCCATCTCAGCCAAACGCCTTGCTTGTGCACGGGGTCCCATCCCCTCTAGCCCAACCAAGGACTTTGCTCCTACTATTAACTGTGGTCTCTCTTGAAGCATCCTTTCCGCCCCCCCCTTCTCTTTCCTGTAATACCTCCCATTCAAGGGGAAAAAAATCCTTATTCCCACATTTTATTGCAGCTGTGTTTTCCTTTTTCTTTGCTAAAGAAAATCTCCTTGAAAAAGTTCTCTCTACTCACTGTATCAAGTTTTCCCTCCCTCTCTTGATTGAATTTATTTTGATCAGACTTTTGACAGAGCCCCTCCATCAGATCCAATCTCTTCTCGTCATCAGGAGCCTCCACCTGAGTAGATCTGATGGTCGGTTCTCAGACTAGTCTACGTCTAACTTGACCTTGGTTGGTGTTGGACAAAGCCAATCACTCCCCTCTTTACAGAACACCACTCTCTCCAGTTTTCTCCCTCCCTCACTGCTCACTCCTTTACTGGCTTCTCCTTTCCTTCTGACCCCTCAATGGTGCAATGCCCCAGGAATCAGTTTCCAGACCCCTTCTCTGTCCATATTCTCTAGGGAATTTCACTAAAAGTCATGGTTTTAAAGACCATCTATAAGCTGACTTCCGAGTTTGTAGCTCAACCCAAAACTCTTTCATTAATACTAGATTGCCTACTTGACATCTCCATGTTGATGTCCTATAGATCTCTCAAAATTCATATCCCACAAAACTATTTTTTGTTTTCTCCTCCAAGCCTGCTCCTCCCTAAGTGTTCCTCTTCTCAGTAAATGCAACTACCACTCACACGGTTGTCCAGCCCTCATCTGCCCCCCCTCCCAAATTGGGCTCATTCCAGGCTCCTTTTTTTCCCCCTCCAACACAACATTCTAGGTCCATTCTGTCACTTTACCTTTATTTTATTTTTTTAATTTTTCTTTTATATTGGGGTATAGCTGGTTTACAATGTCGTGTTAGTTTCAGGTGTACAGCAAAGTACAGAATATTAAGCAGAGTTCCCTGTGCTATACAGTAGGTCCCTGTTGGTTATCACTAAATATAGCAGTGGGTACATGTCAATTCCAAACTCCCAATCTATCTCTTCCCCCAACATCTTTCCCTTTTGGTAACCGTAAGTTTGTTTTCTAAGTCTGTGTGTCTGTTTCTGTTTTATAAGTTCATTTGTATCATTTTTTAAAAAGATTCTGCATATAAGCGATATCATATGGTATTTGTCTTTCTCTGTCTGACTTACTTCACTTAGTATGATAATCTCCAGGTCTATCCATGTTGCTGCAAATGGCATTATTTCATTCTTTTTAATGGCTGAGTAGTATTCCATAGTATATATATGTACCACGTCTTTTTTTTTTTTTTAATTGGAGTATGGTTGCTTTACAGTGTTGTGTTAGCCTCCACTGCACAACAGAATGAATCAGCCACACACATACAGATATCCCCTCCCTTTTGGATTTCCCTCCCATTTAGGTTACCACAGTGCATTAGGTAGAGTTCCCTATGCTATACAGTATGTTCCCATCAGTTGTCTATTTTATACAGAGTATCAATAATGTATATGTGTCAATCCCAGTCTCCCAATTCCTCCCCCCCCCCTTTCCCCCTTGGTATCTATACATTTGTTCTCTACGTCTCTGTCTCTATTTCTGCTTTGCAAATAAGATCATCTATACTATTTTTCTAGATTCCACATATATGTGTTATTTTACGATATTTGTTTTTCTCTTTCTGACTTACTTCACTTGGTATGACACTCTCTAGTTCCATCCACGTCTCTAGAAATGACCCAACTTCATTCCTTTTTATGGCTGTGTAATATTCCATTGTATATATGTACCACATCTTCTTTAGCCATTCGTCTGTTGATGGACATTTAGGTTGCTTCCATGTCTTGACTATTGTAAACAGTGCTGCAGTGAACATTGGGGTGCATGTATCCTTTCAAACCTATACTGTTGGTGGGAATGTAAATGGTACCGCCACTATGGAGAACAGTATGGAGGTTCCTTAAGAAACTAAAAATAGAGCTACCATATGATCCAGCAATCCCACTTCTGGACATATATCCAGAGAAAACCTTACCTTTAAAGTATATCCAGAATCCTACCACTTCTCAATATTTTCCCCCACTGATGCTTTAGACCAAGCCCCTCTCACCTGGACTATTGCAGTAATCTCAGAAATGATCTCTATCTACCTTAGCTCCCTGGTGTCTTCATACAGCAGACAGAAGGCCACTTGTAAGATGTAAATCAAATCACGTGTTCTTTTCAAAGCCCTCCAGTGGCTTCTCTTCACAATTCGAATAAAATCCAGTCCTGCATTGACCTGATGATCCTAAGTGATCAAGCCCCTGGCCACTCATTGGGCTCCAGCTGCAGGCGACTTCTTGCTCTTCCTCCTGTGGGCCCAGGACATTCCCTCTCATGGCATTTGCCAGGATTTTTTCCCCCAGGTGGTGACATGTCTCACTCCAACCCTTTATTCTGCTCAAGGCTCATCTTTCTAAAAGGCTTTCCCTGACCAACTTATATAAAGTAGAAACTCACCCCTCCTCCCTTCTTTATCCCACTTCACGCAATGCAGAAAAAAATGCATCTTGACACTTTTTAACAATTCTTTCCATTTCCATTGCCTGCCTAGTTCCATGAAAGTAGAGATTTTGAGTTGTTCACCAGTGTAACTCTACTGTCTGGAATGGGGCTTGATGCACAGAAGGTACTCAAGAGACAGTAGTTGAGTGAATGGAAAAAGCTAATAAATTCTTATTATTTGCTCAGCAAATAATTGGAGACAGCAATTAAGTCTTAGCTTAGGTTGGTAACCCCAGTTAATTTTGTCTTTCCCCAAAGCCTTATTCTTCAACTTCAGCTTTGCATTTCTTCCCTAATCTCTCCCCAGGTTTTGAATATTTTTAGGAATAAGTTAGGAAACTCAGCATTAGACCAACGTCTAACCAGTTGTCTTAATGGATTTAATTTTTCCTGTATTTTTTATGGACATGTCAAATTTTCTATTTTTTAAAATTTCCCATTATCAGTTCATTTCTGCCTATTCTCTATATTTTAATATAAACACTATTCTTTATCTTTTTCCTTCTTTCTTTTACATTTATTTTCTCTAAAGGGATTTTTTTCTCACTAACTTTGTTTTGTATATTATTCTTGATGTCTGGACATTGGCCTGGTGTTTTCAATGTCAAGGAATATTTCAGGGTATTTATTCATTCATTTATGTAACCAAAAAAAAACAATTATTGAATCCCTATTATGTACTCACAGCATAATTTGAAAAGGACACAATAATAGTAAAAATATCCATTTATTTTCAGACTTGAGCTTAGTAGAAAACAGAAAGTTTGGCAATCTGGGAGAATATTTCCATGAAATCCTCAACAAACTCTTAACAGAGTCTATGCAAAATTTGGCTCTAAATGTTATTTTCTTACTTTATTTCTAAATGGAAAAATTTGGATTTTGTGGAACGATCTGAAGTCTCGCTTAAGTGAATATATACAGACTCTTGGCTACCCCATTTGGCCAATTATCACCTCTTCTTGGCTCACATACATAGGAGGTATCCAGTAATCTTCTTGAACTGGATGGGGCCTACCAGAGCAATCCTTTCATCTTCTAAAGTAATTAAATTAACCTGGAAGCACTCAGTTTCATATTAGGATAGAAAAGAATAATACTACATGCTTTCCTTTGAGGGGAAGATGAACTAAAAGAGCACATTAAAACTATTAAATAGAAAATGAACCCAAGGTGATATTAACACCTAATACAGTAGTCTGTTTTTTAGAGAACTTGCTGAGTGATTTTGAACATTTATTCTAATATAGACTCGTTAGTAATTTTTGACGTAATTTCATTTCTCCTAAAACGCAGACAGACAGACACTTTGCTGTGCCTTTTTTTTTAGCATCTGCTCCTGTCTAATCCTCCATAAACAGTCTTAAAGAACTGCAAAAAACTGGCCAATTTAATGACATGTGCAAGGCAGTTACTGTCTGACCATCTTAACACATCTTTTCTGAACTAGTCCTTCGGGCGAGTCTGCCCTCGGTTTTAGCTTATCATTTTTGAAGTTGTCCATTCTAAACGTGGAGAGCCTTCAGCAAGCAATGGCTGCAGAAGAAGGTCTTCTACTTTTGGACAAACTAAAGATAAAAGATACCCAGATGGTTGTGAGCATCGTACAACTACACACCATAGTTGAGTGTAGAACAAAAAACCAGGCAAATTGCTTTTGAACTAGACACCTTGATCTTGGGCTTCCTCTGTTTCCATCTCCCCATCTCTACTCTCTGAAGCCCTCATCCAAAGACCCAACATCATGCTCCAGCTCCTCCCAGGTCTGTTCTTATTCTCCAAGTGTCCATTCACTGAAGCCACCTGCTCCTCCTCTTCCGTTCTCTGAAATGTTTCCATGATAATTAGGTGTTTGGAAGAAAAGTCATTGGCTTCAACTACAACTGCAAACCGAGGGGGGGGTGGCCTTGTCTTAAGTGTTCTCGTCCTTCATTGTACTTCCAGCTTGATTATTGGATCTGTGTTGAACAAGCCACTGAAAATCAGTCTTAAGGTCATTGTCATTTCATTTTTATCACAAGCTCTTCAATGAGAAACAATATTCAGTGGAATTGTTTGAAGGACACAGAGTCCATCACTGTCTAAAACTCTGGAGGCCTAGTGTTTAGGAGCAAGTGCTTTGGAGTTCAACAGATCTGAATTCACATTTCTACTGCTTATGAGTTATAGGACCTAAACTCTTGTCTGTTTCCTCCTTTGTAACCCAGGGATAAATAATAACCATACCTTCTTCAGAGCTGATATGAGGATTAAAGGAATAGTGCTTCCTCATGTCTGCATCAGTAGATGTTAACTCTTTTGGTTATTGCTGTTGTTAATACTCATGGATCAAGACACATCTGTATGGGTTTAGGTATCTGGTGGAGCCCAGTCTCCCCTGATTCCCCTGGATTATTTTATTGAATGTCGCTGTGGTGCGAGACTTAGTTTCCAGGGAAGGTTAGTCTAAGAAGCATCTCTTTACCACCCACGGTAGCATTTCCTATAAGGACACCGCCAGGAGCACTCTTTATCACTTTCCAACAATGTTCCTTTTTATGGGGACCTCCAGGAAAATTCAGGGTCTAGTGTCAGTGCCAAGCAGAGACGTTCTCTTGAGCATTTATTTTAAGCTCATGGACAGTAAATTATATAACTGACTGAGTTTCCCTTTTTGAGTTGGCTGCTAGAAAGCTTAGAGCCAAATGTATGGCTCATTTGTTGGCAGTGCATCAATTATTATGGGATGCATTTTGTGTCCCTGTCTTTATTATTCTGTTTTTTCTTTTAGTCCTTCTTCTCTTTCATGCAAATTAAATGTTACTTTAAAATTTATTCTTGTAAATTGCCTAAAATTATTTCTGAAGCAAGATGAGTAATGCATAGGTAGAAAAATAGATACAGATGTATAAACTAAGGCTTTCAATAATTTAACCTGTGTAAATGGCTTGTAGCTTGTATATTTAAAAGATGTTTAACTTTTGTAAGAAGATACTTGTTATAGAAAAAGAATTTTCCAATGGGTAAAATTTCAGATTTTGCATGAAAGAGAAAGGAATTGGTTCAAGGATGGGAATGTTTTGCTGGAATATAAGTTTGATTTGGGAAACCAGTAGGGGAGCCACTGAGCTCTTGGTGGAGAAGTGTCTTGTATGATTGGATTAGTTAATTAACTTAATCATTGTGTACAACCCCAGGGTCAGTTTATAAAAAGAATTTTTAACCTTTCATAGAGAGCATAGGACGACTGTGGGCTCAGGAGTCAAACTCCTGGATAGAAATCCTGGCTCTGCCATTTCCTTGGGCAATTTACTTAACTTCATTGTTCCTCAATTTCTTTGTTTATAAAATGGAGATCAAACTAGTACTTACCTCATAGGGTTCTCAGGGAAATCAAAGGATAATATACACGTACCAAGAGTTTAGAATAGTGACTGGCATTTGGTAGGAGTCAATGCATATTAACTATTATTCTTCTTTATCTTTTCCATTGGAGCCCAAGGATTTTCAAAAAGATGCCACTTGTCAGTTTTGTAAATGTATCGCATAGTAGGGCTGGTCAGAGAGTGGTGATGGCAATAAAATATATATGTGGTACAGAATTCCCAAATCTATCATGAGTGGTTCATGGCAACTTCAGAGAAAATGTGTGTTTTTCTTTCTTGGTCTTTCCAAACAAACAGGAAAGCAAAATAGCCTCTGTGAAATATTCTATCGTGTTAACATCATAGATTTGTTCAGGAAACATGACACCATGAATAGTGTGTCTTGCCTTTTTCCACCCAACGGTCAGTGTTTTCTTTCTTATATACATGTTCTATTTCCTTAGATCTATAATGAGTGAAAGGAATTGATTGATCAAATCTATTTTCTGAAAAAATAGTGTTGTATGGAAAAATTTAACGTGTAAATGCTCTTGTCCATTCTCCTTCCTCAATTCCTCTGCCTCCCAATATAAAGAGAATGTGTTTGGCCTATTCAGTGTTGAAAGAGAGTAAAAAGCTACAGAAATTAAGCAGATCTGCCAAATATAAGGCTGGGGGATGCAGGTTGAGGGAGAGAAAATAAGGAAACTGAGGGCCTGGGAAGGGAATTTTCTGATGTTTCTGTTTGTGTCAGAAATTGAAGAAAGAAAGCAATCTTGAGAAAGTAAAACAGAGCTGGAGGAATCAGGCTCCCTGACTTCAGACTATACTACAAAGCTACAGTAATCAAGACAGTATAGTACTGGCACAGAAACAGAAATATAGATCAATGGAACAGGATAGAAAGCCCAGAGATAAACCCATGCACATATGGTCACCTTATCTTTGATAAAGGAGGCAAGAATATACAGTGGAGAAAAGACAGCCTCTTCAATAAGTGGAGCCAGGAAAACTGGACAGCTACATGTAAAAGAATGAAATTAGAACACTCCCTAACACAATACACAAAAACAAACTCAAAATGGATTAAAGACCTAAATGTAAGGCCAGACACCATCAAACTCTGAGAGGAAAACATAGGCAGAACACTCTATGACATAAATCACAGCAAGATCCTTTTTGACCCAATTCCTAGAGAAATGGAAATAAAAACACAAATAAACAAATGGGACCTAATGAAACTTAAAAGCTTTTGCACAGCAAAGGAAACCATAAACAAGATCAAAAGACAACCCTCAGAATGGGAGAAAATATTTGCAAATGAAGCAACTGACAAAGGATTAATCTCCAAAATTCACAAGCAGCTCATGCAGCTCAATATCAAAAACACAAACAACCCAATCCAAAAATGGGCAGAAGACCTAAATAGACATTTCTCCAAAGAAGATATACAAATTGCCAACAGACACATGAAAGACTGCTCAACATCATTACTCATTAGAGAAATGCAAATCAAAACTACAATGAGATATCATCTCACACCAGTCAGAATGGCCATCATCAAAAAATCTACAAACAACAAGTGCTGGAGAGGGTGTGGAGAAAAAGGAACACTCTTGCACTGTTGGTGGGATAGTAAATTGATACAGCCACTATGGAGAACAGTATGGACGTTCTGTTCCTTAAAAAACTAAAAATAGAACTACCATACGACCCAGCAATCCCACTCCTGGGCATATAACCTGAGAAAACCATAATTCAAAAAGAGTCATGTACCAAAATGTTCATTGCAGCTCTATTTACAATAGCCAGGACATGGAAGCAACCTAAGTGTCCATCGACAGATGAATGGATAAAGAAGATGTGGCACATATATACAATGGAATATTACTCAGCCATAAAAAGGAACGAAACTGAGTTATTTGTAGTGAGGTGGATGGACCTAGAGACTGTCATACAGAGTGAAGTAAGTCAGAAAGAGAAAAACCAATACCATACCCTAACACATATATATGGAATCTAAAAAAAAAAAAGAAAAAAAGGTCATGAAGAACCTAGGGGCAAGATGGGAATAAAGATGCAGACCTACTAGAGAATGGACTTGAGGGCACGGGGAGGGGGAAGGGGAAGCTGGGACGAAGTGAGAGAGTGGCATGGACATATATACACTACCAAACGTAAAATAGATAGCTAGTGGGAAGCAGCCGCATAGCACAGGGAGATCAGCTCAGTGCTTTGTGACCACCTAGAGGGGTGGGATAGGGAGGGTGGGAGGGAGGGAAATGCAAGAGGGAAGAGATATGGGGACATATGTATATGTATAACTGATTCACTTTGTTATAAAGCAGAAACTGACACACCATTGTAAAGCAATTATACTCCAATAAAGATGTTAAAAAAAAAAAAGAAATTGAAGGCAGGCTCGCCAGTGGCTTAGGGTAGAAGGGAATTGGGGAGGGAGGGAGGGAAAGGGATTTTTGAGAAATGTTGCTGGGGGTTATAAGATTCTCTCTTATGTTCTTTGAGCTATGCAATGAAAGATTGGCTTTTGATGTTCATTTACTTTTTGTTGTTGGACTGCACTTCATTCAATATGACTGAGCTATGAGCAACCTGGGATTTATTAGGGCTACATAGTTTTCTGACAGTCTTGCACCATGTATACTCTAACTCTGTAACACAAAATATGGTTTAAACTTGTCATTTAAGTTCAGTACACATTTCATGATTATTATTCATTTTTAAAGTATGGCTTGATCGCCCCAATTACATTGCATGTAGTTATTTTATTTACTTCCGCTCCTCTCTGTATAATGGGTAGAATAAATAAATGATGATAGTGTCCTTACTGGGAAGAAATGTGTCATTGTTGGTCTGAAAGACAATAACAACAAAAACAAACAAACAAAAAGAACAGTGCATAAGAAGAGAACCCAGACACCTTGGTGAGAAATAAAGAGAGAAGACTTTTAATCTATGGAAACTGAAATAAAATACAGTGGTGCATTTTGGTGGTAAAGGAGTCGAGTTCAGTGGAAGTGCAAAGGACCAGATAGAGATTCTGCTCAGGATGCTAAGGAGAGAAATAAGGACTGGCCAAGAAGAGAAGCAAATTGGAAGTGACATGAAAATAAAGATGTATCACGGATTGTGCTACAGGAAACTGAACGTCACAATGGATGGCAGCATCCAGAATGGAAAGAATTGGGGAACATGTGTCTTTTCCATCGGGTTTCTTTTTCTGTTTTCTGTACTTACCTGTTTTTATTGCCTAAATATCTCGTAGGTTCTCCACTCGCCTTACCTTCCACCTCCACCCCTTGTACAAGGTGCCGTCAGCTTTCACTTGCATAGTTATAACAGCTTCCTAGCTGGTCTCCCTGTTCCTTCTCTGGCCATCTTCCCATCTAGTTTCAGCTCCATTACCAGGGTGTGTTTTAAATGATGCAAACTTGATCATGCCTCTTGACTATATGAATGGAATCCCACCACTCGTAATGTAAAGATAAGAATCCTCAGCTCAGTCCTCCGGATCTGGCAGTCATCTGCCTTTCTATCTTCATTTTGTCCCACTCTCCCTCTTCCTTTGTCCTCCAGCTGTTTAAATGCAGCATTCTCCCTTCTGACAAAAAGACCTTTGTAAGTGATGATCCTTCCATGGGCAGGGCTGTTCTGTTCCCTGTCCCTGCCTCAGCCCCCCTCCACTTGGTTAACTCCTTCCCAGCCTTCAGACCTCAACTCAGCTGCTCTTCAGGGAAGCTTTTTCTGCCTCCTGTGATTCTGGAAGATGTCCGCTTGCTCTACATTTTCACAGTATTCTGTACTTTCAAAGAACTTAACCAGTGTGTAATTATATGTTTATTCGATTATTGATTCAACTTGTCTTTTCCCCTCCCTGTCATCAAGAAGCATGGTTACTTCACTGGTCCTTTTATCACTAAGACCTGGCAGACACTTGCATGTGGTGAATAGAGCTCAATTGATATTGTTGGCCTAATGGGTGAATGTAGATGCTTGGTCCTTTTTGTTGTTTTTGTTTTTACTGAAATTAGTGGATAAACTATATGGGAAAAGGATCTGAAAAAGAATATATATGGGGAGCGGAGTCAAGATGGTGGTGTGGGAAGACACCGAATTAGTGTCTCCCCACAAATAGGGCACCTGCCGGCCGCTGGTGGGGGACCCTGAGGCCAAGGAGATGGGAGGAACCCCCAAGTGAACCAGTAGAATGTGGGGGGATTGAGGGGGGATGAGAAATGGAGGCCAGACAGGATTGGCGCTGCTGAGGCCAGGGGAGACCAGGAGAGGCTGGCGGGAGGGACCCTCCAGGAAGAGCGGGAGAGGAGTGGAGGGCGTTCCCCTGGCCCACGCAGGCCTGGGGAGCCTGCTGAGCTCCCAGGCCGGTACCCCCTCTCCAAAGCCCCCTCCAGGCTGTGTGTGTCCTTGAGGGCACAGGAGGGAGGCAGGGGAGATCAGGAGTGGCAGGCAGGAGGGGCCATCCGGGAGGAGTGGGTGAGGAGTGGAGGGTGATTGCCCCGCCCACTGGGGCCCAGGGAGGCTGCTGAGTTCCCAGGCCGATCCCCTGCCCTCCAAAGCCTTCTCCAGGCCGTGTGGGTCCTTGGGGGCATAGGAGGGAGGCCGGGGGCATCAGGAGAGGCAGGTGGGAGGAGCCATTTGGGAGGAGAGGAGGGCGTTTGCTCCGCCCACTTGGGCCCAGGACGCCTGCTGAGCTCCCAGGCGGGTGCCCTGCCCTCCAAGGCCCCCTATCCCCCTGGCTGCATTGGTCCTGGGGGCAAAGGAGGGAGGCCCGGGAGATCAGGAGAGGCAGGCAGGAGGGGCCCTCCAGGACTGGAGGAGCAGAAGAGGAGAGGAGGGCGTTTGCCCCGCCCACTGGAGCCTAGGAAGCCTGCTGGGCTCCCAGCTGAGGTCCCCTGCCCTCTGAGACCAGGGGTGGGGGGTCACGCCTGGGCCCCTTCTGTTCCTTGAGCCTAAGCCCCACCCCCCACAGCCCCCGGGCCTTTTCCAGCCCTGTGGGTCCTGAGCATAGATCCCACCCACTGCCCAAACCTCACCCTTGCTTAGGCCCTGCCCTCCCCAGCCAAGGCCTTTTCCCCCTTTTTTTTCTTTCCTTCTTTTTTTTTTTCTTTTCCCTCCTCTTTTTTATTATTGTGGTACTGATGTACCTCCGGTTGTTGATTTATCTATATTTTTATTTTTATATTCTTTCTAACATATCTGTTAGTTTCCTAGTCTAATTTTATTTTTTACTTTGTTATTGTTCTCTTTTTCTTTCTTTCTTTTTTTTTTTTTGCCACCCCATGCGGCTTGCAGGATCTTGGTTCACGAGCCTAGGGTCGGGCCAAATCTCCTGCATTGGGGGCTCCAAGTCTGAACCACTGGACTAACAGAGAACCTCAGAACCCAGGGAATATTCATCAGAGTGAGGTCTCAACGGAGGTCCTCATCTCAGCACCAAGACCCAGATCTACCCAACAGCCTACAGACTCCAGTGTTGGAAGCCTCAGGCCAAACAACCAGTAAGACAGGAACACAATCCCACTCATAAGAAAAAAAAAAAATGAGATGGCAAAAAAATATGTCACAGATGAAGGAACAAGATAAAAACCTACAAGACCAAATAAATGAAGAGGAAATAGGCAATCTACCTGAAAAAGAATTCAGAGTAATGATAGTAAAGATGATCCAGAATCTCGGAAATAGAATGGAGGCACGAATTGAGAAAGTACAAGAAATGTTTAACAAAGATCTAGAAGAACTACAGAACAAAGAAACAGAGATGAACAACACAATAACTGAAATCAAAACTACACTGGAAGGAATCAATAACAGAATAACTGAGGCAGAAGAACGAATAAGTGAGCTGGAAGACAAAATGGTGGAAATAACTGCTGAGGAGCAGAATAAAGAAAAAGGAATAAAAAGAATTGAAGACAGTCTTAGAGACCTCTGGGACAACACAAAATGCACCAACATTCAAATTATAGGGGTCCCAGAAGAAGAAGAGAAATAGAAAGGGTCTGAGAAAATATTTGAAGGGATTATAGTCAAAAACTTCCCTAACATGGGAAAGGAAACAGTCACCCAAGTCCAGGAAGCACAGAGAGTCCCATACAGTATAAACCCTAGGAAAAACACACCAAGACACATATTAATCAAACTAACAAAAATTAAATTCAAAGAAAAAATATTAAAAACAGCAAGGGAAAAACAAAAAATAACATACAAAGGAATCCCCATAAGGTTATCAGCTGATTTTTCAGCAGAAACTCTGCAGGCCAGAAGAGGGTGGCAGAATATACTTAAAGTGATGAAAGAGAAAAACTTAAAACCAAGATTACTCTACCCAGCAAGGATCTCATTCAGATTTGATGAAGAAATCAAAAGCTTTTCAGACAAACAAAAGCTAAGAGAATTCAGCACCACCAAACCAGCTTTACAGCAAATGCTAAAGGAACTTCTCTAGGCGGGAAACACAAGAAAAAGACCCACAAAAACAAACCCAAAACAATTGAGAAAATGGTAATAGGAACATACATATTGATAATAACCTTGAATGTAAATGGATTAAATGCCCCAACCAAAAGACACAGACTGGCTGAATGGATACAAAAACAAGACCCATATATATGCTGTCTACAAGAGACCCACTTCAGACCTAGGGACACATACAGACTGAATGTGAAGGGATGGAAAAAGATATTCCACGCAAATGGAAATCAAAAGAAAGCTGGAGTAGCAATACTCGTATCAGATAAAATAGACTAAAATAAAGATTGTTACAAGAGATAAGGAGGAACACTACATAATGGTCAAAGGATCAATCCAAGAAGAAGATATAACAATTGTAAATATTTATGCACCCAACACAGGAGCACCTCAATACATAACGCAAATGTTAACAACCAGGAAAGGAGAAATCGACAGTAACACAATACTAGTAGGGGACTTTAACACCCCACTTACACCAATGGACAGATCATCCAAAGAGAAAATAAATAAGGAAACACAAGCTTTAAATGACACAAGAGACCAGATAGATTTAATTGATGTTTATAGAACATTCCACCCAAAAGTGGCAGAATACACTTTCTTCTCAAGTGCACATGGGACATTCTCAAGGATTGATCACATCTTGGGGCACAAATCAGCCTCAGAAAATTTAAGAAAATTGAAATTGTATCAAGCATCTTTTCTGACCGCAACACTATGGGATTGGAAATCAATTGCAGGAAAAAAACTGTAAAAAACATAAATACATGGAGGCTAAACTGTGTGCTACTAAATAACCAAGAGATCACTGAAGAAATAAAAAAAATACATAGAAACAAATGACAATGAAAACACAACGACCCAAAACCTATGGGATAGAGCAAAAGCAGTTCTAAGAAGGAAGTTTATAGCAATTCAATCTCACCTCAAGCAACAAGACAAATTTTAAGTAAATAATCTAACCCTACACTTAAAACAACTAGAGAAAGAAGAACAAAGAAAACCCAAAGTCAGTAGAAGGAAAGAAATCATAAAGATCAGAGCAGAAATAAATGAAATAGAAACAAAGAAAATAATAGCAAAGATCAATAAAGCTAAAAGCTGGTTCTGAGAAGATAAACAAAATTGATAAACCCTTAGCAAGACTCATCAAGAAAAAAAGGGAGAGGATGCAAATCAATAAACTTAGAAACAAAAAAGGAGAAATCACAACTGAGACTGCAGAAATACAAAGGACTGTAAGAGACTACTACAAACAACTATATGCCAATAAAATGGACAACCACGAAGAAATGGACAAATTCTTGGAAAGGTACAATTTTCCAAGACTGAACCAGGAAGAATTAGAAAATATAAACAGACCTATCACAAGTAATGAAATTGAAACCGTAACTAATAATCTTCCAACAAACAAAAGTCCAGGACCCGATGGCTTCACAGGCGAATTCTATCAAACATTTAGAGAAGAGCTAACACCAATCCTTCTCAAACTCTTCCAAAAAATTGCAGAGAGAGAAACACTCCCAAACTCATTCTCTGAAGCCACCATCACCCTGATACCAAAACCAGAAAAAGATACCACAAAAAAAGAAAATTTTAGACCGGTATCTCTGATGAACATAGATGCGAAAATCCTCAACAAAATACTAGCAAACAGAATCCAGCAGCACATTAAAAGGATCATACACCATGATCAAGTGGGATTTATCCCAGGAATGCAAGGATTCTTCAATATACGCAAATCAATCAATGTGGTACACCACATTAACAAATAAGGAATGAAAGCCATATGATCATCTCAGTAGATGCAGAGAAAGCTTTTGACAGAATTCAACACCAATCTGTGATAAAAACTCTCCAGAAAATGGGCATAGAGGGAACCTACCTCAACATAATAAAGGCTATATATGACAAACCCACAGCAAGCATCATACTCAATGAAGAAAAACTGAAAGCATTTCCACTAAGATCAGGAACAAGACAAGGATGTCCACTCTTGCCACTTTTATTCAACATTGTTTTAGAAGTCCTAGCCACATCAATCAGAGAAGAAAAAGAAATAAAAGGAATACAAATTGGAAAAGAAGAAGTAAAACTGTCACTGTTTGCAGATGACATGATACTATACATAGAAAATGCTAAAGATGCCACCAGAAAACTACTAGAACTAATCAATGAATTTGGTAAGGTTGCAGGATACAAAATTAGTGCACAGAAATCTCTGGCATTCCTGTACACCAACAACGAAAAATCAGAAAAAGAAATTAAGGAAAGTCTCCCATTTACCATAGCAACAAAAAGAATAAAATACCTAGGAATAAACCTGCCTAAGGAGGCGGAAGACTTGTACTCAGAAAACTATAAAACACTGATGAAAGAAATCAAAGATGACATAAAAAGATGGAGAAATATACCATGTTCTTGGATTGGAAGAATCAATATTGTGAAAATGACTGTACTACCCGAAGCAATCTACAGATTCAGTATAATCCCTATCAAACTACCAATGGCATTCTTCACAGCATTAGCACAAAAAATTTTAAAATTCGTATGGAAACACAAAAGACCGCAAATAGCCAAAGCAATATTGAGGAAGAAAAATGGAGGTGGAGGAATCAGGCTCCCTAACTTCAAACTATACCACAAAGCTACAGTAATCAAGACAGTATGGTACTGGCACAAAAACAGAAATATAGATCAATGGTACATGATAGAATGCCCAGAGATAAACCCACGCACATATGGTCACCTAGTTTATGTCAAAGGAGGTAAGAACATACAATGGAGAAGAGACAGCCTCTTCAATAAGTAGTGCTGGGAAAACTGGACAGCTACATGTAAAAGAATGAAATTAGAACACTCCCTAACACCATGCGCAAAATAAACTCAAAATGGATTAAATACCAAAATGTAAGGCCAGACACTATAAAACTCTTAGAGGAAAACATAGGAAAAACACTCTTTGACATAAACCACAGCAAGATCTTTTTTGACCCACCTCCTAGAGTAACGCAAATAAAAACATAAATAAACAAATGGGACTTAATTAAACTTAAAAGCTTTTGCACAGCAAAGGAAACCATAAGCAAGACAAAAAGACATCCCTCAGAATGGCAGAAAATATTTGCAAATGAAGCAACTGACAAAGGATTAATCTCCAAAATTTACAAGCAGCTCATGCAGCTGAATATCAAAAAAACAAACAACCCAATCCAAAAATGGGCAGAAGACCTAAATAGACATTTCTCCAAAGAAGTTATACAGATTGCCAACAAACACATGAAAGGATGCTCAACATCACTAATTATTAGAGAAATGCAAATCAAAACTGCAATGAGGTATCACCTCACACCAGTCAGAATGGCCATTATCAAAAAATCTGGAAACAGTAAATGCTGGAAGGGGTGTGGTGAAAAGGGAACCCTCTTGCACTGTTGGTGGAAATGTAAATTGATACAACCACTATGGAAAACAGTATGGAGGTTCCTTAAAAAACTAAAAATAGAACTACCATATGACCCAGCAATCCCACTACTGGGCATATACCCTGAGAAAACCATAATTCAAAAAGAGACATGTACCCCAATGTTCATTGCAGGACTGTTTACAATAGCCAGGACATGGAACCACCCTAAATGTCCATCGACAGATGAATGGATAAAGAAGATGTGGCACATATATACAATGGAATATTACTCAGCCATAAAAAGAAACGAAACTGAGTTATTTGTAGCGAGGTGGATCAACCTAGAGTCTGTCATACAGAGTGAAGCAAGTCAGAAAGAGAAAGACAAATACCGTATGCTAACACATATATATGGAATCTTAAAAAAAAAAAAAGGTTCTGATGAACCTACTTGCAGGGCAATCATAAAGATGTAGATGTAGAGAATGGACTTGAGGACACAGAGTGGGAGGGGTAAGCTGGGCGAAGTGAGAGTAGCATCAACATATATACACTACTGAATGTAAAATAGATAGCTAGTGGGAAGCAGCTGCGTAGCACAGGGAGATCAGCTCGGTGCTTTGTGATGACTTAGCAGGGTGGGATAGGGAGGGTGGGAGGGAGGCTCAAGAGAGAGGGGATGTGGGGATATATGTATACATTTGGCTGATGCACTTTATTGTACAACAGAAACTAACACAGTATTGTAAAGCAGTTACACTCCAATAAAGATCTATTAAAAAATAACATATATGTATACATACATATATATACACATGTGTATAAATATATATACACATGTATATATCAATATATGTATATATACATATATATCTGAATCACTTTGCTATGTACCTGAAACTAACACAACGTTGTAAATCAACTACACTTCAATAAAAATAAATAACTTTTTAAAACTTTTTTAAAAATTAAAAATTAAAAAAAGAGAAAAAAATGAGTGGAGAAGTTGTTTTTGGTGCACTTAAGAACACTAGGCTCTGCATGGGTGCAGTTATAACAACATACTCTGAAGAAAGAGTTCAGTGAGTAGGTATATGGGCTGCAGTGTCTGTGAGAGGAGGGCCTCTCATTTCCTGAAACCACAGCCCCCCAAAGAACTGTAAGCCCTCGGGCAGCATCAGCCCTGACAAGAGACCTTCAGCTGCTCTACCAAAGGTTTCTCTAGATACAGTTTAATTCTTTGTCATCAAAGACTGCTCCAAGGAAGTGCTTTATCCTGTTCAACACCCTCTGTGTACTTTATCCCTCATAAGTACTAGTAATGTAGAAAGTGAGTAGTAAATAAACTTGAATTCTCATCCTTTATAAAGATGGCCCAGAAATAAATCTCTTGGGACTTTTAAAATGCCTGACATTGAGATCATAGGCATTTCTCTGTAATTATATTGAACGTGTTGCTTGTGTTATTCTACCTCTTGTTGTCACTTTGTAATATTTTACGTTTAATATATCTCGCGTGTTAACAACCTAGCAAATTTAACAGTTCATTAGGTTTCCGATTTGGCTACATGAACCAAACAGCTAGTTTTATTGACTTGATTTGATTTCATTATTGAGTAGACAGACATTTATTTCAGACAACTATAGAAGTTCAATAACTTCAAATTTCTCACTAATAGAGAACAATTGACTAGTTTTTACAAACAAACAGTATGGAGTTGTGTTTTTTTTTCCTATTTCTTAATACAGCCACGGAAATTTTCACATTTAAAGGCTTCAGTGGTTCTGTGTGTCCTTCAAGATAAAGTCTGAACTCTGTGCTGTGACGTTCAAGGAGCTTCACGGTGTAGTCCCAGCCTGTTCTCCTGTCCCTCCCCTGGCTTCCTGTCACTTTTTCCTGCTCCTACTTCCCCAGCCTCCTCCACGATCTTAGAGCCTGTGAATTAAGCATTCATTCCAGAAACGCTTTGAGGTACTTTTTTTTCTTTTTTAATAAATTTATTTATTTGTTTATTTATTTTTGGCTGTGTTTGGTCTTCATTGCTGTGCACGGGCTTTCTCTAGTTGGGGCGAGTGGGGGCTACTCTTCGTTGTGGTGCGCGGGCTTCTCATTGCAGTGGCTTCTCTTGTTGTGGAGCATGGGCTCTAGGCCCGCGGGCTCAGTAGTTGTGGCATGCAGGCTTCAGTAGTTGTGGCTCACGGGCTCTAGAGCACAGGCTCAGTAGTTGTGGCGCACGGGCTTAGTTGCTCCGCAGCATGTGGGATCTTCCCGGGCCAGGACTCGAACCTGTGTCCCCTGTGTTGGCAGGCGGATTCTTAACCACTGCGCCACCAGGGAAGTCCCATGAGGTACTTTTAAATACAGGTTTAGCTTCTATAACTGGCGTCGGACTCAAAGTCACTTAAACAATACAGGCAGACCTCATTTTATTGCACTTCACAGATATGGCGTTTTTACAAATTGAAGGTTTGGGGCAACCCTGCAAGTCTGTTGGTGCCATTTTTCCAACAGCATTTGCTTTGTGTCTCAGTGTCACGTTTTGATAATTTTCACTTTATTTCAGACTTTTTCATTATTATTCAGTCTGTTATGGTGATGTATCATCAACGATCTTTGATGTTGCAACTCTGACTCACTGAAGGCTTAGATGTTGGTTAGCATTTTTTAGCAATAAAGTATTTTTCATTAAGGTACATACATTGCTTTTTAGACATAATGCTAGTGCACACTTAACAGACTACAGTGTAGTGTTAACATAACTTTTATATGCACTGGGAAACCAACAAACTCCTGGGACTGACTTTGCTGCCATATTCGTTTTATTGCGGTGATCTGGAAGCGAACCCCCAATATCTCTGAGGTCTGCCTGCATAGGAGTTTGTTTCTGTGTTATGTACTGTAGAGCACAGGGAACTGTACTCAGTGCTCTTTAATAACCTATATGGGAAAAGAATCTGAAAAAGAATAGATATATGTATATGTATAACTGAGTCACTTTGCTGTACGTTAGAAATTAACACAACATTGTAAATCAACTATACTTCAATTTAAAATTTTGATAAAAAATAATAAAATAAAACAAACGAAAACTAACCAAAAAAAAAGAAAGAAAAAGAAAATAGAGTCCAAATGTAAGCGATGTACAGCTGGCTTGGTAGCGGCACCGTCCTACCTGTACCTTGGTAGCAACACTGTGTCCTACAAGACACAGGCTCTTTCTGTCTTGTTGCTCTTTTCTCCTGAATATGCAGCATCCTTCAATATAGTCGGCTCTTCCAGTTGCCAGCAGTCTACCTCCACTCAAGCCAGTAAGAAAGGGAAGACGAGAAAGGGGAAAGAACATGACTAAGGTGTTGGTGTCACAAGGTGTCATTTCCGCTCCTATCCTGTTGAACGCATGTCGGTCACATGGCTGTACCAAGTTGCAAGGGAGGCTGAGATATTTCTCTAACTTAGCCCAGCAGCCCCAGGTCCATTTCTGTTACTCCAGATGAACTAGAGAATGTGTGATGAGGGGAGTCCGAATCTTTGTCATACCTACCATGTCTATGTTACTGTGCTAATTGCTAGGGATAGAGAGATGAATAAGGACTGGATTTGGGGGAGAATCCAGTATAGTTGGAGAGATTTGGGGTAAATCCCTGTTGTCTCAATGTATCATAGATAACTGAATCTATATACATTCTTCTTTACGTTCTATATAAACAGAATTTATTCTGTATTTAATCCGTATATAATCTTCTGTGCTTTTGCATTTTCTGCCCCCCCTTCCCTGGATTCTTTCTGCCCCCCATTTCCACTGGATGCAATTCTACCCACTCTGCAAAGAGTAGCCCAAGAGTTCCCACCTTTGCTAAGCCTTCAGCATTCCTTCCAGGAACAGGTAGGAGTTGTGTCATTAGTGTTCCCACAGTGCTCAGATGCTGTGTTCTCTTTCCTCTGTTTTGTTATCAGTGCTTGGAGGCAGGTATGGACTGTGTTTTATTCATGTCCTATCCCCAGCACCTAGGACAGTGCCAAAGCAAATAGAAGATGCTGGATAAATGTTTGCCAAATCAAATTAGTGCTTGGCCTCCTGTTGTGGATTCTGGAAAGGCAAAATGAATGGACTCTTTAATGAACTGGGGAACGCTCTCATATTGTGTATAATAATATCACAGTTGATAAGAAGTTAAGTGAATTCCAAATCAAATTCATAGAGGAGACCGTGTTTCCAATGCTTTCATCTTATTCTAACTTTGAGTTTGTTTTTATTTTTTATTTTTATTCAGTTATCCTAGTAAATGTCTTCTGGCTGAGGGTGATGAAGGGGCCTTAAGAAAAAGCTTGAATTTGAATGATATGTTCTCTTATATTAGTTGCTGTATGTCTCAGTAAAGTTGATTTCAAAAACCAAAGTGATATCCTGCTTACTAGAAATCAATCTTGTGTGGTCCAGGAAATGTTGAATTTTTTTCCAGGACTTACTTCAAAAGGCAATTTACAACCTGATTCAAAAATTTTATTTTACTTTGGGTTCCTGATGTAATCCCAAAAGGAACCTTACTGTTTGTCCATAGCCTATCCATGATTCCGTTTTGGATCTTCAACTATGTGGGAGATTAATCAGTATAGGATAAAAACCATAGAATTTTCACAGACTATTCCAATTATATGAATTACTAGATATTAGTAATATGATTGCTTATGTTACTTACAGACAAAGCACTTGACCATTTGGGCCTTAGTTCTTTTATTAGTCAGATAAGAACATTGAACTAAGGCAGGTTTTTTCACCTCAGCCTGTTAGGCTATGAATAATAATAAGAGTTGTTACTTTAAATCATAGGTTTTCAGGAAAGAATGGTAAAGTGCTGAGAATTAATGGGCTTGCACTTTGCATGCGCCTAAAGAACATAATGGTGTGTGATCTCAATCTGTGACATGAAATAGTTAAAATATCTTCTCAGGTGACAACAGTATATGGAATGACGTGGGCATGGGGACAAACGTGGATCAATAGCTGTGGCTATATAAACCATTGCTTATTAGAACGGTTGATACCATATAAATTAATAGTTTTATCCCCAAATGCCTTAATCATTCATCTTTTCAGGTGTGACATGTACAAGGCCTTTTAGAAAGAATGTTGCAATCAGCTCCCTCTCTGCAAACTGTGTCTTTAGAAAAAAGATGTAAAGTACAGCTTACAGCTTACAAGGAGTATTCATTTGTGAGATCTGGGGCTTGGAAAGCAGGCTTATTGAGTTTCTTGTATTAAACCAGAGGTGATATATTAGCTAATTAATTAATGAAGTCTGACTCAGATCAGATCTGCTTGCCGGAGTTATGTTTATTTAATGTGCTTTCACGTAGAAAATGAGTATTTGGCAGCGAGCAAAACTAAAAAGCACGCAAAAACCCGTGTAGCTGTAGTGGCTGGGTGAGTTGGGTCCTGAGGCCAGTCCTTCCTACAATTCATGTGAAACACGTACTGCAAGATGAAGCGTCTGACAATTTGGAGGCTGGTTCTGTAGTCCTAGGAATCCGGAGTGAATTAAAGTCTAGACTCTGTTATTTTTCAGAGGAAAGGGGGAGGAGGGAGAAATCACAGATCAGATATGGCCAAAGTGATACGGAGGCAAGACTGAAGCCAGGATCCTGTTGCCGGTCTGGGGAGGCTTCAAGGCAGTGATGGCAGAGCAGCTGCGTTCTCAGAGGGTTAGGAACAGCAGCAGGAGAAGGCCTCCTCTTGTCATAAAGCAGGAGACTGCCGGCTTGTGGAAGGCAAAGATGCTCTGCTCTTTGAAAATCTCCCCAGGTGAGAATGGCTACCGTCAAAACGTTGCCAGGAAACTCTAACGTTCCAGACCGTCACAACTGTATGTTAGCCATAGTCACTTCAGGAAAATAAATGATACTTTGGGTAGATTTCTGGTCAGTTTCTTCCCTGAAGCAGAAGAGATCGGATTCCCGCCCGAGCAAAGAAGAACAAAGTTTGGGCATGCCCGCAGGAACGGCGGTATCTTTAGAAACTACCTGGGAGGCAGAAGCTAAGTGTTGATTTGCCCGTGCCTCCTACCTGGGAGTGGAAGGTGGGAAGAAATGGACAGTGGGTCTGCTCAAAAGCGGAGGTACAGTGCAGCTTGGTGAAACCACACGCTGACTGCGTTCTGCACGACTCTTCATGCAGTGCTGTGGGCTGGTGCACCGGAGGCGAGCCCGGGTGTCCTATGTAAGTTTCTGTTGCCGTACGTTGCAGCTAGGGGCTGAAAATACTATTTGTGTCTGTCTGGTGCGTGGTGCCTCTTTCAGATGTTTTTAATCCCTGTGCTGGGGATCAGCCAGAGAATCAACCATGTGTACAACGAGTTTTCAAGCCACCTGAGATATCTGAGATTCTGAGTTTTTCCGGAGATGTTTTTTTAATGTATCTTTCGTGCGGTGTTACTTTGATAAGGTCGAAAATAACTTGCCCTGGGATCGCTTGGGAAGTGCATTGTCTCAGAGGTCTGTATCAGTTCAAACCAGTTGAGATTCTCTTTTACGTAGAGTCCTGTTTTCATCTTTGAATTATGGCATGAAAAGAATCTTTTTTAGGGAGAAATACCACGGAGTTTGTCAAATTAAAGATAGCCACAGAAGCTCCCTTTAAATGCTATTTTGAACAGCTTCAGAAAAATAGTAGATGGATGACACAGCTGTTGCAGTTACGCCAGCATTTACAGCAGCTTTATTGTTCTATGACTCTTTCACTGAAATAGCCCTTATTTCATGGACCTGCTGTGTTTTGCAAAATGGCTGTCTGAGTATTAAATTCTACAAGGCAGGCTTACACAAACACTGAAGTATCACTACTTAAAATGATTGGATGCTAATTGAAAGATGCCACGCAGTATGCTAGCTGACAAGCTCGGAGGAAACGCTCGCTTTATTTTCACCCTCCTTTTGCGTGTGGCTACTTGATTTTCAGGGAGTGATGTGAAAGGGAGCAAGAGGCTTATGCAGGCTGGACAAACTGCAGTGCTGAATTGCTTAACACTGATCTGAGATTCCTGGCTGCAAAACAAATAGAAAATCTGCAAAGAGAGCTAATCAGTACTTAAGGGTATAGTGTAGGGAAATCTGTGACCTTGGAAAACTGGCTACTACAAGAGATATATGTGACACTTCCAGGACAAACAAGGTCAAAATCTGATACAATCTACTTAATAAAGTTGGAGACCAGGAAGGTGGGAAGATGGGAAAGGGATAATTATATTCCTATCAAATCTTAAAGAGAATATTCAATTTTATTAAATAATTAAAAGCATAAAAAGCCCCATTAACTTACAGATTTTTGTAACGGTTATCTATTCAGGGTCATTTGTCTTTTGAATGCAACAGTTGACATGTGAGGAATAAATGTAGTAGTGAGGTAGCCAGCAAAGATTTTTAAAGACAACATCTGCAGAAATAGATATTTTTTTCAGTAGAAAAATTAATTGCTTTTTAATAGGATTTGAGAATAAGTATTAGAAAGTTTCTAAAGTCTAAAATTATCCACATAAAGAAAAATCTTAAATTAAAAATAGAAATCATTTGAAGTTTAAAATCCGTATTTTTATAGATTCATGAAGATTGACAATCCCATAGTTTCATATATTTCTGTTTATTCTTATATAATAAATTAGAGGAAATCTGTGGTTATGTCGCCTGCTGGCTAGAGGAATTCTGAAAGAAAGCCTCAAAGCAAGCAGTCTTTTTTTACCCAACTTATTTTTGTCCTTTTCCTGACATTGAACATGTAAACAAATAGAAGAGACAGCATAAACTGTATTTTCTGGAGTCTTGACTGAAGGGTTAGAAGATTTGATTCATCTGCTAATTCTCAAACTTTTTTACCCTGTGTTTTGGTGAAGGAACTACAAAACGTATAGCACAAATATACCTTAAAGATAAAAGAAATTCATATATCTTGGTCACTAGAAACAGATCTTCCTTTATTTTAGAACATTTATCTCTTGGGAACTCTAACCTGTAACCCACCTGCTGCTATTTTAGCCTCTTTTCTCTGGCAGTTTAATACATGGGTTGCAGTTTTCTTTATAGATAGTCAACCCAGTGCTGTAGTATGTTAAATCTGAAACATATTGCATATCCTTGGAGGAAAAGAACCTCTAAGTATATATCTGGCAATGAGAACTCTCATTTGCCTGCAAAGCAGACAACATGTGGAGTCTGGAAGCTGCTCGGTGAATAAACATGTGGACAACAGGGCAAAGGGCGCCCGAACCCATGTGTATCACAAGTGATGGGGGCCTTGTCCATTAAGTGGACTGTCTCGGTGTCCTTTCTCCAATTTGTTATCAATTTGATGCAGTGATAACTTAGATCAGGCTAGTACTAAATTCCAACTAAAGCTTAGGAATTGAAAGGGAGTATATATAAAGAAATATATATATGTACGAGGTATAATATATAATTCAGTTGGCACGGTGTATGTGTATGTGTAATCATCCACTAGTTCTTATATCTTTTTTTAGTACGACAGTTTTCTCAAGGATTCTTCCTAGTCTCACATGGTCTCTCAGAAAGAATATGAAAGTTCTGTGGGTTCCGAATAAAGTCGTGTACATATTCCGTAGTCCTTTTGTTTCTAGGTTTTTACCTTCCGCGGCTGTCACCTTTATTAGGCGCCCTCCCCTAACTCATGTCACGTTGCCTTCATATTCAGAAATTGTCCCATGAGCGCCCTGTAGGCTGTGACCCCTCTTGTTCTCTGTAAGATGCAATTCATAAGCCTCTCTTTTTGGCATTATTGAGGATTTGAACTCAAGAGCTAGTCTTCGTTATTTTATTTATACCAAACAATCATTGTTTTAGAACCCAGCTTCGCATCTTAGACATAATTCCTACTTTTATCTCAACTGTCCTGCTATTTTTATTTTATTAAATGACATGAAAATCTGTCAGCTGAATAAATACTCTTACACTTAAAAGGATATAGAAGCCTGATAAGTTCTGTGTGCATCTCTATGCAACACTGCTAAAATATTGACATTTGCATGCTTTGGGGGAGCAGAGATTGATACTAACTCTTTTGGGGTAAACTCTATTGAAGTATAGCACACATGCAGAAAAGTGCAGAAATCTTAAGTGTTGAGTTTGATGAAAGTTCTCAGAGTGAACAAGTTTGTGTAACCAACATGAAAATCAAGAAACCAAGCAATGTCAGAACTCTTATCCTACCTTCCACTCACCAATCAGCTCCCCCCTCATCCACGGTATCCCCAATTTGGCTTTTTCCTCTTTCTGAATTTTATACAAATGGACTCATTCCATATATATTCTTTTTTGTTCAGCTGATGTTGTTATCATTTTATTTATGAGATTAACCCATGTGGTTGCACGTAGTTATAGCTGTAGTCTGCTAACTCTCATGGCTGTATAGTATTCCATTATGTGACTAGACCGTAATTTAATTTTCCATACTGTTGAGATGCATTTGGGTAGTCTCCAGTCGGGAGCTATTGTAAATACTGCGGTTATAAATGTTTGTACCATGTTCTTTTATTGATGCTTACGTATGCATTTCTGTTAGATATAAAGCTAGGAATGAAATTGCCAAGTCACGGGGCTTATATATCAGCTTAAGTCAATACTGGGAAAGAGCTTTCCAAAGTGGTTCAGTCGATTTACACTCTCACCAGCAGTGCCTCACCAAAACTTGATGTTGTCTTTTACATTTTAGCCAGTCTGGTAAATGTGTACAAGTACCCCATGTATGGTTTGACTTGGTGTTTCTCTGATGACTATTGAAATCAAGTACCTTCTTTATATATTTATTGGCCAGTTGGATAGCCTCTTTGGTGAAGTACCTGTTTGAGTCTCTCTTTTTTTTTTTTTTTTTAATATATTCTGGAATTTTCATACAGTAGAGATTTTGAAGAATTTTCTTTTTAATATTTATTTATTTATTTATTTGGCTACGTCGGGTCTTAGTTGTGGCATGCAGAAGCTTCGTTGCAGCATGCAGGATCTTTCGTTGCAACGCACGGGCTCTAGAGTGCAGGCTCAGTAGTTGTGGCTCGTGGGCTCTAGAGCGCAGGCTCAGTAGTTGTGGTGCACGGGCTTAGTTGCCCCATGGCGTGTGGGATCTTAGTTCCCCAACCAGGGATCAAACCCGCGTTCCCTGCATTGGAAGGTGGTTTCTTAACCACTGGCCCACCAGGGAAGTCCCTGTTTGAGTCTCTTGATTCTTGTTCTGTTAGGTTCTTTGTCTTTTGAGGCTTTTTTGTTCAAAAAAGAACATACAAGGAAAAAAGGTATTGATGGTTAGCATAATAAAGTGACTAGAGACAAAATGGTATATACAGACATAATTAGAATGTGGAATCAGGCCAATCTAGGTTTCATTCTTGGTGTTTATTTACTGCATGATAGTGGGGAGTTGCTTTTTTTTTTTTTCTTAGTCTCACTTTCTCATCTGTATAATTGGGAAAATAGGGCAAGCTTGAAGGGTTTTTTTTGAGAGTTAAAACGAAGTGTTGACAAAAACAAACCAAAGAAAACAACAAAAAAACCCAAAAGTAAATAAAGTGAAATGTTGTGCTACAGCATTGTAAATCATTGTAGTTCAGTAAAAAATTTTTTTAAAAAACTGAAATGTTGTTTGTCAACCCCTACCAGATCATGAGATGGAGAAACTATAGGAAGAGAGCAGGAGGGGATCGTAGGGAGGAAAATGGTAGATAACTGCTCTTTTTAACGTGGAAGTATAGTTGATTTACAATATTATATTAGTTTCAGGCGTACAACATAGTGATTCAATATTTTTCTAGACTATACTTCATTTAAAGTTATTATAAAATATGGTCTATATTCCCTGTGCTAGACAATATATCCTTGTAGCTTATTTATTTTATACGTAGTAGTTTGTGCTCCTTAATCCCCTACTCTTTTATTTTCCCTCCCCCCTTCCCTCTCCCCGCTGGTAACCACTGGTTTGTTCTCTGTAAGTCTCTTTCTGCTTTGTTATATTCACTCGTTTCTTTCGTTTTTTAGATTCCGCATGTAAGTGATAACACATGGTATTTGTCTGTCTCTGTCTGACTTATTTCACTGAGCATAGCACCCTCCAGGTTCATCCACGTTGCTGCAAATGGCAACATTTCATGTCTGAGTAATATTCCATTGTACGTATGCATGTGTGTGTGTATACACACACACACACATATACGAACACACACACACACATATACACACACACACCACATGTTCTTTATCCATTACAAAATACTTCTAGGCCCATCGTGTCATTTGACGTTACAACAATGTTTAAGAGTACAAAAAAACAAGGCAAGTGATGATAACACAAGTTTATAGATGAGAAAACTTCAGACGAGAGAAGTAAACTGTATCACCACAGGCCACAGGATCTGATGGGGCCAAGCTGAGATTCAAACTGAAATTTATTTTTATTCCACATGCCATGTTTTGTGCATCTTGTTTGGAATGTAGTTCTAAGTTAAAATAATGGGATTATAATTACATTTAATTAATGCTAAATTTTTGTAGTGCTTTTGAGTATAAAACTCAATTATCATTGAACTTGAGAAGTATTGTACTAAAGTGCCAGTAATAGAGATTTCTGCTTAGCAGAATTGTAGGTAATATATTTTATGAATTATAGTTTTTTTCTCACAATTCATACTTTTTTCCAAATTATCATAATTGTCTTATTAGGGGAAATAAGTTTAAGCTATACACTTATTATACATGTTCTGGAAAATATATTTTTATGGCACAAGACTTTTTTTTTTTAATTAATTTATTTATTTTTGGCTGCGTTGGGTCTTTGTTGCTGCACGCGGGCTTTCTCTAGTTGTGGTGAGCAGGGGCTACTCTTTGTTGTGGTGAGTGTTCTTCTCATTGCGGTGGCTTCTCTTGTTGCGGAGCATGGGCTTCAGGCGTGCGGGCTTCAGTAGTTGTGGCACGTGGGCTCAGTAGTTGTGGCTCGCGGGCTCTAGAGCGCAGGCTCTGTAGTTGTGGCTCACGGGCTTAGCTGCTCCGCGGCATGTGGGATCTTCCCGGACCGGAGATCGAACCCGCGTCCCGTGCATTGGCAGGCAGATTCTTAACCACTGTGCCACCAGGGAAGTCCGGCACAAGACTTTTTAAAGAGTTTTGAGAGGCATCAATTTTGTTCCCCAACAGATAAAGGAATAAGGTTCATATGCATTAGTGGTTTTAATATAGGTATATATATATACATACGTATATATTACACCCATATTTATATATTATATACCTTAAATAACGTGGTGCTTTTCCAGACATGTCTTAAGATGTCCTTGAAGGGTACTATTTGGCTTTTAAGACCTGTGTCTTGAAAAGTCAAATTTATACATATTTTGCCTGGTCTACTCTTAAAGGTATTTTCTCAACATTTGGGACTGCATGTGTTTTTAATAGTTTTTAATCTTGGCCCTATTGAAATCCTTAATTCGATCCTTCAAATTTGTCAAGTGCCGTTAATTCTAAAAAAAAATTTAACTCATGTGCATCTTTCTAAGATGTGAAAATATCCTTAGACGGTAAATGCTTACATCAGAGCAGTAGACCACAGCTTCAGAAATGACGACCATGAGTATTTAAGATATTTCACAATAAAAATGCTACTTGACGACTTCATTTTTTTCAGAGCTTTAAATTTTGCTTTAATTATAAGCTTCAGCACATGAGGACATTTTATTAATAGAAAATGAGAAAGATGAGCAGGCCTGTTAGTGTTAAGGAGTACAGAGGGGGAAGATGAAGTTGAGTTAGCAGTTTGCAACCTCTGGGCGTGTACTGAAAATAAGCTTATTGATGAATTTTCAGAGACGTGGGACCCTCTAGTTGCTTTCGAGTGTTCTCAGCTCATCCCTTTATCACTCAATGCTTTTCTTCCCACTGGAGAGGCAGTTTTGTTTGTGTGCTTATTTTTAGGAAGATAGCATTTAAATTTTTTTTCAGTTTTTTTGAGGTATAATTGACAAATAAAATTATGAGATATTTAAAGTGTACCTCGTGATGATTTGATAAATGTCTACATCGTGAAAGTTTCCTTCCATCTAGTTAATAAACACATCATCCATCACATATTTATCTTCTTTCTTTTCTTTTTTTTTTTTTTTTTTTGATGAGAACATTCAAATTCCACTCTTTTTGGCAAATTTCAATTCTACAGTACAGTGTTATCAACTCACGTCACCATGTTATTCATTAGATCCACAGAGCTTATTCATCTTAGAGCTGAAAGCTTGTACCCTATTACCAACCTCTCCCTATTTCCCTCACTCCCCAGCCCCTGGCAACCACTTTACTATTCTCTGTTTCTGTGAGTTTGACTTTTTTTTTTTTCGATTACACATGTAAGTGATACCATATAGTATCTGTCTTTCTCTGTCTGACTTATTTCACTTAGCATAATGCCCTCAAGATCCAGCTATGTTGTCACAAATGGCAAGATTGCCTTCTTTCTCATGGCTGAATAATACTCTATTGTGTATATATATGTACCACATCTTAATTATCCAGTGGGGTGTGTGTGTACATAGATATTCCACATCTTTATCCATTCATCCATTGAGGGACACTTAGGCTGTTTCCTACCTTGCCTATTGTGAATAATTCTGCGATAAACATGGGAGCATGAAGATGTGGTTTAATACGTGTATGACAGACTGGAGCACGGGCACAGGCTCTGTACATTGTAGACCTTTGGGCAAGTCACTCCGTCACTCTGTGCCTCGATTTCCCTTTCTGTTAAATGAGGAATAACCACAGAACCTTACTCACAGGTTGGCCATATACATTCCATGGGTGAAACAATGAAAACACTTGGCTTATAGTACGTACTCAATTAAGTGTGAACTATTTTAATTATTGTTATTCCCATCTCCCTCTGCATCTGAGCACTACTTCTCCTGGGGTAAAAAAGTGGCTGAGAAAGAGCCATCGCTTTTGGAAGGATGAGTACATTGTTCTAAAGAAAGCTTCTGTAAAGTTTATTTAGTTACGAAGAGCTGTGATCGTCCTCCTCCCATCCATTCGTGCAGCAGTCACTCAGCGCCTGCTCTCTGCCCAGGGCTATCCTGAAAGTTCAAAATACAGAGAGGAATTGAACCCCTAATCCCCACCCTCAGGAAGGCCCAGCCTGATGCTGGAGATACATGCGTTTATGGGAATATTACAGTGTTTGACCTAACGAGAATATCCAACAGTAGGAAAACAACAAATGGCATACCACCTGTACCAGGGAATAATACCACACCGGCATTAAAGAGAAAGCTGGATCTTTACAGACCAACACAGAAGGAGGTCTACGTTCTGAGAATCTGTTACTTACAAATTAAGTTGCAGAGCATTGTATATAGTATAATCACTTACACTATCCATGTGTTTATTTCTTTATGGGTATTTGTGTATATGTCTATATGGGTGTTTAAGAAGACGCCTAGAAGTCTCTTCCAATGTATGGGCGTCTTACAGAAGTGGGCTTATCAAGGACCAGGTGGGATTTTACTGTTTATATCACTAGACATTTTTCAATAAGTATGTTGTATTTTTGTAATAGATATTGAATGTGGCAAATGCCTTTAAATTAATTTATCCCTCACTTTCTTCCAGAAAGGCTTATAAAATATAAATTAATGTACATAATGCACATCTTTGCTCGTTAGAAAGCACTCAACTTGAAATGCATGGAGGGAAAATAATCCAGAAATGGAGGAACCTGTTAGCTGAGGAGTTTTCATATGTACTCCAAGTACTTTGAAACAAGAAGGGTAGATTTTGGCTGGTTCTTTAGGCCTGTCCTTCAGGGGTGTGATGTGCACATGTGCTCAAATATGGGAGAGGGTGCTAATGCTTTGCTTTGCAGGCTAAGAACTGTTTCATGAAGGATGGTCACATCCTTTTGAATTCATTTGCACTCTGGCATGCCTTTCTTGTTAGCATATTTCCTAAGTAAATGAAGGTCTGAAGGGATGTATAAGGTCTGAGCAGAGGAACATAAATCATCTTAGGAGATATTTCCATTAATTTATGCTGGCCTGGTGAGTCATCTCCCTCCAGGCAAAATGGTCAAGAGAGTCAGATCCGTTGGTCATGGCCCTATCCAACTGTCTTGAACCATCTTTTTCTTCGCTTCTGTGTTGCCTCGTTTGCCTGTTTCCATATATCTCTTCTTATTCCTTCTCCTATGCATACGATATCTTCACTTTCTGATTTATATTGGTATTCCGTCAGGTAGTCAATTCTTAGAGAAGCCGATGAATACCAACATGCATCTGAGGAATGGTTAAAAGAAGGAAAACCTAAAGAAAAGTAGCCTTAGAAGAAATGGCCAAAATGACTGAAGGAAAACTGTTCGATGTCTATGCTGATGGCCCCTAAATCAGTATGTCCAGCTCAGATCCTTCCTGCAAGTTGCAGACCCATATAACCATGCAAAAGCCTTTCGATATCTTCATCTGGAAACACCACGGGCACTGCAGACACAACCAATGCAAGACTGAATTCAGTCGTCTTTGTCCTGGTCCTCCTCATCTCTGCTTCTTCCTTCCACTCTCCCACCAAAACCTGTGTCTACTTCCACCGTATTGGTCAGATTAAAAGGCGCCACTATCCTCCCAGTTGCCCAAGCCAGAAACGAATCATTGTCCTTTCTCTTGACTCTCAGATCCAATCACTCATCCCTTTCAATCACTTCTCCTTCAAGAGCTCTGGAATCTATACTCTTCTCTACTCCACCCAGCTTGACCCTAGTCGAGGCTCCAGTTATTTTCCTCCCAAATTGCTGCAGCAACCTCCTGAATGGTCTCCCTGTCCTAGTCTTCGTTCTGCAACAATCCTTTCTCCACATTGCAGCCGCCGTTGTGATTTTCCTCAAAGGCAATCATGTTATTTCCTTGCCTAAAATCCTCAGTGGATTCCCATTCTCTGAGAATATCAGGACAATCCAAGCAACATGGTACAAGGCCCTTCTTGATCAAGCCTTTGTTTGCCTCCTGGGCCTTAACCCTTAGCACCTTCACACTCTGAAGTCCCAGTGGCATTGACTGTCATTCACTTCCCAACACCTTTTGCCTCTCCTCCTCATAGAGTCTGTTCCCAAGTCCAGGTCAGGCATCCTTGCTCTTTTCCGACGGTAGCACTTCCTATACCTTCTCATAATTACTCCTTTACTTGTCTGCCCCCCTCCTTTGAACTCTACGTTCCCTTAGTTCCCTTTGCCTTGTTGCGTCCCTATTGTCCAGGAAGAATGCCTGGCCTTCGGCCAATGTTCAAGACATATTTGTTGAATAAATAAATAAATCGTGCTGGAGAAATATTATCAAATTCTTACTTTTCCATGAACACCCTTCTCTTCCCACTAGTCATTATAATATGCAATTTTAATTTTATATTTACATAAAGTTCATTATGTATGTGTATATGCGTGTGTAAACACACATATACATGCGCACGCACGCACACACAACAGGGTTTTGTGATATAAAGTTAGGTTCCTTGGTCTCTTCCATGTTTACAAAGCAGAAGGTAAATTTTGTTGCAAGAGTTTGAAACTATGCAATCATTTACTCTTTAGACTTCCCTTCATTGTTTAGATTAGATTCTGGATATTTCTTTTAAGGATCTAAAGCAAGAACCAGCTCATTTACCCATGGCAAGGACCTGCTCCAGTGCCGCAGAGACTTGAGCTTGATTTCAATGATGAAATTAACCCAAACCTACAAACTAGCTTCATTTAAAAACACAGGTTACCAGGAATTCCCTGGTGGTCCAGTGGTTAGGACTCTGTGCTTCCACTGCAGGAGGCATGGGTTCCATCCCTGGTCTGGGAACTAAGATCCTGTAAGCTCTGCAGATGAAAACAAAACAAACAAACAAACAAAAACCACTGGTTACCAAATAGGTAAATATGTTTTTTAAAATATTTTAAAAGTATCTTTAAGCACAGCCATTGAAAAATGAAAGTACCGCCATATTATTTTTTGAAGCCTTGAATTAAAGGCTTTAACAGCTCTATGTATTGAAAGCTGCCCTAACATCTTTCCCATATATAACTTAGGGGCACCTGTTTTAGGAGATGCCTCATTCCTCCTACATCCCCTGTCGAAGCTCAGGTAGCAGTGCTCTGATGCAGCCTTTTGTGTTGTTGGTTTAGAGACCTTCTATTGCCAGACGACCTTTCTGCTGAATAGATCTGCTTGCCACTGAGCGAGAGTCTTCTGTTTGTTCTCTTTCTTGGTATTACATTGAGATAACAGCCAGTTCTCTTCTGTTTGAATCATCAGAAGTAGGCTCAATTTTGTTTACTGGGTTTTTTTCCCGTTGCACTCTTTTTTTTTTTTTTTTAACATCTTTATTGGAGTATAATTGCTTTACAATGGTGTGTTAGTTTCTGCTTTATAACACAGTGAATCAGCTATACATATATGTATATCCCCATATCTCTTCCCTCTTGCGTCTCCCTCCCTCCCACCCTCCATATCCCACCTCTGTAGGTGCTCACAAAGCACCGAGCTGATCTCCCTGTGCAGCTGCTTCCCACTAGCTATCTATTTTACATTTGGTAGTGTATATATGTACATGCCACTCTCTCATTTTGTCCCAGTTTACCCTTCCCCCTCCCCGTGTTCTCAAGTCCATTCTCTAGTAGGTCCGCATCTTTATTCCCATCCTGCCCTTAGGTTCTTCATGACGATTTTTTTTTTTTTTTAGATTCCATATATATGTGTTAGCATACGGTATTTGTTTTTCTCCTTCTGAATTACTCCACTCTATATGACAGACGCTAGGTCCATCCACCTCACTACAAATGACTCAATTTCATTTCTTTTTATGGCTGAGTAATATTGCTTTGTATATATGTGCCACATCTTCTTTATCCATTCATCTGTCGATGGACACTTAGGTTGCTTCCATGTCCTGGCTATTGTAAATAGAGCTGCATTGAACATTGTGGTACATGATTCTTTTTGAATTATGGTTTTCTCAAGGTATATGCCCAGGAGTGGAATTGCAGCTTCGTACAGTAGTTCTATTTTTACTTTTCTAAGGAACCTCCATACTGTTCCCCATAGTGGCTATATCACTTTATATTCCCACTAACAGTGCAAGAGGGTTCCACACCCTCTCCAGCATTTATTGTTTGTAGATTTTTTGATGATGACCATTCTGACTGGTGTGACGTGATACCTCAATGGAGTTTTGATTTGCATTTCTCTAATTAGTAATGTTGAGCATCCTTACATGTGTTTGTTGGCAATCAGTACCTCTTCTTTGGAGAAATATCTGTTTAGGTCTTCTGCCCATATTTGGATTGGGTTTTTTGTTTTTTTGATATTGAGCTGCATGAACTGCTTGTAAATTTGGGAGATTAATGCTTTGTCAGTTGGTTAATTTGCAAATATTTTCTCCTATTCTAAGGGTTGTCTTTTCGTCTTGTTTATGGTTTCCTTTGCTGTGCAAAAGCTTTTAAGTTTCATTAGGTCCCATTTGTTTATTTTTGTTTTTATTTCCATTTCTCTAGGAGGTGGGTCCAAAAGGATCTTGCTGTGATTTATGTCATAGGGTATTCTGCCTATGTTTCCCTCTAACAGTTTTAGTGTCTGGCCTTACATTTAGGTCTTTCATCCATTTTGAGTTTATTTTTGTGTATGGTGTTAGGGAGTGTTGTAATTTCATTCTTTTACATGTAGCTGTCCAGTTTTCCCAGCACCACTTATTGAAGAGGCTGTCTTTTCCCCTTTGTTTATTCTTGCCTCCTTTATCAAAAATAAGGCGATTGTATGTGCATGGGTTTATCTCTGGGCTTTCTATCCTGTTCCATTGATCTATATTTCTATTTTTGTGCCAGTACCATACTGTGTTGATTACTATAGCTTTGTAGTATAGTCTGAAGTCAGGAAACCTGATTCTTCCAGCTCCGTTTTTCTTTCACAAGACTGCTTTGGCTATTCGGGATCTTTTATGTTTCCATACATATTGTGAAACTTTTTGTTCTAGTTCTGTGAAAAATACCATTGGTAATTTGATAGGGATTGCACTGAATCTGTAGATTGCTTTGGAGGAGAGTATAGTCATTTTCACAATGTTGATTCTTGCAATCCAAGAACATGGTATATCTCTCCATCTATTTGTATCATCTTTAATTTCTTTCATCATTGTCTTATAGTTTTCTGCATACAGGTCTTTTGTCTCTTAGGTAGGTTTATTCCTAGGTATTTTATTCTTTTTGTTGCAGTGGTAAATGGGAGTGTTTCCTTAATTTCACTTTCAGATTTTTCATCATTAGTGTATAGGATTGCAAGAGATTTCTGTGCATTAATTTTGTATCCTGCTACTTTACCAAATTCATTGATTAGCTCTAGTAGTTTTATGGTAGCATCTTTAGGATTCTCTATTTATAGTATCATGTCATCTGCAAACAGTGACAGCTTTACTTCTTCTTTTCTGATTTGGATTCTTTTATTTCTTCTTCTTCTCTGATTGCTGTGGCTAAAACTTCCAAAACAATGTTGAATAATACTGGTGAGAGTGGGCAACCTTGTCTTGTTCCTGATCTTAGTGGAAATGGTTTCAGTTTTTCACCATTGAGAACGATGTTGGCTGTGGGTTTGTCATATATGGCCTCTATTATGTTGAGGTAAGTTCCCTCTATGCCTACTTTCTGGAGGGTTTTTATCATAAATGGGTGTTGAATTTTGTCGAAAGCTTTTTCTGCATCTATTGAGATGAACATATGGTTTTTTTTCTTCAATTTGTTAATATGGTGTATCACATTGGTTTATTTGCATATACTGAAGAATCCTTGCACTCCTGGGATAAACCCCACTTGATCATGGTGTATGATCCTTTTAATGTGCTGTTGGATTCTGTTTGCTAGTATTTTGTTGAGGATTTTTGCATCTATGTTCATCAGTGATATTGGCCTGTAGTTGTCTTTCTTTGTGACATCTTTGTCTGGTTTTGGTATCAGGGTGATGGTGGCCTCGTAGAATGATTTTGGGAGTGTTCCTCCCTCTGCTATATTTTGGAAGAGTTTGAGAAGGATAGGTGTTAGCTCTTCTCTAAATGTTTGGTATGATTCGCCTGTGAAGCCATCTGGTCCTGGGCTTTTGTTTGTTGGAATATTTTTAATCACAGTTTCAATTTCAGTGCTTGTGATTGGTCTATTTATATTTTCTGTTTCTTCCTGGCTCAGTCTCAGAAGGTTGTGCTTTTCTAAGAATTTGTCCATTTCTTCCAGATTGTCCATTTTATTGGCATATAGTTGCTTGTAGTAATCTCTCATGATCCTTTGTATTTCTGCAGTGTCAGTTGTTACTTCTCCTTTTTCATTTCTAATTCTATTGATTTGAGTCTTCTCCCTCTTTTTCTTGATGACTCTGGCTAATGGTTTATCAATTTTGTTTATCTTCTCAAAGAACCAGCTTTTAGTTTTATTGATCTTTGCTATTGTTTCCTTCATTTCTTTTTCATTTATTTCTGATCTGATCTTTATGATTTCTTTCCTTCTGCTAACTTTGTGGGTATTTTTGTTCTTCTTTCTCTAATTGCTTTAGGTGTAAGGTTAGGTTGTTTATTTGAGAAGTTTCTTGTTTCGTAAGGTAGGTTTGTATTGCTATAAACTTCCCTCTTAGAACTGCTTTTGCTGTATCCCATAGGTTCTGGGTCGTCGTGTTTTCATTGTCATTTGTTTCTAGGTATTTTTTGATTTCCTCTTTGATTTCTTCAGTGATCTCTTGGTTATTAGGTAGTGTATTGTTTAGCCTTCATGTGTTTGTATTTCTTTCAGATTTTTTCCTGTAATTGATATCTAGTCTCAGAGCATTGTGGTCGGAAAAGATATTTGACACGATTTCAATTTTCTTAAATTTACCAAGGCTTGATTTGTGACCCAAGATATGATCTATCCTGGAGAATGTCCATGAGCACTTGAGAAGAAAGTGTATTCTGTTGTTTTTGGATGGAATGTCCTATAAATACCAATTAAGTCCATCTTGTTTAATGTATCATTTAAAGCTTGTGTTTCCTTATTTTCTGTTTGGATGATCTGTCCATTGGTGAAAGTGGGATGTTAAAGTCCCCTACTATGATTGTGTTACTGTCAATTTCCCCTTTTATGGCTGTTAGCATTTGCCTTATGTATTGAAGTGCTCCTATCTTGGGTGCATAAATATTTACAATTGTTTTATCTTCTTCTTGGATTGATCCCTTGATCATTATGTAATGTCCTTCTTTGTCTCTTTTGATAGTCTTTGTTTTAAAGTCTTTTTTGTCTGATGTGAGAATTGCTACTCCAGCCTTCTTTTGATTTCCATTTGCATGAAATATCTTTTTCCATCCCCTCACTTTCAGTCTGTATGTGTCCCTAGGTCTGAAGTGGGTCTCTTGTAGACAGCATGTATACGGGGTCTTGTTTTTGTATCCATTCAGCCAGTCTATGTCTTTTGGTTGGAGCACTTAATCCATTTATATTTAAGGTAATTATCAATATGTATGTTCCTATTACCATTTTCTTAACTGTTTTGGGTTTGTTACTGTAGGTCTTTTACTTCTCTTGTGTTTCCTGCCTAGAGAAGTTCCTTTAGCATTTGTTGTAAAGCTGGTTTGGTGGTGCTGAATTGTCTTAGCTTTTGCTTCCCTGTAAAGGTTTTAATTTCTCTGTCAAATCTGAATGAGATCCTTGCTGGGTAGAGTAATCCTGGTTGTAGGTTTTTCCCTTTCATCACTTTAAATGTGTCCTGCCACTCCCTTCTGGCTTGCAGAGTTTCTGCTGAAAGATCAGTTGTTAACCTTATGGGGTTTCCCTTTTATGTTATTTGTTGTTTTTCCCTTGCTGCTTTTAAATTTTTTTCTTTGTATTTAGTTTTTGATAGTTTGATTAATATGTGTCTTGGCATGTTTCTCCTTGGACTTATCCTGTATGGGACTCTCTGCACTTCCTGGACTTGATTAACTATTTCCTTTCCCATATTAGGGAAGTTTTCAGCTATAATCTCTTCAAATATTTTCTTAGTCCCTTTCTTTCTCTCTTCTTCTTCTGGGAACGCCTATAATTCAAATGTTGGTGTGTTTCATGTTGTCCCCGAGGTCTCTGAGATTTTCCTCAATTCTTTTCATTCTTCTTTCTTTATTCTGCTCTGCAGTAGTTATTTCCACTCTTTTATCTTCCAGGTCACTTATCCATTCTTCTGCCTCAGTTATTCTGCTATTGATTCCTTCTAGAGAATTTTAAATTTCATTTATTGTGTTGTCCATCATTGTTTGTTTGCTCTTTAGTTCTTCTAGGTCCTTGTTAAACGTTTCTTGTATTTTCTCCATTCTATTTCCAAGATTTTGGTTCATCTTTACTATCATTATTCTGAATTCTTTTTCAGGTAGACTGCTTATTTCCTCTTCATTTGTTTGACCTGGTGGGTTTTTACCTTGCTCCTTCATCTGCTGTGTGTTTCTCTGTCTTCTCATTTTGCTTAACTTACTGTGTTTGGGGTCTCCTTTTTGCAGGCTTCAGGTTCGTAGTTCCTGTTGTTTTTGGTGTCTGCTCCCAATGGATAAGGTTGGTTCAGTGGGTTGTGTAGGCTTCCTGGTGGAGGGGACTAGTGCCTGTGTTCTGGTGGATGAAGCTGGATCTTGTCTTTCTCATGGGCAAGTCCACCTCTGGTGGTGTGTTTTGGGGTGTCTGTGACCTTATTATGATTTTAGGCAGCCTCTTTGGTAATGGGTGGGGTTGTGTTCCTGTCTTGCTAGTTTTTTGGCATAGGGTGTCCAGCACTGGAGCTTGCTGGTCGTTGAGTGGAGCTGGGTCTTGGAGTTGAGATGGAGATCTCTGGGAGATTTTTGCCGTTTGATATCATGTGGAGCTGGGAGGTCTCTGGTGGACCAATATCCTGAACTCGGCTCTCCCACCTCAGAGGCACAGTCCTGATGCCCAGCTGGAGCACCAAGACCCTGTCATCCACACGGCTCAGAAGAAAAGGGAGAAAAAGAGAAAGAAAAAAGAAAATTTAAAAAGTTATTAAAATAAAAAATAATTATTAAAAAAATTTTTTTAAGTAATAAAATAAAAAAGAAAGAAGAGAGCAACCAAACCAAAAAACAAATCCACCAATGATAACAAGCACTAAAAACTATACTAAAAAAAACCAAAAAACAAAAAAACAGACAGAACCCTAGGACAAATGGTAAAAGCAACACTATACAGACAAAATCACACACAGAAGCATACACATACACATTCACAAAAAAGAGAAAAAGGAAAAAAATATATATATATCGTTGCTCTCAAAGTCCACCTCAATTTGGGATGATTCGTTGTCTATTCAGGTATTCCACAGTTGCAGGTACATCAAGTTGACTGTGGGGATTTAATCCGCTGCTCCTGAGGCTGCTGGGAGAGATTTCCCTTTCTTTTCTTTGTTCGCACAGCTCCTGGGGTTCAGCTTTGGATTTGGACCCGCCTCTGTGTGTAGGTCGCCTGAGGGCGTCTGTTCCCCGCCCAAACAGGACGGGGTTAAAGGAGCAGCTGATTCGGGGGCTCTGGCTCACTCAGGCCGGGGGGAGGGAGGGGTACGGACTGCGGGGCGAGCCTGCGGCGGCAGAGGCTGGCGTGACGTTGCACCAGCCTGAGGCGCGCCGTGCGTTCTCCCGGGGAAGTTGTCCCTGGATCACGGGACCCTGGCCGTGGCGGGCTGCACCAGCTCCCGGGAGGGGCGGTGTGGAGAGTGACCTGTGCTCGCACACAGGCTTCTTGGTGGCGGCAGCAGCAGCCTTAGCGTCTCATGCCCGTCTCTGGGGTCCGCGCTGATAGCCATGGCTCGCGCCCGTCTCTGGAGCTCCTTTAAGCGGCGCTCTTCATCCCCTCTCCTTGCGCCCCAGGAAACAGTGGTCTCTTGCCTCTTCGGCAGCTCCAGACTTTTCCCCGGACTCCCTCCCGGCTAGCTGTGGCGCACTAGACCCCTTCAGGCTGTGTTCACGCCGCCAACCCCAGTCCTCTCCCTGCGATCCGACCGAAGCCCGAGCCTCAGCTCCCAGCCCCCGCCCACCCCGGCGGGGGAGCAGACAAGCCTCTCGGGCTGGTGAGTGCTGGTCGGCACCGATCCTCTGCGCAGGAATCTCTCCGCTCTCCCCTCCGCACCCCTGTGGCTGCACTCTCCTCCGTGGCTCCGAAGCTTCCCCCTCTGCCACTCGCAGTCTCTGCCCGCGAAGGGGCTCCTAGTGTGTGGAAACCTTTCCTCCTTCACAGCTCCCTCCAGAGGTGCAGGTCCTGTCCCTATTCTTTTGTCTCTGTTTTTTCTGTTTTCTTTTGCCCTACCCAAGGACGTGGGGAGTTTCTTGCCTTTTGGGAGGTCTGAGGTCTTCTTCCAGCGTTCAGTAGGTGTTCTGTAGGAGTTGTTCCACATGTAGATGTATTTCTGATGTATTTGTGGGGAGGAAGTTGATCTCCATGTCTCACTCTTCCACCATCTTCTCCCCTTGCACTTTTGTGATGAACCAATCACCTTTCTCCTCTCCATCACCAAAGGAATAATTTATATAATCCACTCTGATTTCCAAACAGCAATGTAGAATAGAATAAAGGACTAAGAGGCAAAGCCATTTCTAAGCCTGTGGGTATGTTGAAGTTTCTGTCTCTCACTATTTTTTTTTTTTTTTGGTAATGTTCTCAGTTCTTCTTTGAAGCTTTCCCCAAATGAGTCATTGAGTCCTCTTTGGTAATTTCATTATCGGGAAAATCAGGTTGTTCTTTTGGGTGGATTTCAGACTATGAAACAAAGTGATAGTTATTCAGAAGTGGTGGATCGCAACCTTTTTTCTGTACAAAGATTAATAGGACACGCTCTCATCAGGAATAGAAGCTTCTTCACAATTTTTCAAGGGTTCTGGTTGAAGGGGGCAAGGGCAGGATGGCAGGGAAGGGGGAGTTTAAAAAAAAGAATCCACTCAAAAGATCTGGAATCTCTCTTCTCTCCCAAGGTAACACACCTCTATAATAATCATCACTTTTCAAAGCTTTATAAGGAGTGATTAAGATCATTTGGTGATACACAATAAAAATCACCTCTTTTTAATTTAAACATAGAATTCATTGGCAATTCACACTAATGTTTTTCAGTGTGTTCTTTGAGTCACTGGCATAAGAATTCTTGGGGACGTTTGTCCAAAAAAATGCAGGTCCCTGGAACCATCCCAGACCCATAGAATCTGCATCTCAGGGATGGATCATCTTCATTTAATGTTTGGTCATCTCTCAGTTTGATTTCTGTGCACAAAATTGTTTGTGGAGAGCTCAGAGAATCACAGAACATTTGAAAGTCAGGATTGGGGTGTCGGGAATCATGGCTGGGCTCTTCAGAGTCCTTCCTCTGAGATGAGTGTGACTCACCTCAAGTTGACTTGTGTCAAGTTACTCAAGGTTCACTTCCTGGGAGAGATGACCCCAGAGGATCTTCTCAGGCCAGAAGAGGGGAAGATGACTTGACAGACTCTCATCAAGCCAGCATACGATGGAGGAAGAGAATTTCCAAAGGAAAATCCACGTCTTGTTTCTAGAAAAAAGAATAGATCCTGGATGGCAGAAACCACGGGTGATGTTTACACATACAAAGAACACAGTCATAAGATTTTTGTCTTAACGAACCACACTCTCCTGTGGTTAAAGCTTAGAAAGTAAAACATGACCTTCAAGCTTAGCAGTGCTGGTGTTTCTCAGTTACATAAACTGGGATTATGGACAAGGTAGCTCATGGCAATGCGAGTTTGTAGGAAAAATCCAGAATTGCCTTTCCAGGAGAATTAGTGCCTGATAACAACTTGTCAAGAGTAAAGACCTAGTATTTGAATCGATCTAAATAACTAATAATGACAGTAAAGATTTTATTCAGACATTCTGTAAATATTGGCAACTTATTGAATTATAATATTAAATTACAATTGAAGTTTACAGAATCAGTTAAGCAATGCTGTGAGGAGTCTATCAGTAAAAGATCTAACACAAAATAACGTATTAATTGTCTCCTTCTAAGGTACAACTTTTATTGCTTGATCCGGTTCATGCCGTTAATTTCTACTTGTGCACCACTGACCTTATTGGAACCATGGGTCTGTGCAGACACAGTTTTGGTAAATGTCTACCATGAAAGATATAATGTGGATTTTGTATTTCTAGGAAGCTCTTCTCTTTGGGAGTCTTAATGACCTCTAATTGTGAAATCATTATAGATGCCGCAGAAAGAAGTAGGATATCTATTTTTGGTGTGATGGGCTACACTGGGAAAACGTATGGGCAGCTTTCCAACCTGTCCACTTATTTTGATGAAAATCAATTTCAGTTCTAGAAAAATAGAGAAGGGAGAGAAGGCATCCGAACTGGGAAGGCATAAGAAAGAGAGTTTACAAAATTGTTTCAAATTATGAGTAACAATCAGTATCTCAGCATCTTTTTTTTTTTCTGTAAGAGCACTGAATATGTCTTAAAGAGTGATTTAATTACATGCAGAAGTTTCCGGAACCAACTTCCAAATGTCTACTCCCCAAATTTGAATAAGACAGCAATACAGACAGACCTTAGAACTTGTAATCTTGTATATGAGGGCTCTCAGCAAAGTTTGCCTATTAAGTTTTGTCTGATTGAAGGTGGGTACAGAGGTCAAAGCTTCCGCTGTCATGGCCTCTCTTCCTTTGGGGTCACAAACATTCTAAAAGAGAAATCTGTGTATTTTTTTTTTTAATCTTATAGGGTAGACCTCCGCTTCAGTTAAATTCTTGGGTTTTTTTAAATGTTTTATTTTATTTTATTTATTTTTGGCTGCATTGGGTCTTCATTGCTGTGCGTGGGCTTTCTTCTAGTTGCTGAGAGCGGGGGCTGCTCTTCATTGTGGTGCGCGAGCTTCTCATTGCTGTGGCTTCTCTTGTTGCGGAGCACAGGCTCTAGGTGTGCAGGCTTCAGTAGTTGTGGCACGCGAGCTCAGTCGTTGTGGCTCTTGGTCTCTAGAGTGTAGGCTCAATAGTTGTGGCGCACGGGCTTGGTTGCTCCGTGGCATGTGGGATCTTCCCGGAGAAGGGCCCGAACCCGTGTCCGCTGCATTGGCAAGCGGATTCTTAACCACTGTGCCACCAGCGAAGTCCCTCTTCTGGTTTTAAAAATGTATTCTTTTAAAGAACTCTTGGTCAATCCCTCTTGATGCGACCAATTTCATAGAATTTTCATTTCTGAACGCTAGTTATTATGTGCTCATTACCATTTAAAAGTAATAGAATTCTTATTTCTACCAGCCGAGAAGCAGTTAAAATTTTGAAATGTGTCTCCACTTCAAAGGGAAAAGCCATCACTGCTGGAGGGTACTTCTCTGAATTTTCTTGTATGATCCCTTATTGCACTATTTTTTCCATTGAACTTGACTCTTGAGCCCTGATTGGCAGTACAATTGGATTAAAGAATACTCTTAAAAGACACTGATTTGGGTTCTCTTCACGTTACAGCTTCATGAAAAATGAGATGACAATCTGACTTTTTTTCTGAGTTGACTGGATATTCCATATTTACTCTACTTTTTAAGTCCTTGATGAGACTGGCACTTCTCCATGGCATTTTATATTCTCATTAAGTCGCTGAGGATTTCTCTCTGACAGCTTTGCTCCATTACTATCTGGAGAAAATGGCATTCATTTGGAATTGATACAGTTTCATCTGTGGTTAGATTTCAGGCTATAGGTCTTAGTTAACTGCTAGAGCTTTGAAGGGTCAGATGTAAGTACTGATGTGCCATCTAAATACTAGCTTTCCGAATTCATTTCCCAACATTGTCCTGTTAATGCAAGTACTTCTTCATTAAGGGGAAAGGTTAGCCTCATAATAAGGGACTAGATACAGGAGACTGCAGACACATGTGTTTTTGAAACTCAGCTTCTAGAAGCTGATGAAAGGGTATGCACAGAGAAGTATTCTCATGGTAGATGAATTGCTGCAGGAAGAAAATAAAGTCTGTTCATTGTCTCCCATGCAAGAATGGTTTTTCAATTTTATCGATTTTAAATAATGGCTCTGCTTTTTGTAAAACCTAGACTAACCCAATAAATGTTTTTATTAATGGTGCCTAAATTACCATGCAGTCCAACTAAGCTCAAGATTTTAAATTTCAGAGTAAATCTTCCCCATCAGCTTTTATTATTAGTAATATGAACTGATTTCTCTGGTTTCAAAGTATGTGACTTAATTGCAACCAGAGTATGAGACTTTGTTCAGATTAAATCAAGAACTTATGATTCAACTTTTCTTCGTTCTTGGCCAGTCCTTCATAAATGTCAATAAGTCAAAGTATTAAAACATATTTTACAGTCATTCCAAATAATAGCTAATCAATAAATACTGAACATCAGTGTTCTATGCATTGTTTTCAGGTTCACATAATGTGAAAGATTAGAACGGCTGCACACTTAGGGCACAAAAACAATGAACTCAGACAATTTCATAATAGCTTAATCTTAGAAGCGAAGAGTGAAACTGATATAAGCAATATAATGAAGTGAATAATTATGTCAGCTTATTAGAATTTCAGTCACGTACTTGCCAGCCTATAGCCTTCGGCGCTGTGAAATTGCTGAACCCGTCGTTCCTGCCAAAGGGCAGCCCCCTGTGACCCACATGGACTGCACTCTCCGCCTACCCCAACAGGAAGCCAAAATGTGTTGGATTAAGATGAGAACTTTGGTTTAGAAATTTGAGTGGGGAACCCACAGATTTAGTTACCATTGGGAGCAAGAGCTGAAAAATTGTCACAGATGAGAGTCATAGTCATTTGGACTCGTGGTCAACCCCAAGTTTTTGGTAAAAGCATTGATACTATAAGGAGGCAGAAGCTCTGTGGGAAAGAGCATATATAGGAAAAGGAGCAAATGGTCATAGTGGCCCAGGGTAGGGAAAACAGAGCTTTGCGGAAGCGTGAGATTGAAGATCTGAAATGGTTCCTGGCTTTGCTGCAGTCTGATTGTTCAGGTTTTCTGAGTTCCTCCCAATGTGTATCCTTTAGTTAAGGCCCCGCCACTTGGGGGGCAGGATGGAGGTTTCAGTGATCTCTGTCCTTTTCAACCAAATAAAACAAGGAAAATACTTGACAGATTGAGGAGATAAGAGTGAACGCCAAATGTTAGCATAAACTTAAATGATATGACATGCAAGGTAGAGATGAAATATTTATGAAGAGGTTCAGAAAATAAGGATGATAATCAAAGCATGATATCTCATGCACTGCAAATCGAAACATTTAATTTTTAGCTTAATGATGTTTAGGTTTAGTCATTTATTCAATATTTATCTAGTGCCTAGCACATATCAGGTACTCTGTTATTTGGGGGAATATAAAGATGAATTAAATAGTCCCTTTCCTCAAAGAATTTATAATATATAACATGGAATAAAATTACATCTCTTTCATTTAAAAAAAAAAAAAAAATACTGTTTTTGAATCCCCAGACTGTTATCCTCACTAAGGCAGATCTTCTGTGGGGATTTGGGAACCAGTTTCCTATAACCAGTTCTAATATAATGTGGCTATTGATGCATAAGTTTTGGCTCAACTCCTGGATTTAAGTCCGTAGCCTGAGTCCTATCCAGAAATAGATGATTTTCTGGCTATTGTGAAGATTTGTGTACCCATATATCTAATAAGAAGAAAATGATTGTTTTAATATTACTGTCACTACACAGATTGATTTCAAGCCTAATCATAGAACTGCTACGTATACATCACAACCAAAGAGATGGAGGATTTGGATTAAGACTTGATGTGGGAAGAAATAAAAAGCTGCCTTATTCATGATCATAAATCTACACTGATGTGAACAGAGGCACTCAAGGAAGGCTCTTTTGGCAGCTTAGACAGTTAGACTTGGATGGGGAAGGTCAGGAGGACCACACTCTCATATGTTTTCGAGATAACATGATACAAAGATAAGAGTCTCAGCGATGGGGGCTGTTGACAGAAGGGGAAAAAATGAAACTAAATTACGGAGATTCTAATTTTTCTTGTTTTTACTCATAAAACATAGTTTATTTAGATAAAATTGCATCTGTAATAAAGGAAATGAGAATACAAAATGGCCACAGATATCTGTAGCCACAGATAGTGACTCTGCTTTTCACAATGTATTTTGGGTTAATTGCCTCTGAAAATAGGTTGTTTTTTTTTTTTAATCCCTAGTAAGTTTGGGTTGAAATGAAGGATGCTTGCAAAGCTCATGAATCCTCTATAGCCATTCCTTCACCTTTTTCTTATCAAGGACGTTTTAATTGAGTTGGCCAAATTAATAAAATCTGAATGGCTTTGGCTCTCTTTTTGAAAGCTGTCCCAGAACTGGTACAAACAAATGGTTCTGTTCTTCCTGGAAGAAGTTCAGACACCCCCCTCCCTCCCTGACCCTCCCCCATTTCCCTTTCTCCCCTCCCCTCCCAGTGTTCAGTCAGAAAGAGCCAGAAAATGGCTTTGTGACCATTATCGAATGACAAGTCATTATTGATGAGTCCCTTCAAGGGGACGGATGCTGTGGTTAGACCCTTGCTTAAGAAGTCATTGTTTTATGACATTTGCCATGTCCTTGTCCTCGCTGGGTGATGTGACTGCAGAGTGCTCTACTGGGATGCGTCTTTGAAGTTCACTTGGCAGGCGCTTGGATTATCATTTCAGCCAACATTTTTTTGTATATGATATGTCATAGTAGTATATATAAAAATGATGAATATGGTTCTTGCCCTTGAAGAATTTGTCATCCACAAAAGGTCAGCATTTAGTTGATAAGTCATCAGAGGATGACAAATTCTTGTAAGAAGTCTCATGACCCACTGACAGAATTTTAGGCAACTTATTAGTATTCCAGTTGGAAAGGCATGGCCCATGGCATACTTACTACATGCTGGATGAATAAATAAATGGGTGCATTTACCATAATTCTGGGTGGATTTTATTTCCCTTCCAAATAATTTTTTTTCCAGATATGCAAGATATGAACACAACTGAGATTCTTGTGCAATAGCTGGGTATCTATTTGTGACAAAACCCCAATTTAAATAAAAAAGTAAACATTGGAAGAAATACTCAGATTGATCTAAACTAAATACAGAGCTTTTCAAAGTCATTGGTGCTAATAGCCCTGACTTGAGCTAAACAAAACAATTTCCTATCGAAGAGAAAAAAAAATTTGACAGCTGTTTCAAATCATCAGAGGCAAGTTTTTATAACGTGTATGTTTCATTAGTCCATCAATTTATTCATTATACTATTCATTAATAATTAAGAAAAACAAATGTATAAATTGTTAACTGGCTTCACTCAAAAAACATGTGTTCTCATAGATTCGTTTTGAATAGACATAAATTTTATGTTGAAAGATTACTTCACAGTAATCAATTTTGAAGGGCCTTTGTGCAGTGCACAGACTGTACCACTGTGCATGACAGCCTCACCCCCACTTCCTCTACTACCCATCATTACTTTTGCAAATCTCAAGTAACTCTCACATGCATGATTTTATTTGATGTTGGCTTCAGCCATATTTGGTAAACATGAAAGTTATTATCCTTCCCTTACAAAAGAGAAATCTAAGACTCAAACAGGTTTATATATTGATCACACAATAAGTAGCTCATGAAAACCAAGCATGAACCCAGGAGCAGGTAGATCCCAGGTACTGAGCTACGGTGTGCTTTCCTTTCCAACACTCTTTACACGTGATTTCATAAAATGCTCACAAAAGCTCTGCAGGGTTGGTATCACTTGAATCTTTATGTGGATAAGGACACAGGTCCGATAATGTTAATTACCTTGCCCCAGTTTCCATATTTTGTAAATGGAGGTGTCGGAATGCAACCCTGGTCTGTCTGACTCCAAATCTATGCTCTTTCTGCCACGCTTACTTCATCTCTATTGAGTCTATCTGACTGTTAGTCATGTCCTTACAAAATAACACTCATTAGTGTTGGATAGTTGGAGTTTAGGAAAAAGCACTGCTTAGTCAGAGAAAATTTCCTATGGAGGATACACTAGGGAGATACTGCTTGCATTTTTAATAGATGAGGACATAAAGAGGTAACACTTTCAAGGGGGAGAACCACTTACTTAGTCAGCCTGTACTAATTGAGCACCTGTTAAATGCCAAGCAGCCATTTGTGTGCAATGTGAGAAATGACTCAAAGTCAAAGCACTTATCCTCAAGGGGATCACCATCTAATTAGAGAGATAACTAAAGGGCCTGGATGTGAAAACTACAGCTACTCAGTAATCTCCAAAGACCTCTTTCAGGAGGGGCTCACTTAGTGAATTCACAGAAGAAACACAGATTTGGAATGTGTACTCCATTCTCTCCACTGAATAGAGTGGATGCATCTAATAATAACAGACCTTGTTTCCCCAAAGCAGAGCCTGAGACAAGGATTCAGTGCAGGCAGTTTATTGGGCTGGTGGTCTCTGGGAGACAGGGAAGGAGGAAAAACCAATAGAAAAGATCATTATCAAGGTCGTAGGCAAAGGGGGCTAGATTCCTCCAACCTCCCTGAGAACTATACCAAAACCTCCCAGAATTGTCCACTCTCAGGATGATGGCCATCAGGAGCATGTATTCACCAGCTCCTGTCTGCTGTTCATTGAGAGCTGACTCTAGGGTCAGTGAGTCCCCCCACACTTCTGTGCTGGCTGTCAGACTGAGCGGATGTTTGCAGGATCTAAGACACGAGCAGAGAGTGGGAAGTTGCCTGTCTTGGGCTTGAAGTAGGACACAGAGTAAATGGCGGTTGTGGCTGAAATCAGAGGTGGGTTGAGAGAATGGGATGCTATGAACCTGTCTCAGGGCCCACAGTGGGTGGCAGCACTGGTCACCTGTTCTTATTATAACCGAAAGATACACCAACCAAGCGAGCAGATGTTGGCATCAGACTGTACAGGTGTTGCCAGTGGTCACTTGACATTTCCTATAAACTGGAAAGAGTAACAGTCCCTGCCATATAGGTTATTAAGAAGACTAATTAATTCAATGAGATAATGTTTTATAGAATTCTTAGTGAGTTCTGAATCTTTGGGGAAATACAGACCCTGAAAGACCTGTATTGACTGGAACAGGAGTTTATTTTTCTTTTTTTTTTTCTTTATAGTCTAACTTGTTAATTCACCTAGTTTATCTGTTTCTACTTTTAAAAATTCTACTAAAAGGTCAGTTAAGAGATTAATCTGCTGAGGTATCCTTGACCAATGGGATATACCTGGTTGGACACAATAGAGTTCAAATCCTTTATTGCAAATACATGCCCTGAAAGAAAAATGCTAAACCACATCAAGGAGTAAAACTTCCTCTCATTCTTTCCTCAGAAACTAGAGCCAGGAGAGTTGGCATGGGAGTTCGTACGGGTTGTGAGTTCATATTGATGATAACTTCTGTTTTATTCCCCTAACCCACTTCCAAAGGCCATAAGAGCTTTGCACATCTTAATTTTATGATGATGAAAATTGTTTATTTTGGGGGGACTTCTGTGTACTAGGCAGTATGCTTGGTCTTTCATATGGAAAGGGTATGAAGAAGAAAAAACACAACAACCAATAATGAATCTCTTGTCTTCAAGACAGATCGCACTTATTGAAGGAGTTAAATGAGAATGGTTGAACTTTTAGAGATAATGGGGAACTAGGGAGTACTAAATCACATATTTGGCCCCATTTTCACCTATCCAAGGCCAAAATAAGAAATTCAACAGGAAAGGAATTCATTTGGGGCTCTGTGAGAAATAATTAGCTAAATATCCATTAGCTAAGTTGGAGACACAGGTGCACATGACTTGCAGAAGTCTCATGCTAATCAAATACAGAATTATCCTCAGTTCTTCACCCAGCTGTGTATGGTGGTTTTTGGATGTGTTGTAGCTGGTGTCCACAGTTGCCGCTCTGCCCTCACCATGAGCCACATGGCCAGTATTCATGCCCTTGTATAGTCCCCTCCCTCTGAATCTGGGCTGGTCCTGTGACTCAGTTTTGACATGTAGACTATGGTGGAAGTAGTGTTGTGTGATTTTCAAGGTTAGGAAAGAATCTTTGCAGCTCCCCCCAGGGTATCTTGGAATGCTTGCTTCTTGGAACCTAGATGGCATACTGTGAGACACTCCAGCCACATGGAGAGGTCACATGTTTTTCTGTGGTCACCAGCCCCAGCTGAGGTCCCAGCTGATGGCCAACATCATCTGTTAGGCATGTGGGTGAGCCATCTGGGATGTCCGACCCAGTCAAAGCTTCAGCTGACTCAGCCCAGCAACCAACTGACCATAACCACATCGGAGTCCCCCAAACGGAAACTGCACAGCTGAGCCCCATGACCCCGCAGAACCATGAGAGATAGTAAATTGTTGCTTAAGCCATTAAGTTTTGGAATATTTGTTACACATCAGTCCTTAACTGGCACAGAATATAAATCATGTATTTCTTAGATATCAGCCAGGTTTTAATTTCACACATGGTTGTTATATGACAATTTAAAGATTCGACTTTCTTACATTTTACTTACCCTAAAGTCAACCCTTTGAAATAGCTTTGTGGAATAATATTGTTGCTTTATCAGTTTCCTCATGATAACTTCATAGATGAAATTCTTTTTTTTATTGAAGTGTAGTTGATTTACAATGTTGTGTTCATTTCTGCTGCACAGCAAAGTGACTCAGTTATACATAGATATATTTTTTCATATTCTTTTCCATTATGGTTTATCACAGGATATTGAATATAGTTCCCTGTACTATACAGTAAGACCTTGTTGTTTATCCATTCTATATATAATAGTTTGCATCTGCTCATCCCAAACTCCCAATCCGTCCCTCCCCCACCCCCCTCCCCCGCCTTGGCAACCAAAAGTCTGCTCTCTATGTCTGTGAGTCTGTTTCTGTTTTGTAGATAAGTTCATTTGTGTCGTATTTTAGATTCCACCTATAAGTGATATCATATGGTATTTGCCTTTCTCTTTCTGACTTACTTCATTTAGTATGATGATCTCCAGTTCCATCCATCTTGCTACAAATGGCACTATTTCATTATTTTTAATGGCTGAATAATATTCCATTGTATATACATACCACATCTTCTTTATCCATTCATGTGTCAATGGACATTTAGGTTGCTTCCATGTCTTGGCTATTGTAAATAGTGCTGCTATGAACATAGGGATGTATGTATTCTTCCAAACCATGGTTTTCTCTGGATATATGCCCAGGAGTGGGATTGCTGGATCATATGGTAGCTCTATTTGTAGTTTTGATTTGCATTTCTCTAATAATCAACGATTAGGACCATCTTTTTATGTGCCTATTGGCCATATAGATGAAATCCTTAAATTTAGTGTGCCTTGGACCCTTTGTAGTCTCGTCAATCCCGAGGGAGTATTTCTTGTAACAGTATTTTTAAGCGCATAATATGAAATTTGTAGAATTACAAGGGAAATTAATCATATGATGATATAGTTTGCAAAATATATTAAAAACCAAATCTTTGATATGATGTGTGTACTTATTATTATATATTAAATAATAATACTAATGATCTTACGGAGAATACACATGTACTCTCTCTAGATTCTCCCATTAACATTTAATATACTTGCTTTATCACATATCCATCTAACCAGCCAGCCAGCCAGCCTCTCATCATCAAACCATCCTAATGTTTTTATGCATGTCAGTGTAAATTGCAAAGCAAATTGCAGGTTTCCCCTAAATAACTCAGCATGTATATCATAAACTAGAATATGGACATATTTCAAACTATCTGAAACAATTATAACCTGATATGAAAATATCTGTGATTTCTATTGCTGGCCTCATAGGTACTACCAACATTATTATGGTTTTTTGCTGACATTCATAATGGGAAGAAATGCCAATTTTTTGTCTGAAGTTTATTACTGAAAATAAGATGTCATTTTTTTTTCCATTCAAGGTCGTGAACTTCTTAAATTCTACCCATAGACTCCTTGGGATCTAAGGGCCATAGGTTAAGGAGACCTACTATGTGAAATGTGCAGATAGTCTACAAATTAATTGAAAATTGAAGTCAACTATGTAAAATAATATAGGTATACTTTAAAACTCAAGTTTTAAAAATAAATTCTGACATTTCTACCTTTAGGATTTTGTAGGGAAATTAATGAAAGAAGCTTGGAATACTCCAAAGCGTCATTGAAAAGAAAAAGAAAGGAAGAATTATTGAATTGACATCTAAATTAGTTTGCTAAGCCTTTTGTAAGTACCAAAAACTGGGTGGTTTACAACAGTAAGAAATATATGGTCTCATAGTTCTAGAAGCTAGAAGTCTGAAATTGACGTATCTGCAGGGCCACGCTTTCTCCGATGGCTCTGGAGAACACTCCTTTGCCTCTTCTAGTTTCTGGTGTTTGCTAGCAATCCTCGGCATTTTTTAGCTTGGAGATGCATCGCTTCAGTCTCATGACTATCTTCTCCCTGTGTGTCTTCCATCGTCTTCTCTCCATGCATGTCTGTCTCTACATTCAAATTTCCCCTTTTTGTAAGAACAGCAGTCAGTTTGGATTAAGGTCCACCCTAATGACCTCATTTTAACTTCACTACCTCTGTAAAGACTTTATGTCCAAATAAGGTCATATTGTGAAGTACGGGGGGTTAGAACTTAACCATATCTTTTTATGGGAACATAATTCAACCCATAACAACATCGAACTATGATGATTCAAAAGAACAAAAGTTTAGTTGTAGTTTGAAACCAAATATTTCTAGGTGGATCTGAAATTAAGTATGTCTGGAGTTACATGGTCTGGTCTTAGTTTTCTACAACTCCCTTCTCCAACACTCAACTTGTGCTGAATATCCCTTCATGAGTTTTAGGAAATATAAAATACAAAAACACACATTTAAATAAGGAATCCCTAGTGTTCATGTTTTAGTCAAAACATTGGGTTTCACATTGCTTTATCCCTTTCTCCATAGTATTATACTGTAAAAAATTTTAACAGAAAATTATATTCAAAGAACCATTTTAAAATTCATAATGGAACAGCAACTAATTAGTCAACAACAGCTACTGAGCAAAAATGAGTACTATTTCCCTTAAGAGAAAAAATGTAGTAGACATGGACCATGTTCTTAAGGAGTTCTAGCATCATAAGGCAGATGAGATTTACACACACACACACACACACACACACACACACAGACACAGACTCACACACAGGGTACTCACAATAAAGGAAATCTTTCATTTAAAAAATCCTTTTATCTCCACGTCTGTGTCTATTTTAATTTTTCTTCTGATTTTGAATGGGTAGAAATTTTAGTTCATATCTGTAATTTTAATTGCAATATCAGGGTTTTTTAAAATTCAATATCGATTAATAGTAACTTTACCAAAATCATCCAAAATCATTTGAAATCCCCCTCATGAGGTGGTTGTTGTTTTGAGTAAGATCAGAAAGGTAACATACTTACCACATTGCAATAAATGTCAGCAATTATTATTGACATAACTGTTGAAGATGCAGCACAAAATCATCAGTCACACCCTCTGCTCGCAGCACTGATATTTACATGGTTAACTGTATAGCCCCACTTGAGCTATTTTATACTTTATAAAAATTTGATCCAAAATATTTCTTTTTTAAAAAAATAAATTTATTTATTTTTGGCTGCGTTGGGTCTTCGTTGCTGCGAGTGGGCTTTCTCTAGTTGCGTCAAGCGGGGGCTACTCTTCGTTGCGGTGCGCGGGCTTCTCATTGCGGTGGCTTCTCTTGTCGCGGAGCATGGGCTCTAGGCGCACGGGCTTCAGTAGTTGTGGCTCGCAGGCTCAGTAGTTGTGGCTCACAGGCTCTAAAGCGCAGGCTCAGTAGTTGTGGTGCATGGGCTTAGTTGCTCTGCGGCATGTGGGATCTTCCCGGACCAAGGTTTGAACCCGTGTCTCCTGCATTGGCAGGCGGATTCTTAACCACTGCACCACCAGGGAAGTCCCCCAAAATATTTCTTATGACGAGCCCTACAACATTATTATTTTCAAAATAAGTAGGAACCATAATTCCGGAGAATTCTTAAACACTTAAGGGCAACATATGGTCCTCAAAATACACACACACACAATTTATTTATGCTTTTGTTTCCCTTGAGTGCTCCTCACAAGGAAAACCTTTTTTTTCTATTTCTTTAATTTTGTATCTATGTAAGATGATGCGTGTTCACTAAAGTCATTGTGGTAATCATTTCATGGTGTATGTAAGTCAAGTCACTGTGCTGTATCCCTTAAACTTATACGGTGTTGTATGCCAATTATATCTCAATAAAACTGGAAGGAAAAAAAATTTTTTTTTAATTCTAATATATATATATAATAGTAGATTGGAAAAGATACAAGGAAGAAAATCCAGATGCCGTTTGATTTCACTGAGAGAGGAATCGAAACAGCACTGGTTTGGCTCAACACGTCGTCCTTGAGAGGCATTTAACATCTCTAAATCTTAGTTTCTTCCTCTTTAAAGTTCTATCCCTACTTCCAGAATTGCTTGGTCTGAGAATATATAAATTTCCTCAGGCCGTTCCTGGCATATAATAGCTGCTCAAAAAAAGTGACTTCCAGCGAAGCACCTTCCGTGGTCTCCCATGACCTCCATCTCTTGGTCAAAGTAGTCACCCTGCCAGGAAAAAGAATTTTGACGAAATGGAAAAATGCTATGCGTTTTTTTGTTTTTGTTTTTTTTCTGTAGTAATTTAACCTTCCATCTGAGAGAATATTAGAATTTGGAAGAATACCAAAATACAAAGTGAGATAGCTGGTTTCATCCCCCTCTGTTTGTGTCTGAGCAGCTTCACGTGGCCAGGTTTTCTCTTGGGAGCCGATTCCCCCGGCAGAACCTTCCAGAATGCTCCAGTCGGGTGAAGAGAAGGACAACAGGCTTTCCAGTCGCGTGGTGTGGCTTGCCGGGGGAGAAGGCAGAGGCCCGCCTGCATAATCCGATTTCATCAACTCAAACTAATCACTACTGATAGTAGCAAAATTTAGCCTGGATCTGCTTAGTTAATCTAGATTGACAGGAGGTAGAAGCAACGGGACACAAGGACACAGAAGCAAGGGGAGGAAACCGGCACTGATTTGCAGCCTTGCTCTTCCATCTGGAGCTTCTCATTTGCTCCCCTCTGGGGCTTTTCTTTTTCTTCCCTTATAAACAAATGTTCCTGGTTGTTAGGAGACCAGCTTTTCACGGCGCATCCTCACCAACAGCAGGTGGACGCGGAGGCTCGGGGCTGCGCAGAAGGTCCCGCCAGGTACACGCTGTACCTGAGACTCTGTATTATTTATTGAAACTGAGCTCGGCTTTCTCTTTATCCTCGGGGCAGCCCTGGAGTCTGGCGCCTCTTAAAATGGATGCCACCAGCAGCTAACCTGCGAAGTCTTCTAAATGCTACTTGCTTTTCCTCTTTTTCCTGCTAGGTAATAGCCAAACATCACTACCAAGCTTTTTGTTCAATCTTGGGGGGTCCTTGGGAATTGCAGTTTAGCAACGGAGGGAAGAATTCCTCTGTGATTTGGGACGTTTCCACCTGGAATCAAGTCTGTTTTTTCAGGAAAGACTCCACTCTGGATTTTGCGGAGGTAGAGAAGATACCCATGTGACAGCGTCTGCCTCCATAGACTGGGTGATTACAGCGGTGATCTGTGATGTGTTTGTTTACATGCTTAGCCCTGCGAAGAAAAATGGGTTCTCTGAAGGTGATCTTTATTTTTACTTATGATATCTGTGTCTGGCAAACCAGGGAACTTTTTGCGTTTGGGTAACAGAGACCTTTGGAATCTACTTCATTGGATTGTCCATGTTGGTGAAATTGCTGTTGGCCACCTCAGCACTGCACATTGCCATGCTAAAGACACCTAAGGGTAAAAATGTCTCCTGGGTAAGTAGAGGATGATTTCCTATCTCTTCAAAATATATTTTAAGCAGAAACGCATAATTTGAGAACTTAAAGACATCTAGGAGTTTCATGTTTGAGAGAACTTCAGAAAGTATTTGCCTTAGAAAAGCATATAAAGATCTTTATACTTGTTAGAAATCCTTCGGAAAAACATGACGGTGTGTTTGCTAAAATATGAACTATAGGACGTAAACTCTTCGCTTGTTTTGGCATTTTTAAGTTGTTTCATAGTCACATCTACACACGGAACTTAAAATATATGAATCCAAAGTCAAGGTTATTATTTTAAGATGTTTTTAACTCCAGAATTCTTTAGGTTCAATAACGATAGTGTCGATTTCTTTGGGGGTCATTAAGTCCAATGTTAAAGGTAGGATGTGCAGAGTTTTCGTTATTTGGGGATATTGTTGTTACGTTCCTATTATCTTAGGAACAAGATAGCAATAGATATTTGTCAGTTTCACATCTAATTTCTATCAATCCATAATAGACATGTATAGTGAAAGTTTAACATTCCAGGGATAACAATATGTTAATCCTAATCGAATTTAACTCTTTAATGTTGTCTCAGGTTAGTTTCCTACCAAAAATATAAAATAGATTGAGCTCAATATATTGAGAACGGTCTGTAAACTCCTAAAAAAAACCAAAACACAGGAGTGGCTTTAGTTCCCTGCTATCATATTTACTGAGCTTGATATATTAAAATTAACAGACCAAATGATTCCCTTGTACTCTCCAAATAAACTTGTGTCTCTAACAGCGATGTTTTAGCTGGTACAGGCACATACAACCCAACCATACTTGTCACAGAATTTGACATGTATGATTATGATTACAGTTTTCTTAAGACAACTCAGAAAAATAAATCATTCCATCTTTTTGGTTAAATAAATCATTTTGACTACCTTAACTTGAAATTCACTATTTAGGTTATTCTTACTTTACATGATATAGCACAATTTGTCTGAAAACAGTGATTGTGATTTTTTCTATTATGGGTAGATATTCTTTAGAGTACTTAATGAAAAGACATGTATCTTAATTTAGAACACAACTCCCAAAATTATTTCCAAAATTTTCCATGTTATTCATTATTAAAAATTAATATTTCTTGTCTTGATATTATTGTTACTGTTGCTTTTTTATCCTCCCTGCCGCCTAGTATAATCAAGAGATAGGATTCAGGGACCCTTGGCCTAACCAGTGAGTTTTCGTTCCCTCCCTCTACAGGTGGCTCCTGCAACTAATTCTGATGCCCATAGGGGTGTTTGCCACTTTTCTCCTGGTATATAAACACCAAAGAAAGGAGTAGTTTCAAAAGTATATCCCCTCCTTCATCTGTTTAATCCTCGTAAAAGATTAATTCTCCCAAAGAAGTGCCTGCCATGAGGGCAAAACTTGAAACATTTTAGAATCTTAGACCACCGTTAGGTTTGGTTTCCTTTGGACTCAGTGATGCTAATATTTTTTGAAAAGTTCAAGTTGTTGGCTAAAATTTTGGAAGCAATTCTTTTAATAGAGTCAGAATATTTGTATTTTCTTAGGTTAGAATGTTCCTGGTATATTCCATTTGATTACACTTGTCTCCGTACCAGAGTTTGTCGAAAGCAAAGTTTAGAAATTTAATGACTGTTGCCTTACAGGGAATATTGTAATTTGGGTGGTGTGTGTTTTTTGTGCAAGGAATGAATAATCAGTGTTTATGAATATTATAAAATGCCTTATTTTGAATAGAGGGTGTAGAGAGACACTTTCAAATGTTGGCCATCGCTTCGATTTCAGTCAGTTGTGGTTGTTTTAGGCGTTGAATGACATTTCTCTGAGTTCTTTGACTGTGTGGAGTGAAATGTACCCAGTATTCCTGCCTTTGCCATTGCCAGTTTTCATTTGAACATTCATTTAGACTTGAGTTCAAGAGGAGAATGAAATGATTCATCTCATCTCGAACTACATCGTGAACCTCGCAGTGGTGAGAATAGGTCATGTATCTCTCTATCCCTGGTTCCTCTAGAATATTCCTTAGACATACTTTGCCCGCAGTGATAAACACAAATACGAACATCACAAGCTCAGGGCGAAACACCACTTTTCTTTTCCGGGTGCACACTCTCTGGCAGCGTGGTATCTGATCTGGGTGTCTGGTTAAACGTGACTGAGAGGTCTCCTGGCTGTAAGATGAACAAGAGGGTAGTTAACTACCTATTTCTCTGAGATGCAGTGAGGTTTGGCAAGTCATCTTGCTATAAGGGTTCAACAGTCAATCAACAGATGTTTATCGATTGCCTCTTCTATGATATTCTCGGCACTGAGCAAACAGCAGTGAGTAAGATACTCGAAAATCCCTGTCCTCAAAGAGCTGACATTCTAGTGAAGGGAGATAGGAGATGCATGAGAATAAAGTCAAGCGGGAGACATGAACTTATCTGTGAAACAGAAACAGACCCACAGACATAGAGAGCAGACTTGTGGTTGCTAAGGGGGAGGGGGAATAGGGGAGGGATGGATTGGGAGTTTGGGGTTAGCAGATGCAAACAGGTATATACAGGATGGATAAACAACAAGGTCCTACTGTATAGCACAGGGAACTATATTCAATATCCTGTGATAAACCGTAATGGAAAAGAATATAAAAAGAAGGTGTGTGTATATACATACATGTATTGTGTGTGTGTGTGTGTATATATATATGAATGTGTATATATATATATGCATATAACTGAATCACTTTACTGTACAACAGAAATTAACACAACATTGTAAGTCAACTATACTTCAACTTAAAAACAAAAGTCAAACAGGAGATGGGTTAGAAAGTGCTGGGAATTGGGAGGGGGTGTTGCACATTTGTTGGTCCAGCTATTTGAGCGAAGACATGAAGTAGGTAACAGAGTCAGCCATAGGGGAAACGTAGCAATTGAGCATTTCCAGCAAAGAAGATTTCAAGGTGCGAGGTCCTGAGGCTGGAGCGTGTGAGGAGTGTGGGAAGGCCAGTGTGGCCGGACTGTGGTTACGTTCTTGGAATTTCCTTGAGTCTCTTGTACGCACTTGCCTATTGTTGTAATTGCTTCCTTGGGGATTCCAAGGCACCTCGACATCCCTCCCTTCCAATCCCCAGAGAGTAGGTACGTAGAGGCTTCACGGGACAGCACACCCGGCACCTGTACAACCAGCAAGGTGACAGGCAGCAGGAAGGACGGAGAGAGGACAGGTCATCATGACACACTCATGCTTTACATGTGGCCCTTAAGAGTTGACAAGTTGTTTTTTAATTATTTTTTAATGTTGTTGAGACAGTTTCACGGAGGAGCGTGATGATATTGCTCTGGAATAACAGAAATTAGAATAAATTTTAAAGTAATGTTACAGATAGAATTAAGAAAGAGGATTTGGGAGTAAGGATCCAGATTTAGGGAACACAGCTTTTCCAAGAACAATTTTTACTTTTTGTGAGGACAAGTACGCAATACAGAACTTTATCGTGGAATCTGCATGTATTCTTGGACCATAAAAAGCCCTTCCAAAAGTCTGTTTTGGGGGATATGGTCTTGTGGACATTTGTTCATGAAAGCTGTAGGGTCCCCTTAAGACTGTAGATCGGACTTTATGCCAGACTGACCTACTTTGTTAAAAAGTCATTTCACCCTGGAAATACAAAAATAACAGATCCCATTTTGGATCCTGTCGTGGTGCAAACTCCCTTGCTGTTCTTTTAATCCTCAAGATCTGAAATCAATCATACTGAACTTTCTGGTATTCCAAATCTGTGGTCCTATATGTAATGATTACTATTTGTGTATAGTATATTTCATTAGCTGCTTTTCCATTTTTGATTATGGGCCATAAGAAACTAATAAAATTCATTTAAGAAAATAAAGAGAGGCTATAAAGAATGTAAAGGAGTTACAATCCTATAACCGAGTACTTGAGGTTAAATAAGAACTCAGAACTTTGGGGTCTGCTTTCTACAGATGCTTCTAGCAAATGCATTATTATGTGCATGTTATTCTATTATAAAATAGATGTTACTAGAAATTGGCTAAAAGACTAACATGAAAATTCAACACTCTCCATGTAGGATGGGACACTGGCTCACTTCTGAAGTGGAAAAGGTGTCCTCCAGGGAAGGAATACCTCCTTTCCTTGGTCATTGACTCCAACATACATGTTTCATCTTATTTCCATGTAGATGTCTCTCTCAAATTGTCAAGAATCACTGTTCCTCTCATTTTTTTAACCTGTCTGATCACTGTAGGTATGTGAGTCTGTCTTGATGAACCTAAGGCCGAATGGCATTAAGTTATGACTGTCAGAGATTTACCTCTCATTGGTTGTGCTTCATTTGATATGTATGTTTCACTGCAGCATCTAGATTACTGGTTTCAGACAATAACAGTTTCTGAAAATATCCAATTTTATCTTTTCCTTTTTCTGCTCCAAACATATACCAGTGTCATCAGAAATACTCTTTCCCTCTTGTTTTCTCTCCTCTCTTTCCTTGTTGGGATACATTAAAGGGTTTACTAAACGTATTTCCAACACCTGTGCAGGTTTTATTTGTTTTTTCAACTTCACTCACAGTTGACAGGAAATCAGGGTGCCTGGTGATACAGATAAATTATTTACATTTGCTCACAGCTGCTAAGATTCTTCCAGAAATTCACACGAGGACAGATTTTTCTTCTTCCAATGAATATTTTTTTCACTCAATAAATGGACTCTGTATCTCGGCTTGGAAACCTGAGAGATTCCACCAAGTGGTTCTAGTAAATATGGATGTGTGGTGCTTTATATAGTGAGCCAAGAAGCATTAAAAAGGGTGTACTTGCATGAAGCCTGCTATTGTTAATTATGTTTTTTAATATTAAAATGCATACCCTTTAAAAATAATCTTAGAGCATTCCCGTACGTTTAAAAGGGAGGAAATCATCATTTGCTGCCTCCAAACTAACCATTTTCACCAGCTTTCCTGTTTCCCAGTTCTTTTTTTTTTAATTTTATTGAAGTATAGTTGATTTACAATGTTGTGTTAATTTCTGCTGTACAGCAAAATGACTCAGTTATACATATATATTCTTTTCATGTTCTTTTCCATTATGGTTTATCACAGGATATTGAATATAGTTCCCTGTGCTGTACAGTAAGACCTTGTTGTTTATCCATTCTATATATAATAGTTTGCAACTGCTCACCCCAAACTCCCAATCCATCCCTCCCCCACCCCCCTCCCCCCCTTGGCAACCACAAGTGTGTTCTCTATGTCTGTGAGTCTGTTTCTGTTTTGTAGATAAGTTCATTTGTGTCGTATTTTAGATTCCACCTATAAGTGATATCATATGGTATTTGTCTTTCTCTTTCTGACTTACTTCACTTAGTATGATAATCTCTAGGTCCAGGCATGTTGCTGCAAATGGCATGATTTCATTCTTTTTCATGGCTTAGTAATATTCTATTAAATTCTGGTACTTCCACTAGCTGTGAGATCTTGAAGAAGTTATTAACCACTGAGAGTTAGTTTATTCATCTATAAAATGGGGATAATAAAACTTTTCCCTTAGGAGTATTTTAAAAATAATGTGTGTAAAGTGCTAATCATACTGCTAGCACTCACAAGTAATGTGTTCAATTCCAATTTCCTCCCTTCCTCTGTCCTTTCCTTTCCAATCCCACTGCTATAGCACTAATTCAGGGATTTTTTGTATCTACTAGATCCTTACCCATAGCAGCCTCCATATTGAGCACTAACTTCCAAACTTTCCCCTCTCCAGTCCATTCCAAATGCTTCTCCTAGTCAGTAAGCTCCCTTAAACCTATATTTTCATCAGTTCTCTGGCAGATCAAATCCTTTATAGATGCCTCACCATCCATAGATAAAGTTAAACCTTCCTGAGGTCAACTGATTCCTTTCACAAAGAAGACAACCGAGAGGTCTGGAATCAGGGGCAGGATGGAGCCAAAAGGCCCTCTGCTCTCTCCTCTGGCTCCTTTCCTGTGGGCTTGAGCCTTGGGCTTGGACAAGATGAGCTTCCAGCTGGTGGAACTTCTTTCTCTTCCCGTTTCCTGGGAGGACATCCTCGGTCCTTAGGGAGCTAATGTCTGAGAGTGAGGGAGAGATTCAGCTCCGGTTGGGGTACACCATCGCTGCATGCAGAGGTTCACCCTGCGCTCGGGGCTAGCATCTCTGCCCAGGTATTCCTGAGTCTAAACATCATGACTGAAGGCCGACAGAATGTGGATCGGGAAGGGTGAGGAAAATCAAATAATTATCTGCAAGTCATTAAGTATTTTTGCTGAAATCTTCCCCTTTTTCTATTTGGGTGAAAGTTAAAAAAGAAGAGAGAGAGAGAGAAAGCGTGCTCAAGCAGGTGCATGAAAGATATCATGGAAAATCTAAACTTGAGAGTGCTGTATCCATACTAAACAAGAAGTGTGACATTTCAGGGAGGAGGTGTTGATCTATATCATAGTTCATCTTCGATGGCACATCTGAGGCTTTGAGGGTGCAGGAATGGGAGGGCCAATTGTGAATGGTTCCCTAAAATCAAGAGGTGACATAATTTGCAGTGGGTTACCAAATCCCAGTCTGTTCACAGGGATCTGAGTCGGTGCCCAGTTGGGGGACTTTGTTCTTACTGCCCTGGCCTTAGTGCAAGCTGGCTGTGAGTGACAGCCGCTGTGAGCAGCAAGCCTTTCAGGGAAAATATGCCACACCCCCACAATCCCATGGCAAGTGTGGCAGCCCTCCTCCTATACAAGTAAAAGGTAAGCGGAAGTGATGAGGATGGGGTGGTTACTTCCACCCTGAGAAAACTGCTGTGTGGGGTGGGGATGGGCCACCCCTTGGAGCAGTTAGATGGAGTCAAGTTCAGGGACGCTACCTTTGGAGAACAGGTTGGAGAGATTCCAGTGTGAGCGATTCCAAATTAAATTATCAAATCAATGCTAATCCTGTTTCAAGGCTTCTTTCAAACTAGGGTGACCAGAAGTCCCAAATTAGGCCTCTTGCCTCACAATTATTAATCGTGTCTTCTTTCATCCTCAAAAGTATTCTGATTTGGACAACAAATTACACGGCCACTCTCATTGTTACAACAGAGTATGAATGAATGATTAGGGTGGAGGGGCGTGGGGAAAAGAAGGACTGGGAAAATGCAAGCTTGAAGTTCAGCCTGAGGAGGGAAGTGCAGGTACACCAATGGACTAACCTGGTGTCAGACAGGCAGGCATCAGCCCTGTGTCTTTGGGCAGGTGAATTAACCTCTTCAGGGATCCCTTTCTTTACCTGCAAAATGAGAATCATTATACTTACCTCACGTGGTTGTGAGGAGTACTCCTAAGAATGAAAGGAAGATATGGGATGGGGACGAGCAATGTCATAAGAAAGAAGAGTTGGCAAGGATTTTTACCTGGCCAAGCTACATGAAATTACCTCTGCTGCCAATCTAGATTTCTTAGCCTGACCTTGAAGAATGTCAGGTCTGGTCCAGTCCCAGTGTAAGTTTCTGGCCCAGTTCCCTGCCACTTCCATAGACAGAACCTCAACTTTTCCGAACGCACGTGGTGCATTCACACCGCCGTGCCTCTGTTCCCTGCTGCGTTGACTCTCACACCCCTGAAACTTAATTGCTACTATTTCTGAGCCAAGTTCCAAACTAAGTCTTGTTGGCAAAGGCCATGTGAAGTAAAAGAGATCATTAGAGTTACCTTCACCCTTGTGTAAAAGAAGTTTGCATTTAAGTCATTCATACTGGTAGAACATACTATAACAAATTTCAAAATTCTACGTGTTTATTATGTCATCGATAATTAACACGTTTGAAATGCAACCAAAATCTGTTCACTTTTATCATCAGCAATGATACAATGACTTCTGGAAAAAAAATTAACAGGTTATTCAGAATACTCTGGGGAGGAAAGAAAAGTGGGATTCCTCCTAAGGACTAAGGCTAATCCAAGAAAATGAGACGATAAGTGAGGGAAGAGCACTATTTCAATTTGCATTCTACCAAAAAAATTAAGGTGAGGTGGAGACTCTCAAAATGCCAAGAAAGCCCCCAAACCTTTCACAAAAGGAGGCTCACGAGTTCAGGAGTGCAAACGTATCAGTATTCGCCTCACCGTGGAGGTTTGGTATTTTTATCTTGACACAGTTTGTTCCTTCTTAGCTCTTACATTAATGATCATTATTAACTTCCCAGGTCAAATCAAGAGAGTGAAATGAACTGACAGCCCTGCTCGCGTGAAGGAAGGCGCCAGGGTGACAGGGTTCGTCCGTCTGTTCCACTGGTGAAACAAGCTCCACACAGCGGACTTAGTGAGCCTTGACCTGGTGCCTAGAAAGGATGTGAATATCTCACCTTTCCTGGGGCCCGAGAGAAGAACCCAAGTTATGCCTTGTGTTTAAATTAGCATAGCCTCAAGAAAGGCGGGAACTAAAAATGCTCCCAACCTATCAAAGCAGAAGGAAGAAATCACACTGTCATAGATTTCTCAAAATCACCAGCATCAGGCATCCCAGCTTGACACAAGGGAAATCATAATGGAATTAGGATTCTGAGATATTATCACAGTGATCCCTGGAACCTACACAACTGTGTCGGAGTAGTTGGCTAGGGCTCTTATTACCACAGCGATCTTCTTAGCTGCTTGCAGATGTGACCAGTAGCAGCAGCAGTGAAAGCACACATTTTAATTTGTTTTTATTTTATTTTATTTTATTTATTTATTTATTTATGGCTGTGTTGGGTCCCCGTTTCTGTACGAGGGCTTCCTCCAGCTGCGGCAAGTGGGGGTCACTCTTCATCGCGGTGCGCGGGCCTCTCACTATCGCGGCCTCTCTTGTTGTGGAGCACGGGCTCCAGACGCGCAGGCTCAGCAATTGTGGCTCACGGGCCCAGTTGCTCCGCAGCATGTGGGATCTTCCCAGACCAGGGCTCAAACCCATGTCCCCTGCATTGGCAGGCAGATTCCCAACCACTGCGCCACCAGGGAAGCCCCTGTTTTTTTTTTAATTGAAGTATAGTTGATTTACAATGTTGTGTTAATATCCGCTTCACAGCAAAGTGATTCAGATATATATATGTGTGGGTGTGAATATATATATACACACACACACACATATTCTTTTTTATATTCTTTTCCATTATGGTTTATCTCAGGATATCAAATATAGTTCCCTGTGCTATACAGTAGGACCTTGTTGTTTATCCATTCTATATATAATAGTTTGCATCTGCTAATCCCAAACTCCCAGTGCAACCCTTCCCTAATCTCCTCCCCCTTGGCAACCACAAGTCTTTTCTCTATGCCTGTGAGTCTGTTTCTGTTTCATAGATAAGTTCATTTGTGGCATATTTTAGATTCCACGTATAAGTGATATCATATGGTATTTGTCTTTCTTCTTCTGACTTACTTCACTTAGTATGATAATGTCTAGGTCATCCACGTTGCTGCAAATGGCATTATTTCATTCTTTTTTATGGCTGAGTAGTATTCCATTGTATATATGTACCGCATCTTCTTTATCCATTCATCAGTCCATGGACATTTAGGTTGCTTCCATGTCTTAGCTATTATGAATAGCACTGCTGTGAACATAGGGTGTGTGTATCTTTTTGAATTACAGCTCTGTCCAGATACATGCCCCAGAGTGGGATTGCTGGATCATATGGTGATTCTGTTTTTAGTTTTTTGAGGAACCTCCACACTCTTTTCCATAGTGGCTGCAGAAAGCACATATTTTTAAATGTGAGTGACAGTCAGGTGTGGGGCAGACTTTTCTAGACTGGCAGGCAGATTGTAGCCTGGTGCAATCTGGGTTAAATGGACACAGCTTGCTGTCGTCATAAGCTTTCTTATAGGTCCATACCCGTAAACAGGTGTCCTTCAAACTTTGAAACTTCACGGGGTCTCTCTGGCGTCCTTGGTCCCATGGTGGACTCATAGTAAAGGAAGTTGAGTCATCGCCTTGTTGGCCACTGCTGCCACCTCCGGAGATACAGGAATAGAGAGAGTTTATTTATGTTTTTGTTTTCCCCTAAAGGCTGTGCAGGAGGACAGACAGAAAAAGAGGGGTGTGAGAAATGTTTAAGAGAAGGGAAAAATAAAGAAGAAACGCATCTCAGTGCCACCAGTCTCAGATGACACACTTGCTTCATTAGGGCTGATACTGAAGCCTCAGAAGCTGTTGACAGTTCACATGAGTGTCTTCATTTCCTGCCACTTTCTCAATAATCTTGTAAAAATACCGTAGAGAGCTCTGTCAGAGGACTGCCTCTTGAGACAGGCTATCCGTTTTGAGCGCACGTCCCAGCTCTGCCCTTGACCGTTTGGGGCACTAGTTACTCATCTTTACGAAGACAGTTTTCTAGTCTGATCCACGTGGGGAGTGATCTCTATCCTATTCACCACAGATTGTGCCAAATGATCTCTGTGTCTTGACACTGTAAAACATTATAAACGTGTTCTTATTTTATGAAAATGAGACTGTGTTTCGAGAAAAACCACCAGTGTTTTTAAACACAGAATTGCAAGTCATGGTGGCAATGGACAAGGTTATTTCTTAATAGACAGTGGGCAAGTGTATTCCCTCCTATGAGGAAATGAGCTCCCACGACCAGCTCAGAGAATGGAGTGTAAGAAAAGATAATAAATGCATTTGTTTCAAATATTGAGTTGAAAAGATTGCTCGTTTCCCCCAAATTTCCAGGTGAAGGGTAAGTCTGTGCTCATTTCCATTCCGTGTTTTTCAGTGTAACCTAAAGCTGTTAATATCTATATTCAGCAAAGCTACCGTGGTTGCCTGGCGACCAGGCTTAGTGGGCTAGCAAGGCACCAAAGGAAGAAATCAAATGCAGCTAACGAAACTGTGATTTATGCTTCCGTTGGACAGAAAATTCATTCTCCATGTGTTTTGCATGGATTTTTATCTTCAAAACATAAGTAAATCTTTCAAGATGGAAGCTCAGTGCTATTAGGAGTTTTAAAATCATGGCATGTTAGGTAACATTTTGATGTAGTTGAATAAGTACAAAGGAGAAGTCAATCTCTGCTCTTCCTTAATTAAAACAGGGCTAGTTCTTTTCCTTGTAGGTCATGTTGTACTTTTCACTCTCACTTTTTATTTCCTCTGCAGAGAAATGTATATGTTATTCTTGGAATAAGATGTAATGGAAACTGACATGTCAACATTGGGAAATAGAGGTTTAGCATTAATTACTGCCCGATTTTTGAATCTGGTACAAGGGAGTAAAAAGGAAAATGAATTAAAATGACTTTTCGTATGCAGAGTTTTCTACCTTTCCACCGTTTTCTTATATTCTTCCCCATAGAAACTTTATCACCTCCAAAATTAATAATATATAATCCACAAAAATGTCTATGAATATGTGGCCCACAGACTTAAAGTCTAAAATTTCTTTTCTAAAATTTCTTCAACTCTGACATGTAATGAATTTCTTTATTCAAGGTAGAGGTAGAGGGTAAGCTCCATGCAGGGTTACTCTGCTATTAGTGGTAGTGAAATTTCTGTTCTTACACAGCACTGCACTGTGCAGATGACCCTGTCTGATCCTTCACTGAAGAAATGTGCTGTATGCATAGAACATAATACTGGGATTCCAAAATGGTCTGTGTGGCAAAAAGAATAAAATACCTAGGAATAAACCTACCTAAGGAGGCAAAAGACCTGTACGCAGAAAACTATAAGACACTGATGAAAGAAATCAAGGACGATACAAACAGATGGAAAGATATACCATGTTCTTGGATTGGAAGAATCAACATTGTGAAAATGACTATACTACCCAAAGCAATCTACAGATTCAGTGCAATCCCTATCAAATTACCAATGGCATTTTTCACAGAACTAGAACAAAAACTTTTACAATTTGTATGGAAACACAAAAGATCCCGAATAGCCAAAGCAATCTTGAGAAAGAAAAACGGAGCTTGGAGGAATCAGGCTCCCTGACTTCAGATATACTACAAAGCTACAGTAATCAAGACAGTATGGTACTGGCACAAAAACAGAAATATAGATCAATGGAACAGGATAGAAAGCCCAGAGATAAACCCACGCACATATGGTCACCTTATCTTTGACAAAGGAAGCAAGAATATACAGTGGAGAAAAGACAGCCTCTTTAATAAGTGGAGCCAGGAAAACTGGACAGCTACATGTAAAAGAATGAAATTAGAACACTTCCTAACAGCATACACAAAAATAAACTTGAAATGGATTAAAGATCTAAATGTAAGGCCAGACACTATAAAACTCTTAGAGGAAAACATAGGCAGAACTCTCTTTGACATAAATCACAGCAAGATCTTTTTTGACCCACCTCCTAGAGTAATGGAAATAAGATCAAAAATGAACAAATGAGACCTAATGGAGCTTGGAAGCTTTTGCACAGCAAAGAAAACCATGAACAAGACGAAAAGACACCCTCAGAATGGGAGAAAATATTTGCAAATGAAGAAACAGACAAAGGATTAATCTCCAGAATATACAAGCAGCTCATGCAGGTCAATATCAAAAAAAACAAACAACCCAATCCAAAAGTGAGCAGAAGACCTAAATGGACATTTCTCTGGGGAAGATATACAGATTGCCAACAAACACATGAAAGGATGCTCAACATCACTAATCATTAGAGAAGTGCAGGTCAGAGCCACGATGAGGTATCACCTCACACTGGTCAGAATGGCCATTATCAAAAAATCTACAAACAATAAATGCTGGAGAGGGTGTGGAGAAAAGGGAACCCTCTTGCACTGTTGGTGGGAATGTGGATTGATACAGCCACTATGGGAACAGTGTGGACGTTTCTTAAAAAACTAGAGATAGAACTACCATATGACCCAGCAATCCCACTACTGGGCATATACCCTGAGAAAACCATAATTCAAAAAGAGACATGTACCACAATGTTCATTGCAGTGCTATTTACAATTGCCAGGGCGTGGAAGCAACCTAGGTGTCCATCGATGGATGAATGGATAAGGAAGATGTGACACATATTTGCAATGGAGTATTGCTCAGCCATAAAAAGGAATGAAATTGAGTTATTTGTAATGAGATGGATGGACTCATTAGAGTGAAGAGTCATATAGAGTGAAGTAAATCAGAAGGAGAAGAACAAATACCGTATGCTAACGCATGTGTATGGAATCTAAAAAAACGGTACTGATGAACCTAGTGGCAGAGCAGGAATAAAGACGCACAAGTAGAGAACGGACTTGAGGATACGGTGGGGAGGGGAAGCTGGGACGAAGTGAGAGAGTGGCATGGTCATATATACACTACCAAATGTAAAACAGATAGCTAGTGGGAAGCAGCCGCATAGCACAGGGAGATCAGCTCGGTGCTTTGTGACAGCCTAGAGGGGTGGGATAGGGAGGGTGGGAGGGAGGCTCAAGAGGGAGGATATATGGGGATATACATATACATATAGCTGATTCACTTTGTTGTACAACAGAAAGTAACACAACAATGTAAAGCAATTGTACTACAATAAAGATATAAAAAAATTAAATAAATTTTAAAAAAAGAATATGTAATCCAAAGGTTTTCCTTATCACTTACTTCATGAACTAAATAGACTATGTGACTGGAAAAGAATTTGGAGTTTAAAACTTATATCTTCTACTGTTTTATTATCTCACTTGTTTCATTGTTCAGATTTTATTAGGTAAATTCAATATTCCGAGGAAAAGTAAACTAAAGAACTCTGAATCAAATCCTCTTTGAAATAAGATTGGAGAATAAGATAAAGCAAATAACTGTGACGATTGAAGTGAAGATGTGAAAAGTCTGACAAAGATGGGACTAGAACACTGATAGAATGAACTTATAGTATTGGTGGGAAGCAGCTTAGATCCTCAGCATCTGCAGTGAATGTGCGTTTTGGTTCCCACGTGATGGAGGAAGCAAGTCTTTTATTATTACTTAGCTGTCAAACAGTCATTTATATCTATTTGACATTCTTCTTTCTTTTATCTTTATTTTGTGGTCGGTATATATTATGGATTGTCAAGACAAACTGGAACTGCAAATTTTATGTGCAATCTCCTAATTTATAAGTGTTGACGTCAGTAAAATCTAACAACCCTGATGCATGAAGCCAGAATATGCTCATGTTCGCCATTCATGACCCCCGATATCGGGGGAGAAGAGAAGAGGGCTGGTGGGGGAATCGTAAGGAATTCTCACATGTTAAGAGGTTGCAAATAAAACTGAGGGAGGTAAGACAAGAAACGGGATCCTCTTTGACACCATAGTAACTAAGGATGGAGAGTTTTCAGGAGGAAGAGGAGGGGAATCCACTGGGACCAAAGTGGCTTTAGTGAAAGGGCGTTGGTTATCACTGGTGATCTTAGAAAAGGAATTTCAAGGGGTTGGTGACAGTCCAGTACAAATGCAATGAGTTACAAAGAATGTGTGGGTGATGAAGACTAGAAACAAGCAAAATATAGCTTACATTTTCCAGAAGGAGGAAGTAGACCACAATCACTGGAGCGGAAGTAATTTGAGGGACGATGTGGGCATATCTGTAGATAGAGAACACATTTCTGGAACAAAAAGAAGAAGATGAGACCAAATACAGAGGTCTAGGGTTAATCTTTGAAAGAATTAAGACTGTAAAGGGAAGCAGAACATATCGATGAATATGTGAAGTTTGTGTGTGTGGTTAATGCCATGAATTTTGAGTTGACATTTGAGTTGATATTTTTTATTTGGAGTACAGTAAGTCCCCTACGTACAAATTTTCAAGGTGCGAAATTTCAAAGATGCAAACATGCATTCACCTGTCCAGTCACGTAAGTTAGTTCACGTGTCTGGCATACGTTGTCACGTGTGTGCATCCTCTACAAGTGGTTGTGCTTTTGTGTACTTTACTGTACAGTACTGTATAGAGTACAGTAGTACAGTATCTTTATTTCAAGCCCAGGATGGCCGGAAGCAAGCATAAAAGCAGCGGTGATGTAGCTGGTACTACTGTCCTTTTCAAGGTACTGTAGTGTAAGATTAAAAATGCATTCTTTATTTTTTGTGGGTTTTTTTACGTATTATTTGTGTGAAAAGTACAGTATGGCAGTATATAGCTGATTGTGTTAGTTGGGTACCTAGGCTAACTTCGTTGGACTTACGAACAAATTGGACTTACGAGCACACTCTCGGAACAGAACTCGTTCGTATGTAGGGGACTTGGAAAAGGAGGGAGAGAGGGTGAAGTAGGAGGAAGAATAGGAAACAAACATCTATTATGAAGTCACTGTGAGCATCATGGAGAGTCCTGGGGAAATTGGGTGAGATGATACGTGTTGAATATCTCCAGCAATTCGCAGTAACCCTGGAGAAAATGACTGAAATTTTCTATATAGTTAATAGGTAGAAGCTGAAGATAGTTAAGGAGTGAGGGCTCCTGAGTGGCTAAAGATTGTAATTGCTGCAATGTTGGACCTTGGAAGTGAGGGAGAGAAGCAAGCGATTCCAAGAGGTTAGGAGACCGAAGCTACTGCAGAGATGTGAAAGGACTCGGTGTCATGGGAAGGCGAAGGGTAAGTTTATAGTAAGAGGAGGAGCAGATGAGGTAAAAGCAAAACAGGTTATGATCAGAGAAAGTTTCAGGGTTTGAGGTCCCTTCATGAAAACAGTGTGGAGTAAAATCAAGAAGAGGTATTTACTCAGCCATAAAAAAGAATGAAATTCTGCCCTTTGCAGCTATGTGGATGGACCTAGAGACCACATGCAGAGGATGCACGCACGTGACAACATATGCCAGATGCGTGAACTAACTTACATGATTGGACATGCGAACGCACGTTTGCACCTTTGAAAGTTCGCACCTTGAAAATCCGTATGTAGGGGACTTACTGTACTCCAAATAAGACATGTCAATTCAAATATCAACTCAAAATTCATGGCATTAACCACACACACAAACTTCACATATTCATTGAGTATTCACTTATTTCTGCTTAGTGAAATAAGTCAGACAGAGAAAGACAAGTACTGTATAATATCACTTATATGTGGGATCTAAAAAATAAATGAATATATATAGCAAAACAGAAACAGACTCACAGATATAGAGAACAGACGAGTGGGGATAGGGAAGGGAGGAAGGGGCAAGATAGGGGTATGGGATTAAGAGGTGCAAACTACTGTGTATAAAGTAGATAAGCAACAAGGCTATAGTGTGCAGCACAGAAATATAGCCATAATCTTGTGATAACTTTTAATGGAGTATAATCTGTAAAAGTACTGAGTCACTATGCTATACACCCAAAACTAATATAATATTATAAATCAACTATACTTCAATTTAAAAAAAAGAAGAGGTAAGAGTTATGCAAAGTGGATTTCGGGTGAGGCTGTGAAAGTCTTTTTAGCAAAGTAGAGCCAGGGACCTAAGGACAGAATTTTGCCTGGGACCTCATGGATGATGACAGAGAACATAGTGGAGAGGAAAACCAAGCCAAGTAAAACAGTGTTTGAAAAACCTGGGGAAATGCCTCCAAAATTGGTAAATGGACACCATACTTTTATTTCATGGCACTTGAAATAATTTGCAGTCATGTACAAATTGTTTGTTTTTTATATCCCTCTTCTCTACTAAATTGGAGACAAAGATTATATTTTATCTATTTTTTTCACCACTGAATATAATACCTAGTTCCCAGCACAGTGATGGCTCCTAGCAAACACGGCCGATAAGTATATGTTACACAAATTAAAAGGCAGCAGTGGAGGTGGAAAGGGGGGGAGGTTCACATAATTTGATGTCATGGGCTTAAAAAGATGTGACGTCACTGACTTTAAGGAGTGGGAAATGTTGTGGAAGTGGCAGGAAAGAGCTTGTCTCTCGATAAAAACATAAAAGATAAAAATGTCCAAATCAGTTATAGGAAAAGAAATACAATTAATTCAGACATTTGCTACCCTGCAGATATTTGCCATACACCAGCATTTTAGAGTTTCACATCCTTGGAAGATCTTTATAAAATGGGAAATATATTTTTAAAGTGTTACTCTGTAGAAGCAGTCACAGGGATTTCTTGGGTGACCGTTGAGTGTTGCCCCAAGGTCACGTTCAACAATACATGGGATCTGGTTGTCGGGGTCATAATGAATGTGAGTTGGACATGTACCAGCCTGCCAAAAACAACCCTAAGTATAGGAGCCAGCAAACTTACAGAAGGCAGATGGTATGCTGGACACCTTTGGCTCTTGGCAAAATGAGTCAAGGGTATGACTTGACAACTTTCTTGGGTGAACAAGTTTTCCCTTTTGTATGAAATGTCATCAGCTTACAGATGTGTATTTGCTGATGTCAGCCAGAAAATGAAGCACTTTCTAAAATGTCATTTTAACGCAGGAGTAATATATGCACATGAACTTACTCCGATTCTCATTTGGTTTGAAAGCATAGCAGAATTGCCTTTACTTATTTTTTTATTTAAGTTTATGCCCTGTGAGTGATAGGATTGTATTTTTCCCCTTATTGTCAACCACTTTTTTCACTAAAACTAGCACTTTCAGGATTAAAGTAAAACTCTTTTATTATTACTATTATTATTATTAATTTTTATTGGAGTCTAGTTGCTTTACAATGTTGTGTTAGCTTCTGCTGTACAGCAGAGTGAATCAGCTATACATATATACTCTGTTTTTTGGATTTCCTTCCCATTGAAGTCACCGCAGAGCACTGAGTAGAGTTCCCTGTGCTATACAGTAGGTTCTCATTAGTTATCTATTTTATGTATAGTAGTGTGTATATGTCAATCCCAATCTCCCAATTCATCCCCCACCTCTTCCGCACCCATCCCCCCCTACCACCCCCGGTATCCATACATCTCTTCTCTACGTCTCTGTCTCTATTTCTTCTTTGCAAATAAGTTTATCTGTATCATTTTTATAGATTCCACAAATAAGCGATATTACACGATATTTATTTCTCTCTTTCTGACTTACTTCACTCTGTATGACAGTCTCTAGGTCCATCCACATCTCTGCAAATTGCGCAATTTTGTTCCTTTTTATGGTTGAGTGATATTCCATTGTATATATGTACCACATCTTCTTTATCCATTCTTCTGTTGATGGACATTTAGGTTGCTTCCATGTCCTGGCTATTGTAAGTAGTGCTACAGTGAACAATGGGGTGCATGTATCTTTTTGAATTATGGTTTTCTCTGGGTATATGCCCAGTAGTGGGATTGCTGGGTCATATGGTAGTTCTATTTTTAGTTTTTTAAGGAACCTCCATACTGTTCTCCATAGTGGCTGTATCAATTTCCATTCCCACCAACAGTGCAAGAGGGTTCCCTTTTCTCCACACCCTCTCCACCATTTATTGTTTGTAGATTTTTTGATGATGGCCATTCTGACCAGTGTGAGGTGATACCTCATTGTAGTTTTGATTTGCATTTCTCTAATAATTAGTGATGTTGAGCATCTTTTCATGTGTTTGTTGGCCATCTGTATAAAACTGTTGTCTGACATGGTCCCCAAATTTTACAATATTGGATGGTAACTTTCTAGACTAAGTCTTTTATGCTTTATATATATATAAGGGAGAAATGAGAGTGAGTCCTGGATTTTCTAAAGAGAGGGAAAATAGAGGAATATTCTGAAACAGGGAGGAAGACAATGTCAATATATCCCCAGCAGTTACATTAATACCAGCTGCCAAGACTGTTTACATTGATGATAGAACTTGACTAGGAAGTTAAGCTTTCCCCTCGAATCGGAAGACAAGAGCTTCTGGGTCAGAGCCACGTGGGGCTCTCATCCCCCATCCAAGGCCTTGAACATGGTAGACCCTTAAGAAGCCACTGATTTTATTTGACCCAGGAATTTCTATTTGTTTCAGAATGGATGTCCTGACAAACAGTCCACTGAGAATGAGGCAGGCATCTGTTTTTAATCATGCATATAATATATGGATTATTGGTTAGACAATTAGGATGGAGCTAGAAAAGTAATCTGAAATTAACATGTGATTTGCCAGTTTGAAATAAATAAAACAGAGAGATATCTCTGAGACTAGTTGTTATATGAAGAAATATTATAAGAATATTTATTTTATCTATCCACCTGATAACTACTGAGTACCTGCTCTGAGTCTTGAGAAATCAGTGGCAAAGTCTTGGCTCTCAAGGGGCTTACATTCTTCTGTGGGCTGGGGAAGGCACGAGAGAAACACACAAGTAAATATGTAGTATGGCAGGTATTAAAGACAGAGGAAGCAGGGTAAGGAGATTAAAAATGATGATGGGGGCGGCTTGGGATGCATTTCTCTAAAGGGTATTCAGAGAAGGCCTCTCTTGCTAAGGTACCATTTGACCACACACATGAACGCTTGCTCCAGGAAGCTGGAATTTGATGCATGATTCTGATAATATTCCAAAATGATGGCAGTGTGACTCATTCCAAGCCTGTTGGTAGAATACTAAGTTATAAGTTTCTAATATCTGTTTTATTTTCAAATAGTTTATTCTGAACTTTGAGTAGTACAGCTTTTTCTTTTTTTCTACTGGATTTTCAGAAATGTGTTTTAAAGCTCAATCTTGGAAATTCTAGAATTTGCCAATTACGGTTGGATTTTATAGTTCCAAAACAACATTTTTCTTTTTTTAAAAAATTAATTTATTTATTTTTGGCTGTGTTGGGTCTTCGTTTCTGTGCGAGGGCTTTCTCTAGTTGCGGCAAGCGGGAGCCACTCTTCATCGTGGTGCGCGGGCCTCTCACTATTGTGGCCTCTCTTGCTGCGGAGCACAGGCTCCAGACGCGCAGGCTCAGTAGTTGTGGCTCATGGGCCTAGTTGCTCCGCGGCATGTGGGATCTTCCCGGACCAGGGCTCGAACCCGTGTCCCCTGCATTGGCAGGCAGATTCTCAACCACTGCGCCACCAGGGAAGCCCCCAAAACAACATTTTTTTATTCTCTCGGAAATTAAGTTGACTTTCATGGTAATGATTAGGTTTAGTCTGTGTAAGCCAAGAAAAACATGCCATAGAAAAAGTTTTTTTTTTAATTTTTAAGTTAGATATGTAAAATATGTGGGTTATTTATCCAGTCACCCTTTTCTGAAAGTTTTTGTCTCTCAACTTTTTCTGTTCTTACACTATATATTTTTTTTCTTGCCTATTTTTATTTTAAAAATTCTGGCCACAGTGCATGCAATGGAAGGAAAATGTCCAAATAGAACAAAAGGATATGAAATGAAAAGCAAATATCTCCTTTCACCATACAGTCCCCTCTCTCGGTTTTACTCCTCAGGGAAAAAAAACACTGTTTATAAATTTCATAATTTATAAAATTATTTATAAATTTTAATTCATATAGTAATTACTAGTATAGATTTAAATAGTATCGTTTACTATGTATAAAATAGATAACTAATGAGAACCTAGTGTGCAGGCCAGGGAACTCTACTCAATGCTCTGTGGTGACCTAAATGGGAAGGAAACCCAAAAAAGAGGGGACATATATATACGTATAGCTGATTCACTTTGCTGTATAGCAGAAACTAACACAACATTGTAAAGCAACTATATGCCAATAAAAATTTTAAATAAATAAAAATTTCAAAAAAATAACAAAATAAAAAAATATATTATCATTTATCCCCCGCTTAGTAATTTACTAACTTCAGACACTTTGAAAGATGAGGAATTTGAAATATACTACCTCCTACTTCTCATAACTCCCAGTTTCTGGTAGTTATTTTTTTCTTATCAGTTATACTCTGTTTTGAAACTGGAATTAAGCCTTTAGCTTCATTCTGTTGTATGATGTTTTTAATTGAAAACTCATAGACAGCATTTACAAGATCATGATTATGAGAATATCATTTATATATGGGATCCTTGGAGAAGGAAATGTAATCTAATGTCATTAAAAGCTGCCTCCAGCCAGGTTCTCTTTTATTTTCTTTCAGGTTTCCTCTACTTAGTCCCATTCAGCTGATAATGTGGTTGATATCCCATTAGGTCTTTATTCTTGGATTCTTTTTTGGTTTGCTGGAAAACCTTTAATAATTAAAAATATGTTTATATTTGTATGTAAATATGTATATTTATACTATATATAAATTAAATATATATATAGTGTGTGTACTTTCAAAAATTTTTTCCTTTTGATCTTGTACTTGATTAATAATTTATCTTGGTATGGAATTATAATTTCAAAATATATTTTTTCCCTCAGAACTTTTTTTCATTGTCTTTCTTCACTGAGGCAGGGTTGCTGATAAGAAACCTATATCAACCTGATCCTTTCCTTTTGTTTCTTGCTTTATTTTTTCCTCTCTAGGAGCTTTTCATATTTTACCTTTAATTCTTGAATTTCACCTTCTCATCAGGACAAGTCTAGGCATGAGTGTTTTTCTCAGTCATGCTGTTTAGCACTGGGTAGAGATTTCAATCCAAATACATCTATGTTTCTTACATTTTCTTCATTCACTTAGAAGATAAATGTTGAAACACCAGGAGCTATCCATATTTCTTAATCTCTTTCATATTTTCTATCAATTTTTGTTATGATTTTATATACCTCCACTTTGGTCTTCAAACACATCCATTTTATTAATTATCCTGTTGAATTTTTGTATGCTGGCAAGTATACTTTACTTTCCAAGAATATTCTTATTGCCTCATGGGCATTTTTTAATAGCTTCTTGTTCTTATAAATGCAATCATCTCTTGGCTCTGAAGATACTAATTTGGCATTTTTGTTTTGTTTAAATCTGCTTATGTTCAACTTTGCTTTATTTATGTTTCCACAAAGGTCAGTTTTCCTATTTGTTTATTTTGCATCGTCTCTTTTAGCCTGTTCTTTTTCTTTATATTTCACATGTCTGGTTTTACTTATTCACTCATTCATATTTGTGAATGATTACCTCCATTGCTTCATATAGGCAGGTGGCATGGGCAGACCTCGTTTTACTGCATTTCACTTTATTGCGCTTCGCGTATACTGCGTTTTTTACAAGTTGAAGGTTTGTGACAACCCTGCTTCCAGCAAGTCTATCAGTGCCATTTTTCCAACACCATTTGTTCGCTTCCTGTCTCTGTGTCACATTTTGGTAGTTCTTGCAGTGCTTCCAACTTTTTCATTATTATTGTATTTGTTGTGGTGATCTGTGATCAATGATCTTTGATGTTACTATGGTAACTGAATTTTTGATTTGTATTTTTTAATTTTGTACATTGATTTTTTTTCGGCATAATGCTGTTCCCCATTAATAGACTACAGTATAGTGTAAGCACAACGGTTATATGCACAGGGAAACAAAAAAATTCTTGTGACTTGCTTTATTGCAATACTCACTTTATTGCAGTGGTCTGGAACCAAACCTGCAGTATCTCCAGGGTCTGCTTGTAAGTTTTTAGTTTTGTTTCCCCAATAGGCCCATTATCTCTGAATGGCAGGGCCAGCTGGGGTTCTGCAATGATGGGTAGGACTCAGTGGCAGTCAGGCTTCCCTGTAGGGTGTGTAATCAGGGAACCACCAGGGAGGAACCCCACAATCGCCCAAGTTAGGAAGGCTTTAACTCTTGGAGATGGAGCACTTAGTGTAGTTCACTCCTGGGAAGACCTATTTTTTTCTTCTGCTACAATAGAGCTTTTCCACGCTTTTGAGGATGTCAGTATTTACCTTAAAGTGCTTCCATCCCAACCTTTTAAAACGCATTTATATATTTAATACCCCTTGTCTTTTTTAAGTATGTAAGTTGTCTGCCATAAACTTTCCAAGAAAATCTTATGAAATACAGTAAAATTATAAATATGGTGAAATTTAAGGTCTCCTAAATATCCAGTATCGTCCATAAACTTAATAAATTTTCAACTCAAAATCCCAAGTCTAAACCAATTACTCAGTTGTATATTTTAGATCGGAATGAAAAGGCTCATCTGTTTGTACTGAGCCAAATTCTCTTAAACTTTAAAAATATATACAATATGAAATAGGCACAACCTCCTTTGCAACAAAATATTAATTATATTTGTGTAGTCAGTGAAATGATTCTCATTTGAATTCTAAAGTTTTCTAGGTTCACCCACCAAGAAAATAATTTATATCATCCCATCTTGACCACTTAAGATTATATAACAACCAGAAATATTGGCCCAGATTCTAAATGAATCTTCATCAACCATTACAATGAGACATGCTTAGCTTTCTAGGTCACTTTATCAATGTCCTTTAAATGTATGTGTTTGGGGGCATGAGGGTGTGGGATAGGACGGGGAAGTGTTTTGTTTTGTTTTGATTAGATTACAGTTGATTTACAAAGTTGTGTTAATTTCTGCTGTACAGCAAAGTGAATCAGGTATACATATAGATATATCCACTCTTTTTTAGATTCTTTCCCCATTATAGGTCATTGCAGAGTATTGAGTAGAGTTCCCTGTGCTATACAGTAGGTCCTTATTAGTTATCTATTTTATATATAGTACTGTGTAGATGTCAATCCCAATCTCCCAGTTTATCCCTCCCCTTTCCCCCCCTGGTAACCATAAGATTGTTTTCTACATCTGTGACTCTATTTCTGTTTTGTAAATATGTTCATTTGTACCATTTTTTTTTTAGATTCCACATAGAAGCGATGTCGTATGATATTTGTCTTTCTCTGTCTGACTTAGAGGAAGTGTTCTTAGAACCCACGTTGTCCAAATTCTTCATCTGCTACTTGGTGTACCTCCTGTGTGCATGGGGTTGGATTTTTGCCTTTCTGTAGCTTTTGAGATTTGTGTATGCCTTTCCATCTAACTCTAAATACCTTTGATAAAACCTTCCTCCTTTTCACGTACTTTAGAATACTTAGGACCCCACAACTCTTGGAGGGTGTTCAGATGATATCCAACTGAGTTCTAGAGAGCTCTCATAACACTGACTTTTCTGTCACAATATCCAAGGTCACACTGCTGACAATTACTGATAGAAACAGAGCAAGTGACTGCTGACCTCTAGAGGATACTTAATGCAATAAATGATATTTTTTCTGTATTAATAACAGCACTGACATCATTTGGCTTTAATGAATTCGAGTCAGGATAATGCAAGTCAAGTGCATAACGCAGTATGTATTCCGTACTAAGGACTACCAAGTGATAATGACTCTTATTTATTCTGGCTATGTTAGGTAAAGTGCTGTCGATAAAAATTATTCATATTTAGATGAGAGAGAAACTTTTATGTGTCTGTTTAGATAGTTGGTGTTTTATGTCTCCCGTATCTTCTCCTTTGTTTTGAGTTATATTTTATTAGTATGATTACAATAATAATTTAGCTTTCTAGCAGAGTTTCTCAGCCTTAGCAGTGTTGGCATTGGGGGCTGGATAGTTCTTCACTGTGGAGGGCTGTCCCTTGCCCTGTAGAAGGTTTAGCAGAATCCCTGGCCCCTACCCACTAGACATCAGTAGCAACCCCTCTCTAGCTGTGACAACCCCAAATGTCTCCAGACCTTGCCAGATGTCTTCTGGGGAGGGCAAAACCACCCCTGGTTGGGAACCACTGTTTTATAATGGTACCAATTTGGGTAGTTTTTTTAAAAAGTATTTTCCTTTTTGCTTCTCTGAACTTGGTGTCTATTTTTGGAGCGTTCTATCTTTTGCCCTAAAAGCAGGATGGAATATGTCATCACTTTCCTTTCTCTCCCAAGCTCAGGGTCTAAAGATGAGAGTGTAATTGAGATTAAATTCAAAGCTTTATTTAAATTAATAATCAACCTATTGGAGGAAATGTTTCCCATAAACCATCAGGTAGCACTTCTTCTTGTAAGTCTGACTTTGCTTCTCAAGTTTGTTGCTGGTTAAGAGAATTGCAGATATATTCCATTGAGGGAGGTGGTAAGTTCCCACACTAATGCAAAACGTTGTATTTTTCTAGTTAATCATTTTCAAAGAGCTATTTCTATTTGTGGTTACTACAGAAATAATGGCCTGCAGGTCATCTATTTATAATAAAATTAATTGCTCTTCATTGAAATATTGCAAGTTTTTGACGAAAGGAATCAATTAACTAGAGGCTTCCAGACAACCAATACATATTTTAATTTGAAGTGTAAAACATCCTATGATTACACGGTAGCCTTAGAGTGTTACTAGCTTTTTATAATCAGTAAATATTGACTATTGAGTGAATGGATGAATGAACATAAGTATATGTTGGATTTTGTCACATGGAAACTCTATATTTATTATTATCATAAAATAATCCCAATAGTGTAGTTAATTGCGTTCTAGAAAAGGGAGTTGTTATAAAAGCATTGTGTACCACTGTTAAAAATTGGGATGTGGGGAAAGAAAGAATGATTTAATTGATCAACCCATCATAAAATTATCCCAAGGAATATTTCTCTTGTTAGTGAATTTGAATGTTAGTAAAGTTGTTCAGTGTGGATGAGAAGACTTCAAAGATGTTATTCAGGAAATTGCTATATCAGTCAAGATGAGGTTTGTGGGGGTTTTTCTGTTTTTCCTCCTTGTTCAAGTCTGAAAAATTGCTTGCCGAGAGGTGAAAACATATTTAGACAATTGAAACTCCACAGTTCATCTTCCCACATTCATGGGAAAAAAATATGTGAGCCACTAAACATTCATCCAAAATTACCAAACCAATGAATTACCTTTGCTCTCAGTTACCTCTCAAGTACTTTTCACCATAAAGTAACACGTTTCTCAATACGCATAAACCCTACAGAAAAACAACAGCAAACACAACAAAAAAATTACTATATAATAAAAAGCTTTTTCTATGTAGAGACGGTGATGTGCTGGTAAATGTTTAATATGAAGCTATCAAAAAAAAGTTCTGATTTGTAGCATTTGCCAATTTCTGTGGTGTAAACACTCCCGCTGTGGCCACTTTCAGGCTACAATTGTGACGTCTCTGAAATGGAGCTGAAAAGAGTTACTCACTAGCACACATTACATCTAATGCTATGAATACTATTGTATTTCCATCATACAGGTACAATAGACATAACCTTAAGAGTATAGATAGTAGCAAAGTGTAGTAAAATGATCATGAAATTATGTTTCGAGTATTTATTATCTTTGTTTTTATTTATTTTAAATAGTTGTAAGTTTTATCATTGAATGTGTAGTAATGGCTGTACTTGACAATTGGCCCTCAAAATTCCTGAAATTTTAACAATCATCCAGGCCAGCTCCAAGAACACGCTAAGATTTTTCCGATTATATGTAAGTTTTCTAAAAGGTGAATAGGTATTTGAAACATCTATTTCCCAAGTATTTTAAAGTGATTTCCTTGCATTCTTAGTGTACGTTTGTTCACTTCTATAGGCCTAGTGCATAAAAAAGGAACCGGCATGTACTAAGTTCTCAATAAATGCTGGGTAGCTGACTGATCTTAAAATGTGAACAATAGGCCCAGTAAACCAAAGGAAAGTTCAGTTTGCCCCTGCTGGTATTACCTCAAATTATCTCTGAATTAAAAATCTCTATCAGTATCACTTTGCTGTATACCTGAAACTCACACAACATTGGAAATCAACTATACTTCAATAAAAATTAAAAAAAAATTTTTTTTTTACTCCATATCAGTGAGTAGAGAAGGTCTTAACCTGCATACAAATCCCATGAGAATAAATCAAAGGTCCTCCCTAGATTGTCTGCACGTTTCCTTCCCAGCGTCATGCAGAGTCTAAAGGGACCCGTGGCCCCAGCAGACGCTCCCAACTTCATTCTGAGGTGTTACTTTTGATAATTACCTCCACCAAGGGAGGCCATATTTCTTAGGAGAGTAAAGAAGAGAAAAGGTGAGCTTCCTTTCCAGGAACAAATGCTCCTTTTTACTTCTGCCACTTCCTCAACCTAGTAGGAGTTGAAGGCAACAACCTTCTCCCCCAGACTCTCTTGAACCCACAGCAATGTGCTTTTGTTCCCCGTCTACCCCACAGCGCACTTTACCAAAGCTGTCCTCACAAAGGTCTCCAAGCCTGTTCTCCTTGCTTAATCTAATGACTTCTTTCAGGCTACATCCTACCAGATCTCCTCCTAGCGTTTGACCCTAACAAACACCCATTCTTTCTTGAAAATTTCCTACTTTTTAAAAAAACTATCATTTTTTAAATTTTTATTTTATTTTATTTTTTTGGCTGTGCTGCGTGGCATGCGGGTTCTTAGTTCCCTGACCAGGGATCGAACCCATGACCCCTGCAGTGGAAGCACAGAGTCTTAACCACTGGACTGCCAGGGAAGTCCCAACAATTTCCTACTTTTAACTGTTTGCTCATTCACCAAATACTTATTGCATTCTCCTCAGAGCCAGACATCACTCTGGACTTTGGGAAATCAGCCGCGAATAAGACAGACAAGGTCTTTGTCTCTTAAAGCTTCTCTTTTAACTGAGAAAGATAGCAAATAAATACAGTGAAAAAATCAACAAATTGTTTAGTAAAGTGAAGGCTTCTCTAAGGAGGTGACCTTTGAACTAAGACCTGAAAGACAAGGAAAAGTCATCACTCACTGATCTGAGTGGTAGAGTGTTGCAGGTAGACACAAGTGCAAAGGCTCTGAGGAGGGCCGAGCCTTGTTTAATTCAGGAACAGAACGGCCAGGGTAGCTAAAGTAGAAGGCCAGTGGTGGGGATGGCAGCACATGAGGTCAGACAGGCAGGCAGCGGTTAGATTTGCGGTTCCACTCCTATAGCTCTGCCCTTTGGTCTCCTCCAAGGGCATCTTCCACTAAATGTCCTTCCCTTCCGTCAGCCCCTGGTCCTTCTCTTTATGCCCTCCCCCCAGGACTCTGTCAGTTTCTCCATAAAATGATTACTCATCAGTTAGAACCAATTTCCTCCTCTTTGGTTCTTACATAAAACTCTGTTGACCCTTTTATACCCAGACCTTATGTACTCTTCAATTTTTCAATCATCCTGGAAGCTTCTTGAGTACAGGAGTTCATCTTATTTATTCTTCAGCAGGGACAATGGCTTTCTTGTTGTTCTTCTTTGGGTTTTGGTTCTTTGATATACAAGTACAAAATAAATGTTTTTTTAATGTGTTTGTTTAATTGAATAAGTGAGTCTTTAACTAAAGAATGTTGTCCTAGCAAAATATGAAAAAAACTAGTGCTTCAAGCATAACTTACAAAATTAAGTCCTTGCACACAAAAAAAGGACATGTTGATGAGAAACAGTAGAATATAATGTTTGAGAGCTGAAGTCTGGACCTAGACTTCTGGGACAAAATCCCAGCCCTGCTACTTACTAACTGCGACCTTGGGCAAGTTCCTTAACCTCTCGTGCCTTTGTTTTCTCATCTGTAAAATGAGGATAGTTGTATGCATCCTATAGTGTTATTTCTTTAGGTTGAGTGATTAAATGCATATGAAGTACTAGCAAAGAACATAGAACTCCATAGCTGTTGGCTCTTCTTTACTGATAGGCTGAAAAACTTTGCACACTGGTAGTTTATAAATGGAGTGTACTTGATTTTCATGTACGTGTCAAGCGATCCTTGTTTGATTTTTAGCAAGTTTTGGAGTGCCCTCAAAAGTCGTTTCTTTACAAGTAGAATCACCATAGCCAAGAAACTAAGGGTTTGACTAAAAGAATCATCGCCTCACTCAATTTACTTGATTTGTGGTTAGAACTACTGTCGACAGCACTGAAGGGCAACAGAAAGCTCACATTTTTCCTTCTAAGGAGACTGTTAGTAAACTCTTTGCTGCACGTACCACAAACTGCAGAAATTCCTAAAGAGCAAGCCTGGAGGAACATGTGTCTTCGAAACAGAGGGAATTGGAAAGGCAAGAATGGCCCTTGTTTTCGAGCTGCGGAACTCTGATGCATCCGTGCAGGTCCGGAGACATTTTCTCAGACCAGCGAGAAGTTGGTATTGAGTCCCTGCAGTTTCAACCGCCGCCCCTCCCCCGCCCCCCAACACAGCCAGTCCCATTCGTTATTAGAGCAACTTGCAAGTGAAGTGCAGCGATGCAACCAGACTTTGGGAGATTGTCTTAGCATGTTTTGGGGGTCTTTGCATGCATTCAGGAATGCCACTGTACCTTGAGAATTTAATGAAGTTCTTCCACTAGCTGCCAGGAATGTGGCAAATTAGTGACCCAGAAGGCGATTGTTTTTCCGTGTTTCTGTCACTTTAATAGTCCAGATGAGGGCCGACAACAGGCGCCGCGACCTCTTAGGCGTTTTGGCTGATTAAGCACCTTTTGCTCTCTGCTCTTTCTTTTTAAATTTTTGGGGGAGTTGGGGATTGTCAATAGTGAGAGACCTTTCTAGAACACAGAAGTCCCTTGAGAGTAGTAAGCTTTGCTTTCCAAGAGAGCAAAGCTAATGGCAAGAATCATTAAACGCAGCTGAATAACACCCGGAAAAGAATGTGACTCATCTTTCACGGCTGAAACCTCATGATTTATGATGAGCAGACAGTGGGCAGATGTTTTGTGGTTCGTACTTGTTGATTATTAAGGTTCTTTGCTGTTCACTGACTCAGCCAGTGTTTCGTTTGTTTATTTGTAACAATTCCTCAGTCCTACTAAAGATCCTGCATTTCTCTAATTTTACAAAATGACCTTGGATGAGATGGAGTAAGCAGATTAGAAACAATGATTTGAGGGCTATGAAATATCTCAACTACTGCATGATTTTATTTCTTCTAAAGAAAATGGAATGGTATTTTATGTTAGTTATATTACTCTCTGATTTCAAAAATGAATCAACGTGAGAGAAATGACTATATTTGTGAGCCTACAGCCTCAGGAGATGACACATTGTCAAAACATGACATTAAAGGAATAAATTCTTTAAATGGCTTATTTTTGCATTAGAGACCACAGCTGGCTAAGTCATTTAGGTTTAATACACTTTTAATGTTTTTATATGTGCAGTAGTCATAAATTTATTAAATATAACTCTCATGTAACTTCCCCTTCAAAAAATCTAAAAAATAGAACATTTCCCATTAGCCCTCAGAAATAACCCTCCACCTCCTTATCTTTTCTAACCACTACAAGGTCCCCACTGCCTAGAGGTAATCACGATCCTGACTTCGATGGTGATAAACACTTCACTTTTTGTCATTTTACCACTCCTGCACACAGCCTTAGGCACTATAGAGTTGTTTTGCCCCTTTTTTGCACTTTTTATATAAATAAAATCATACTCTGGGTATATATACTTTGAAGACTTGTTCTTTTTATTTTTTTTTTAGCTAAATATTATATTTCCAAGATTGGTCTATGATGTTTGTTTACAAAATATTCCATTGTAGAACCTATATTAGAAAAAAAATTTTTAATAAAGTATGGATATCTTTTTTAAAAATTTATTTATTATTTATTTTGGGCTGTGTTGGGTCTTTGTTGCTGCACACGGGCTTTCTTTAGTTGCAGCGAGTGGGGTCTACTCTTGGTTGCGGTGCGCAGGCTTCTCATTGAGGTGGCCTCTCTTGCTGCAGAGCACGGGCTCTAGAGCACGGGCTCAGTAGTTGTGGCGCACGGGCTTAGTTGCTCCGCGGCATGTGGGATCTTCCCGGACCAGGGCTCGAACCCGTGTGCCCTGCATTGGCAGGCAGGTTCTTAACCTCTGCGCCACCAGGGAACTCACCAGAAAATTTATGTATCCACTTCTGCTGTGAACATTTGAGCTGTTTCTAGTTTCTGAGTCTAATAAAATCATAGTGCAATAATTAATGTTTATAATTATGAACCTGAGTCATCAAGAAAAGGTGCACTCGGTTTCCATATATTTGATATAAGGATATATGGCATTGGAGATTATTTACATTAGAATGCATCTAAACATGATATTTTTGAGCACATAAGAGAGTGACTCAATACCAGAAAGTTCGCTTACTTAGAATGTCCTAATGAAAAGATGTAATTACATTCAGTAACTACACTGCACCGGGAAACAGAAGGCTAGGAAGCTGCATTTTGCTAATAGATTTTCCTATCCTTTTATTTTTCCACCCAGAAAATCATAGTATTGAATTTATTTCAGGCATGTTTTTAAGGAGTTGCAGTATGATCACAGATCTTCAAACACATCCAAGTCAGACAAGCATCAATCCAGTTATCTCAATCTTAAAGGCATTTATAGAAAATGACACATTGCGTGCCATCAATAACCTGCTGATACGTAGCGGACAGAACATTCTGCGCAATGGTACAATGTAGGGAAATATACAAGATGCCGTATACAAGGGTAGGAAGAAATGCTAGTTTAAACATCTAACTGAGCGTATGAGTGAAGGTAATGACAAGGGAGGTGAATGAATCTTGGATAATACTCTAGCTTACAAAGAATTAATAGGCCATTCATTCATTCATTCATCGTGTATTAATTAGGCACCAGCTACGTGTTAGACCACAGCGATACTAATATGTGTAAACAGAGTTTCTCCTCATGACATGCTACTGACTTATGGAGAAGAGAAGCATATGAGATAACTGTTTGCCTATACAGAGTAATTGGTGCTATGACAGAGGAATATGCAGTAGACAACAAAGGGAAGTTCTCTCTCTGAGAAGATCAGAGATCTTCTGAAAGGAAGCGAAGCTTGAATTGGGTCTTAAAATGTGGGTTGGCCTCAGCCCAGGGAGTCCGAGGGGGAGGTCCATCCTACAGTGAAGTAATGTTGCTGTCATTGCCATCACAGATACTTATGGAATGAATGGATGGTTGTGATGAAGGAATATTCAAGGAGAAATAAGTAAGCCAATCGGGAAGAAGAATACAGAGCAACAGAAATAATATTTGTTAAATAGTTACTGTTGATTGGAACTTATGGGTGCCAGACACCGTGCTTAGCACTTTACGTATGTTACTGATGTATTCCTCACACTAGCCGCATGAAAGATGTACAGTTAGTGCCTCCAGGTATGTGACCTGTGCTTATTTAGAAAGGTCCTACCTGAGGGTTGATACTCTATCAGTGCTTTTCGGAAATTCTTAATAATTTTGAACAAAGGGCACCACATTTTCATTTTGCACTGCACCCCACAAAGGCCAGGAGAATCTACGTGGCCCTGAAACAGTAGTTCCCGACCTTGGCTGCCTATCAGAATGACCTGGGGAGCTTTGAAAACTCCATCTGCCCGAGTTGCATCCCAGACCAATTAAGTCAGAATCTCAGGGGCTGGGACGCAGGCACCAGTGATTCCACTTAGTAAGCAGGCTGAGGACCACTGGTTTCAGGCAAGTGGGAGTGTTTACCTGGATTCTTTTGGCCTGGTTTGTCCACCTGTGTATCCTACGCATCGTAATTCACAGGCTGACCACTATTAGATTTAAGAATACTTTTACTTAAGTTACACTTACGTGGTTGGTCTACACATACGCTTAAGGAGTTCTGCTAACTAGGTCTCAACACACATCATCAAAGACTGGGACTTCTGTAAGAAACAGCTAATCTGACACCCTAATTTAAAAGGAGTATATATCCTGAAAAAAATGTTTAAAAAAAACCCTCTAATTAGAAAAGATACATCCACTCCAATGTTCATTGCATGTTTACATTAGCCAAGACATGGAAACAACCCAGTGCCCATCCACAGACCAATGGTTTAAGGAGATGTGGTGTGTATGTATATATATATATATATCTCACATATATATATAAAAGAATGAAATATTGCCATTTGCAGCAACATGGATGGACCTAGAGAATATTATACTTAGCGAAGTAAGTCAGACAAGGAAAGGCAGACGCTATATGATATCACTTATATGTGGACTCTAAAAAATAATACAAATGAATCTGTATACAAAAACAGAAACAGACTCACAGACATAGAAAACAAACTTATGGTTACCAAAGGGGAGGTGGGGAGGGACAAATTAGGAGTATGGGATTAACAGATACAAACTACTATATATAAAATAGATAAGCAACAAGGATTTACCGTATAACACATGGAATTTTATTCAATACCTTGTAATAACCTATAACGGAATATAATCAGAAAAAAATAACTGAATCACTATACTGTATACCTGAAACTAATACAATATTGTAAATCAACTATACTTTAAAAAAAAAAAAAAAAAAAAGGCCAGTGTGGAATACTAAGACATTTATCCTAAGAGACTCCTTATATTGAAGTAGGTCTGGGGTTCAATGAAATAAATCACTATTATCTGGGGTTCGGCAAGCTGCAGGGCTCCTGACCTATTTGTATGGACCAAACCCTAGGTTGGAGATTTGTAATATATGAACTCATTTGATATTTAGAGAATAAAGAAACAAAATCCTTCACCTCTCCCAAATACTTGTTTTTACAGTATCTCCAGTTTTTCATCTGATACTCAGAGAATAGCTTTGACTCCACAGACCTTCTGAGATGGTCTCAGGGTCCTCAGACCCCACTTTGAGAACCACTGACCTGAGGAATGTGCATCTTGAAAGAAGTCAGGACTCCAAATCCACACACAGAAATATTTTCCAGTTTCACTTGTGGTAGGAATATGTGCTCTGTCATTCACTTGTGAGGAGTTTAGTTTTATTTTTAATTGCCTACCTAATCCTTTCGTCACTCAGCTATGGTCCAGGATACATTCAGATTAAATGTGTGTACTCTGGGCCATTTAGAAATAAATACTATTGATGTGGATACACAACTGTATTACAAAAAAGAATGATAAACACTCAGGAAAAAACATTCGCCCAAATGAAGTCCTAAGCAGTTGTTCATCACATTTTAAAACATGAAAGGTTCAGCTTGTAATACATCCCAAAGTTCCACAAACAAAACCAAGAGTCTCAAGTTTTTCTTCTCAAAAAAGCAAATGATGAATCATGTCTCTAGTGTTTTTATTGATGAAATATGGTTGGAATATTTTTTTTCTTAGAGTTGGTACTCCTAAATCATCTCTTACTATAAAAACAGTGGTATGGGGGAGATAGAAGCTTAAAAAATATATGTGTTTGTAGTCAAAATCAGGGAGCAAACAATCACATTTTTGTGATTTACATAAATTTATGTCTAGAAAGTAGGATTAGTTTCACTGGAGAATTAGTAAAGTGAAATCACATGGTAAGAACTATTACATTTTAGCTCATGAGCTTATTTTCAGCAGTCCTATATATTCTTTTCTGTAGTACCTTTATCCCGAATTCATTGTTTCCCCCAGATCTATTTTCTTTGTCTTTATTTTATTCGATTATATTGAATTCATAAATTCATGCTTTTAAAACTTAGAGGCTCATCAGAGAGTAGAATGGTGGCTCCCAGGGGCTGGGGGGTGAGGGAAATGGGGAGAGGTTGATAAAAGAGTACAAAATTTCAGCTCTAAGATGAATAAGGCCTGGGATCTCATGTAAAACGTGGCGACCATAGTTGATAAGGCTGTATTGTATCATTGAAATTTCTTAAGAGAGTGGAACTCAAATGTTCTCATGCCTCCCCCCCCCAAAAAAGAGGTAAATGTGAGAGAGAAAAGATATGTTAATTAACCTGGTGGAGGGGATCCTTTCACAATGTTTGTGTATGTCTTGGCTATTGTAAATACTGCTGCAGAGAACATTGGTGTGCAACCTAAGTGTCTATCGATAGATGAATGGATCAAGAAGATATGGTGGGGCTTCCCTGGTGGCGCAGTGGTTGAGAGTCTGTCTGCCAATGCAGGGCACACGGGTTCGAGCCCTGGTCTGGGAGGATCCCACATGCCGCAGAGCAACTGGGCCTGTGAGCCACAACTAAAAAAAAAAAAAAAGAAGATATGGTGTATACACTACTATATATAAAATAGGTAACTAATAAGGACCTACTGTTGCCTGTGCTAGAGTTCCCTAGCACAGGGAACTCTGCTCAATACTCTGTAATGACCTATATGGGAAAAGAATCTAAAAAAGAGTGGATACATGTATATGTATGACTGATTCTCTTTGAGTACAGCAGAAACAACACAACATTGTAAATCAACTAAATTCCAATAAAAATTTTTAAAAAAAGAAGATGTGGTGTATATATACAGTGGAATATTACTCGGCCATAAAAAAAACAAAAAATGAAATCTTGCCATATGTGACGTGATGGATGGATCTAGAAGGTATTATGCTAAGTGAAATAAGTCAGGCAGAGAAAGACTAATACTGTATGATTGCATTGATATGTGGAATCTAAAAAACAAAACAAACAAAATAAAAAACAGACTCAGATACAGAGAACAAACTGGTGGTTGCCGGAGGGGTGGGAGTGGGAGCTGAGAGAAACAGACGAAGGGGATGAAGAGGGGCAGACCTCCAGTTATAAAATAAATAAGCCAATAGGATATAAAATACAGCATAAGGAATATGGCCAATAATACTGTGATAACTTTGTATGGTTACTAGACTTACTGTGGTGACCATTTCACAATGGTCAAATCACTGTGTAATAATAAACGTCAAATCACTCTGTAATACACCTGAAACTAACATAATATTGTATGTCGACTATATTTCAATAAAAAAGTATGTGTATATCAAATCTCCAAGATGTACAATTTAAATATCTTACAATTTTTTTTTTGAATAGGTTTTTTTGTTTGTTTGTTTTTAATTTATTTATTTATTTATTTATTTATGGCTGTGTTGGGTCTTCGTTTCTGTGCGAGGGCTTTCTCTAATTGCGGCGAGCGGGGGCCACTCTTCATCGCGGTGCGCGGGCCTCTCATTATCGCCGCCTCTCTTGTTGCGGAGCACAGGCTCCAGTCGCGCAGGCTCAGTAATTGTGGCTAACGGGCCCAGTTGCTCCGTGGCATGTGGGATCTTCCCAGACCAGGGCTCGAACCCGTGTCCCCTGCATTGGCAGGCAGATTCTCAACCACTGCGCCACCAGGGAAGTCCAAATATCTTACAATTTTATATGTCAATTATATGTCAGTAAAGCTGAAATTTTAAAAGAATTCGAGGTTCTTTTTAATGATAATGCAAATAAATCATTAAAATAACATTCCTTACTTAATACTTAAAATGTTTGACAGGCTCCATATGCGTATATATTACATAATCAAATGCAAACGCAGCTAGACATCAGGTATACTCCTTTCAGGACTCACTATGTCAACAGCTTTTTTTATCTTTTTCTTTTTCCTTTTTTTTTTTAATCTTTATTGGAGTATAATTGCTTTACAATGTTGGGCTAGTTTCTGCTGTACAACAAAGTGGGGCTTCCCTGGTGACGCAGTGGTTAAGAATCCACCTGCCAATACAGGGGACACGGGTTCGAGCCCTGGTCCTGGAAGATCCCACATGCCGCGGAGCAACTAAGCCCGTGCTCCACAACTCCTGAGCCTGCGCTCTAGAGCCTGCGAGCCACAACTGCTGAGCCCGCGTGCCACAACTACTGAAGCCTTCGTGCCTAGAGCCAGTGCTTTGCAACAAGAGAAGCCACCACAGTGAGAAGCCCGCTCGCCACAGCTAGAGAAAGCCCACGCTCAGCAACAGAGACCCAACGCAGCCAAAAATAAATAAAATAAAATAATTTTTTAAAAAAGTGAATCAGCTATACATATACATATATCCCCATATGTCCTCCCTCTTGCATCTCCCTTCCACCCTCCCTATCCCACCCCTCTAGGTGGTCACAAGGCACCGAGCTGATCTCCCTGTGCTATGCGGCTGCTTCCCACTAGCTCTCCTTTTTACATTTGGTAGTGTGTATATGTCCATGCCACTCTCTCACTTCGTCCCAGCCTCCCCTTCCCCCACTGTGTCCTCAAGTCCATTCTCTACTTTTGCGTCTTTATTCCTGCCCTGCCACTGGGTTCATCTGTACCATTTTTCTAGATTCCATCTATATGCATTAGCATGTGATATTTGTTTTTCCCTTTCTGACTTACAAGAGCTTTCATTTAAATAAAAATTAGGTGAAAATTCAGTTAACCAAGCAAGTACTAGTTATTCTGACCCATTTTTTTTTTTAACCTGAATTGATTGTGAATGTCCTAGAGATTATCATTGGCAGTTCTGAGAGTATCGCCTAAACTCTTTTTCATCCAACACGTTTAACAGAATAATAGTTTTAGAATTGCTAACAGTGGGCCAAGTGATTAACCTGTAGTTTTGAGTGACTAGTTGAACGACCTCTCTCTGCCCTGGAAGACTCTGAGCCTCAGGCATGTCAAGTCACTTAACCAGTTAATTCGTGGCAGCAGAGTGGGAACTTACTCAGTTCTCCTGTCTCTGAGTCCAGCATACTCTCCACTTTCCTGAACGTACATCCCGGTTTTGCTGCGCTGTGCACGGGATCGTGGCTGTAACAGCAACACGAGAGCGCGTTCATGGTGGGGACGTTAAAGCTGAAACCAGCCTAGTTGACAGGCTGTAAATTCTACCCTCATCCGAATACGAAGGCAAACATGGTGTAGAAATCAGTGTGTAAGGTGCCTTCAACTCTTGCTATAGCTCTAAAGAAAATCAAATAAGGTAAAGTGATGGAGAGTAGTTCCACCTCAGTCCTGGGGAGCTCAGGGCTTCGTCGAGGAGATGAGTTTTGAAGTGAGACCCGAATGGTGTGAAAAGGAGGTAGCCAGGCTCATGTCAACAGGGAAAGCTTTCCAAGCCGATGAAGGGCAAGTGCAGAGCCCTGACACAGGCACGTGCTTGGCGTGGTCTGCAGACAGAAGGAAGGCCGGTGCGGCAGCAGCATGGCAGGGACAGGGCAGAGCGAGGGAGATGAGGTCAGGGATGTGGCCAGGAGCCAGTTCTCACCAGGCCCTGCACATGATGGTTTTATCAGTTGCAGTGAGAAGCTATTAGGAGATTTTTTTTTTTTTTGGCCGCGCTGTGCAGCATGCGGGATCTTAGTTCCCCAACCACCAGGGATCGAGCCCATGCCCCCTGCAGTGGAAGCGCAGAATCTTAACCACTGGACCGCCAGGGAAGGCCCCCCATTAGGAGATTTTTAAGCAGCAGAGTAAGAGAAGTGAATCCATGCTTTAAAAAAGACCCCTGGCTGCTCTCTGGGGATCGGACCAGCAGCCCTGCAATAAGTTAGGGGCTCTCGCTAAGGCCATCATGAGAGAGATGATGAAGGTTGGCCGCTAGAGTGGACGGGACTCGCTGATGAGTGTTTGGTCTGGATCACAGGAGTGGGTAGGGGTTCTGTTCACTGTAGTGTGCAGGACTGCCACGTCGGGGGAAGAATCAGTAGTTCTTTCGGAAGCACGTAAGGTCTGAGAAGGCTGCTGGAAAGCCATGGGAAGGTATCTAGTTGGCGTCACATCCAAGAGCCTGGTACTCAGAAGCTAGAGTATTTAGGACCACACGTCACAGAAACTGAGAGAAGGAGATCCAGGAGTAGGAAACAATTATTCCTTCAACACAGGTGAGAAGTGGAAATTTCAGGAGGAAAACCCTTAAGATAGCAAGATAAAGAAGGGCTGGGGGAAGAGGATTGGGAAGTGGGACCAGAGGGGATATCTCAAAATAGTGGGGGAAAAAAACAACACGTCATGTAACCTTCCTAATCCCCCCAGGACACACCTCACAGTGAATAATTCAATGACAGTTGTATTAAGGGGAAATACTGAAACACTCAGCATAGTACACTGACTTACATAGATGCATTCAACTACTAGAGAAAATAATTAGCCATTTTTCCTTTTTTTTCCTGAATTTTTAAAAAATTTTATACAATTTTTAAAGGTTACTTTCCATTCAGAGTTACTACAGAATATTGGCTATAGTCCCCGTGTTGCACAACAGATCCTTGAGCCTGGACAAATAGTTTGTCCACTCCCACTCCCCCACCCCTATACTGCCCCTCCCCCCCTCCCCACTGGTAAGCACTTGTTTGTTCTCTATATCTCTCAGGCTGCTGCTTTTTTGTTATATTCACTACTTTGTTGTATTTTTTAGATTCCACATATAAGGGATATCATACGGTATTTGTCTTTCGCTGTCTCGCTTCTCTTAGCATAATACCCTCCAGCTCCATCCATGTTGCTGCAAATGGCATTATTTCATTCTTTTTTATGTCTGAGTAATATTCCATTGTATGTATGTACCACATCTTCTTTATTCATTCATCTGTTGATGGACACTTAGGTTGCTTCCGTGTCTTGACAATCGTAAATAATGCTAGCAATTTTTCTTTTATCGTTATCCATGGAAAGACGTTTAATGATATGGGAAGAGAGTTTTACTATGTTAAGTGCAGGTTGTAAGTACCAAAAAATTACACACTATACCTTTCAAGGTCAGATTCACAATGGAACAGATCCATTGAGGGATAAAGAGGTCAAAGGGCCCCCCAAAACACCTTCTCCTCCTTCCATTATTCCTAGAATTGTTCAAAGCGGCAGCTTTGACTTCAAGTTACTGTGGCTTCTCCTTAATAACAATACTCAAGTGTATTTTCAAGTATATCTTATCTAGTCATAGGGAAGTGGGAGGGGGGCTGCAGGAGAGAGTCCCTTTCAGTGCTTGTGGTCAGTTGGTTGTAATGTGTTTGAAATTAACATGTCTCAAAAAGGAAGTTGTTCAGCCAGTGTAAATTCTTAACTAGTGATAAAGCCCATGATATGGAAAAAAGGCAGCTATTTTATCAAGGTGAAAAGAGGGGCCGAAAGCCAGCTGAGTTCTTCTCACTGCTAAATTTTTTATAAAATAAAAAGAGAAGGCCTTTATTTATTTGAGTGGCTCTGATTTAAATAAAGATTTTCTCCTCATCTGCACTTAGATGAATTGGGAGCAAAGTCGATAATGGGTTACTTAGAAGAATAAAGTCTGAAGAAGGAGATTCAATAGTACAAGTACTCGGGTTAAATAGTATAGCTTTAGGACAAAAATTATTTTGCTGTTGCTTACAGTCTTCTCAGTCAATAACTGATAGCTCTGTTGGAATTGTGCCATGAAGTAAAAAAAAAAAAAAAAAAAAAAAATTTATTACTAACTCTACTCCAATAAAAAATTTTTTAAAAATTTATTAGTAACTTCTTAGGTGGAAAGAAAACTCAGTTGTGGATGAGACTATTTTCATTTTGTTTTTCGTTTTTTGGGGGGTTTTTTGTTTTGTTTACTCTGACATTTGGAATTGTTTGCTATTTTTACTTCTTGAGAAAACCATGTGTTTGGCTGTTATTTACAAAAAACACATTGTGAGGCTTAGAGTATCCACACAGGCTAGAGATTTGTTTTGCTGTTACGATTCACTGTCTGGTTAATGCATGCCATAATTATCCATATTTGTACACATATCATGGCCTTTTGTAATCAAAGACAATGCTATTGAAGGCATAAGCTCTAAACTGGGGTGTGATCAAGGAAATTTTTTTTCACAGTCCTTGCCTGTTAGGTAAACAGTCTGGACTTTGAAGTTTGGAGTGGCCGTTCGAAATATGTGACCTGAAAAACTCCACATTGTTTTTTTGACTCCTGGCAACAAAACATATTTATCCTTTGGCCACCACCTCCTCATCCAGAAAGGTCTGCTGCTGTTTTAGATTTGAAAACAACGCATGGGAAAGTTGTCTCCGAATGAGCATTTGGTACAGCTGAAGCTGCCCTCCCTGCCTTTTCTATGTTTACATAGACAGACAATAACAATTTGGAATACAAATGCAGCAATAAAAAGAACCTTTCTCTTGGAGGATTAGTGAGCATGCCTCTTTAGTTATAAAAATAGCACTTGAGGAGCTCTCTGGTGGTAATGTCATTTTCATTAAGCTTTTTTCACAGTTTAGCAAAGACTTGGAGGTCAAGCTCGGGGTGTGGTGGAAGGGGATTGGAAGCAAGTTTAAGGCAAAGTATTAGGGGTGTGGGTGCCGGTAGGGACTGCAGAGAGCTTAGGTCCTTCCATCTGAAATCTGACGCCGAGCAACTCCAGTGATCTCTGGGGGCTCCTCCCGTAGAGAATCACAGGATCACCTGGCACACGGCTGAGCGCACAGGGGCTGCTTCTGAGTTGCTGCAAAGTCACAGTGGTCTTCTTCTCCTGTCCCTCCCCTTTGCCTCTCCAGCCCCCTCGCCGGCATTCAGACAACCTGATTGGAATCTCACATCGTGTCACCTTGGGTTATAATTTAAAGTTCTTCACATCCACGGCGTTGACGCAAAGGGCACCTTCAAGTTACTCAAATTCCTCACTGTTGCTGTGTTGAGCTGGATAATTCTTTGTTGTGGAAGTGAGCCGGGCATCGTAGCATCCTTGGCTTCTACCCACCAGATGCCAGTAAGCTCCCCACCCCTCCCCATGGGGCAATCAAAAATGTCCCTAGTCATTGCTAAATGTCCCTGGGGGATGAAATCACTCCCAGTTGAGAACCACTGAGTTATAGCAAGGAAAACTAATATTTATCTGGCATCTCTGATGTGCCAGATATAGACTGGATATTTTATGTAATCCAGATCATTATCGTTTGAAGCCTTTATCTCCTTTTTATAGATTGGAAACCTGAGGGATGGCAAGGATAGTGGTGGTGGTGTTTTTCAGTTTTATTTTTTGGGTCCTTCTTTATTTTCCGGTACCCAACAATGAAAATGGATTATAACCAGAGAAATTACTCACAGTTACTCCCGTTAATTTATACCTCAATTATCCCCATGCCTCTTTTTCTTTCTCAGTAGTCTATTTGTCATTGATGTCTACACTGCTTCCTTAATCTCTCTTTTTCAGCTTTTCTCTTCATCCTCTTTCCAGAGATCACAAGAAAATATCCCTCAATCCCATTTTGAAAGCAAGAAAAAAATCCTGTTTAATGTGTGAAAAGAATGCTATACCTGTAACAAGAAAATACTGTTGTTTTGTATTACAAAGTTTATAGATGCTTGGAAAGGCATTGAAATCCCTGTATGGTCCATTCAGAATCTCCATCGTCATCCTTCTCTTATTCAAGCCCCAGGTGTTTTTTGCTTGCCTGACATCAATGTTGGTTAGATATTTTTCCATTGTAGTGGCGTTTTAGTGACATTATATATTAATGTGGGGCAAGACTTGGAGAGCTAGCCATCATATATGCCATTGTCAGAAAAGAAACTGTGTTTCAAATTGAAAACTGGTGTCCACGTATAACTTTCCCAAAATTTTAGACCATTTCTCTCAAACAAATAGAGAATGAATATGAGCTAAAGTTTGTTTTTTTCTTAATTCATTGAGGGAACCAGCAAGATGGTAAAGCCCATTTAAAAGACAATGGGAGAGACATAAGTACTTATAGCTATTCTAAGAAAGAATACTGGGCTAAGACTGTTAAATTAGATACACAACTGGTTGATGCTCTGCAGGGCGATAAAATAATAATTTGGGTGGTTATCTTTTATACAGAAACCATTAGCATTAGACAGATCCACGTCTGCTGGACAAATTCATTTGCGTTTCTATCAGTTTTCTACAAGTTAATATCTACTCTCACAGAGATATAAAATATCCTAATCCATAGTAATTACTGAGCTAAACAAACGTTTCTAATTTCTCTCAAAAGTTAGACAATCCTTGGTTGCCTGTTAAATGCTTAAGAAAACTTTTTTTGAGGTTGGAAAAGTAATATAAGCCTATTTATTGTAGAAAGTTTTAAAAACACTAAGTTTTTAAAAAGGAGAGAAAATAACCATGCTCAAAACCACTACCCAGATGCAACCACTATAAATAGAATTCATATGTTTTCTTACAACTATTTTTCTAAATATTTTTTAAACATTTTTAAAAATTTCTTTAATGTTGTATCTATTTTATTTATTCATTTTTGGCTGTGTTGGGTCTTCGTTGCTGCGCACGGGCTTTCTCTAGTTGCGGTGAGTGGGGGCTACTCTTCATTATGGTGCGCGGGCTTCTCATTGCGGTGGCTTCTCTTGTTGCGGAGCAGGGGCTCTAGGCATGCGGGCTTCAGTAGTTGTGGCACGCGGGCTCAGTAGTTGTGGCTCACGGGCTCTAGAGTGCAGGCTCAGTAGTTGTGGTGCACAGGCTTAGTTGCTCCGCGGCATGTGGGATCTTCCTGGACCAGGGCTCGAACCCGTGTCCCCTGCATTGGCAGGCGGATTCTTAACCACTGCACCACCAGGGAAGCCCCTCTAAATATTTTTAACAGTGGAGTGATTATTGTGAAAAAAAATTGGCAGGCTACTTTTTTTTCTTTTCCTTACTCTCAAAGATCATATCCTATGTCTATGATTTTAATATCTCTATAATGATTTGGCACTTTTTATATCATGATTCTTTTCACTCTTTTTCCTCATTCATTTCTTTATTATGAACTTTTTCAGAATACAAAATAGCGTAGACAGCAATATAATGACCAATGGTATAGATACAACCTAGTTTAAGAAATAAAATATCGCTCATGGAGTTGCCCCCTCCCCCAATTAAATACCTTCCAAATGTACTCCTATCCAGATGGAACCACTGCTCTGGGTTTGGTACTTGTTTTCATATTTATGTTTATACTTGTAGCTCCTACATAAAGTATATGGTATTTTTGCATATTTTCAAACTTTGTACAAATTATATCACAGGTTCTTAAGGCATTAAGATTCTGCAACTTGCTTTTTTCTATCCACCTTACGTTTGTGGAGAGCTATGCCTGTAGTCACTTAGAATTCATTCACTTTTAGTGCTGGGTACTGTCTACAACTGTGTTTATCCACTTTCCTGTTGATACACATGGAGGTTGGTTTCCATTTTTTACTATAACCCCCGTGTTGCTAGGGTCATTCTGTACCTACGTCTCCCTGTGTACTTGTGCAAGGGTTTCTCTGGGCACGTATTGAGGAGTGGGATACCCATCATTGGGAACTCACATCTGCCCTCTACAACACTCTGCCAAGTCCTTTACCTGACTGTACCAATTTATACTCCCACCCACAGTGCACGAACGTCTGGTAGCTCTACGTCAGGAGTTGGCAGACCTTCTCTGTGAAGGACCAAATAGGAAAGCTTTAAGCCTTGGTGAGCTACATACACGGTCTCTGTCACAACTACTCAACTCTGCTACTGAACACAAAATCAGCCATGGACAATTCCTAAGTGAATGAGCCTGGCAATGTTCTAATAAACCTTTATTTAAGGACACTGAAATTTGAACTTCATATCATTTTCATGTGTCCCAAAATACAATTCTTCTTTTGATTTTTTTCCCAACCATTTAAAAATACGAAACACAGTCTTAGCTTGCGGGTTATGCAGAACAGATGGCTGGATAGATTCGTCACCTGGTCATAATTTGCCAACCCCTGCTTGACATTCTCTCCAAGATCTGGAATTTTCAGATACCTTCAATGTTTCCACTCTCCTGGGTAGGAAATGGTAAACTGTGAATTTAGTTTGTACTCCTGATTAGTGTGAAGTCAAACATTTTATCATGTTTATTGGCCACTAGGATTTTCTCTTCAATGATTTATCTCTTTGTGGGGTTTTTTCCCCCCATATATATGTATTTTAGATTGTGGGTCTTTTATTTATTGACTTATAGAAGTTCTTTCTATTCCCTGGCTAGGAATCCTTTGTTGTATGGTTTGCAAATGTTCTCAGAGTATTGTGGTTACCATTTCACTTTTGAAAGGTATCTTTTGATGAAAAGTTTTCAAATTAAAACTAAATGTATCAAAAAAAGAAGACTAAAGCACATGAAGAAACTAGAGGACATTTAAACATGTTAAACTGTGGGAGGCTGACTTTAAGGGTGGGTAGTAAATAGGAATCTTAAGACTGAAGTGACTGAGAGCCAGGAAAGGTTTAACATCTTGTCTGGAGGGCTTCACTGTGACCAAGGACTGCTAATAGTAAGATAAGTGTAGTACTACAGCCGCAGGCATACCTAGTTTTATCGCACTTGGCTTTATTGTGCTTCACAGTATTGCATTGAGCAACTCTGTCGGCACCAGTTTTCTATCAGCATTTGCTCATTTCATATCTCTGTGTCACATTTTGGTAATTCTTGCAACATTTCAGATATTTTCATTATTATTATATTTCTTATGGTGATCTGTGATCTTTAATGTTACCATTGTAATTGTTTTGGAATTTTTTCGCAATGAAAAATTTTTTAATTTAAAAAAAAACCCTAAATGTATCCAAGTGATACTTACTTGACTGTGAAAAAAATTTTATATTTTTCATACACCTTGAGAACGTGAAAGGTAACCACAAAAGGAAGATACCGCTCTCCTGGGTGCGAAAAGAGGAAATATTTCTTCATTGGGCGGAAGTAGAATGTTCCTCACTTTTATTCCAGACTCTTTTTCAGTTCCACTCATTTCCTTGAAGGCTAACAGTTTTGCAACCTGCAGTTCTCTAGTGAAGGCAGTGTCTTTTAAGTGCTGTCTTGAACAGAGCTGTCCAAAGGCGTGCATCTGATATTCATGAAACGTTACTTGGCTTTCACAAGTTTGCAGGCTTCTCAATTGCAAGCCAGCTGACGTCATTCAGAGTAGAAAAAGCCCTTCCCACTTGCACTGGTTAATTGACTTTGATGGGCTCCTCTGCCTGGCTAAGTGGTTCTGGACCAGAGAGCACAGTTGTAATCTGAAGAACTTTCGAAAGTCACCCTGTCCAAGACTGCACACCGCCCCCCCCCCCAAGACAGCGAGGAAGAAGGAAAGCAGTTGAAATGCTGGTCAGGAAAACAAGACTTGGTTGCCTGGAGCTTTGTTACTGAGTCCTTGCTCCTGTGAAGGCCTCTGGAGAGCTGGGCTCATTTGGAACCGGGCTGCTATGTTTGACAGACGCCTCATGTCTCCTCAAACTAAGTGCCTTCTTCCTGGGGTAAGCTTGTGGGCAGGGAGTCAGGCCAGATGCACGGTGTGGTGGAAAGAAAGCAGGGATGTACTGCCTTGTGAAGGGACTCGAGCAAATCACGTCGGTGGCTTCACTTTTTCAAAGCTTTTCTTAGCTTGCCAGAAATGCTGTCATTCACAGTGTGAATACATAAATGTCCAGGGAGCTGAAGCAAGTAAAACTGGAGCTTTGGTTTTAAAGTGTATCTTACTGAGATCGACTTAGTAGCTGGGAAGAGAAAGAGGGAGAGGGAGGCGGGGAAACTTGGTGGAAGTTGAAAATGCTTTTTCCAGCTGTCGGCTGTCACTTGTCGCTTCATGGACAGCCCAGCCAGTGAGCTTTTTTTGTTTCTGAGGCTTTTCTGTGTAACTCAGAATGATGTGACTTCCCGTGCTGCTGTAAATTAAGATTTGATTGCTATTTGTCACACTAAAAGTTTTTTTAATGTAATGAAGTACAGAAATGAGAGTCTACTGTTTAAAATACTTAAGCAGAGAGCTTTACCTCACAAAGACTGGATGTTTGCGTCTTTGGACTCGGTTTAGAACTTTTAAAGAAAAGATCCTATCATTATTGGTACCCTTCCAGGGAAGGCTTTGGGGGAAAAAAAAAAAATTCTAGAACCCAAATGTAAATCGTAGCCTATAAAACTCATACAGTTACAGATATCTGTGCTAATTGGACATGAAAATATCATTGTAGAATCAATAAAGTACAGCTTGTCTAAAAATTCTTTCCAGGTTACCTCTTTTGTTTCCAGTTGTACCAACCTGCACTAAATTTAGTTTAACAGAGAAAAAAAATGCTTGCAGAGAAAAATATCTGTACTTTGGTAATCATTTCTTTTGGGTTGGATCATATAAAAGTATAGCATAGTCAGTAAATGGTGAGATGCTTTGCTTAATCTGTTGGATTTCAGTGATCTTTTATTATATTTCGTTTTTGGTTTTTTGGGGTTTTTTTGGCTGTGTTTGGTCTTCATTGCTGCACACGGGCTTTCTCTAGTTGTGGCGAGCGGGGGCTACTCTTCATTGTGGTGCGTGGGCTTCTCATTGCAATGGCTTCTCTTGTTGTGGAGCACGGGCTCTAGGTGCATGAGCTTCAGTAGTTGTGGCGCATGGGCTCAGTAGTTGTGGCTCGCGGGCTGTACAGCACAGCCTCAGTAGTTGTGGCGCACGGGCTTAGTTGCTCCACGGCATGTGGGATCTTCCGCAACCAGGGATCGAACCCGTGTCCCCTGCATTGGCAGGCAGATTCTTAACCACCGCGCCACCAGGGAAGCCCTTGTTTTATTTTTTAAATTTACTTTATTGGAGTATAGTTGATTCACAATGTTGTGTTAATTTCTGCTGTACAGCAAAGTCACTTATACATATATATATATATATATACATTCTTTTTCATATTCTTCTCCAGTATCACAGGATATTGAATATAGTTCCCTGTGCTATACAGTAGGACCTTGTTGTTTATCTCATATATATATAAAATTTAAAATTTTCCAGAGACACAGTTTTCCTTGCTTGTGTTGGCCCCCATTAGACTTTGTATACCTCAGTTATATTTCTTTAGGCTCTGACTCGGCTGGCAACGTATACACTAATTATAAAGGATTTTGGGATGTTAGATACTTCACGAGTTTCTGAGCTTTTCAAGTGCCACTCAAGTTAATTCAGAAATTGTTCAGTACCTCTTTGCTTTGAAGGGCATCTGGAATCATCGTTTTCCATAAACTTGCCCACTTTCTAAGAATATTATCAGACACTAAATAGCTGCTACAGTCATTTCTTCCGAGGATTTCTATTATGAATTCGAAAAATGTTTAATCCAAAACCCAGACTGCCAGGTATCCAAGCTGCCAAGTATATTCCACCCATCATTTTGAATATTTTCAGCCATAAAATTGGGCACAAAAAATGTCACAGTTTTTTAAATTGGAATGTCAGTCTGTATGATTCTAGAATAGCCACCTGAATAATTTCTCCTTTAGTTAATTTCAGTTCAGTCTTGAAGTATTATGGAGAATCTACCGAAGAACATTTACCCTTTTAAGCTACCTCCTCTTTCCCAAATCTAGATTTTTATTTCCTAGCCTAGTCACTCCTCATTTTAATTAACACTTGTGTTTGAATAGGGCTGATAAATACATGGATTTTTGTTTTAATGGTTAAGGTGTAAAATAAGTCTTTATAAAGACTTTATTCTAGGGGATTAAGAGGTATTAAGTACCAGTTATAAAAAAATAAGTCACAGGGATATAATATATAGCACAGGAAATACAGTCAATATTTTATAATAATGTTGTATGGTATATAGTCTATAAAAATATTGAATCTCTATGTTGTACACCTGAAACTAATACAGTATATGAAGTCAGCTGTACATGAATAAATAGTTTATTCTGTCCCCATGTAACACTTTCATTTAGTCATTCGCAAAGTTCTCCAATGACAGAGACTTTTCTTTCAATTCGGACAATAATATAAATGGGAGAGAATTTTTTAAAATACACATATATATATATTTATGTGTGCATGTATATGTATTATAGAATAATTTTTTAGGATGCTGAATAAATTAGGTGGTCTTTTTTTGTTCTAATCATGTATGGTTTCTGTTTTTCTATCACTTGTACTTTCTGAAGTCACTACAAACCCCAAATGCATAAAAAGCACATTTGGAAATTATACATTTAATTCTCATCTTGCATTAAAATAAAATGTATAAACCAGTGCAGTTTGGTAGAGGTAATTACTTTTTCATTGCCAAGGGCAAAAAAAAATATGACACTGTGAATTGGGAGACTGAGATTGACATATATACACTACTATATATAAAATAGATAACTGATAAGAACCTGCTGTATAAAAATAAATAAAATAAAATTCAAATTAAAAAAATATGACTCCAACTAGTATTAAGTATACTTGTTATCTTTTTATGAATTCTGCTATTATTGCATTGTAAGTTTCTTCAGCATAATATCCTTTATGACTAAAACGTGTGCCATTTTTTTTAGACCAAGATGGCCACTCCCTCTATCTCCTTTCCTTCCTCCAAATAAAAATGACCGCTCAGATTTGTGCAGGTTTTTCCATTTATTTAGTTCTGTTACCCATGATTTCAGCTTTTTCTGACTGTGATTAAGAGCAAGTGTTTGGAACTCTGCTCAATACTCTGTAATCACCTACATGGGAAAAGAATATGAAAAAGAATAGGTACATGTGTATGTATAACTGAATCACTTTGCTGTACACCTGAAACTAACACAACATTGTTAATCAACTCTACTCCAATATAAAATAAAAATTAAAAAAATAAAAAATAAAAAGTATTAAAATGAAAAAAAAGCAAGTGCTTGGATACAGTGAGACCTGACTTTGAATGCTACACCATTCCCTTAACAACTCTCTGATTTGGCAAGTGTTATCTTCTCTGAGCTTCAATTTCATTATCTGTAAAATTAGGAAAATTGATATCTATGTTTCTAGATATTTGTGAGAATTTTTTAAAAATCCCTGTGCATATAGACTGCTTAGCATAATACCTACAGTTATTAAGGGGATGCACATACCCACCTACATTTTCTGCAGTGGCTAATAATAAAAGAACTTAGCTCTGAGATCCCAAACTATGATATCTAGGAGAGGCAGCAAGGGAAAGTTGTGAGTTGTTTCTTGTTTGCATATTAGAAGAAAGAAAGATTAAAGTAAATAACAACCCTGTGAAGTGGGACTCCTAATAGGATATCTGTGGATCCAGTATCAGAGGGCTGGGAGGGCAGAAGGCAAGTATAAACCCTCCGAAACTATATGCACATATTTGGGTCTATGTGTATAGAGTCTTCTAGCATCAGGAGATTCTCCAAGTGGCCCTCAACTCCCAAATGGTCAAGAACCAGAGCTCTTGAATGGGAATAAGCCCTAGAGAACAAAAAATATGATGGAGGTTAAATATTCTAAGAAGTCTAATAATTTTCAAACTCTTTATTTCTCTTTACCTTTATATTGTTCATCAGTTTAGGGGGAAAAAAGGAAACTGACGTGAGTCTGTGCATCCCCATATATTATAAAACAAATAGTGATTGAAGGCTACAGATTTCTCACCATTTTTCAGGTCTCATTTGTATTTAAATGGATGTATAATGTTAGAAAGGCTTGGGGGCTAGTATATGTAAGGATTCTTTAAAGGGTGAACACGGGAATGTGTGATTTATCACCTGGAAATGCCAGAATGTTTGCCCACAGAAAACAGTCAATTTGTGGAAATAAAAATTTTCTGAGGGCTTCCCTGGTGACGCAGTGGTTGAGGATCTGCCTGCCAAGGCAGGGGACACGGGTTCGAGCCCTGGTCTGGGAAGATCCCACATGCCGCGGAGCAACTGGGCCCGTGAGCCACAATTACTGAGCCTGCGCGTCTGGAGCCTGTGCTCCGCAACAAGAGAGGCCGCGATAGTGAGAGGCCCGCGCACCGCGATGAAGAGTGGCCCCCGCTCGCCGCAACTAGAGAAAGCCCTCGCACAGAAGCGAAGACCCAACACAGCCAAAAATAAATAAATAAGTAAATAAATAATCCTTCCCTCTAAAAAACTAAGTAAATAAATAACTAAATAAATCAGATGGGCTTATACAAAAAAAAAAAATTTTCTGAAATACCAAAGAGATTTGCCAAGTTATTTTTATTGTTAAAATTGAAAACACTTGAAAGAGAGCTTTCCATGTCAAAGTAATTAATTAAAAGTTATTCGTATTAAAAATACAAGAAATTTTAAAGGAAATGTGCGTAGGAACACTCCAGAATCTCACTGCTTTGGGTCAGATATTTTTCTTCTGGCAAATCACATCCCATTCCTTCTCCACAAGCATACATACCTTTATAGTTGTAACTACAGAGCACAGACTGTTTAGGATGCTGCCCTTTTCCTTCAACTGTATTTTGAAATCACTTTTTAATCACAGAACGATACAGCTAGGTGTGGATTAACCATAGCTCTTCCAAAGAGAGTGGACATTTATTGTTAGACTTTTAGTTAATTCCATAATGTTTTTTTATAGATAAATAAATCTGTCATAACAATTTTGAGCATATGGTTTTTAACAAATAACTTCTTTGAGATAAGTTCTCGGATGTGGAATTATTTGCGCAAGTGAGTGGGATTGAATGTTCTTATGTCTCTGGCTATGCCTTTCCATCATTCTTTTCAAAATGATTATATCAGTCGACAGTAAGAACATAATATTATTATTATGCTAATTTTGTCACAATACACCCCACATTAGGTGTTAATAATTGCCTTCAAATGTAAATAACTACACAGCATCATTTTAATTTCTGTTTAGTAGATTAACTAGCAAAGGTGTATATTTATCAGAAATTTGTATTAGATTACAGTATTAAGTTTATTTGTTAGTAAGAGTACCTCTTTAAAGAATAAACTATTAGACAGTTTTCCCCTATCCAGTCTCACCTATCAAAATATTTCCTCTCATAAAAACGAATCTGATATTTGTATTGTGACACCCTGCTCATATCACTAGAGGGTACATTAGTGTAAGACAACAGAGTATTAGTTTGATTAGAAATTGACGCTAGACCAGTCAAAGAATTAAGCCTTCATTTTGGAAAGTAGGACACAAAGCTTTTGACTTTATTCAGATATCTACCTTATTTTCTGCAGAGAGCTAATAACTGTTATACAAATAAGAAAAAGACCACATCTGACTCAAGCTGTAGTTCATATGAAAAGTGTGTCCTGTCTCCCCTTGAGGGTCATAGATTTTGCATTAAGGACAGCAGGGGCCAATAGATTGTCAAGTTGTTGTTGATTCTGTTGACCTAAGGAAAAATGCACAACAGGAGAGTTGTGAGTTGAAGTTTTATTCGGGGACCATACTGAGGACTATAGCCTGGGAGACAGCCTCGAAAGACAGCTTCAAAGAGGTGGGGAAGAAGCCAGTTTCTGTATGAGTTTTGGCTCAGGGATACATACAGTTAAGCGTACATCTTGGTAAAAGATTACTGCTAGTCACAAAGAACAGGTATTTCCAGTTAATGACTTTAGTGCTTCACCTATGTACAGGAAGATGCAAGAATCTGTGTTCATTAAAATTCTTCCTGAAAGACACATCTAACTATCCAAGGGGCCTGTTTTTCCAAAGCGCATGTTGCCTCACCCTGTTTTGCATCCTGAATTCTTCTCAGGGTGCACGGTCAGTCGGCGGCTGTAGTGGAAAATGACTTAGTCCTCCTAGAACTTGGGTGGTGGGCAACGCTCTTCGTTTTCTTTGTTTACACATCAGGGCTGTCGCAGCTCAGAAGGAACCCTGCACCCTGATAGCTTCCTGTGGGGCTCTCCCTTCCAGTGGTCATTCAGGACCTGTCTCTCCCCCTCCCCTAGGGTTAGAGAACTGGAATTTTCTATACTCTTTCTTGGTAAGGGAAGCGTCATTTTGACCTTAATGTAATCTGATGTCCTTTGTGAACCTTACAAACGGTACTTACATGCCTTTATTTTTTTAAATTTATTTTTTATTGATGTATAGCTGATTTACAATGTTGTGTTAATTTCTGCCTTACAGCAAAGTGACTCAGTTATACATATATATACCTTCTTTTTTTAATGTTCTTTTCCATTATGCTTTATCATAAGATATTGAATATAGTTCCCTGTGCTATACAGTAGGATCTTGCTGTTTATCCATTCTATACATAAAAGCTTACGTCAACTAACCACAAACTCCTACTCCATTCCTCTACCCACCCCCTCTGCCGCTTGGCAACCACAAGTCTGTTCTCTATGTCTGTGAGTCTGTTTCTGTTTTGTAGATAAGTTCATTTGTGTCATATTTTAGATTCCACATATAAGTGATATCATATGGTCTTTGTCTTTCTCTTTCTGACTTACTTCACTTAGTATGATAATCTCTGGGTTCATCCATGCTGCTGCAAATGGCATTATTTCATTCTTTTCCATGGCTGAGTAATACTTCATTGTATGTATGTACCACATCTTCTTTAGCCATTCATCTGTTGATGGACATTTAGGTTGTTTCCATGTCTTGGCTATTGTGAATAGTGCTGCTATGAACATAGGGGTGCATGTATATTTTTGAATTAGAGTTTAGAGTATGCCCAGGAGTGGGATTGTTGGATCATATGGTAGCTCTATTTTTAGTTTTCTGAGGAACCACCATACTGTTTTCCATAATGGCTGCACCAACTTACATTCCCACCAACAGTGTAGGAGGGTTCCCTTTTCTCCGCACCCTCTCCAGCATTTGTTATTTAGTTACATGCCTTTAAGTCTTGGTCCAATTATATAGCAGTTTTGTTACCTGTTAGTGGCATTTTAGGCATCAGAAAAGAGAAAACTCTGACCCCTGCAGTCATATCTAAGATCCTTATCATGCAACTAGCATGTAAAATAGATCTGCCACAGTCCAGAAGGTTCCCACCCTGTGATACCAGTGCCCCCTTTACAAAGTCGATGTTGTACCATCCTGGGTCTCCTAGTCTTCTTAGTTACTCTAGGCTTGCTTTATCACCTGTAAAATGAAAGTAATCATTCTTATCTCTCCATCACTCTTTATGGGAGCCTCTGAAGGCCCATAGGGGGCGATGCTAAATTCTTAAAGCATCTCAGAACAGCTGTTTATAGTTTTGTCTTTCCTTTGAAGCCCTAGTCACTGTTTGAAGAATGTACTTTCAATATCAGTATGTATTCAGTCAAGTATTTTAACCTCAGGTCTTTTTCTTTTTCTTTGCATTTTTCTTTGCTTTTTTTCTTTTTGGGCCTCTCCTGTCTTGGTACCAACACAGGTGTTTCTGCAGCTTGAAACCTGATGAGTCCAAGATCCTTCCTGTTGGGTCCAGGTTTATGACCATTTTCATAACTTAGTTTAATAAGGCTTAATGCTCACTAAAAACACGTACATGCTTGGAACTTTCCAAGGCCAAGTTCCACATGAGCGGGTTCTGTGCGTCCTTCATAGCTCTGTTTCCAAGGCTTTTACAATGGGCTTTCACAGCGGACTGTGAATAATTAATGCTAATTTGATGTTTGGGTTTTTTTTTTTTAAGTTTCCATATGCACTCATATATAGCAGTATGAAAAAGAAGTGACTTCATGATATTGAACAAAAATATCAATCACCTACACATGATATGTGTTGAGTACTACCCAGGTGAGATTAAATGTGGTCTCTATTGTTGGGGAAATTATTATTTATTCAGATAACATAAGATAAAAAGTATGTATGCCTCTGTGCAAATATTGAGGAATAAAGAAACATAAATCTCTAGATTATGGTCAGCACACATGTTTAGAGAATTCTCAGGGTAAAGGATTGGTTGAAAATTTGGAAGTTATGGAATTCAGTTCAGTTTAACAACCATGAAAGAATAGGTTTGTCAACTGTCTCTTTAATATGATTTAGTTAAACTATGTAGAGCTAGAATACGGAGGTCCAAGATGATTAACGTGGCTGAATTAGAGCTCAGTAGAAGTTTCTGTTTTAAACAGTTCTCCCACCTGCTCCCTCTGCTTTGTATTTCATAGGAAGGGTAGGAATTCACAGGCCATCATAGAAAGTGTGATAGGATTCAGAGTTCCCCTGAGAGCCATCACTTCACTGCTTCTACATAACTTTTCAGATCTGTGATACCGTAGCTGGAACAGTTCATTGGTGGAAACGCTGAAGGTTGTTTCTTTAAAGAGGCCCAAAAAGGACAGCTGTCATGGAGCTCCATGTTAATAAGAGATAATAAGAGATCATCTGTGTGAATGATAAAAGTTCCCCATTCCTGATGCAGTATCTGCTCTTGCGTTGAGAAAATATGTATTTGTTTAATTTCTATAATTTCTTTAATTTGTTTAATTTCTATAGCTGAGTGAGAGTACTTGCCTTCTCTGGGACTGTTTTTCATTCTAGCAGCGTTTTTCATTCTTAGCACTCATAACGCCATTAAAGTCGAAGACATTATGCTATGGAAAATCAACCAGTCACAAAAGGGCAGATACTATGTGATTTCGTTTATACAAGGTACCTGGAATAGTCAGACTGATAGAGACAGAGAGTATAACACTAGTTGCCAGGAGCTGTGGGGAGTGGGAAACGGGGAGTGAGTGTTTAAGGGGGACAGAGTTTCCGATGATGCAGGAGTTCTGCAGATGGCTGGTGGTGATTGTTGCCTAACTGTGTGAATGGACTTAACGCCACTGAACTGTACACCGAAAAATAGCTCAAATGGCACACTGTATGTTGTGTCTATTTTACTACAATTTTTAAAAATCAATTTAAAAAAGCCTTTAGTGCATATGTATGTTGCATGAGGCCAGGTGCTTTCTATGTATTATCTTATTTAATCCTCGTAGCAACCTAGTGCAGGAGACACATTATTATCTGTAATTTATAGATGAAGAATCTGGTCTGAGCACGGGCAGGAACGTCACAAGTCTAGGTCCACTCAGGGGACGGTGGTGGAAGCTGGGATGGCAGCCCAGTGGTCGGCCTGCCATGTACACACACACCTGTCTGTGCACGGCTTCCTTTATTTTTTTTCCCCCCTGTGATAATTGGGCTCTAAGTGTTCAGACTGACACCACTACTGCTTGCTGCCTTTCTTTAAGAAGAGGGACCAGGGTTCTCGGGGCTCCTCCTTGACATTTGAGCCCTGAGTGTCCTGTAGCAGGTGAGACCATTCCCCCAGTGCTCCAGAAGTCAGCCAGGCCCGACTGGCCTTTCCAGCAACAAAACCCAAAGCCAGCTGCGTCCTGGCTTCTTAGGCAGAATCCATGAAAATCACCCAATCGGCTTGCTCCCAAGATCGTTCTCAAAATTAACTTGTGCTTTGAAAATCACTTAACCCTCTCTAAACAAGCCACTTCTAATAAAATGGTGTTTTTTATCTTCTAGAAAGGTCCATTAGAAATTTTTTTTAAATTTTTTTAAAGAAGAGCTTTTTTTCCCCCGTATCATATGTCCCAGCTACTTTTCAGAAAAAAAAAAAAAACAGAGCATAGACTCATTTCCAAAAGGGAATATATGTAAAAGCCAAGTAAGGATATTTTCATAAAGAATGCATATGTACCATTTCTTTCCCTTTTCCATTTTTCATTGCTGAAATCTGTGATTCTAACCAGATTTCACCTGAGGGGTTTTTTGGTTCATTTTTGTTTTGATTTTGTTTCGATTCGTTTATTTTGCAATTGCTGGCTTTGAACCAGGTATGTTCTATATCCCATCATCCTGTTGGATTACAGATTAGAAGACCATTCTGTGATACAATTAGTTTTATAAAACAAGGAATAAGGTGCTTAGGGGAATTGGACTGAGTCAGAGATTTTGCTGATTCTGCTACCTACTGACTGTTGCCTCTTTACATTTCTCTACTTTTTTTTTTTTTTTTTGGCCACGCACAACGTGTGGGATCTTAGTTCCCCGACCAGGGATCGAACCCGGGCCCCCTGAAGTGGAAGTGCAGATTCTTAACCACTGGACCACCAGGGAAGTCCCATCTACCTATATTTTTTAATTGGGCAAGGTGATGAACTTGAATAACAAAGAATAGGCCAAGATAATGAATTAAATCAAGTTCTTAATTACAGAATTAGGAAACTTTTTAACCTCAAAGATTCCATGCTCGTGTTCCTTTCAAAGTCGTTGCATCGCTTGTAAAATGCGATTTCTACTCCAAGCTTTTTCCTGATGAGTTCAATTCAGCCCGTCAGAATGCTGACAGTTTTCACAAACCTGAGAAAAATACTTATGACATTTAAAATACAAAAATAGACACGCAGAATTTCAAATCCTCCTGATGCTTTCTCAAGGCCAGTTCAGTTTCTCCTAATAAGGCGTTTGACCTGCTTGCCGGGCTCTGACAGATGATATTTTTACAGGTCTGTTCTTTCAGTGTATTCAGTGCAAGTCCTGAGCTGACAGGCTAGATGGGCCTTATTCACCGATGGAGAATTCAGCCTAAAAGGACCATTTCAGCACCCAAGTCAATCTCATTATTCTTCATTCTTACCCTTACGAAAGATAATGCCTCTTTATTTGGTGTACATGTGTTCTTTCCAATGGCATGAATTGAGGTGACTTTTATGCATCGTGTCCCATTACAGAGCTCCTCTGTGAAGCAGGGAAAACATGGCATCTGGGGCTGTTAATTCTTAACAACACCGGGAGGATGTAATTGGTTTATCACAAGGGACAATGAAGATAGCACATGTCATCACTGTATGAATGCTCTTAGGTTATGGAATTTGGTCAGTGACTAACGTTATCATGGATGTGTACTGAAATAGCCAACAGTCAGATTGATAAATTGCGAAAGAGAAGAGAAGCCAGTAACAGTCAGCGAATGATAAGCAAGTACACGGCTTAAAAGCATTCCTGGAGTTTCATTTATCAGAACTCTTATTTACTTTATTTTGCTCCCTGTTTGTTGCTTTGGAAGAGTTTCTCTTAATTATATTCGTCATTTTTTAAAAGTATGTACTAATTGTTATATGAAGGACAAGGGAAAACATGGGCTTAGTCGCAGACCTGTGTTTCAAGTCATACAGAAAGGAGCCATTTCTTCATAGCATTTCATAGCTGTTTTTAAGGGAGAGTGTTTACATGTAAGATTTAGCACCATTGGAAATGATCAGCTAGTATATTGGATTTTTCTCGTCTTCTGAGCAAAAGAAAGAACATGTCCATTTGTATCAATAAAATCTGTCAATGGAATATGGGGGCATTTTTTAAAAAAATATCTTTATTGGAGTATAATTGTTTCACAATGTTGTGTTAGTTGCTGCTGTATAACCAAGGGAATCAGCCATATGCATACGTATATCCCCATATCCCCTCCCTCTTGGGTCACCTTCCCTCCTACCCTCCCTACCCCACCCCTCTAGGTGGTCACAAAGCACCGAGCTGATCTCCCTGTGCTATGCAGCTGCTTCCCACTAGCTGTCTGTTTTACGTTTGGTAGTGTATATGTGTCCATGCCACTCTCTCACTTCGTCCCAGCTTACCCTTCCCCCTCCCCGTGTCCTCAAGTCCATTCTCTACATCTGCGTCTTTATTCCTGCCCTGGCATATTCTGAATATATCAAACATATGAATGTCATCTCTAGTAAAGTTGTAAATTACAATAATATTTTAATAAGGTTATTTTTCTTATTCATGAAATGTTATAAGATGTTCAGTAGGACAAAAATGTGATCTGTTCAGTTAAAAAAAAGAAATGAAAGAAAAATCTTCTTGTTTTTTTTAGAGGAATATGATTCCTAAACAATAATATGGCTTACACTTTAATTCTAGATGATCTTATGTTTTAAAATTAGCATTGGACTTCAAAAATTTTATGATTGTGTAGGAAATCTCTATTTTTATGTTCTTAGAAAAATCTTCGTTAAGGGCATGACTCTTCTCAACTGTTTCTCGCTTAATAATTTTACGATATGAACTGTGTAAGCATTTCTTTTCTTGACAGTTGACTGATCTGTGTTCATTCAGTGTAAGGTCCACATCAAAGTAAAATGAACCACAAAGACATCTAAAACTAATTGAAGGGAAAAAGAAGGCAAATGCTTGGTGAGAGAGAATGTAATACTCCAGGGGTTATGAACTATTGACATTTCTTATTCACAGGAATCTAGATTGATAGTATGATTTAGATTTCCCACCTAGTTCTTAAGAAAAATTCCCTTATACTGCTCTGTGGAAGGTGAGGGCTTTGCGTTAATCATATTTATCCTAGAATGTCTGCTTAGCCTGTTAACTCTGACAACAGCCATTATCTTTTTCTTTGCCCAAAGGCATGATTATGAAATATTACAAGCAAAGTTGTATTCCTCGGATAAACAATAAATCTTTCTAGGCACTGGTCAAACTCTTAAGTATTCTGGTTAATATTTTGGCTCTTGATATTTATTAATACCAGCAAGTGGCTGGTAAGCTGGTGAGTACTTGATTAGGATTACGGTGGAATTTATGTTTCTTTAAAAAAAGAAAATGGAGTAGGCCTCAATTAGATGAGTGACGCTGGACGCATTCCCCAGTATCTCTGACAGTCAGTTGCCTTATCTTTGCAATTGAAGGAATAATGATATGAGCCCTCTTGACCTCAAGGATCAAATCTAATATATGTGAAAATCTTGAAAATAGTAAAGCACAAACTTCCTGCCTGGAGATCTGACCTCTCTTGGGAACAGTTCCCTCAATAAAGTCCCATGAGAACTTCCATCGTGCCTGGTCCCAACCCCCAATTCACCCTCCACCCCTTCTATCCCTCTACCAGTTCGCTCAGTCTTTGAAAAGTCCCAAAAGCTGTTGAAAGGGTCCTAAGGAGAGAAAAATGGCGGCCATGACAAGACAGTTGTAATGGGGCCTAAGGGTGGGCTGAATAGTATAACAGGGTAGTCAACTGTGTTGGGTGCAACCAAGGCCACAGAGGATTAAGGCTGAAAAGAAAGCCAGAGTCATTCTGTTTATTTGTATTTTGCTGACGCTGTTAATGTTTATTCACTTGTTTTGCAATTAGGGCCCCAGGGAGGAGGGGACCATCTTTAGAACTGTCTCAAGACACAATGGGACCAAAGGCCCAAGAGCAGAGGAATGGGGTACTTACAAGAAGTAAGGTAGAGCAAAGAGTAGGAACTAGCTTCTTTGAATGTGAACATAAGTTAGTTATCTACATATTCTACACATGGATTGGGAGAGTTCAGAGAATGAAAATATAACAACTGTTAGAACCACATGTGCTTTCTTTTTGCAGAAGTCACTTCTGAAGGGAAGATATTACAGTGTTTCACGGTGCTTAACATAACACTTCTAACACCTCATGGTATTTGAACTTTTCTGATTTTTGGATTCTGGATAAGGAGCTTACCTTTTGTAAATCTTACTTCTAGCTATTCATTTCCAGGTATGAATCTACTTAGAAAAGTCATTAGGTTAAAAAAAAAGTTTTTTAAAAACTGGGGTTTTCATATGTCACTCACCATTTGGCGTTAATTTTACATATGATTTGTTCTTGGGATGATAAGTGATATCACACGAATGAGTAGAACCCTTGAATAAATGTAGCCTTGATTTTATTTCTTTTTATACTACAGCAGAGCCTCCACTCAAGCCAAGAGCTCTAGTTATAATCAAAGAAGTATCTGGTGCAAACCCAGCTACTGAGGCTCCCAGAATCTGATCTGATTTTTTCTTTCTCTTCTGTGGTGTCTGAATTAACTAACTCACAGGTAAATTATGAAAAAGCAAAACAAAACAACCACTTTTCTGGAAGGTTTTCACAAGGATACTTCTGGTGCACCAGGCCTGCAGCGTCCCCTCTAAATCCCAGAAGACTGGATTCTGCAGGCTGTTCATGCCTGTGGTGTTGCTTGCATATCACCCTGACTTTATGGGTTGGAGCTCCAGGAACCCACGGGCGCCATCATGGTCTGGACCTCTACCCAGCTTGTTTCTGCCACACTGCTGCCCGATTCATCCAGATATCCCTAGCCAATCCAAAATCACCCCTTTGGGTCTGCTCATTCTGGGTACCACCAGGAAGCTGTCATCTACAGCGTCATGCCCCCTCTGACTCTCTGTATTTTATCATCATTGATTTTTTTCCAATTCCTCCAACAAGCCAAATTCTAACCAGCCTCCCGGCCTTTGCACATGCTATTCTTTTTCCTGGGATGATTTTCCTGTACCTTCCTCGGGTTCTTAAGGCCTCAGTTAAACTTCAGTCCTCAGAAAGCTTTTCCCCACCTACCCTCTATAAAGTGGTTCCTCCCTTAGTCTCTATCACAGACCCCAATTTCTTTGCTTCTTGCAAATGTAACTCTTTGGCTTCTGTATGGTCTAGACTAGTGGCTCTTACTTCTAGCAGACTCCATTTCCTTTACAAGTACTTCAGCATGCCTCCTTCCTGATCCTCAAGTGAAATTCCTAGTTAATGCAAACAACAGATACAAAACTTGTAAACCTCAAAAAGTAATTATCTTTTTTATTCTGAGTAGCATTTTTTTCAATTTGTGGTTGTGCAGGCGCGTCCACTCTGGAAGACGGGATGAGGTAGTCACCTGTCTGCCCCTATAGGTAGGCAGCGTGGCTGGGGCAGTTGTAAGCGCACATTAACAGAGGTGTGTGACACAGGTGTGTGGCTATGGGAGACCATGGTTAACAATTCTTGGTAAAGTTCCAAACAAAAGCCAATCTTCCATCGGTTTACACAGTACTTTCACCTGTAGAAAATTCAGTGTATTTAACAACTATACAAAACTTTGTGCCTATATGCAAAATAGAGTTAGATTCTAGGTTCAGGTCATTTTATAAACAGATTTTTCACTTACCTGAACTCCAGCAGGACTGTCAAAGGGCATGAGGGATGTATACCCATTTTATTATTACACAGGACTGTTGTGCCCAATGCAGGACATTTATATTCTTGGCCACTGTCCACAAACAGCCTGTAATGTCCCTCAATTGTTGAGACAACCAAAAATGCTGCAACAGATTTCTGGAACATTCTTTTTGGAATGACCCATCTAGACTATAAGCTCCACTGAGTGCAGGCACCATGTTTGCCTTGAACTGTAGAAGCCTTGACATCTAGCAAATGTTGTTTATGATAGCAGTGCAGGACAAATATTTCAGGCAGGAATGAGTGAAAGAGTGGATGGATGGATAAATGAAAGGGAAAACGCGGAAACAGGGACATGCATTCATCCATTCAACTAATAAATGTTTACTGAGCAACTCATATATGGGCCAGGTGCTGTTCTAGGACCTAGGAACACAGCAGTTAATGAGACAAATTCCCTGCTCTAAGGAACTTGCTCTATCTCCATATATGGAACTACTTTATGACTGCAGAACACCTAGATATCCTATATGACTGTAATGTTGGTGCATCCAGTTTTCTTTAATTCAGAATGCTGACCATATATAGTTAAGTCAATTGAGGGAAGAAAGCTGGGTAGGGGATAAAAAGCAGTGGAAAGAAGTCAGGTTGGTGACAGAATTGTGAATGGTGCTTGAGAAACAATCTAATAAAATGAGAGCCTGAAAATAACTTAGTTATCAAGGACCAAAACATTTAAATCCAGAAAATGTTGTTATTGCTCTCATATATGTACAATAATGGAAGTGCTTTCAGTGGCTCTTTTCCCCTGAACGATACCTTTTACGTATTCGGTGTGTTAGACGCAATGGATGTGCCTCCTTGAAATTAGGTTAAGTTGTAAACCTGAGTGTTGAGGCATCCATTTGAGCATAATGTTTTCACGTTTATATAGTATTTGCTTTGGCTCACCACTCTCCTCTGTTGAAGCAGACACTCAGCAAGGTGGCAATCAATCTGGGAGCCAAAAGGGACTGAGGGAAGTTGGCAATAGCTGAATGCGACTGTTAGAAGTTGAATGTTCTTGCTTGCAATTCTGGAAACTTCAGTGGGAGATGTTAGGTCAGCTCTAATATACTGTATGCCCTAAAGGAACTGAAAACAAAAATGACACAGCTGAAAAGAAACATTTTGGGGGTCTTAATAACCCTTTAAAACTCTGGCTGCCATTCCCTTTTTCTCACTTGTGGATTATTTGGAGACCTATTTTGCTGGAACAACCTACAGCTAAAATTGCCAGAGCCCTTTAAGAAGCCTACCTGCCCCACTGAAGAGTAGATGTCAGTTTCAAATGATGTTTGGAATTGACAAGTCATGTTCCTCTTAAACTGGCATGTTTCTTGGCCACAACTCTTGAATTTTAAATATTATTCCATGAATTCTTCTGATGCTGAGATTGACTTTTATGCTTTCTGCCATTGTGAGTGGCACTGAAGGGCCCAGGGTTGTAAATTTGAGTCTCCAGCACAAACAGCAAACTAAACTCTTCTGTATTCAAAGTGAGCCATCAGTACTGCAACAGGATCTTATGCTGGGGGTAACAACATCGCAGGAGCGTGAAGTTGTGCAGTGTATTGCAGGATGGGCACTCAGGAAAGATTTATTACTTTAATAAATGGATGGTGAGTCAACATTGGAAGGATAAGAGAATGAAAACTGAAATGTCTTTGATGTCAGTTCTCCAAACAACCTCAGAAACAGGTGGTAATTTTTCTCTGTTGTATAAAGAAGGAAACTGAGGCTTAAAGAGTTTGGTTTTTTAAATGAACATTTACTGTGTGCTTATAATTACTCATTTATCCCTTATGAGAGTCATGGGAAGTGGGTCTATATTGCCATTTTACAGATAGCAAACCGAGGTGCAGAACTTTAAGTGCCGGCTTTGGTACAGAGCTAAGATTATGAAGGGGTAGGGTGTGACTCAAGGAAGCAGACTTCAGAGCTTGTCCCCTTAAACTACTAGGCGACACTGCATCTCAGGTGTTAGGTCAGGAACCTGCTGGATACACAGCTGGCAAGTAACGGAGCAAAGTTGTCTGATTTCAAAATCCACGTCGTTTCCACCATCCTCTGCGGCAAACCCAGTGAATCCTCTACTGATTGTAGTAAGGAGACGTGAATGTCTTCTGATCATCAAAGCCAAGGGCTGTTGTCCACAATCCTCACGCCTCTTAATCTTTCTTTTCAGCCCTGAGCTCATCTTCTTTCACCAGGTTCTGTTTTTTCTTGCCTCCTTCTCTGAGAATGACTTCTCCCTCGTGGCTGGCTTTTCCCCCCATCTACTAACTGTGAGTGTTCCCAGACGTTTCATCTTAAACTCGCTATTCTTTTATCTGCTGTGGGAACCTGTCTTGCGGAGTTCTCATCTACTCCCTGGATTCAACCATCACCTTTACATAGCCTGCCTTTGATAGAACTTAAAAAAAAAAAATCCAGTCATATAAGTGCAATGGCTTGTTATACATCTCTCCATGGTTGCTCCATGTTAGCATGTTTGTGGCAAAATTCTTAATTGTTCTTTCCCAGTAAGCTCCACTGAGTGCAGGAAGCATACACTCAGGAATCATGCCAAACTGACTCCGTTTCTAATGTCCATATTATTATGGACATTATCAGTTTCATTAACAAAGAATGATTGGTTTATCTGATGGTGGTTCACCTAATGATTGAAGCCTCTTTTTAGGAGGTGTTGTTTCTGTATCGATCCAGGTATCCTCTTCTTTTTAGCCATCTTTTGGGCTTGGAAGGACTTAAACATGTTTGTTAAAAAAAAAAAAAAAATTCAACTTAATTTGTGTTTCAGGAAAGTACTGATCCAATTAGCACTGTGGGTATTTTTGTTTTGAATAACCGCTTAAAAGATGTTTATCTGAAGACCTTTTCTTCTAAATGTTTTGTTCGTAGAAATAAATACTTGTAAAATTCATAGAACTTTAACTAGTTTTATCTAATTATTCCTTTACACTCTGTGATGACAATTTTCTCCTTGTTTTTTTTCCCCTAAGTGATTATATGAAGACTCTATTCTAGTCATTTTAGAGATTTAACACAGAAGTAGCCTTAAGGGAATTGATTTAAAAAAATTTTTTTTAATTGAGATATATTTGACGCATAACCTTACATTAGTTTCAGGTGTACGACGTAACGATTACATATGTATATACTGTGAAATGACTACCAAGGTAAGTCTAATTAACATCCATCACCACACATAGTAACAATTTTTTCTCCTTGCCATGAGAACTTTTAAGATATACTCTCTCAATAAATGGGTGAAGACATGGGTGAAGGGGGTCAAAAGGTACAAACTTCCAGTTATAAAATATCTAAGTCCTGGTGTTGTAATGTACAGTATGGTGACTAGAGTTAAAAATAACTGCATTGTGTATTTGAAAATTGCTAAGAGAATAGATCTTAAAATTCTTGAAATAAAAAAAGCAAAAATAATAACCTGTGAGGTAGTAGATTTTAAAGTCCACAAAAAATAAATCCATACATATATACACTACCAAATGTAAAATAGATAGCTAGGGGGAAGCAGCTGCATAGCACAGGGAGATCAGCTCGGTGCTTTGTGACCACCTAGAGGGGTGGGATGGGGAGGGTGGGAGGGAGACGCAAGAGGGAAGGGATATGGGGATATATGTATACGTATAGCTGATTCACTTTGTCGTAAAGAAGAAACTAACACACCATTGTAAAGCAATTATACTCCAATAAAGATGTTTAAAAAAATTTTTTAATAAAGTCCATAAAAATATTGCTATAGCATAGGATTGCTAAATGTTGCTAAAATATGGCTAATGAGAATAGAATCTTCAGTGAACCCTTCATTAAGTGAGTTCATAAACTAGGTGCTGATTGGTTTTGCCAGTGAGGAAAAGGCTGCTGGTCTGAGTTTACTGCCCATCCGCTTTCTTGTTCACATTCACACATTGCTCCTTTCCCCCATCTGGTTTCTGACACATCTCAGAGTCTCCTCCCTGGCCTTTCTGCTTCGTAGGCCATTTTTCCTGGAAACAGCAGAATAGATTTCCTAAGTAAAGATTCTAATATCTCAACCCCCTGTTTTAAAATCATGGATGGCTCCTTATTATTTATAGGATAAATTTCAAACTTAGGGTGGCACTCTGGGCTCTCACCAGGATGGGTGGCTCGGCTTTTCAGACGTAATATCTGTGGTTCCTATACAGACTTTAACTGATTGACTGACTGATTGGTTGAATGAATGAATGATTGGCTACTGCCCAGCAAGTCTATTCACTTAAGAATATCTTGTACCGATTACCCTAGCTTTCTCCCTAGGCCTGGCTCAAATTCTGTTCCTCCTTGGGATCTTCTCTGTTCCCCATGGAGGCCCATCCTATGTTGCTGAGCTCTGTTTACTGTTTGTCTCGCTAGTCATTTGCCGACATGTTTCCATCTCGGGTTGTCAAAGAGTGTGTATTCTCTGAAGGTTACTGAGTACTACTAGTACTGAGCCTGAGTACTACTAGTACTAGTAAGTACTAGTCATATAGTGTTTAAGAGCATGCTTTTTTAAGAGATATAACTAGACAGGCAGCATGATATGGTAGCTCAAATATTTGAGCCAGAACGTCTGAACTCACATCCTTGCTTTATGTACTCCAAGAACCTATATGCAACTTTGGCTATGATATCTAAAACCTCTGAATATCAATTCCTTTTTTTGTAGAATAATAAGGATAATAATACCAAATGAGTACGCTTGGTTTAAGAACAAGGAAACAGTTTGGAGGAAGTATTATACAATCTCCTTCATAAGCTGCTGTATAGTGTTAATACTGGCAGTATTTTTGTTAATGCTATTTGAAATAAAGTGACCTTCAGTGCAGTTTATTCTTCTGGTCTCTCTTCTGTTTCAACCTCCTCAGGATAATCTTTTCTCCCCTGCCTGCTCTACATACTGTTGCCTGTGACCTGCATCTTTTTCCCATGTGTGTCGATCTACTTTCCTCTCCTTGCTTTCTCTCTCTCTTTCTTCTTTCCCAATTTTCCTTTCTGTCAAATCTCATTTCCCATGCAGTATTTCTTTCTTCTTCTTCTTCTTCTTTAGCTTTCTTTCTTGCTGTTATGTAATAATAGGGTTTAAAACTGACAGGAGATTAAAGAATTCCCATAAAATCCAGAAGTCTTTACAGTTTTTATTGCGTGTGTGTGTGTTTGGCAATGACCTTTTATTTTTATTCATTATTTTTTTACATTCTTTTTTTTATATTTTCCATTATGGTTTATCATAGGATGCTGAATATAGTTCCCTGTGCTATAGAGTAGGACCTTGTTGTTTATCCATTCTGTATGTAATAGCTTACATCTGCTAACCCCAAACTCCCACTCCGTCTATATTGTTTTTTTACGGTAGCATTTTAGGCAAGTGCTTTTTTATTTGTATGCACAGAATTTTGGAAGCTTAGAGGTAGCAGGAGGGGGATAAACTCAAATCCAATCTGCTTGGTTTAGGGTTGAAAGCAAATGTCCAGAGAGTTAAGTGACTTGCCCTGGATCTCAAAGTTAATTACCGATTGTGTTGATAGTTAAGACTGTTTTGGGAGTTCGGCCCACGCTTGTTTCTTTTCACTTTTGCTAGCCACTGTATTGTGTTTCCCGTCCTAGAGTTTAGTTAAGGACATTATCTAGGGGTTAGTTTGTTCCCAGCAGGCAGTCGAGCTGATTGGCTTTGGAGAAGGTATTTAACCTCCTTGTCCTTGAGATCCTCATCAGGAAATGAGAGGACCATCTACTCTTCAGGGCATCTTTATAATTCTCAAACTTCTTTCATCATATTTAACAACTTTCTGATGGCCAATTATTTACTAGTACAAGGTGAGTTGGCTTCTTACACGTGGTTTGCCTTTGTGTTTCTTTCAATGCCACCCAAGATTGAACTTCTTTTGCGACATTACTGTATTTCAGTCTGTACAACCAATTAAGCTTGTCCAGTATTTGGTTAAATTATTTCTAATTAAAACATAACAGCTTCCTTGGCAGAAATCCTGTCCTTGTACTACAAGGGTGCTTGGCAAGGTTTGTGTTACTATTTTTCAAAAGCCTGTAGGAAAATGAAATGTTTTGTTGAAATATTTTCTTTGGATCATAATGTTGAGACAGAACAGTGTGACATTTGTATTATACCTGAAAGGGGACAAAGGAGCCACTTTCTTCTTTGTTTAAGGACCAGTGTAGTATTAATCATTCATGGATTTCTTTGTAAGCCTTCCCACACAAATTATTCACAATTTGAAGCAAATGCAGATGAAGAAAGAAAAGAAATGTATAGAAGTATCTTTGTTGAGATAAGAATGATAAGAATATGTTAGATAATTTGGTTTGTGCGGGATGTAAAATCCGGTAAGTTACTAAGTCCTTTAATTTTACCCAAACTAACACTCAAATTTCCTTTAAATTCCTAGGAACTCTTTCTACTTCTTTAAATAAATGGGAAATTAATCTTGCTCAGTACATTCTTACTGTAATGTTTTATAATTATTATAATGTTGGCTAGCCATCCATTGAATACTGCTGGGTCATGTGATCAAGCCACTTAACAGAAATATGAATGAATGTCCCCTGGCCCAGCAATTTTTTTGGTCTGTTTGCTTTTAGGAATCAGTGGATATATTACATCAAAAACTGAATTGTTTGGTTGTGGAATTTTCACTCAATTTGCCAGACCCATCATTTCCTGAAGTGCTTACAAATAGTCATTGTTTGTCTTTTGGTGTCTGAGAGCCTATTTGAAGAGCATTGCCAAGCGTGGGAAACTAATCGCACTGTATTCCTGCTGTGGAAACAGTAGCACTGTGATAATGCACCCGAGCTTCCTATAAAAGGGCTTCTTTGTGGCCACGGTGTGTATGAAACACGTACGATGATGGCAGTGAGCATTCTGAAGTGGTAAGAAACTCTTTTCCTGCTCATTGACATCTAGCATTTTTCATCAGTTTTTTAAATCGTTTCAGAATTTGTTTTTAAACTTTCCTCCCAAGTGCTTGGTGTCACTAACAGTAATATAAAACAAATAGCCTGTTTCTGAGGGACTAGCACAAATGTTGAAACAGTTCAAAGTTTGAAAGTAACGAACATACTTTGTAATTTTATTATCTGTTGTACTTGAGATCGTTTTTGTACCTGAACTTGGATTTGAAATACTTATCAATATCTTATCACATCTTTTAAAAAGGTTTTTTAAAAAGTCCTTACAAGGCAATTTAGATTCTTTTAAAAAAGAAATTGATTCCCTGGTGAAATTGTGTCTGTTAAACATAATTGAAAGTAATCGAATTGAGAATCTTTATATGTGGTAAAACTTTCTTTGGATCATTTATTTTTTTAATTTTTATTTTATGTTGGAGTATAGTTGATTTACAATATTGTGTTAGTTTCGGGTGTACAGCAAAGTGATTCAGTTATACATATATCTATATATCTATTCTTTTACAGATTCTTTTCCATTATAGGTTATTATAAGGTATTGAGTAGAGTTCCCTGTGCTATACAGTAGGTACTTGTTGCTTATCAGTTTTATATACTGTAGTGTGTATATGTTAATCCCAAACTCCTAATTTATCCCTCCCACCCTACTTTTTCCCTTTGGGAACTCTAAGCTTTTTTGTATGTCTATGAGTCTGTTTCTGTTTTGAAATAAGTTCACTTGTATCATTTTTTTAGATTTCTTTGGATCATTTATAAAGAGTACACTGATTCCTTAATATCTTGATGAATTTTGATGATAATTTGATCTAATTTTAGAAAGATGTATAAGCTCAAAGTTAAGAATACCACAGTTTAACTGTCAAGAAATAACCCTGTATGAAAAAATGAATTTTGGCTTTCTGGTCATTGTCTACTGAAAACCAAATTCCCTGTTAGGTGTGTATAGGAGCACAATAGAGGGAGGTGATTTCACTTCTTGTCAGATAGGGAGGAGGGAAGAAATTTCCCGAAAAGCAACTGAACTCTAAACACAGCAAGCTGAAATCACACACTTTCCTATTTCATGGGATTTCCTCCTTTCATCCCTCGGAATAGGATTCTTACGATAGATAGCATTTCAGAATGAGAGTTGAGGGTTTTTGTTAGAAATTTCAAAATGGTCTTCTCTGATATGGCCATTACTTTTAATAATAAAATAATTATGTATAACACATTATAAATTATAATACCTAATAAATTCTTATAAATAAGAAAAATTATTTTTGTCTCTTGTTCTTTGCTCTCAGGTCACCATCATAATAAGCAAATTTTTTTTTAAAGATTGGGGTATGGTTCCATTCAAATATTCCCAGGAATTTAAAGTGGTTGCCAAGTTAAAAATTTTCAGAATGACACATGTGAAACTCCTACTAAATAAATAATGCAGAACTGCGTCCAGTATTGAAGGGTCACTTTCCACTGTTATCGTCTCCATTGCACGTGGCTCAGGCAGAATTTTCAAGCTACCTAAGAGTTGCACGCAAGCATATGCTGTCAAACAGGAAAAGTATCTTGAGGAATGATGGTAACGTTTTAAAGAAAGCATTCCTGAAAAGGAGTTCCAGGTTTTCATGATTTTTTTAACAAAGAGTATAAATGAATGCAGAAGTTATTTCCTAGAATACACCCCAAAGAGTATTTTAGGAATATAAACATTCACGAATTACCCACCATGTGTTTAAAATATGCACCTGTTGTATGTGATTATGCACAGGAGCCAGTTTTTTCATGAATAATTTGCATCGTTTTTTACATAATTTAAGAAACGATATGCTCTACAATGAAGAAAAGAATATTTAATGTATGCGATCATGTTAAACAGTTACAGCATGAGTCACTATATTTTTTTAAAAATGCTGCTCTAAATGTGACAACAGAGACTTAAAGGATATAATGCTCATTTGAAGTATGCTATTAATTTAAAGTCACTGTAAATTCATTAATTTAGGCCGTTTTGGTTATTGAAACCAAATTTGGAACATTTCTTGTGTTAAGTATTGAAATGTTTTTAAAAATCTGAAAACTAGATCAGAATATTCTTTGACTACTTAGATTTGAGTGTGTTTGTTCTGTAAGATGAGATCTACATAACTTATTTCAAACATTGACCCTGGTAATTTTTCTAGGTTTTATAGTTTGCCAGAACTGGTTAATTTTACTGAAGTCATAAAGAACAGTTATATGCATTAAAAAAATAAATTGTTTTCCATTTATTTTAAGCCCAAAGTCCTTCTGCTTTTCTCCCTGTCAGTCAAATATGCTGTCTGTGCCACTAATATTTTTTTTGCAGATGAGTCATTATTATTGAAAATGTTCTGTACTTTGTATTGTATAGGTAGCAGTAGTCTAAACTTTGATATTTTTAATGCATTCATATCAGAATTTTTATTTTTGTGAGAAAGTGATATTGCCATTTTCCTTTAAGATCATTGATATGATGTTTTTTAAAATTTTTATTTTATATTGGAGTATAGTTTATTTACAATGTTATGTTAGTTTCAGGTATACAACAAAGTGATTCAGTTATATATATACATATATGTATTCTTTTTCAGATTCTTTTTCCATATAGGTTATTACAGAATACTGAGTAGAGTTCCCTGTGCTATACAGTAGGTCCTTGTCGATTATCTATTTTATATATAATAGTATGTATATGTTAATCCCAAACTCCCTAATGTGGTTTTATTTTTAATAAGAACCATATGTTAATAAGAAATATATTTTAAGATGCTACATTTGAGAGGACCACCTGATTTAGGAAGGTATATTTCCTTGTCGTGTCTTGGTAGAGGTTGGAACTGGGGCCAGTAGTGGAAGCTGGAGGAAAGGGGAAGGTGTGTCGCTTTTCAGTTTAGAAAATAATAAGTGAACCCAACTGAGCCACCAACTCAGTGAGAAATGAGCCACCAACTTCCCATTTCTAGGAAGTATTGTATCCTGCTTTTGTCATGCTCTAGCCAGTGCTGTTCAATAAAACTTTTCCTGATGATGGAAATTCTCTATACTGATGCTGTCCAGTATGGCAGCCACTAGCCACGCGCGGCTGTTGAGCACTTGAAATGTGGCAACTGAAGAACTGAATTTGTAAGTAAATCTAAATGGCTTCTACTAGACTCTTTTCTTCTCCGAGTGTGATCCGTGGACCAATTTTCAGCATCACCTCAGAGCTTATTAGAAATGCAGAATCTCAGGCCCCACCCCAGACCTACTGAAACAGAATCCACATTTTAGCAAGATTCCCCGGGCGATTCATAAGCGCATTATCATTTAGCAGAGCTGGTCTCAAAGGCATTCTTACACAGACTGGATGGTTAGATGACATGAGCGTTCCAACTTCTTCAGGTCTATAATTCTTTCATTTCAGAGAAGTTAATTATTGGCATTCAAAGAGAGGTTAAGAGTATATAGACTTTGAGGTTAGACAAGAAGATGAAACCCAGCTATGCCACTTGTTGGCTTTAAGTGACTTTGGGTAAATCAACCTGTAGAAGGCTCAGCTCCCCTTCTGTAAGAATGGGGTGCTCATGACATGGTACCTGTCTGACTGCCAGGAAGATGAACTGACATGATGTTTGCAAAGTGTTTACACACAGAGCAAGCGCTCAGTAAAGGACGGTTTTAACTCATCTTGTTGTTAATGCATGTTACATAACATTGTGCCTTTCAAAGTAAGGCAGGCAGGCTAAACTTAGCAGGCTTAGATGATTGGGTATGTTGTTCTTCCAAATCTAAATTGACTTTGCAAAGTCTCAAATGAAGGTTACCTGTCTTAAAGAAAAGAGGGTCTGAAGTCTTCTGGTGTGATATTTTTGCATATTATATATTTAGGATTAAAGTGAGAAATAAATGGGTGTTGAATTTTGTCAAAAGCTTTTTCTGCATCTATTGAGATGATCATATGGTTTTTCTCCTTCAATTTGTTAATATGGTGTATCACACTGATTGATTTGCATATACTGAAGAATCCTTGCATTCCTGGGATAAGGCAGAATGGCCATCATCAAAAAATCTACAAACAGTAAATGCTGGAGAGGGTGTGGAGAAAAGGGAACCCTCTTGCACTGTTGGTGGGAATGTAAATTGATACAGCCACTATGGAGAACAGTATGGAGGTTCCTTAAAAAACTAAAAATAGAACTACTATACGACCCAGCAATCCCACTCCTGGGCATATACCCTGAGAAATCCATAATTCAAAAAGAGTCACGTACCAAAATGTTCCTTGCAGCTCTATTTACAATAGCCAGGATATGGAAGCAACCTAAGTGTCCATCGACAGATGAATGGATAAAGAAGATGTGGCACATATATACAATGGAATATTACTCAGCCATAAAAAGAAACGAAATCGAGTTATTTGTAGTGAGGTGGATGGACCTAGAGTCTGTCCTACAGAGTGAAGTAAGTCAGAAAGAGAAAAACAAATACCATATGCTAACACATATATATGGACTCTAAAAAAAAATGGTTCTGAAGAACCTAGGGGCAGGACAGGAATAAAGATGCAGACGTAGAGAATGGACTTGAGGACATGGGGAGGGGGAAGGGTAAGCTGGGACGAAGTGAGAGAGTGGCATGGACATATATACACTACCAAATGTAAAATAGATAGCTAGTGGGAAGCAGCCACTTAGCACAGGGAGATCGCGTCGGTGCTTTGTGACCACCTAGAGGGGTGGGAAAGGGAGGGTGGGAGGGAGACGCAAGAGGGAGGGGATATGGGGATATAGGTATACGTATAGTTGATTCACTTTGTTATACAACAGAAACTAACACAGTATTGTAAAGCAATTATACTCCAATAAAGATGTTAATAAATAAAGTGAGAAATAATGACCCAGCATCTTTGAACTATCAAAGGGTCCTTAAACTGGAGACCAGAGTGTAGCAGCCGCTTCTCGGTTCCTTTAAAATTCCTATTTGCCTTCCCCTCTTAGAGTTTATGGAGTCCCCCCAAACAGCCAGTAAAATGTCTTAAAAATTCTGCCCCCCTCTATAACTCATGGTTGGGGCCATAGCAAAGTGAAGTTCTGCCCTCCTGCTTGCAAGATGTGGAAGGATGTGTCTGGCAGGCCTTCTTTGGAATATAGCCAGAATTTCCTTTTCAGCAAATTCTATTTTAAAAAGAATGAACCCAGGGTGAGCTCAAGCTATTAGTCACAAGTTTTCATCTCTATTAAACAGAGCTTCATCAGGGAGCTAGTCTGAGTGAGGGTGGGAGTAGTCTGCTAGTTAAAAATAAAAGCTCATACTTATTTAAAATTCCCATCATTCTTTTGGCACTAAAAAAGTCATCCATGCTTATAGAATATAATTTTCAAAGTACTTTCTATAATTTAACCATTCTCTCATTGTTGCACGTTTAGATTGCTTTGCACACACATACACGGGTACGTATATGTACACACATGCGTGTGTGTGTGTGTATCATCCCATGGTGAACATTCTCGTACATAACTATTTTTTCTGCATCTTTATTTCCTTAACGTAGATTCTAAAAAACAGATTTACTGAATATGTACTTTTAGAAGAGGAATATGTCTTTCCAAACTGCTTTTCAGAAACGTTGCACTGATTTAGATGTCCGCCAACAGTGTTTGAGTTCATGTTACTGTAATATTGACTATCATTGTTATTGTTTTATTTTTTAAGTTTTTATTGGAGTATAGTTGATTTACAATGTTGTGTTAGTTTCTGCTGTACAGCAAAGTGAATCAGTTATACATATACATATAGCCACTCTTTTTTTTATTCTTTTTCCATATAGGTCATTACAGAGTATTGACTAGAGTTCCCTGTGCTATACAGTAGGTCCTTATTAGTTACCTATTTTATATACAGTAGTGTATATATGTCAATCCCAATCTCCCAATTTATCCCTCCCCTCTTTTTCCCCCCTGATAACCATAAGTTTGTTCTTTTACATCTGTGGCTCTCTTTCTGTTTTGTAAATAAGTTCATTTGTACCATATTTTTAGATTCCACATATAAGCTATATCATATGATATTCGTCTTTCTGTGTCTGACTTACATCACTCAGTGTGACAATCTCTAGGTCCATCCATGTTGCTGCAAATGGCATTATTTCATTCTTTTTTATGGCTGAGTAATTTTCCATTGTATATATGTACCACATCTTCTTTATCCGACTGTCATTTTTAAAAAGGTTAATTTGATGCAATGGAATAATATTCATACATAAAAAAGTAGGAAATCCTGCCATTGGCGGCAACATGGATGGACCTTGAGGGCATTACGCTAAGTGAAATAAGTCAGACAAAGAAAGACAAATGATCTCACTTACATGTGGAGTCTTAAAAAAACAAAAAACTGGACTCAGAGAGTACAGATTGGTAGTTGCCAGAGGCGGTGGGGGGGCAGGCGTGGAATGGGGTGTGAAATGGGTGAAGGTGGTCCAAAGGTACAGACTTCCAGTTAGAACATAAATAAGTCCTGCGGGTATAGTGTACAGCATAGAGACTCTAGTTAACAATACTTTATTGTCTGTTTGAAACTGGCTAAGAGAGTAGATCTGAAAAGTTCTCATCGCAAGAAAAAAATTGTAACAACGTGTGGTGATGGATGTTAATTAAACTCACAATAGATATGTATATGAAATCATTATGTTGTACATTTACAATGAATACAATCCTATATGTCAATTATATATCAATTTTAAAAATAGATTGATGTAAGCATGGTGGTTGAAGTAGACTCTGGAGCCATCTGGCCTGAGTTCAGACCCTGACTCTGTCACTTACTAGCTGTGTGACATTTCAGGCACACTCAGTTGACCTGTAAAACAGGGACAGTAGTAGTACCTCCCTCATGGGTTGTTGTGAGGATTAAGGTAGTTAATCTACATGTAAATCACCTAGGGCGGTAATTTTGCACACGGCAGATGTTACATGCTGGCTGCTATGATCATAATCCCGATCATCGGGGCATGTATGGTCAAAAGGCCTACCTGACATTTTAGGAGTGTTGCCTTATTTTTTTTTTTTTTTTTTAATTTATTGGACTAAAGTTGATTTACAACATTGTGTCAGGTGTACAGCAAAGTGATTCAGTTATACATATATCCATTCTTTCTCGGATTCTTTTCCCATTTAGGTTATGACAGAATACTGAGCAGAGTTCCCTGTGCTATACAGTAGGTCCTTGTTGGTTGTCTGTTTTAAATATAGTAGTGTGTATATGTCAGTGCCAATCTCCCAATTTACCCATCCCCCCCAGGAGTGTTATCTTTTTAAAAATTTTTTTTTTACTGAAGTACAGTTGAATTACAATGTTATAGTAATTACTGCTGTACAGCAAAGTGACCCAGTTATACATATATATACATTCTTTTTCATATTCTTTTCCATTATGGTTTATCACAGGATATTGAATATAGTTTGCTGTGCTATACAGTAGGACCTTGTTGTTTATCCATCCTATATATACCAATTTGCATCTGCTAATCCCGCACTCCCAGGAGTGTTGCCTTTTCAATGACTGCACACCACCCAGAGGGGGCAGGGGGGTGTCTCCTAATGGACTGAGAACTTTTGCTTTTACCCACCCTATGACCCATGAACCAGAAAGGAACTTCGTTAAATGAAAAGTTTCCCAATTCTGACTTGGTTCTGTGCAACTGACTTCAGAAATTCCGAGTCCCTTAGTGCTCCCCAGACACCATACTTTGCTGTTATGATTCCCGAGGGAAGGAACCTACCTGTGAGACCTCCAGCATCCTCTGCTACAGCCATCTCTTCCTTGGGAGCCGCTGAGCGCCCTCTTAACAGGGCCACCATCAGTCCAAATTGTGTGCAGCTCTCCCTGGAGGTTTTCACTGTGGATGGTGCAGGAAGCACCCTAGAGCCACTGGTTTGGTTTGGGGGAGGAGGAGGGGGGAGGAGGAGGGGAAGGAGGGGGAAGGGGGGAGGAAGACAGCTGCTATTATTAATGGAATATTTATGTGTAAGGCATTAATTTAAGTGATTTACATATAGTAATTATTCAAAACAATTTTTTTACCATCCACAATTTACAGATGAGGAAACCAAGTTTGGAGAGTTTAAACAGGTACCTAAGATGACATAGCTTGTAAGAGGTAGAACCGGAATTCAAGCTTGAGTCAACCTGATGGCAAAATCCAAGCCCTCCATTGCTCTGTGCTGCTCCTCTCGTGGTTTCTCCATTGGCTTTCTTAAGCCTTTGAGGTTAGCCTATATGCTCCTTCAGATTTTTCCTTAAGAGTTTGTTTTGTTTTTATATAATGGTTAAGGTGTTAGAATTGTTAAGCCAGTCGGTCTGTGATTTCCTTTGGGGGAAGTATTTATCCCGTAGAGCTCTAAGAAGTCCATGTGTCATTGGTACACACTCGTATTGGTGTTCTCTCCAAGACGATACTGATGTTCAACCCTGAGGGGAATAGAAGTGACTATACTAAATAAATAATAATAATAATAAGTGGCCTCCCTCCTTCCCTACCCCCATTTTCATCTTAATGCCTGCATTGATTTAGAGAAAAAACAAATAATTGCAGGTACATCAGGGTGACTTATGACTCAGGATCGACAGAATGACAGAGGAAAAGGAAACTATATAGAGACACAAAACATAAAATCACGTTTCAGTGGACATTAAAAGAGATGCAGAGATCACCCAGAACGCCTTACTAAGCAGGACAGTCGATGAATGAGAAAGACTTGAGCACGAGATGTTATCTCAGGTTTCCAGAAGGTAGAGAGGGCTTAGGGGAAGGTCTGTGGCTAAGAGGTGCCAGGTAGAACTGGGGGGTAGGGGGCAGATAGAATCACAAGATCACCCTTAACTGGTGATCACCCTTAACTGAGGGGTTAATCGTGAATTAATAAGGAAGGGAGGTGTCTCCTTGGTTTGGAGTGAAGGAGAATGGGGTGGCTTGAGAGATAAAACTGAGGCCATATCAGGTTAGTCAAAGCTCATGAATTGCTGAGCTGTGTTTCAAAGGACATCCTTTGTCACCCAGGTAGGTTTTCTTTGTTGTGTAAAGTTGTTAGCGCTCTCGATGCCGTACTTAGCCTTTCATGTCCTGTACAACAAGAACAGAGCAGACTACATGGCGCTCAGTTCCTGAGCACCTCTGCACCCGCACTGCCCTCTTCAAGCATTATTTAGCATCACAACAACTCTTTGCCTGGAGTGCTGTCTCCTTCCCATTTTCCAGGTAAAGACACTCAGCCTTAAAGATGTTCTATAGCTTGTCCAACACCACCCAACAAAGAAGTGTACGATTTAATATTTGTTACACTGCCCCCTAAAGAAAAGTTCCTTTAAGATGAATGGATAAAGAAGAAGTGGTATATATATACAGTGGAATATTACTCAGCCATAAAAAAGAATGAAATCATGCCATTTGCAGCAACATGGATGGACCTAGAGATGATCATACTGAGCGAAGTAAGTCAGAAAGAGAAAGGCAAATACCATATGATATCACTTATAAGTGGAATCTAAAATAATGACACAAATGAACTTATCTATGCAACAGAAACGGACTCACAGACATAGAGAACAGACTTGTGGTTGTCAAGGGGGAGGGGAGTTGGGAGGAGGGATGGAGTGGGAGTTTGGGATTAGCAGATGCAAACTAGTATATATAGGATGGATAAACAACAAGTTCCTACTGTATAGTACAGAAAACTATATTCAATATCCTGTGATAAACCATCATGGAAAAGAGTATGAAAAAGAATATATATATGTCTAACGGAGTCACTTTGCTGTACAGCAGAAATTAACACGACATTGTAAATCAACTAGACTTCAATAAAAATAAAAATTTTATTTAAAAAAAGTCCTTTAGTAAAGACAGAAAGGCTGTGTCTCAGAGGTAGCTTGGGGAGCAGTTCCTACTTTCCGTGATATTAGAGCCTGAAAGTAATAGAGAGGTGGGTGTTTTGATGCATCCTGTTGTCTTTTATTTTGTCCTGTGATTTCACCCCTACCCCCGTTGTGTATCAGTGCAGGAAAGGAGAAAGGTACGTGTATCTTTATTAAAGTAAAGACGATCTCAATGTGCTAATGGGGATGAAGTCCATCGTTCAATTAATCATTTTCTAAATCCTCTGAGAGATGTTGTTTACTCTTTGGATTCAGCTTTCAGAGCTGGGCACTGGGAAAATGTCAGGCAACTGAAATTAGAAAACGCAGCTTTTAATCGATGAAGACCTCAAACAAAAACTTTTTCCTAAGTATTCTAGTTCCTTGAAACTGGGAAACGGAAGGCAATATTTGTCACAAAATAGTGCTAGTGAGCAAGTGAAAATTCAGTTCTCCTTGACCTTTAGTGGGGATGCACAGGGGCCCGTGCACTGAATGACGGCCTTGACGTTCAGGGGCCTGGACATGATTATCAGCAGATGTGCACAGTGAATGCCTCAATGAATGGTGTTGCCTGTATCTCTGTCTGAAGGATGCTTTAATTTTCCTCGTTTCTTAATGTGCTGAAAACTACCATGAAGCTGCTTCCACATGCCTTGGACGTGGATTTGGAGAAGAAAACTCTTTTCTCATCCATTGACGTAGACAATGGTTTGAAAACCAACTGTACTAAGATGCTAGTTTAAGTATAAATAATTTTGATTAGGGAATGTCTATAAAGGGCAGGAAATTTCTTGTGCCACACAGATGTCCTCCAAAAATAAACCCTTCAGTTGCTCTTGTAAAAAATAAAAAAAAAAAAAAGGAATTGGAGTACAGAATAATTTGATTAATTAGATATCACTACTATGCAAGCTATATAATTTTAAGCCTGGCGTATCACGTAATACAGAAGTTGACAAACTTTCTGTAAAGGCCAGGTAGGAAATATTAATATTTTTGGCTTTCAGGCCATACATTCTCTGTCTTAACCACTCAGCTTTGCTTTTGTAGCACAAAAGCAGCCAGAGGAAATGTGGAATTGACTGAGTGTGATTATGTGCCAATAAAGTTTTTATTTATGGGCACGGAACTTGGAGTTTCATGTAATTTTCACATCATGAGATATTGTTCTGTTGATTGTTTTTAACTACTTAAAAACATGAACATTATTCTTAGCTCACAAGGCGTACAAAAAGAGGCAGCGGGCTGGCTGGTCCCTGCTAGAACCTGTGTGGTTAGAACCCTGAAGATATTTTTATATGAGGAAACGTGTAATGCTTTCTCCTTGAGCCTGGTATAAAATTTGGGAATGTACTATAGGAGTCCCTCGGTAGGTAGCTATTTTTTTGAGGTTTCTGAAAATTATATTTGCCAACTCAAACACCCTTTGCTCCTAATTCAGATGTTATGTTTCAGTTTCCACCCAGATCCGGGAACTGAATGAAAATGATGATTATGAAATACACAGGGTCCTTGAACTCCTTCCTTTGGCTGTTTGAATGGGTCATTGTCTTAATGTTAATTAGGATGCAGGGACATGATGCTTCCGCTGCTTGTGGAAGGTATTCTTGTTAGAGAAATGGTCTAGTCAAGAGCCTGTGTGTGTGTGTGTGTGTGTGTGTGTGTGTTTCACGGCGGAATGGGGATGCGGAGTGGTTGTGCAGGAGAAGAAACCTGGAAGGATGAAATTACAGGGACCAGTGACAAAGAAAACCCAGCCAGTAATTATAGTAAACTTCTTGGTAGGCCTGAATACAAATCCTGAAAAGTGTCAATTTTTATATTTGAATTATTCTCCTCCACTCACGACAGCATACTTGGTGATATGTCAACATTTTAATTCTGAATGAGTGTTAATTGGGTATCTTAGTGCTGAAATTATTTGTTACCTAAAACACTGACACAACCCGAAGGTCTCTGATTTTTATAATTATATAGCACACGCAGATTTTCTTTCTCTAGATGTGATTGCTTTGTACAGAATGTATTTGAGGTACATGCTTTAGATCAATTACTAATTCAGAACCGTAATTATTAGATGCCACGTTGACTTTGGTATTAAGAATCTTCCCGAATCAGTGTAGGAACAGTTTGAGCCTGGTTGGAATTTCAAACTTCAACTTAGAAAACAAAAAAGTATCTCCCCTTCCTCCCTTCCCCTCCGAACCCCCTGGAACAAAAAAAGCAGAGAGCAGGCCTTGCTTTCCTGGAGCTGACTTTGGTGGGGTTTGTTTTGTTTTGTTTTTTTATTGGAGTATTGTTGCTTTACAATGTTTTGTTCGTTTCTACTGCACAGCAGAGTGAATCGGCTATACGTATACATATACCCCCCTCTTTTTTGGGTTTCCTTCCCATTTAGGTCACCACAGAGCATCGAGTAGAGAGTTCCCTGTGCTCTACGGCAGGTTCTCAGTAGTTGTCTAGTTTATACGGAGTATCAGTAGTGTATGTGTGTCAATCCCAGGAGCTGACTTTGTTATATTTGTCGGCTTAATAGAATTTCTCGCTCTCTGTCACTTTTTTTTTTAAGTTTGGAAGCTTAATGCGGATTTCCCTACCAGAAACCACGTTGGGGGTTTTTTGGTAATTTTTTTTATTGTGGTAAAATATACGTAACAAAATTTTCCATTTTAACCATTTTTTTCTATGGCATCAAGTGCATTCATTACACACGAATTCCCCACCCCCTCTCGTCCCCAGCTCTTGACACCCACCATCCTACGTTCTGTCCCTGTGGATGTGACTACTGTTGGTACCTCGTGGAAGTAGAACCATACAGCATTTACCCTTTTGTGATTGGCTTCTTTCACTCAGCATAATAGCTTCAAGATATATTGAAAAAAGAAAAACCAACAAAAAACTGTGTTTTTACATTTTTTTTAATTTTTTAAATTAAAAATTTTAGTTATAATTCAGTCAGGTTCAAGCTTTTATCTCAAGAACAACAGTATTCCTAATTCCTTTAAAATATATATATATATTTTAATGTTGACTGAATCACCAAGCCACATTTTCATTTTGTCTTTGCTTTAGCCAAAAGAATGAAAGGATTTATTGGTTGAAAACCCTTGAGTATTACAACTAACTATGAAAATCAAAGTTCACTCTTTGCATGGGGGTCAAGAACTATTTTGAGGATGTTCCTGATTTCAATTATTTTTCAAAGTAAGTGAGAAATGATTCATTAGAAACGCTAATTTTTGCAGGTTATTTTTAGAGGAAGACGCATCAGGCTAGTCTTAATGTTTTAGATCACTAAAGAAAAGATGAATAGGAAGGCGAAGAAATAATATCCCAACTGGGGGAATCCCACTTTTAGAAAATGTATAGCGTGAGAGAGTGGCATGGACATATATACACTACCAAATGTAAAATAGATAGCTAGTGGGAAGCAGCCGCATAGCACAGGGAGATCAGCTCGGTGCTTTGTGACCACCTAGAGGGGTGGGATAGGGAGGGTGGGAGGGAGGGAGATGCAAGAGGGAAGAGATATGGGAACAGATGTATGTGTATAACTGATTCACTTTGTTATAAAGCAGAAACTCACACACCATTGGAAAGCAATTATACTCCAATAAAGATGTTTAAAAAAAAAAAAAAAAAGAAAATGTATAGACTTTTCTCCATGCAATCCAAATTTTATATTAATTAGCACATTTCCCTCTCATGGTGGGCGGCCTTACTTGTAAGCACCCCCAGAAGCCAGTCTGAGAATGAGAGCAGCGGGTTCTCTGAAAGTAGAAAGAAGTGAGATCAACAGAGCTGTTAACCCTCACTGCTAAGACCACATCTTCGGAGGCAGTGCCCACTGGGGAAACTATACTGCTGGCTGCTGCCCTTTGGTTGCGTTGTCGGGAATAATAGCTAGGAGCCCGCAGCCCTCCTCCCTAAGAGGAAGTTGGTTTTACTGTGATTTAATTGCCTGCAGAGGTGGGAACGTGGAGGGCTAGAATCATACTCGTCAGCCTGGCCTTCGTGAAATACACACAGTTTACACGGACAGCCACGCGTTCGCGGTGTGTCTCACCCAGGGCTCTGAAGTCCTGCCGGCCTCAGGCACAGAGGCCCTGCCCATCCCAGGCATCTCTCCGCATACTATGTGGAAACATTCTTTAGTGCTTCATGGACATCACGAAAGGATGACTTGAAAAGGATTGAACTTCCATTACGGAGTGAGGCTTTCGAGTTTTTTGTTTGTTTGCTTTTGTGTATTTTTAGCATATGGTCCTCACAAAAAATTACGTACAAGTATAAATAATATAAAGTGGGGCTCTGATATTAATTTGTGTTTTAAAGAAGGCTATTAAAGCCTTCTTAAAGCGTATTAAAGAAGGCTAAAACTCTTAGGGAAAGGAAGGAAGGAAGGGGGGAAGGGAGGAAGGAAGGGGAGGGAGGAGAGAGAAAAAAGAAAAGAAAGGAAAAGAAAAGGAAAGGAAAGGAAAGGGAAAAGACCATGCCCAGCCTCAGTCTGGATCTCCTGTCTTCTAGCATCGTCCAGATTTTGCCAGATTTTTCAGGAGGATTGTCTCCTCTGATGGGCTTTGCAAATGCCTATCACGTCAGGAACTGGTTTCCTCTCTGCTTACTGCAGTTTTCTCTTTTCTCTGCACTGAAGATTCCTTGTTGAGCTTGCTTGGTGTCTTTCCTCTGTGTTTTCTCAGACCATGGGATGGTGCAGGTGTTGTTTTACCCATGATTGGATGCCCCGTTGGCAGGAAATATAGATGCTATCTTATGGGCCAAACAATCTTTGGAACATGTACCGAGGTCACGGAAGTTAACTTTGTACCTGTTGAACACCCAGTATCACCCAGCGTTTGATATGATAGACATACACTGTATTCATTTACCCAAAATAACTTATTGAGCACCTGGTATGCACCAGGGTGAGTGGCAGGTCATCAGGCAGGGGCGGAAGATCCAGATATTAACACAACAAAGTCCTTGGCATTGTGGTAGACGGCCTCTGCTGGATGGGGGCAAGAGGACCAGCGCAGTGCATACCTTTCTAATGACTGAGAAGGCCAGTCTGAGTTTAGAACTGTCCTTGAAGTTCTCCGTGGGAACGCGGCAGTGGGGAGAAAGCCAGCACACAGGCCCCATATCCCGGTGGGCTCGGTCAAGGTGCCTGATGTGAGTGGACAGCCAAGCCTATGCATTCAAGCTCCCGTTCATCACTCCCCCCTCAGCAGACAGCTGCCCTTGGCCACCCCTGGGTTTCGGGGTGCGCACGCAGGTGGGGAAGTATATCCTGAGAAGGATGAACGTGAGAAGAGGCCCAGGCAGTCCTGAGAAATGGGCTCATGGCCATTTGGCCGGAGAATCCCAGGGTCTCTAGTACCCAGACCATGTAGAGCTACCTTGTATGATATGGCAGTCATAAAATAATTTTTGTGTTATTTACCTGTGTCACATCTGTCTCCCTCACTAGAATGTAAATGCCCCCAATCTTGTCTTCTTCCCAGATGTATATGTCACTGACCGAGGTTCTTGGCCTCCTTAATCAATAGAAATTGATAAGAGGCCAGACAAGAAATTCAGGCAAGGCTTTACTGGGGCTCCTGGTGCAGCAGAGGGGAACGAGAACAAGTAACAGGTTCCCTGGCTCACTCGGTCCTGGGGGAAGGGGGGGTGGCGAGTGGGTTCCTTATAAAGGGTGAGGGTAGGGGCAGGTCCAGGGGTTGAGTTGGAGGGGCAGCTTAGGTGGCTTGCCCACCCCTTTGGTGGTGTTGTGTGCAGGGGTCGTGCACAGTACCCTGCTTTTGCACACCCTGCTTTTGCTCCTGGATCTTCAGAAGTGGCAGTTGGCTTTTTGGTCTTTTCGTATCTTGTTGTCCATAATTTGCCCCAGCTGCACATGCACTCAGTTATTTTTAGCCCCTTATAGTTTCTTTGTATTTTGTGGCTCAAGGAGGAGTCTGTCCAGGTGCCAGCACTGCAGCCAAGGGTCCCGGGTCCCAGCTCGTCTCATACACACTGGCGCTGAGGGTACGGAGGTGAAAAAAAAAAAATCCCTGCCCTCCTCATGGACATTACATTCTAATGTATGTGTGCGTTGGAGAGGGAAGATAATAGTATTTAACTGTCCACAATATTGAATGACTGTCATTTAAATGAGGTGGAAGACAGGGTCGGTTTAGCTTTGGTTTGGAGGGCCCGAGTTTGCTGTCTGTTCTAACAGTAGAAGCCTCTGGCATGTAGCATAAGCATACTGTAGCATCTATGAAACAGTGTCACCAGGCCAAAGGTCAAGGGTCAGAGGCATGGCCAGCAGTCACCAGGTCTTTTCTAACCTTTACCCAACTCTCTTCTTACCAAACTGTCAAGCCATGTGTTGCCCTGCCTGATAGAAGTTTTATCATCATTGAAGTTCATTATACTTTTAAACTTAAAGCAGAGCGTGTATTTCCACGTGTCTTAGTCCATTCGGGCTGCTATCACAAAATACCACAGACTGAGTGGCTTATAAACAACAGAAATTTCTCACAGTTCTCGGGGCTGGAAGTCTAAGATTAAAGCGCTGGCAGAGAGTCTAGTTCCTGGTTCATAGATGGCCATCTTTTCATTATGTCCTCACTTGTTAGAGGGGCAAGGGAGCTCTCTGGGGTCTCTTTTACAAGGGCACTAATCCTACTCATAAGGGCTCCACCCTCATGATTTTTTACCTCCCCAAAGCCCCACCTCCTAATACCATCATCTTGGGGATCCAGTTTCAACATATGAATTTGGGGGGGACACAAGCATTCAGCCAATGGCACCATGTATTGAATATTTGCAATTAAAAAAATGCTTTCTTGGGAGTTCCCTGGTGGCCTAGTGATTAGGGTTCCAGGCTTGCATTGCTGTGGCCTGGGTTCAATCCCTGGCTGGGGAACTGAGGTCCCGCAAGCCACACAGCGCGGCTAAAAAAAAAGCTTTCTTATTTGTGAGACAGGAAATATTACATGAATTGCTTTTTACCAACTGTATATGTCCAGTGTTTTGGGAAACATTCTGAATAGAGTCTGGATTTTCTAACATTAATAATATATTAATATAACCAATGGCACATCTCCAGCTAACCAATCTAAAATTTGCAGCATATTTCTAAACATAGATTTGTAATGAACCAAATTGTCTCTAGTTCTTAAATCACCTCCTGAAGGTAGGTTAGCTGCTTAAAGGATGCGTTAACTATTTTAGGTCAGTAGGGTACTTTGTGGTGCTTTATCACCAAGTGCTACACACCACCGGCCCTTTTCCTGTCAACTCCCTGATCATGTAGCCTATTTTTAATATTAAATCTCTCTGAACCAAAGTCATATCTTTCTGGAAGGTTAGACTTTTAGAACAGTATATTAATAATGTATTACCAAATTACTGAGTCATTTGGCCTGCTTAAGTATCTAACCTAGTACCAAAAATCATTTAACCAGTCATATGAGAAAAGCCCAGTGTTTCAGTGGAGACTTCAAATAATCATTTTAATACATTGTCTACAGAGAAATGTAATACTTTAAAATGTTAACATTTCATGTGGAAATATTTTTCTTTTAATCCTTGTTTCTTTCCTGATACAATTCCTGCATCAACATTTACTCTATTTCTTTTTTTTTTTTTTTTTTGACTTGAATCAGGAGTTTATCAGAAGATCCCAAGTTTGCTTCCCTTCCCCACAGGCAAAAAACTATCAAGGTTAAATCAACAAATTAGGGAAAATATGAATCTGCAAACACTCTTTTTGCAACACCAAAAATATTTCAGAGTGTTTTGTTAGACATTTCAATTGCAACAAGCATGAGCTTTTTACTTCTAATCACAAAAATGGTAACATTACAGAAAAAAATTAAAATTAGTTCCCTGGATTAAAAAAAAAAATGAATCTAGTCCTCGATTTCCTGTTATTTTTGTGTACTCCCAGTGTTTTTACATACATGAATGTATGTATTTATAGAAATGATTCAGGTTTTTTTTTCTTTCTTTGTTTTTTTTTTTTTACCAAATACGATCATGATAAACATTTGCCTATAATGCCCTTTAGTCTCTGTAACAATTATTAAGGTTGTATAATAATCTAAGTTTATGAACCATAATTTAAGAATTTTTTAAAGACAGGTCCCAGAAGTGAAATCATTAATCTAGATACATATTAGTCTAGATACATATCTAGATACAAACAAAAAGAACTTGGTTTTCCCAAAGGGTTGTACTAAAGTAAAACTATGAACAAGATGTGAAAGCATTGGTTGTCATGTGTCCTCATAACATTGTGAATTGGCACTTTGCAGAGAGTACTCGTTTAATGAGGAAATGGTATTGTGTCTAATTTAGTGAGACTGAACATTTTTTCCAGATGCTTGTGGGTAACTGATTTTTTTGTGAATCTTGTATCCATAACCTTTGTCTGCTTATGTCTATTGTTTTCTTACTGTGTTTCGTATCAATGAGAAAAACTTACGTATATGCAAAGAAAATTTTAGAGGGTAAAATCTTTAAGGACTGAAGCCTTATCCCTTATCACAGCTCTGGGGTTCCCTGGAGGATACACGTGCTGACTATCCTTTAATGTCTGTGGATTGATGGTTCATTGCCACCTGGGAGAATTCTCTCTGGAAGGCAGGATCCAAGATTCATTGTTTGATTGTTCTGCCACTCAAGAAAAAGTTCGCAGCTGGACATGTCATCTTTTGATGTGATCTTTATTTAGTAGTAGAGAGCCTGTTAAGATGTTCCAGAGTTGTGTATTTGTCCAGTTAATAGTTGCTTTCCTTTTAAATATATGATCCAAAATTGCTTGAAGAAATATCTTCCTCCTGTGCTGGCTTGATTTTTTAAACATTCCATCTTACTAGAAGTTATATGTATAGTCACATTTTTTTTCTGCTGTGAATTTAAACTCTATTCTCATAGGACCAGCAGGAGCAGTGTATGAGAAGTAACAGTCTGTAAACAGTCTATTTGAATATGTCATATTTACAATGTATTTTCAACCATCTGTAAGGAAATTCCCAAGAATATTCTTTCTGGTAGCTTTGATTTACTGTACTCATTTTTCAGAGGGGGAATTAGCCTGGGGAATATTTACATGACTTGCCTGTGGCTACACAATGAGTCATTAGCAGTGTTAGGATTGGAAATTTAAGTCCCTGGAATGAAGAAGTGCAATTAATGGGAAAAGAAGACGCTTCATAGAAAATAAGCTTTAATTACATTTTTAAAATGTCAAAATCTCTCTTACATTTCTTGGAAGGATACCATATAAGTTTTAAGTGTAATGACTTTTCTTTTTAGTAGCTTGCTTGTTATGGAACATGTTTATTTAATCATCAGACAGTTGACATTTATACTACGTTAATGAACTTGGTATTTATTGAGGTTTATGATAAAATACCAAGTATATCTTCAGGCAGACGTTTTTGTTTTATTCTTCTACTCATCATAGCAAATATTTATTGACATTAACTATGGGTAAGATTGCTGTTGGTGTTTTTTATTTTGTTTTGTTTTATTTTTTGTTTGGTTGGTTTTTTTTAGTAAGGAAGAGACATGAGAATAGTTAGGAATGTTTAGAAATGTTCAGGAATGCTAAGGAGGACCCTGTACAGCAGAAGAGCTTCAGGATCTAGGATGTGAGGAAGCAAAAGCTCTCTCTCTCTCTGGTAACCCTATTCATTCATTCAACACATGTTTATGGAGCATGTATTCTGTGCCAGGCACTATTCTAGGCACTTGGGATAAATGAGTAAATGAAACAGAAAAGAAAAATCTCTGCCCTCATGGATGTTGTATTCTAGTGGAGGGAGATAGACACTAAACAATAAACATAATAAGTAAATTATATTGTATACTAGGAGGTAAAAGCACTATTTTTAAAAAGTTGAACATGGTAAGTGAGATGAGCGATGCTGGAGGGCAGTGGGGATTGCAGTTTTAAATAGGATGTTAGAGGAAGTCTTCATCGAAAAGGCGCCAACTGAGCAAAGACTTGAAGGAAGTGATCATCGTGTGGAAATCTAGGGAGAGAGCTTTCCTGGTGCCTGTGAGGGGCATCAGTGAGGTTGGAGCAGAAAGAAGGAGGTTGTGCGTGAGAGGGGAAGGTGGAGGAGAGGGGTGGAAGAGGAGATCCCAGCCAAGCAGACACCAAAGGAGCAGCCAGTGGGTAAGAGAAAGACTGAGAGAGAGTGCTTTGAGAAAGCAACTTTGAGTGAGTGAGTAAAGGGTGGAGAGTGATATTAAACAACCAGGCTAAATGCTACCGATAGGTCAAGATGAGCACTGAGAATTGACCCTGGGATTTGATTCATTGCTGATGACCTTGAGCAGTTTTGGGGACAGCGGTGGGAGAGAGTAGGCTTAAGAGAGATCTGTAGAGAAGAACTGAAGTGAGCATGGGCAACTTCTTTTAGGCTTTTTTTTTTTTTTTTTTTCTGCGAAGGAGAGCAAAGAAATGGGGTGAAAGCTGGCAGAGAAAATGAAGTCCAGGGGAGGTTTTCTTAGGCAGAGGGAAATAATAGTATCATGTCATCTGCATATAATGACAATTTTACCTCTTCCCTTCCAATTTGGATACCTTTTATTTCTTTTTCTTGTCTGATAGCTGTGGCCAGGACTTCCAATACTGTGTTGAATAGAAGTGGTGAAAGTGGGCATCCTTGTCTTATTCCAGACTTTAGCTGGAAGGCTCTCAGGTTTTCATCGTTGAGCATTATATTGGCTGTGGTTTTGTCATAAATAGCTTTTATTATTTCCCTATTATTATTATTTTTCCTGTTATTTCCCTATTATTAATATTTCCTATTATTTCCCTATTATTATTTTATATTTATTTATTATTTATTTATATTGATTTATCTATTATTATTTTATATCTATTTAGCTATTATTTTATTAGATATGTTCCCTCTAAACCCACTTTGGTAAGAGTTTTTATCATGGATGGATGTTGAATTTTATCAAATGCTTTTTCTGCATCTGTTGAGATGATCATGTGGTTTTTTTTCTTTTGTAGATGTGGTGTATCACATTGATTGATTAGGCAGAGGGAAATAATAACATGTGTGTATGCTGAGTGGAATGATTCAGTAGAAGACTAAAGGTTGTGATGCCCACTCAGAGTTTCTTGCTATATCCATACCCATCAAGAATTCCTATACCCAGAATTTCCTGTGTGTGCTTCATTCACTCCTTTAATTTTTTTCAGCAATATTTTGAGTAAGTCCAACTATCCCAGGCCACTAATTTTCTTCTTCTTCTTACCTGTTCATTTTTATTCTCATGAATGAAAAATAAATTATTTATTTATTTTTTACTGTACTGCTGAACTGAATGAAGAAGCATTTTCAGAACTCTAATGAAAAACTGATGAACTCATAAAAGTGCTAACAAAAGATCAAGATGAAAAAAAAATTTTAATTACATGGGACTGAGTGAACTGATGAGGATGAGTATAATTTTTGTGACTTTCTGTCTGAATTAAAAAAAAAAAAATCCAACAAGGACTCAGAGGCAAAGAATATACAAATCAATTTTCACTGCAAAGTAAAGGAGCTGTTACAGTGGAGGATTACTGGACTGAATGTCAATATTATGACATAGTATGAGTGTGTTTCATGTTTGGTAATTGCAATCATTGTTGCTTTTGTTGTGGTCATCCATGTAAAAAAAAAAAAAATTATATTAGCATGAAAAAACACTTGTAATCTATCACCATCAGTAAATATATATTATAGGCTAAAATATATATTATAGGCTATATATTATATAATATATGTATATAATATATAAATGTATATTATAGGCTAAAAAACTCCCCCAACATACACAAAGACCGTTGTAATTGTGAAGGGAAATTATTTATCTTACGCTTATTTATCCTATCCTATCCTATTTATCCTAAACTCAAAATAATGTTAAATTTCCCATCTAATATTAGCTTTTTCATGGTGGTTCTTTTTAACAGTGTCACATTTTACAAATATTGGACTCTTCTACGAAACGTAAACATCCATCATACCCTCAATTCGAGGAATAATTTGGTAATGACGGTGTTTTAATATATTACTCTTAAAAATATGTAAGTTAGTCACATCGCTGAGACTTGGACCTATCATTTCTACTCTGTAGTAACTTCAGTTTCAGTGCTGAAAACTAGCAACTGTTCCTATTGAACTGAAAGATTAGTCAGGAGACCCTTGAATTCCAGCCAGCTTCAGGCCAGAGTAGCTGCCAAAGAGGCTGCTGAAGGCCAGCTTGCCAAAGTTATGTTCATTTTCAGGGAAAAGGGGAAAACTTAAATACCTGCTTTCTTGACTTCCATTGTTTTCCTATTCTACTTATCTACGTTCCATTGCAGATAAGTAAAAAAAGAATGCTTTACAACTGAGATACTCTGAAGTGAGGAAAATTTGAGGGTATCAGGCAACTTTTCACAAAACTGTGTTACATTGATGAATGAGAAATTATCTGTTTCATTGCACCTTCATTGTGCCTTTGAGGAAGATAAAATATGAGAATCTGTGAATATGTATTTGTGTGGAGGGTGAGTGAGGGGATGGGGAAGGGAGAGGGATGGGCAGAAAGGAAGTGGGGGAGGGCTCCAAGCTCAGCAGAGATAGAGATGAGAACTTGGAAGTCATCATGACACATTACGACCTTTAGAAAAGTTTATATGTGTGCCTGGCAGACAGAAAAAGATGTTTTCTATAGCACAGGGAACTATATTCAATATCTTGTAATAACTTATACTGGAAAAGAATCTAAAAAAGAATATATATATATATATAGTATGTGTGTGTGTGTGTGTGTGTGTATAAATAAACTGAATCACTTTGCCGGACACCTGAAACTAACACAACATTGTAAATCAACTATACTTCAATTTAAAAAAAAAAAGAAAAATGTTTTTGATTAATAGAAACATCAGTTGCATGTAGGGATTTGTTCTGGCTTTTAATTTTCTGAACTGATGCATGCATGGAACTTAAATTCAGATTGCTGAAGGTTGATTCCTACCCCCATCGATTTTTAGCTTTGTAACCTCACTCAGGTAACTTAACTTCTCTGTGTCAGTTTCTTCATCAGTGAAAAATGGAGAAAATTAATTATTAAATTATGTAACACTGGTGAATCAGCACAGTGCCTAGTACAGTGTAAGCATTCATTAAAAATTAGCAATTATTATCACTCGTCTACATAGTCTAGCCTTAATAAATTGATTGCTCGAATTAATGTAATATAGAACAATCTCAAAAATATACCTATGTTAGCCTTTAAGAGATAGCCCTGGATTTAGAAGGAAGAAATTCAGAGAACTGTGTTTAAACCTCAGAAGACATGATTTTCCCAATAATGTGGAATTTACTGACAACTTAAATACCACTTCTAATTAAGAAAATCAAACATGTATTAGGAGTTTTTCTGTGAGGTGATGCCACATAAATGAAAAGGATTCCCAGAATATGTATTCCAGGTGTGTCAACTGCAGAGAGAAAAAGAAGGGAAAGGAGAGGAGGCATAAATAAATACACCTGCAAGATAGCACGTTAGCCTCACTGATCTCTGTTCAATCCCTGAAACTGCGACGCATTCCTTGTCCTCGGGGCCTTAGCATATTCCATTCCCTTTTCCTGTATTGCTTTTCTCAGCACATCCAAAGGCTAACTTGTTTTTTCTTTATCTTTTGGGATATTTCAGCTTAAATATCATCTCAGATGATCATCTTCTCATCTAAAGTAGCATCTTCCCATCATCATTCTCTCATCTCAGCCTGTTCACTGTTTTCTCACTGTAATTATTTTTCTGATAATCATTTTAATTGGTCTTCTTCACTAGAATATCAAGCTCCATGATGGAAACAAAATCATATTCCCAGCATTTAACTTATAGTTATAGCACTTATGGTTCCAAAGTAGTAAGTACTGAATAGATGCACGTGGTGTGTGTTTTTGTTCAGTTTGGTTTGGTTTAGTTTCGGGACCAAATTTAATCTCTTCGCCAGTACTTATGAAACTTACACAAAGTTTACAAATTTTCCTATGCTCCTGAGAAAATTGAAGCTAATATTTTAGCTTTTACTTAATCATACCAGGGATGAACTTGCATAGATTTATTACCATCACCTCTGTTGATATTTTCAAGTTTCGCCAAATGGCAGGCCAGTCACATCTGAGATTTTCACGATTGAACGGATTTGAATAGTAATTTTGTGACATTGGCAAACCAGAGTATACAATATTAATGAAAATGGGCTTCATCTGAATAGCCTGTGTCATATTTGAACTTAGCAGAGTCCTGTACACGAGGAGTCCTATGCATGAGTCCTATACATTTGAAGTCTTGAGTATTTTGGATGGGACACAGCTTTGTCTAAAACTGAGGTAGCCTTGGGATACTATGAGAAATTGATTTTGCCCAAGAGCATTGCTTTAGGCTTCATATGAAGAGTTCCTACAGAAATGGATGACCCACTTGGGATCCAAGATGCTAGTCTTCAATAGCTTGATGTCTCTTACCCTTTTGGCTTTAAAAGAGGAAGTACAAGAACACTCAAGAAAAACAATCCTGGGAATAGACATGATTGAAACAGTAGAGTACAGCATGAAAAAAGCAAACATGATAAATACCAAAAAAAAGTGTTAAAGGAAAAGCGTGATGCTTTGTGTGTAAATATTTGGCATAAATTGGAAAACGCCAGAAACTGAATAATAGATAGAAGCATCAATTAATCCAATTAACTAACATCTCCTATAAGCAAAGAACACAATTGGGAGTGAGACTCCTGCGGATAAAAGTAAATGATCCCAGGTGAGCTGTTGGTAGACATTAGCTGCAGGTTGCATTTTGGAACTGTATGATAAGGAATGAGAATATTAAGATGTGGAAAAGGAAATCTGTGATGTACCTGCCAGGACAAATACTACAAAAGTTCAGCTAATCATATTGCAGGAACCCGAGAGATCAGGGGTACGTCTTGTGATAACATTTTCTGGATTTACGGAAATGACTGCCAGCTCTTCCTGATTGAAGACTACTTGAGGCAGTATGACCCAGAAAGTCCATGTGGTACCAAAGGCAAAAGCTTAATTAGATACACCACTTCTAACTGCATAAATCCACACTCCCGAAAGGAAGGAGATTAATTGTAAGGCACACGTTTGGAGGGTGACTTTCAAAAATGCAAGAACTCTGGAAGCTAAACAGCGCTACCATTTAATAGTGAGTCTCTTTGGATGGGAGAATTTAAAGTAAATGTTATCTGTGTGTCTCTTGTCCTATAATGGATACATGTAACTTCTATAATGAAAAGTATTTGGAAAGTGTGTACTTCACATATCCAAGGAATGAAAGTCACGTGGACATCAGTTCAAGTCACACCTCATATTGTAAAGTAGTCAAAGGTTAATATATTGTTGCAAATATTCAAAAGATCATTGCAGTTATAAAGCAGAAACTAACACACCATCGTAAAGCAATTATACTCCAATAAAAATGTTAAAAAATATATAAGAAAAAAAAAAAGATCATTGCCAAAACTCAGTGGAGAGGGCCTTTTAAACTGCTTAATTATTTCAACCTGGAAACAGGACTCAACATGACCATGTAATTAAAAGCTACATCTGATTATGAGCAAAGGATTTTTTAAATCTTATTTTGTTCAAAAGGGAATGAGATCACACACAATTATGTGTGTGTGTGTGTGTGTGTGTGTGTGTGTCTGTGTGTTACTCTCTTCCTCTCATTATGGGCTTCTTAATGACAGAAACTTTGTATCTTCACTGAGGCGTGACCTGACCCTATGGCAGGGTGACTGGATTTAAAATGCCAGCACTTGTGACTATGGGGCCTGACGTCCTTTATGGGATATAATCGTGCTTCATGGTAATTTTCTACTGTACTATCCCTGCTATAGGAAACCCTCTGGGAAAATTAGGAATCCCCTAGCCTGTGTGTTGGTGTAGAAAAACCCCTATCTCCCTTGTGAATTGTACTAGAATGCAAAACTTGCAATGCATTTTCTATTCCTCATGCATTTTACATTCACTTGATAACAAGGTAGGTAATCTATTTATTAATTTATGTTATGATACCACAATGAGGGTGCATTTGATCTACGATGTTTATTCTAAAGCCTCTATTCTACTGTATTTTCTGGCATTTAAGTCATGAAGATTGGTCTTAGCCTAGTAATGAAAGGAATGGGGGTGGGGAGGGTTAGGAAGGGAGGGAGGGAGGGAGGGAAAGTAAGGAAGATTTTCATAAGAATCCTTTCTTTCATTCGCATGAGAATTTACAAAACAATCCCCACCAGGACACTCAAACAGAAATGTAGTTTGGAATGCAGTGATAGTATTTTATGTTTACTTTAAGAAACCTGTAAGTGTGTGTTTCTTCATAAACTTTCGAAAATGTAATTCCATTAGTAGTGGAAATGAATAAGTATCTTTCTTTCCCAAGCCCCAATCACTTTATTTGTAAGAAGTTTGGACCAGATTGTTCTATGAATCTTAACTCCACCTAATAAATCAACCAAGCTTTGAAATTTCTTCATAATTACGTGATAACAATTCACACTGTTATTTATTCCAGTGACTTTATTTGGAAGGGTAGTTTCTCAGTTGCAGAAGCAGTTCGACGTCATTTTGAGCTCCGTTAAACGCATTGCCTAGCGCTGTGATTACTTTCAAGTCCTAATTCAATGGGCAAATCTCTCACATTTTGTTTTGGAAATCAAGAGCCATCAAGAGCGGCTTGATATTAGGATGGATGAGCGTCATTTGATTTCGGTTGCCCATCAATGTATATCATATTTATTATCTACGAATTGTCCAGTGGCATAGGATATACTTTCTGCAGCAGATTAATGGAAAGTGATCCTTAAATGAAAAAAAAAAGAAAAAGAGGGAGAGAGAGATTACACTTTATTTTTTGAGAGAATTTTGATCTGAAATAAAAACATGCCAAACATTCCAGGTGCCAGTTACTATAGAAGTAAAAAGCCCTTTCCAGATGTTTACACTTTGGATGCAAAACGGCAATTTGACAGAGACTAACCATGTGATGTGAGCGTCTGCGTAAAAAGGCTACACACGGAGCATGCCCAGTGCGGTGAGCGCGTCCTCCGCCCTCCCCCTCCAGATCTCTGAAGATAAGGCTTGACCTTTGCACTTGCAAATGTCACTGCATACATTTTGCACTAGGTTGGTTTGTGTGTGTGTGTGTGTGTGTGTGTGTGTTTTAAAGGCTCTCTTACAACTAATGTCTTTTAACGATCCAAGAGTCGGGCAGAGAATAGGGTAATAAGATGCATGAAGTTTAGGACGAGTTGATGCCTTTGGATGCACTTGAAGTGTTATCTTTAAAGCAATCGAAATCATTCGAGTGTTTGTTTCCCCTCCCCACTGGCTGGGATGGGAAAATAAGAATCTCCTTGGACTGGAGTCCTCCGGGGTAGGAAGTGAAAGCCCCGGAGGCAGAAAGGGACGGAGAGGAGGGGTTTGCCCAGAGCATGGACGGGAACAGAGAAGGGGTTCTGCGGGGCTCAGCGCGCACTGAGGACCGGTGCCCGGGGCTGCAGCTGCGGACGAGAAGGGCGCTGTCTGGCTGATGAAGGCCACCTGGATCAGGCTTCTGAAACGCGCCAAGGGAGGAAGGCTGAAGAATTCGGACATCTGTGTAAGCTCCAGGGCTCTCGTTGAGGGGAGACGTTATTTTGTCGTTGTTTCTGCTGCTGGTACAGTGAGGCTTGTCCGGGGCGCCGGCGATGAGTAATATGTTGATTGCTGGAGAGGGGAGCCGGAGAGAGTCCTCTAATCCTCTAATCCTCTGGGCTCCTTTTCCTATGCTGTGATTTATCGCCCTAGGAGCTCTCCCGGGCAGGTGTTTTCTGTAGACAGCTTTGATGAAATCTCTGTTTAAAGGGACTGAAAAAAAAATGTGTTGCTTAAAGATTGAGGGAAGCTGGCGGGTATTGCATTACAGTTTTGTCAGAGAAGGCATCAGGTGAATACAGAGGTAGGTACAAAAGGATGCTTAAGACGAAAGCGGGTGACATCTATGGTAGTGACATTTCAGAGGGTTCAAGTTGATAACTCGTTCGACTTTCCTGTATGTTTTATTAGCCTGTCTTCTTTCTAATTGTAAATTCTTGCGGTAGCTGTAGACTGTTCTTGAAGCTCTCCTTGAAACCCGTCTGTGCTCTACGCTGCACTGCAGCACAGAGCTGGTTTGATGATACAGAGAACTTGTTCTGGCTTCCAGAAAGGCTGCCGCTAACTGGCCCATAAGATTTGGGAAGGAATGGTAACTTGGAAGGCACAGCTCTCCTAGTTGCGTGGTCTGCAGACCAGAGCGTGATGTGCGGAGCTGGTTTGCCACCAGGTGGATTATTTTCTCCTCTTTTCAGGAATGGATAGCACAGTCGAGGAAACTGACTGCCGTGTCAGTGAGACGTGTCCATTGCAAACCTCATAGATGCAATCTCTTTTAAAAGGTCAATTTCCCTCTCCAGGGTTCGGCAGACTCCTACACCAGCCGTCCGTCCGATTCAGATGTTTCTTTGGAGGAAGATCGGGAGACGGTGCGCAGAGAAGCACGACGACAGGCCCAGGCCCAGCTGGAGAAAGCAAAGGTAAAACCCTCCGTTCTCGGCCAGGCTCTTTGCATGTCGTGCTGGGTCCGTGATGGGCCACCTGTGGAAGTTCCTCCTGAAGTGCACATGTGGTCTCTCTGGCGGAAAAGAGGTACAAGAAATGGAATGTACTTTCTTCCCTTGGCAGAGAAAGGCAGTGTGATATATAAGAGTGGTCTTGCCTTTTATGTTGTTTTATAATCCAAGCAACTTGTTTCTGTGGGTGGATGGTTTATTTAGACACACAAAAAGGATCCCTGAATATACAAAGAGGAAAAACTCCTTCTAATGTCAAAAGGATTTTACTTCAGTTTTTTCAGGAAACCATTTCTCTGCTCAGAAAAACAAACATTCTTCAAGCTAATGTTTATTCTCTTAGACAACAATCTTTCTCCCAAATTTTACTCCCTAGGTGTTTTATGATGACATTTTTCTTATATTTAAAAAAATGGATTGCATTATGCTTTTCAAAAATAAAGCAAGAAAGGATTTTATTAATTAAAATTGTTCCCTTGGAGCACTTTCTTCTCCATCCCACAATAATAAAGTGCATATATATGGAAGGCGGGGGGACTGGAAAAGACATATGAAACGTAGAAGTACGGAATTCAGCTGAGACTGTTTCATTTCACTAATGGTCATGATTTGGATTCTTTTTCCCATGCATTCGTTCAAATAGCAGCTATTTCTAAAGCATAGACTGTTGTTCATGTTCAAAGGGCCTTGGTGTGTGTGATACTCGGTAACTTTTAAATGAACATATTTTAACACAGTTTTGATCGGTTTTCTTTTGAAAAAATGACTGCTTCGAAAAAAGTGCTGTGTTGATCTTGCTAAAAAAAAAAAAAAAAAGAAAATCAAGGGTAACTAACATTAGAATACTTCTGCTGGCTGCTTCATCTCTGAGATGAGTAAAATCTCTGTGTGTTGCTATGGGAATCGTGGCTTGGAGATGCTTGTTTGAATGCATGGACTGCCGTTATGTAATATGCATGTGACCTGTAGCCCAGCTGCCATAGTAGTTTGCAGAGGAGCTGCCAGGAGACCTTGACTTTTAAAAAAAATAGCAGGACTTCCGGACATCAAAACAATGTTCTCACCTCAGCGAGCAGGGAAGTCATCTCCAAGTGTGACACAGTCTTGCCTGCGAGAGGATTCATAAAGGGCAGAGGCAGGAAACTTATAAAGCAAGGTGTGGCCCAGTTGCCACCAACTAATCTGCTCTACCCAAGTGAACCATTTCAAACATTATGCTGTGACAATATGGATGAAAGTGGAGGACATATGCTAAGTGAAATAAGCCGATCACAGAAGGACAGACACTTTATGATTCCACTGATACGAGGTATCTTAAGTAGTCAAACTCCTAGAAGCAGAGAGCAGGATGGAGGTTGCCCGGGGCTAGAGGAGGAGATGGGGAGCCGCTATTCCCCGGAGAGAAAGTTTCAGTTATGTAAGATGAATAAGTCCTAGAGATCTCCTGTACAACTCTGTGCCTGCAGTTCACAATCCTCTGCTCTACATTTAGAAATTGTTAAGAGGGCAAATTTCTTGTTAAATGTTCTTACTACAATAGAAATATTATGAAGTTGAAATTAAATAATGAATGTATGACTAGTGAAGTTAATTGCCCCAAGTTTGCGGTGTAGCTAATATAAGTTGCAATTTAGAATCTGAATTCTACACTCTATATTTTGCACCTGGGTGCAAAGAAAAGTCAAGAAAAGTAAATAAGAGTCTGTATTCCAGAAATAAGAGTGTTCTATTTGCACTCGTTTATTCATGTGATTTTTTCACAGACCAAAATTAAACAGTTTCACAGGCTCATATCACATCATCATACAACCCAATATCTTGTAGGTTTGCTTTTCACAAACCACAAAGTCTTTAGTTATCCGATTGGTGCATTTTTGTCTCTCACTGCTATAAGTTCTGAGTTCAGTGACACAGCTGCATAGAACTTTTAAATATTTTTCAACCCAGCGTGGATCATAATATTATTCCTAAATCAAACCAGATTCGTGTTATTTGTCATACAGACTAAAAAAGCTTATAGTTACAAGTGAAGTAGAAGATGAAAGAAAATGAAGAGAATTGAAAACAAAGGCAAAATAATTGAAGGGCTATATCGTATGTTTAATGAAAATAGTTTACCTACATCCATTTTTCTTCTTTAAAATTAGGCCCATATCTTAAACCTCTGATGTATTCAAATGAGTTACACTAGGGTGAGTGAGAATTGGAATATGTTCTGAAAGAAGATACAAAGAATCGGATTTAAGTTTACTTTTAGTTAAAATCATGGTTTGGTAGGTCTGATTTCTTAATTCTGATATCTTTGAAGAAGGTATACAAAAGAAGGATTGTAGATGGGTCATTCATTAGGCTATTTTTAATCTACTTTCCTCCACCAGTATATCATTGTGCCTTTGTGGGACCTATTTCAAAATGAAACCTTAAAGTTCAAAAATATATGAAATCATTATTTACTTTTCAGAGAGTTTCAAACACTTTTTCCATTCATTTTGGAAGACTCAAACCTCTTCTACATTTGTTTTGTAACTATGATTGCATCCCTCAAACAGGAAGCCTTTCTAAGTGGGTGCTTTAACTTACCCACCCTGAAGATCACATGCCCTAAGTGTGTGCAAATGCCTGGAATAAACCTCAACAGTGCTTTCAGATCCTGACACTCTGTAAATATGAAATATATTATCCATTAATTGCCAAGAATACGCCCATGAAATAAGGTGATTGGCAAGGAGTGAAACTAGAGAAAATACCTTTTGAAATTTCGTGACCTACGTAAGGTTATATAACCAGGCCGTCTGTGATTCCCATAAAACCCAGTAGTTTTCACTACTGCTTTATCATGACTTCTCTTAAACTAGTAAGCTCTACAGTGAACAGATTAAATATTTATTTTGAGGCAAGTAACTGATATGACCTTGTTTTTCAACTTGGTGTTTTCTGATCCCAGATGCACATTTTGATCTTGTTCAGGTTTGCCGTACTTTACAAAGCCTGCCCTATTTAAGCTAGTGCTCTTAAACACAAATAATATTGTCTTAAACACAAATAATATAGGAATTTAATTTATTCCCACATTGATGAAATTTAATTTCATCATAAATTTCATCATAAAATTATTTCATTGATGAAATTTAATTTATTCCCACATTTTTTATTAGAATAGGTTTATCGAGACATAGTTCACTCATTTAAAGTGTACAATTCGGGACTTCCCTGATGGTCGAGTGGGTAAGGCTCTGTGCTCCCAATCCAGGGGACCCAGGTTCTATCCCTGGTCGGGGAAATAGATCCCACATGCATACCACAACTAAGAAGCCCACGTGCCACAACTGAAAAAAAAAAAAAAAAAAAAGATCCCACATGCAGCAATTAAGACCAAGAGCAGACAAAATTAAATAAATAAATAAATAAATAGATATTTTTTAAAAAATAAAGTGTATAATTCAGTGATTTTTAGAATATTTAGCATGGTGCAACCATCACTGTAATCAACTTTAGAACATTTTCATTGTCCCCTAAAGAAGTCCCGTGTTCTAAATTAGTGGTCATGTCCATTCTCCCCACCCACCTCAGCCCTAGGCAACCACTATTCAACTTTCTGTCTCTATAGATTTGTCTGTTCTGGTTATTGCATGTAAATGAAATCATGCAGTAGGAGGTCTGTTGTGATTGGCTGCTTTCACTTACATAACGTTTTCAATGTTCATTCCTGTTATAACATGTATCAGTACTCCATTCCTTTTCCTTGTCGAGTAATATTCCATTGTATGTATATATCACATTTTATTTACCCACTTATCAGTTGGTGGACATTTGGGTTGTTTCCATCTTTAAGCTATTGTGGATAATGCTCTTACAAACATTCATTTACAAATTTTTGCATGGATGTTGCTGGGTCCTAAGATCATTTTTTTTTAATTGAAAGAATTTTTTGTTTCTTTTCCTTTTCACTCCCCAAAAATGATCCTTCCTGCCCTACGTGCAGAGACTCTGAGTTGGGAAATCTGATTGTGGAAGGCATTGGAGCAGAGATGAAATAGGTTTGGAGTGGTATTCTTAGAAGAATGGATTAATGCTAAATTTTAAGTCAATTGCTCTCTTATCAGTAAATGTCTACTATATTGAAGAAAGTGTATTAGTCACAGTTGGGAGTAGGGAAGGCATTGCAAGACCAGAGCCACAAGAAAAAAACAGGCAGCTATTTTGCTGTAGAAAACTTCTAGTATTTGTTTAGGGAGAAAAGTCGTGGCCTTAAATCACACTAATCAGAAGCAGACGAGAAGTATTTTAGGGGAGTAAAGAGGTCTGTGAGTCTCCAGAGGAATAGACTGCCCCCTGCTGGCAGGAACAGAAAATCTTTCCTGGAGGTGGTGATGGCTTCGAACTATACCTTCCAGGATGGAGTTTAGCTTGTAAAGTAGAAAGTGGGGAGTGGAGAAGAGGGAAGGCCTGATAAGTAATGTGAGTAATGGCTAACATTAGGAAAGGCTCAGCAGCCAGAAAACATGGAAGCTTCCAGAGGAAGGTTACTTTTCTGAGACCTTACCAACTTGAAGATGTCTTTATTCTAGCCTCACATTTAATTACTAGTTTGGCTGGGTATAGTATTGATGTATGAAAAGCGTTTTTCTTCAGAATTTTAAAGGCATTGTTTTGTTTTCTTCTGGCATCCAGCACTGCTGTTGTGACTGCCCATGTCATTCTGTCTCTGAGTTCGATTTCTACATAATTTTCTCTAATATTCTGAGAACTGTTCTTTCCTTGGAATTTTGAAATTTCGCCTTGGTGTGAGGCTTATTATTTCTTGTGCCCGGCTCTTCGTGTGAATGTTCAGTGTGAAGGGCCAGTCACTTACTTCTGGAAAGTGTGTTATTTGTTTATTTGTCTACTTATTTGTTTTTGATAATTTCTTCCCCCGTTCTTTCCTCTTTTTTCTGGTTCTCCAGTTTTTCACGTGTCTGATTAGAGTTTTCTTCTCTACTCATTTTTTCCCCTACTATCCCTCTGTCTTTTTGTTCTACTAACTGAGTTCTTCTCCACTTTTAACCTACCTATTGAAATTTTTATTTTTGAAAATGTCTAATTCCCAAGAGCTTTCCTCTTATCTCCCCTTTTATAGCTTCTTGTCCTTATTCCATGGCTATAGTATTTTCTCTTATATCTCTTAAGATTATCTTTTAAAGATTTTTCTGTACTGTCAGTGTTTTTTAAACTTTTTATTTGGATTTTATTCTTGCATCTGGAGACTTTCTTCAGAAGTTTGATTTGGGGTTATCCATTCATAATTAAGAGCATGACATAAAGCTGACCGGAAGCTTCTTGACTGCTGGTCTTTTATAGGGTGGTGGTGGGGGGTGGCTTTTCTTTTCATCTGAACAGTGTCCCCAAAGGAGTCCACAGTCTCTTGATACTTTAGTTCTCACTCTTTCTACTCTGTGAATTGCCACTGCCTATTGTTTTCTCTACCCTACGTTTTAGTCTACTCCCATCTCATTTTTTGTTCTTTGCATCTATGGGTTTAGACTTTAAAAAAAAAAAAAACTTTCAGGAGGAAGCATTTGTTCAGTTGACCATGTTTTTATTCCCCACATTTATCAATAAACATACTATAAAAGAGGAAAGAAATGTTTCTCATATTACCTTAGTCCATAAATGCCTTAGACACTGGGAGAATCCTACCCAGTTGGAAATATTCCCCTACCTGGCCTTTTCAGAAGAAAGAAGAAACAGGAATGTGGTTATTCACCTTCAACCCAAAGATGAATTTTTTATTCAAGAAACATTAGACATGTTTTTAAAAATGAATCCTACTGGGAAAATCACGTGGGGCGTAGGAGAGAAGTATGTGTATATGCCTGTATCACATACTCTCTTAAACCCACAAAATAGACTATTGGATAAAATCCCAAGAACATGTGGCAGGTATTGAAACTAGATGGCTACACATAGGGGGAAAAATAACACATTTAATTGGTAAGAAATAAAATCCAGTAGAGAGGTCTCATCACCAAAAACATGAAGTATGGGAGACATTCTCTGGAAAATATTTTAGGCTCAAATTATTTTCCCATTGTTGATTTTAATGTTGTCTCTTAATTTCTGCATTGAAACACCGTCAGCCCTCTTTTGCTCATAGCAACTACCTTCCACATACAGCTAGAAAACTGGCAAAATATGTCTAATTTCCAACATTGTGAGTTCATTTATTGTTGAAATACATATTAACTTAGGTTGCATTTTTTTCTACCTGTAAGAAAGCAAAAGTATGTGAAAGCCCTGTGCACCTGTTAGGCTTCTGCGTAACTCATAAACGTCACTGGGTAGGTACAGTCATATACGCTGGTGCTGTAATTCCACCCATCTCCAGTGTTAATTGAAAATAATAGTAATAACACAGTACTGACAACACTTACTGAGTGATTACTGTTCATGATAGCCAATTTGAAAGATAGAAGAGGAAAAAGCAAAGCTTTCTGAAATCCTCTAGAGCAGTTATGATCACACAATACGTACAGCATCAACTCCTGTACTGTCTTTTACATCAGAACAAACTGCTCTCCGTTTAGTGGCTTAGGTCACGATGCTCTTCCATGGATCACTGGCCAGCTGGCAGGTGAGCTGGTGACTGGCTGATCTGGGACGGCCTCTTGCCTGTGTCTGTAGGTTGGCAGCTGTCAGCTTGGGTGGCTCCTTCTCCTCTGGGTGGTCCCCCATCCCCCAGCAGGCTGGCTGGCTCTTTCTCACACTGGTCTCAGGGTTGTTCTTCTCTACTGAGTTCAGTTTTGTCGGGCAGGTCCTGGCTACAACATAAGCCTATTTCTACTACCTCTCTGGTTGTTCCTTTTCAATCTCTTCCACTGTTTCCCTCCACCAAAGTGTGGAAGTTCATCCAGCCAAATGCACCATCCTTGACCTTCTGGCTTTTATCGTTGGAGGCATGCCTTTGGTTTTCAAACTGGTGGATTCTTGGGAGCTGCTACAGAGGCAGAGGGCTGCCAAGCAGCTTGAGTTCTGGTGTATTCTTCCTAGATTCAGCCAAAGCAGCTCTCTCTCTTTTTTTTTTTTTTCTTGTTTGACATATTGGGACTTCTATGTAAGTTCTCCTTTTGAATAGAGAGCTTCATGTCCATAACGAGTTTTAAACCACTGCCATCTTTCCTTTTACCATCTCGTCCTTCTCACTGCTTCATCATCACTTTAAGTCTGCACCTCTGCCCTTGGCCTCTCTCCCTAGTGTTAGTATCTCACATCTTCCTTTTTACGGCATCTCTATCAGTTCTGACGTTTAAAATGGAGCTCCCCATTTTTTTCCTTCAAACCCTTTCTTCTCTGCATTTTCTTATTTCCGTCAATGTTAATTTCATCCTCCCAAGCTCAAAGCCTTGGTCCAGGGGTCAGAAGGTTTTTTTCTGTAAAGGGTCAGATAGGAGATGTTTAAGGTGCTGCTGGTCATGTGGTCTCTGTCACAACTACTCAACTCAGGAAAGCCTGGATTTGGATTCCATCTCTGCCGTAGACTGGCTGCTTGACCTTTTGATAAGTTATATGTGACACTCTTGGTTCCAGTGATAACTGCATGAGCTGTACACGTCCAGTCCAGAGTTCCCAGATAGGGGACTGGGGTGGACACAGGTGGCTGGTACACACTGCTCCTGCCTTCAAATTCAGTGTCTAATGGGGAGTCTGTATTAGAAGCAATGAAATCACTATTTTCATTCCCTTTTTAGCTGTGCAAGGTCGCCATACACCAGTATATATGGTTGTTACCAAACTCAGGTTCGACTGCTTGTTGCTCAAGAATCCAGTACTGAGACACAAGTGTTGGGTAAAAGGAAAGATAGCTTTATTGAGGAAGCCAGCAATCCTGGGGAGAAGGTGGACTTACGTCCCAAAGAACCAACTCCCCATTGCCAATCGGGGGCAAGAGCTTTTCAAGGGGAGTTTCCGGGGTGTGTAGGTAGAGGGAGGGGGCTTCATGCAGGATAGCACAGTCAGTTCTGACAGTCGTCTTGCAGTTGGTCATGGGGGGGTCTGACCAGCATCATCTTGATTGTTTTAAGTACAGTTAGTCTTCAGTTCCAGGATCGGTTTGTTCCCGTTTCTTTGGCATTGTGGCAGCTTATGTCATGGCTACGGTCTGGTCATCATGTAGTTAACTTCTTCCACCTGGTGAGGGTTTCAGTATCTGCACAACAGCTCACAGGACATGACTCAGAATATTATCCGTAGCCCTTGAAGAGGAACTAAAGGCCCTTGACTTTGTTTAATGACTAAATTATTATTGTTTTGTTTTGTTTGACGGTTTTCCTTTGTATCTGCATTTTCTCACTTCTCTGATGAAACGTATTCTTTGGCTCAAGTTTTTCTACAGACGAGGCAGGCGGAGGACTTGGGGTGGGGGGTTCTGTCCTGGGAAGGCCCCATAGGGCTCTGCTCCGTTACGTGGTCACTACTGTCTTGGCGTTGTTTCTGACTCGGTGGTGAGTGCTGGGTGGCACATCTGTACTGTCCAGTGACAGCTGCCCTGAGTGGCATTTGCACTATTACATGATGTTGACAGCAGCTCATCGATCAGGTCCAATCGCACCCCTATCCATCCCTGGGACTGAGGCGGTGTCCTGTCCCCTGCACTAGACTTTGAGCCCCTTGAGAGTAAAGGCAGGCTCTGTGCTTCTTAATCTTGTGGCTGTAGATTCGTGCCCCTGTTATCAAGAGCAAGTTAAAACAATGCTCTCTTGCTCTTCTCACATTTTCTTTTCTGAGTAACACCTGAGTATTTTAGGAATAAAATTACGTATCGTTCCCTGTTTCCTTATGGCTATATTTATCTTGGCAGTCTACCCAGGAGTGAGTTTTAAGTTTCTAATGGATAAGAGTTACATGTTTTAAAGGGAACCCGATACTCTAATTCAACACTCTCTTACGGTGGATTTATGGTTTTTATTAATGGGAGTTCTAGGGTGCTGAGGTTTGCCCACATTCAAACTGCACTCTTGTGTAAGAACCCTTTTAAGGACTGTTAATATAATACAGACTTCTGGCTGTTTCAAAACCATAAATGGATTGGGGAAGGATTATTATAAACTTTGCTGCTCAAGCCTTCTTTTTCATTGAGAGCTGTAACTGAACATCTTTGTGGTGTCTTTATAAACACAGCTATAAATACACGATTCTTCCCTCTTTTTCTCTCTACCAGATATGAACGGGGAACAGCACAAAGACCTTTAAGCAGTTAAAACACTCAACCTCTCTCTGCTCTTGAGTTTTTGCCCCACCAACAACTAAAGGAAAGATGTTGAAAACTGTAAGACAGTAGAATTTATTCAATTAGCAAACATTTGATGGGTGGTGTTGTGCTATTGAGCTAGGAGCTAGAAGAAGGAGTATCAAAGATCTGCTAGATGTGGTTTCTCCCTCAAGAAGCTCCTGGTCTAATTAATGATGATGCCAGACATGTGTGTCCTGACTGAGCATAAGGTAATAAGTGATGGGCTAACAGCAGTGAGCCAAAGGCTGTAAGAATGGGAAGCAGGTGGATGGGAGATACTGCTGGGGTGAGGGAGGGCTGGAAGACCAGAATCAGGGCAGCGGGGATTATAGATGCCCCACCATGAAGTGGATGTCTCTTTGGGGATAGAGCCTTTGCTATCCAGTGATGTGCTTTTTTCTAAGGTTATCAAGATTGCTAACTGAGGGTCCAACAAAGGCTGTTATTTTGGTTTAATTTTGTTTAAATCCCATCTAATTGCAATTTACCTTAAACTAACTACACCAGAGTGGATTTTATTAATCCTCTTAACCATTTTGAAGTGTACAGTTCAGTCGTGTTGACTATGTTCCGGTTGTTGTGTTGCATCTCTAGAACTTTCTCAGCTTGCAAACCTGAAACTCTCTACCTGTTGGCCAATATCTCTTTGTTTCCTCCTCCCCCCAGTCCCTGGCAACTACCATTCTAGTTTCTGTTTCCATGATTTTGACTACCCGAGGTACCTCATATAAATGGAATCATACTGTATTGGTCCTTTTGTGACTGGTTTCTTTTACTTAGCATCATGACCTGAAGGCTCATCCATGTTGTAACATGTGACAGAATTTCCTTCTTTTTCAAGGCCAGATAATATTCCATTATGTAGGTAGACCACATTTTCTTTATTCATTCATCTGCTGAGGGACATTTGGGCTGCTTCCACCTCTTGGCTCCTGTGAATAATGCTGTAAAGAATTGTGTGTGTGTGTGTGTGTGTGTGTGTGTGTATGTGTATCCTGGACTTTTTTTTAATGATGCTGTTAAGCTTTACCAACAGCCATTAGTAGCTTATGTTTATGTAGTGTCTCAGTGTTGCAGTACCCAGTATCCCAAAGTATAACTTTGCTTGGTCTTTACAACTACTCAGTGGGGAAAGGAGGGCAGGTATGGTTACCCCATTTTATGAAGAAATTGATGGTGGATATTGAAGAGTCTTGTTCAAGCTCATTGAGCTCTTAAGTGGCAGAATTAGGACAAGGACCCAGGCTTCTGTTTGGTAGAATTCTGTCCTACGTTCTTTCACCTAATCAGTGAGCCCCTCTTAGAAGGATAAACTGACAATGCACTAATGCTGCCTCTTTGTTACATGTTCTGGAGGGATTAAAGGAATAAAACTTCTTTTTTTCTTAAATAACAAAAGCAAAAAAAAACCCAGCATGGCAACTATTAAAACAAATTTAAAAATAAAAACACCACCTCTGCTTCTTTTTTTTTTTTATTTAGCTATTGCATCCAGATAGTACAATTAGAGTTTACCTTATGGTACTTATGCCACTGATTGGAATGAGTGCTTGTTTACATTTTAATATCCTTTAAACAAAAATTTTGAGCTAAAATTTCTTCAATCTAATATGTTATTAAAGGAGGAGCTTTCAGGGGATTTCCCTGGTGGTCCAGTGGTTGACTCCACGCATCCACTGCAGGGGGACCTGGGTTTGATCCCTGGTCGGGGAACTAAGATCCCGCATGCCACGTGGTGTGGCCAAAAAAAAAACCTTTCAGGATATATTGTGTACTGTATTCTTGGCTAAACGGAGATGCAAATGGGATGTGCCTAAAAATGTTTGAATAGGGTCTTCCTATAGAGAAATGGAAAATAATCAAATATCTAGGAAACAGGTTGGATGAAGAATGCTGAAGAAATTGAGTTTAAGTAGGTCAAGGGAGAGAGGATGGAAATTACAATGAAGCTATTTGAAAAGAGATTTCATAAGTGTTGTCTCCTGCTAAGGAAAAAAAATGGTGAAAGGAATGGTCTAAAAATTATAGCAGCCAAAAATGTAAAGTTAGATGTTATAATTGACTTGAGAGAGATGAGAATGTGTTGTAAAGAAAAACTAGGAAACTGCCTTAGTGATGGTTTTAAAGAAACTTGTGTGGCTTGAGAAAGTGTTCATTTATTTTAACTAAATCCTGTCCTGAGGAAGGAAGATGGATGACATTATCTGGGAAAGTTATTTTTGATCTAGTGATTCTAAGAGTTCTTTCTACTGATATTTGCAAGATTTTTTGCAAGATTAACATTGATTGCTTTAAAAAAAAAAAAAAAGTCAGTTCTTCTCCTCACTTTAAAAAAAAGTGAGGTTAATACTCTGCTCAACCCTACCTCCCAAGATGGGACCAGGAAGTGTGTTTGGCAGGAAGGAAGCAAAAATGTCGGCAGTCAGTCATCAATCAAGTTGTCCAGTCTTTCTGCTTTCTAGATCCATTCCCTGGATTTTAAACACCTTAACTCTTACTTTTGTCTTCTTAGAGGAACTGTGGTCATCCTTGAATGAAATATTTATTGGACCCACTGTAACCCTACATTTGAGTCAACCAACATTCCTTGCAGATGCAAGTCAAGTTACACGGTGGTTTACAAGGCAACCCTGTATCACACACAGTCACAGAATTAAAGCAGATCATTGGCATATGCTACTAGCTTAATTCTGTGCGTTTAAGTAATCTGAAACATATAATAATCCTATAATGGATATACACAATGAAGTATAAAAATCCTTTGAATAGACAAAAATCTCCACATGCTAAATGAAGGCCTTATTCATTCAACACACCTATATTTGATCACCTCCCTTGCGGTATGGGTGATGCTCGAGGATATAAAATGACTAAGCCTTGATCCCTAATTATCAGGAGTGCAGTCTAAAAGGACATTTAACTAGTAGCCCCATGGTAATGTACAATACTATCTTCTTCACCTCCTCACTTTAAAATGAAAGAGAGAAGTTGATCACCCTGAAGCCCAGGTCCCGCAGCAAATCCAGACCGTGCGCTAGAGTTTACAAGCTGCCTTATGTTTTGTGTCCGTTTTACCACGTGATCTGCATCTGAGTCGGCATCTCAGAGGCGGCAGTGCCTCACATATCCTCTTATCCAAATGATCAAAACTCCGCTAAAGGGATGTATCCCAACCTTAAATATTTTATTTAAGCTCAACACATTAAGAAATGTACACTTCACTAATATTTTGCTATAATACCAAGGCCTGTTCTTTGAGCATGAATCAGCTACTTGAAGTCTCAGCTATACCCAGACAACCGTCTTCAGTATAGAATTTAGTCTGATGTTGGAGTTTGACCCTATCCAAAGGGATTTGGAACTGGAAAGGATTTTTAATTTTAAAACATTGTCATGTTTATACCTCAAAACGTTAACGTTAAATTTCTCCTGAATACCTTAGTTTTACAAAACATGAACCATTTGTTTCCATTCTTATACTTTTGCTAAATGTTTTGGTAAAATGAAAAATCAGGCATTTGGTAAATTGTAGTTAACTCTATAAAAAAGGAGTTTGAATTTTTTTTTCCCTAAAAATTCCTATCTACGTAAAATGTGTTGATATTAATAAAGGTCAGTCACACTTGTTAACTGCGGTCCAAGAAAAACTATCCATTTGACTTAGACAAATAGGGTACCTTGTAATCTTAGCTCTTGAAGTAATTTTTTATATTTCCCTGAAATATATATGGTATTTCCTTGGCTGAAAAAAAAAATGTTTATTGTTAACATCAAATACATGGAGCCTTTTTTTAAGGATTTTAAAAAACTATTTCTTCATCTTTTCTGGATCATGAATGCCTTTGAATATATGATGAAATCTTCGAGCCTTTTCCAGAGGAACAGTCAGCTTACGTACCATCAGCAAGTAGTAGCTCATGTTTTATTCAGTGTCTCAGTGTTGAAATTCCCTGTGTATTACTTTGCTTGGTCCTTGCAACTACTTCATGGGGAAGGGAGGACAGATATGTTTACCCCATTTTATAAATGAGGAAATTGATGGTGGCCTTCATAGACCCCTGAAACAAATCCATGTACCCTAAGGGTTTACAAAGTACAAGAACCTTTGTTAAGAATCCCGGTCTTCCTTCAGTTAGAATGGCTGATGCCTTAAAAACTGTGGGACGTTGCCCTAAATCTGGGAAGTGGTTTCCTTTGCTCTTAGATACTTGAGGCGATGACCACATACATTCTTCTTGGAATTCTTATTTCAGCTATAGTGTTTAGTCTAGTGTGGAAGCGGAGGTTGGGCAGATATATGATACTCTATAAATACTTGCATGTGTTATATAACCATAAAGGATGTTCTAGTTTAAACAGTTGTCAATGATGAGTGATTTCAATGTTGTGTTTTGTTTTCAGATTTTCCAATGGCCTGTATGAAGGGACACAGAACTGAAAAGTCCTTTCAAGTTTAGCAGATAGTGGGAGCGAATCTTTCTGTGGTTGATGTACTGGTCTGTGAGTTTCTGACGTGCTTTGTCTTGTGTTAACTCTCAAAATATCATCTACGTATTGGCTCTTGTTTATTCTTGCTTAGATTACCTGTTGGATTGGGATAACCAGGACGTTGACTAGATGTTTGGAGGAGACCCTACCTGCAGATTACAGAACATTAAGGCTATCTGTTGCCTGATTGTTCTTTTTCCCTTGATTAGACAGAAATCTCCTGCCGTCTTTCTGGCTTCTTGGAAAAATAAACGACATATTAAATGTTCCCAGGAGCAGGACGTTCTCCTGCCCAAAGATTTAGGATTCCATTGAGAGGTTCCCTTTTATTCAGCAGCCATGTGCTGTGGTCTGGCGTGGTCCATTGCTCTGTCCCATCAACCCTCCCTGTGTCCTCACCTGTCACCTCCTGCCCCAAATAACTTGTCCTTGCTTCTTGAGGCCTTTATCAGACCATATGTTTCTCTTCTCCAACATGTAAACTGGGAGCAACTTGGACTGAGACTTACCCGGTTGACACTTAGCAATTTGACTCCTTGGTAGAGGTGGGATAAATATTTGTGGACTCAATGAATCACATGATCTACTGAGTAATAGGAAATGTGCGAAGGGAACCTTAAGCCTTTGGATGTAATCACATTTTGCCACCTGCCTCTTGTAACTTAACTATTCTATGAGGTTCTGTCTTGTCTCTACAACTACATGTGACCTCAGAGGGGGGAATCAGGATGTATGGTTCATTTCTGTCTCCCTCCAGCTAGTATAGGGAGTGATATGAAGAATGACTTTGGGTTACTTTAGGGCATTTTTTAGTAAATAACAATCATTGAATAGTCCTGGCTGAAGGTAACACGAAGAAGACTTTTCAGAAAAGTTTCTGTTTCATAGAGTCCCCCCCACCCCCAGTGCTGCTGCACAAGGCATGGGATGAAAGCAGGAACCACATCTGAGCAGAGGTGGTCTTCACAGGAGAAAGGGGTCCCTCTCCGAAGCCAGATTCCCAACTAGCAGCTGCTCAGGCTTTCTGTCCCCTGTCTTGGGCAAGGGTCTATTCCAGCTCAGTTTCTGCGGAGCTGTCCTGTACTATAAATTGGGGTATCTTTCCTGTAAAATGAGGTCTATATATAAAATCTACTGTGTGTCTTCCACAAACAGATGTCCAGAATTCTTGGTCCCTTTGAAGTCTAATTGTTGTCCTTTTTGGAGTAATTAGTGAAAAGGAAAGACAATAATATAAAGGACTCAAACATAAGACATTAAAATGGCTAAGTACTCCCATGCGCAGCCTATCAGATAATTCAGTTTGCTTCTGTAACGTGGGAATACAGCTGATGAAAAAATTACAATTACGTGACTTCATGGTCATTGGAAAGAGTTTGTCCCTTATGTACTGATAAGTATGCTCTAATTGAAGAGTGATATGCAATAGTGACATTTTTTGCAGGTGTTAACTATAAATATATGATCATAAAATAAACATGTATTAAAATTAGGATGTCAGATTCTCAATTATATTTTTCAATAAATTAAATAATAGTATGTATAAAAGAGTACTTATAACAGTAAGGTAAAAACTTATGTACCCATGGTGTTTCTCATTCTCTTTCTTTTCATTGTATTTTGTCATATCACTTATGTTTATATTCCGTACAACATACTGCTTCATTTTTGTGTTTTTGAACCATTATTTAAATGGCATCCTATTACGGTGGTTTTCTGGTAACTTGCTTTTTTTTGCTCAAGGTTACCTGCATAAAATTCATTCATGTTGATTTTTGTCACAGTAAGGTTTTTAAAAAGTTTTATTGAAGTATAGTTGATTTACAGTGTTGTGTTAATTTCTGCTGTACAGCAAAGTGATTCCGTTATACATATATATCATTCTTTTTCATATTCTTTTCCATTATGGTTTATCACAGGATATTGAATATAGTTCCCTGTGCTATACAGTAGGACCTTGTTGTTTTGTCACAGTAATTTATTCACTTTTACCAATATATGGTATCCCAGTATAGGAATTGCCTGAGTTGATCTGTTCTCCTGTCAATGGACATTTAAGTGACTACAAACAGTCCTGCCGTGGAAATTTTTGCACTTGTCTCTTGGTCCATGTGTGCAAGAATTTCTCTAGGATATGTATAACTAGCAGTGGAATTGTTGGCTTATAAGGTATGTGTGTTTTTACCTTTCCTGGATAGCGGCAGTTGGTGTTTAAAGAGGTTGTCTTAATTTACAATCCTACCATTGTGGTAGGAGAGTTCCTTTTGTTCCACGTCCTCTACAGCATTTAATATCACCAGATTTATATATTTATTTTCTGCCAATCTAGCAGGTGAAAAATTAAAAGTCTCAGGGTGGTGTTATTTGTATTTCCATGATTACTTAGAAAATGGAATACTTTAAATATATTTATTGACCTCTGTTTTCTAATTCTATGAAGTAGGTGTGTATAGCTTTGGACTTTCAATCAAGTTGTCTTTTTCTGTTCATTTATAGGAGTATTTTATATATTTTATATCTGATTATTTTATTGGTTATTTATTTTGCTGAAAGATTTTGGCTTATAGCTGCTCTTCTTACATTTTTATAGCTTTCTTAATTATAATTGAGATTTATCCATCCTTTCTGTCACTGTTTGTGCTTTGGGGATCTTGTTTAAGAAATTCTTCCCTACCCTGAAGAATTCCTAAAGAATTCTTCTAACTTTATTTCTAACAGTTTTGAAATTTTGTCTTTTCATATTTAAGCTCTTAATCTTTCTGGAATTAACTTTTGTATATGGCGTAAGGTAGGGATCTGATTTCATTTAAGACACCTATTTGTTCCAGAGCTATTTATTGAATAGCGTATTCTCTCCTTGCTGGTCTAAAATGCTTGCTTGGTCACAAATCAATTTTCAACATATGAGTAGGTCTATTTCTGGGCTCTTTTTCCTGTGTCAGCGCCATACTACTTAATTACTGTAGTGTAAAAATAAATATTGGGCATGTCAACACACCAATATTCTTCAGGACAGAGTTGGCTATTCTTGGACTTTTCTCTTCTATATAAATTTTAGATAACATGTGTGAAATTCAGCTGAAAAAGAAAAAAGAAACAAATACAAGCATACTCAACTGAGATTTGAGATTGCATTTGTCTGTAGATTAATTTGGGGTAAAATGCCTTTGTTATAATATTGAGTCATCTTATCCATGCATATGAAATATCTCTCCATTAATTCAGTTCTTGAATGTTTTATAATTTTGTCCATAAAGGTCAAAAGGTCCATGCTTACACTTTTTGTATTTGTTCCTAGGTATCTTTTTTTTTTTTTAGTCACCATTACAGTCCATTCATCTCACATTTTCCCTTTCTCTCTCTCTCTCTCAAGCTGTAGTTTCTGTTTGCTAATGTATGGAAATGTAGTTGATTTTCTATGAAAAATCTTTACATTCATCAGTCTTTCTAGCAATTAATAAATGCTAATAAATTTTCTATAGATTCTTGGGTTTTCTATCAGACATAGATAGGGCAGTCTTATCGTATGAATACTGAAAATTCTGTTTCTTCCTCCCCAGTTCTTTTAACTTTTCAGTTTGTTCTCATCTTATTGCACTGACTAGACCCTCCACTGCAATGTTGGTTGTATTATACATGATAATAATAGGCATCCTGGTGTTTGTGAGTTTTTAAAGAGAATGCTTTTATTTTACTGTTAGGTAAAATATTTGTTGTGGGTTTTCTACAGATAGACTTTAACAGGAAGATTTCTTCTGGTTCTAGTTTGTTGGGTTAAAAAAAATCATGAATTGGTATTGAATTTTATCAAATAACCCTTTTTGCATCTTTTAAGATAATCATTATGTGATTTTTTTTCTTCAAATTTCTCATTATAGTTAATTATATTAATAGATTTTCTACATTAAAATGACTTTGCATACTGGGATAAACAACATTTTTACAGTGTTCTACCTGTTTTAATATTTTGCTGTATTTAACTTTCTAAGATGTGTGTGTGTGTGTGTGTGTGTGTGCGTGTATTTGTTGTATGTGTGGTTGCAAGGGAAACACCCCTATTTTTCCCTATTTTGTACTGTTATTATGTGGTTTGAGATTGAAGTTTGTTACTCGCATGAAATTGGTTTGTTTTTTGGTGTGGTTTTTTTTTTTTTTTTTTAATTTCTCTTCCCTGGAAGCATTTATGTTATGTTCTGATATTCCTTCCTTGAATATTTTCTAGAATTCACTGGGAAAATTTCTATACATGCTGTGGTTTTTGTTTTTTGATGGGAAGATTTTTTAACTATTGATTTAAATTCTTCATTATAGAATATCTTTCTAATTAAAATTAATCTATCTTTTGTTAAAATAAACCTTTCTAATTCTTTTTCCACTTCATCTGTGTTTTCAGATGTTTTTAGCCATAAACTTATTTGTAGTGTTCTCATTATTTTATTTAATCTCTGCAGTATCTATAGTTACATTTTCTTTTTCCCTTTCAATTTTTTACTTAATTTCAGTAATATTTATCTATTTGATTAATATTTTCAGAGAATAAAATTTAGTTTCTAATTCTCTGTTTTCTATTTCATTAATTTCTCCCTATTAAAAAATTTCCTTCTAATTTCTTTTTTAATTCAAGTCAGGCACTTAGCTCATTATTTCTCATCCTCTCCTCTGTTAATCATATATGCTTTTTACATTTCTATTGAAGAACCGTATTTTCTGTATTCCACAAATTTTGACATGTAGGATTTCATTATTGTTCAGTTTTAAGTGTTTTCATTTTGATTCCTTATTTGAGCTGTGAATTATTCAGGAATTTGCTAATTCCCACATATGTGCAGGTTATCTTACTGTTGTCCTTTCTCTGTCCTTTGATTTTAGGTCTATTTCAAATGGGACATGGCTCAGTTTTATTTATTTGGTTCAACTTGACAATTTTTGTCTTTTTAAAATATAGCAGTTTATCTTCTTACTGTGAGATTATACATATTTGTACTTATTTTGCACCACAGTCTTACTTTGTGCTTTTAGTATGTTTCAGTCTTCTATTCTATCTCCCATCTCAATATTCTATTCTGTCTTTTGAGATGATTGAATTTCTTTTTTAAATCTGTTTTTACTCTTTACTAGTTTGCAAGTTGTACATTATAGTTCTGGTTTTTTAGTGGCTACCTTGGAAATTTCAGCATGAATTCTTAAAATAATCTAAAGTTAATCAGTAATTTAGCCCTCCTTTTGGACAGTATAAGGACTTTAGAACATTTAAACCTGATAACTCCTTCCTGACATATTTCTGCTAATAATTTCATTTTATCTGCTTTTTAATCCTACATAGTAGATACTAGTAGTAGTATTACTGTTTATCTTTTAAAAACAGTTGTGTATTTGTTTTGATTTATGCATTTCACTACTCCTGCCTTTGTTCATCATTTCCTTTGGGTATTAAGGATTCTTCTGATACCATTGTTATTCTTGAAGTTGATCATTTCTAAGTTTCTTCCATGAGAACATTCTTGATGAGGAAGTCTCTTTATTTTTCTGTAAAAAAAAAAAAAAAAAAAACTCATTTATGAAAGACAGTTTTGCTTGAAAACAATTTTAGGTTGATATTTTTTCCTAGCACTTGGATGGTGCTATTTTACCATCTCTTGGCTTCTGGCTGTTGAGAAGCCAATTCTCAGCGTGACTGTCAATTCTTTGTATGCACTTTCTTTTTCTCCTTGCTACTCTGAGATCCTCTCTCTGTCTTTGCTGTTCTGCAGTGTCGCTATGTTCTGTCAAGATGCAGATTTTCCTTTTTTTTTTTTTTTTTTTGCAATTCTGTTTGGAATTCATTGTTCTCTTAAATCAGAGGATTCAAGTATTTTACTAATGGAAAATTCTCAACAGTTATCTCTGAAAAGTTCAAAAAAGTAATAATTAATCTAGCATTGTTAGCTATTCTTTGGTGGAATGGTTGTCCAAATGTCAAGTTTGTCTCATTGCCAGAGTTGGGAGAAATGCTACATTATTGCATCTGAATTTTGGTAAAATCCTCTTTTTACTTTATAATTATTTATTTGCCTAAACAGAAAATCAAGAATATTTTTTAAAAGGGTCCTAGTACCCAAAAAAAATGGGGAAAAAGAAACTGTTTAAGTAGGTCAGGACTAATATGAGCAGAGATCAAGCCTGCTCTAAAATGATAAGTCCAAGTCAGAGTAATCCATAAGCCTGCCTTAGAACTTCATAGTCGCACAGAACATTTACATATAAGAGTTATTTTTTTAGTGGTTGCTGGTCACCTTCTAAAAGTATTTCATTAGAGTTCAGTGTCTCAACTGGCACTAGGCAGTATGAAGTGCTATGACCTGTGATTTGAGTTGTTGAGACATATTTCCAAAAAGAAATGACCAAGAAGAGTAGATGGGATTCTGATGTATAAATGAGCTGGGGGAGTGTGCTTAAGTACATATGTATTTGATTCCTATTTATCCCCATGAAAAGCATTTATAAATTTGTATTTCATGTTAACCAAATGGAGAATTTAAGTAGATAATCTCTAATCATTTATATCTGGGTTTGGTCAGATGCTTCTATGTTTCTATTTATATGTGGTTGTGTCCTTTTCTGAGATTTTATGTACTTTTAACAACCTACAGTCAATGTCTTGTTTGCCTTCCCCATCCATTTACATTCGTCTGTGGGAATAAAATGAGTCTGCTTCTATCCTGATGCCTGCAGTAGGCTCTGAGCTCTTTTTATCAATTTCCCAACACTGCCTAAAAAAACCCATTTGGCCTTTTCCTATGGTTATTGCTTCTAAGAGCAAATATATTCTATTTAAATCAGGAATGTACTTCCATGGAGTTAGTGAAAATGTCAACTTAAATACAGGCTTTCCTTCTGATAATCCATGATATGACAAATAAGGAGCTAACCATGTTTTTTCCCTTTGCCTAAAAGCTTGACACATAAATAGCAATATTTTGCTCCTTGAAAAAGCCAAAAAATCAAGGAAATTAACGGAGACAAAACTACTGTCTGTGCATCTGATAAAAGTCAAGAAACATAATGGATAAGCCCCAAGGATATTTTTGTTAATCCCGTAACATCTCCTTTCTATGGACATATATCTGTCACAAGACCATTATTTATCTTTTTAAGGAAGAATAGATTCATTTTAGAAATAGCAATGTGATTCTAAGCCTTGTGGGGAAAAAAATGAAAACTCTTTAATCATCCAAAATGTCAAGCTACTCACTAAGACTTTCCCTTAACTCTGAAACTAGCCACAGATTGAACAAAAATACCACATATTTTCTATTTGAAGTCAGATTTAAAATTTTAAATATAAAAATGATCATTATTTGTCACCCCCAGAAGTTTCCTCTTGCTCCTTTTTCATCCTTCCTTCTTGTGCCTCCTGATACCTTATGCTTATCTTGATTGCAGTAGTTACATGTATTAGATACAAAAGTTAAAACTTACCAAATTGTACTCTGTGTGTGTGTGTGTAATTGTACACCACTTAGGCCTGAGTACAACTGTTAAAAACAAAAATATAAAAATAAGTTTTCAAAAACAACAATTTCAGAAGTCTCTAGGAAGAAGAAATTCATTGGTGCTGTGTTTCAAAAACAACAGGGAATACAACCAAAATAAATGTTTTAACATCATTGAGAGAAAAGATGACCTGTGTCAACCTCTTCTTAATACTACTGTCCAAGCATCTCTTCCCTTTGGGCTACATGATGCTGTGCTTGTTATTTTTTGACCTCATTAGAGTGTAACTGTTTAGATAATACTATTTATTTATTTAAAAAATATATATGTATACAAACACACACACATATATGTGTATGTGTGTACATTTACCTATTTATTTGAGAGTCTATTTGTTACTAGGCAGTGTGCACTGCTGCAGATAGATACAAAGATGATCAAGATAGTATATTTCATGCAAGGGGACCAGCATGCTCCCAAGAGAGGAAGATTGGTTTTAGGAACAGCAGTTTAATATAACTGTATGAGAGACCCCAAGAACCAGTTTCTGTTTTGTAAAGTTACCCAACATTTCTTGTAACTCAATTTTATTGGAAACCATGTGATGAAGCATCAAGGTCTGCACTGTGTAGATACCTCTTGATAGTATTGTTGTGGTGATCAAGACCAAGCATGTAAAAAAAAAAAAAAATAGCTAATAGCTGCTGTTTTTACCACTCAGCAGCTTTGTTTGAACTGGGTTTGTTTATCAGAAAATGGGTCAAGAGTGGGAAGAATGTCTAAGACTCCATATATGCCGAGGCTGGCTGGTATTGATAAGCCAAGAAAAGCCCTTTCTTGTGCAAATGACATATGTAATCAGATGATGGGTTGTGAGTGGTATTTGTGGTTAAACTTTTAAGCTTATATAAATACCCACTGAGAAGAATAAATTTGTTATGGCAAGTTTGACACTTTCTAGCCTCAGTTCTTTTTTCCACAATCAAAACTATTGTGTTTAATCAGATGTTTGTTTTTTTAGTAGCATGGAACGACTTGAAATGTAACTACTGTGTTAGAACACACTGTGTTACAGTATTCATATCCATTTCAACAAGAACTCTGGTAGAGTTGCCTGCCTGTAAAGCTTTTCAGTTAATTTTGAGCTTTCTCTGATAGGCACATAGAGTGTTTAATATGGAATAACCATTTTAAAACAGAGAACAATGAGAGTTTTGGCCATCAACTTGAAAAGGAAATGTTTTGAGGGGAGGTTCTTTTAATTCGTAGTGGGGATAGAGGTGGAGGAGGGAAAGAGATTTCCCACATGGTGTGATTTTATAGATTTATTTAAAATAAATTCACAGTATCTTGCGTTGAGCATCAATTCAATCCTATCATGGTTTGGTCAAGAAAACAAAAACCACTTTAAATATTTCATGGAGGGAAGAAGTTAATACAGGGAATTAAAAATTTACAAAATGTAAAGGAACTAAAGAAATGAAGTTAGAGAAAGCTACCAGTTCTCAGGTTTGCCAGTAGCTTTGGGAGAATTAAGAAATTGCTGAAATAGCAGAAAATCACCACTGATAACTGCAGCTGCCTGAGGCACCAAGTGGGTGATTCTCAGGACACAGCCCCTTTATCATCTTAAAAATTGAACACCTCAGAGAACTTTTGTGTATATAGGTTACATCTATTGATAGTGATTGCATTAAAAATGAAAAGAAAAATGTAGAAAGAAAGAAAACACAAATATACATTCCATTCCCGTAGCCTTCAGAGGCGAGATGTCATCACAGGTCATGTAGCCTCTGGAAAATTCTGTTACCGACCAGGGTTCTTGGCCTTCCCTAATCAACAGAAATTGATAAGAGGCCAGACAAGAAACTCAGGCAAGGCTTTCCTGGGGCTCCTGCTGCAGCAGTGGGGAGCCAGAACAAGCAACAGGTTCCCTTCCTTGCTCGCTCCCCGAGGGGGGTGAGCTGCTTCCCTATATGGTGTGAGGGTAGGGGGGTGTGTCCAGGGGTCGGGCCAGAGGAGTGGCTTAGGTGGTCTGCCCACCCCCTTGGTGGGGTTGAGTGCAGGGGGCATGCTCAGTATCCTGCTTTTGCTCCCGGCTCCTCAGAAATGGCAGTTGGGGTTTTGGTCTTTTTGTATCTTCTTGTCCATAATTTGCCCCAACTGTGCATGCACACAGTTATTTTTAGTCCCTTACAGTTTCTTTGTATTTTTTTTGCTGGAGGAGACGTTTGTCCAGGTGCAAGCACTGCAGCAAAGGATCCCAGGTTCCAACCTGTCTCAATTCCACTGTACAGTGGGAAGAGGATGGAAGTGTAAAAAGGCAAATAATGTCTTAGTGTGGTTATGAAAATAGTTTTGACCTGTGGACTCCCTAAGAGGGTCTCAGGGACTTCTTGGGGTTCCTGAACCACATGTTGAGAACTGCTGGCCTATTCTACTGGGAAACCTCTCAATGGCTGGTGGTAGAACAATAATATGGCTTCTCTCCTGCCTTCTGCGTCTCACACAAGTACCTTTCATTGCGGGAATCCAACCAGGTTCCTTGCTGGCAGAAGTTCTGTAAATATAATTCCCAGGCATCATGCCCTTTGATATATGGGAGAGTATGTGGAAGGGCTGAATTGGCAACAGATAATCCAACACAACATTTCATTTTAAAGCCATGAAAATCCACCTGATTTGACACGATAGCAGCTACGTGAAGGGTCATTTCTATGAGGGTAGGGTCCTTGCTATTTCATAAATTTCCCAGAGTCCTTCCCAATTATCACCCTTTTTGCCTCAGTCTTTGACAGAAATAAAGCTATGAAATAATGACCTAATAAATCTTCCACTATTTTCACCAAAAATTTTCAGTAGATTTATCTCTCCTGAAATTTTGTTTTTGTGTGTACATATTTGTGTATGTGCTGCAGACACACATCAAAATCATTGAGATCTATTTAGAGCCCAACAAATTCTGGTCCTATTTTGAGAACCTGTAACATTGGTGAGGCCAGAATATTAGCCCTTGTCCTGTAGGTTAGGCCTTGAGTGTAGAATAACTCTTTAAGCATCATAAAAATCTAGAGTGTTCTTAGATCATTTTTAGAGAATCAGTAAGGTTAATAAAAAGAGTATTTCAGAATGAAAATGAATATCATACCTTCGATCAAGAATGTTTCAAAGGATAAGAGTTAGATAGATATTACCTTGAAAAACTGTAAGCCAGTTTCAATAAAAGAAGAGTAAGGTACAGGTATTGAATTAATTTACATTTTATGTTTATTGATTATTAGTCTACTAAAAAAAAAGAGTTTTCCTCTCTTTGGTAGAGAAGTTGAGAAATGTCTATTTAATTTCAAATTTGAACAAAATGTTAGAAACCATTTCAAGCATACTTTGCTAAGCCAGCAATTTTGTTAGGAAAGTACAAATTTGAACCTTCAGGAATAATTTATTCATGGTGAACAAAGCAGAGACTAACTAATAAATAAAACCTAATCACCCAACCAAAATAATGCTATTTCCTTTCTGTTAATCATTGCCTGCCCTCCACCAGTAAAGAAAAATTAGAACAGGATTTGTGGGTAACAGTTCGTCCTTGAAAGGGCTACTTAGACCATATATACATGTGTGAATTAATTCTCTCTGACATATATGGCTTTATAATCAGAAGTACTGTTGCTTGCAAAGCAAATATGGTATTTTTTAAACACAAAGGCACCTGACAAAATAATCAGAGATTCTTATACATACATAATGTTACTAGGTTCCCACTCCATGGAGATGCCAAAACTAAATGAGCTTGTACAACTGAACAAAAACAAATCGTATTTCTTTTTCCCATATTCACTTAGAAAGAGAATTTGCAAAAATAGATGTTCAGAAATATAAATTTTCCAAAGATTACCCCCATATGCCCTGGATATAAGATGAAGCTTTTTCCCAGAAAATTATTCCTCAGAAAAGAGTCACCTTATATTTGAACCCTCACTAACTCTGCTGGTGCAGGGAGCACATTCTCAATTACTTTCTTTTGAATAACAATGCATTGTTTGCTGAAGATACATTGGCCTGGATCAATCTTTTTGATTGCTCTTTTGTGGGGGTGTTTATATAAGTCACCTGATAAATTGGACTTAAAAATTTAAATAGAAATTTAACATTTATTTCTGGGAATATGACCTCACAATGATAAATATGGGCTATGGTGAACTTAAGGACTCCAAAAAGTATTGTTTCCAACAACTTGGATGGAAGTTACCTCTGGAAAGGGATTAGAGGAGTCTGTGTCTCTACTGATGTCCATGAGACAGGTGTAAAGTTTACAAAAGGTTGTTTTATGAAATCTGAATAAGGGTTTGGAAAGATGAATATTTCTATATTTGTATATTTATATATAATGTGATATTTAAATAGTGTTGTGTGTAACTGTATTTTGAGTAGACATTTCTGTTGGGACAAGTAATGCTATCTGCTCTAACAAATGATCCTAGGTATCTCATTGGTCTAACCCAGTAAAGATTAGTTTCTCATGTATGTCACAATCCAACATCTACTGAGTGACTCTCCTCCAAGCATTGGCATGGGGGTGCAGACTCTGTTTTGCAATACTGCCATCTTTTTTATTTTTTATTGAAGTATAGTTGTTTTACAATGTTGTGTTAATTTGTGCTGTACAGCAAAGTGATTCAGTTATACATATGTGTACATTCTTTTTTATATATTCTTTTCCATTATTGTTTATCGTAGGATATTAGATATAGTTCCCTGTGTTATACAGTAGGATCTTGTTGTTTATCCATTCTATCAATATATATAATAGTTTGCATCTGTTAACCCCAACTTCCCACTCCATTCCTCCCCCAGCCCCCTCCTCTTTGGCAACCACAAGTCTATTCTCTATGTCCATGAGTCTGCTTCTGTTTCGTAAATAGGTTCATTTGTGTCACAGTTTAGATTCCACATATAAGTGATATCGTGTGGTATTTGTCTTTCTCTTTCTGACTTACTCTACTTAGTATGATAATTTCTAGTTGCATCCATGTTGCTTCAAATGGCATTATTTCATTCCTTTTTTATGGCTGGGTAGTATTCCATTGTATATATGTACCACATCTTCTTTATCCATTCATCTGTTGATGGACATTTAGGTTGTTTCCATGTCTTGGCTATTGTAAATAGTGTTGCTATGAACGTAGGGGTGCATGTATCTTTTTGGATTAGAGTTTAGAATATGCCCAGAAGTGGGATTGCAGGATCATATGGCAATTCTATATTTAGTTTTCTGAGGAACCTCCATACTGTTCTCCATAGTGGCTGCACCAACTTACATTCCCACCAACAGTGTAGGAGGGTTCCCTTTTCTCCACACCCTCTCCAGCATTTATTGTTTGTAGAGTTTTTAATGATGGCCATTTCTGACCAATGTGAGGTGGTACCTCATTGTAGTTTTGATTTGCATTTCTCTAATAATTAGCAATGTTGAGCATCTTTTCATGTGCCTATTGGCCATCTGTATTTCTTCTTTGGAGAAATGTCTACTTAGGTATTCTGACCATTTTTCAATTGCGTTATTTTTTATTTTGTTGTTGAGTTGTATGAGCTGCTTGTATATTTTGGAAATTAAGCCCTTGTCTGTCATATTGTCAGCAAATATTTTCTCCCATTCTGTAGGCTGTCTTTTTGTTTTATTTATGCTTTCCTTTGCTATGCAAAAGTTTGTACGTTTTATTAGGTCCCATTTGTTTATTTGCTTTTATTTCTATTGTCTTGGGAGACTGATCTAAGAAAACATTGGTATGATTTATATCAGAGAATGTTTTGCCTATGATCTCTTCTAGGAGTTTTACGGTGTTATGTCTTATGTTTAGGTCTTTAAGCCATTTTCAGTGGGTTTTTTTTGTATATGGAGTGAGGGTGTGTTCTAACTTCATTGATCTACATGCAGCTGTCCAACTTTCGCAGCACCACTTGCTGAAGAGACTGTCTTTTTCCCAATTGTATATTCTTGCCTCCTTTGTCGGAGATTAATTGACCATAGCTGTGTGGGTTTATTTCTGGGCTCTCTATTCTGTTCCATTGATCTGTATGTCTGTTTTTGTGCCAGTACCACACTGTTTTGATTACTGTAGCTTTGTAGTATTGTCTGAAGTTTGGGAGGGTTATACCTCCTGCTTCGTTCTTTTTCTTCAGGATTGCTTTGGCAATTCTGGGTCTTTTATGGTTCCATATAAATTTCAGGATTATTTGTTCTAGTTCTGTGAAAAAATCCATGGGTAATTTGATAGGGATGCCATTAAATCTGTAGATTGCTTTGGGTCATATGGCTGTTTTAACATTATTAATTCTTCCAATCCAAGAGCATGGGATATCTTTCCAGCAACATTGCCATCTTTAACACATAGCTTCCAGACCTGCTATAAAGAAAGAGAAACAACTTGTAAGACCATGAGTTATTTTACTGCCAGGCTGGAAAATGGCAGACATCAATTCTCACATTGCACTGGCTGCAACTCAGTCACCTGGGCTCCATCTAACTACAAGGAAGGCTAGAGATGGAGCTGTTCAGATTCTGAGAAAGAAAGCAGGGGTCAGGGAACATCTAGAGTCTATGTTACAGCATTTGACTGTCTTCTGTGATGCTAAGAGTTGGCCAAAAAGAGGTTTAAATTTGTCATTTGTAAAATGTGAGCTCACACTTGGAATCTCATTCTCTGGGCATTCCAGTATATGTATGTGTGTGTTGGGGGGCTGTGGTATTCAACACCATCAAGCACTTAAATCAGCTCTAACACTATTTGCCTGGAGATGTCATCAGATCCCACAAGTTCAAGGCTCAGTCCTACAAGACCACCCAGCCTCCTTCACATCAGATGCTAGCTGACCAAGTCCAGGTTGTCACCTGTTCTTCTGACCAACAGGCTATGGAGCAGAGGTTTCCATGCTCAGGTTTGATTAATCTGAAATAGTTTAGTTACTAGATGAACAGTTCATTACAAAAGGATGTAACTCAGGACCAGCCAGATGGAAGAGATGCATAGAGCAAAGGATGGGGGAGGGGCTGGGAGCTTCCATGCTCTCCAGAAGTGCCACTCTTTCCCAGAATTTCCATTTGTTCACCAACCCCAAAACTCTTCAAACCCCATTATTTGGGGGGGTTTATGGAGGCTTTATTATGGAGGCATGATTGATTAAATCATTGGCCATTGGTGATCGAATTTGATCTCTAGCCCCTTTCCTCTACCTAGTGGTCAGGAGGGATGGGGCTGACTGGTTACTCTTGGCAACCAGTCTCCATCCTTAGATTACCTGTGTCCAGAAGTCACCTCATTAACCTAACAAAGGCATAGTTACTGCTCTTCACTTAGAAAATGCTAAGGGTTTTAGGAGCTCCATGCCAGGAACTGGGATGAAAACCAAATACATATCAATATTTCTTATTATAAATCACAGTATCTTTTTTTTATATAAATTTATTTATTTTATTTTATTTATTTTATTTTTGGCTGCGTTGGGTCTTCATAGCTGCACACGGGCTTTCTCTGGTTGCGGCGAGCGGGGACTACTCTTAATTGCAGTGTTCAGGCTTCTCATTGTGGTGGCTTCTCTTGTTGGGAGCACGGGCTCTGGGCACGCAGGCTTCAGTAGTGGCTCACGGGCTTCAGTAGTTGTGGCTTGCAGGTTCTAGAGCACAGGCTCAGTAGTTGTGGTGCACGGGCTCTAGAGCGCATGCTCAGTAGTTGTGGCATGCGGGCTCTAGAACACAGGCTCAGTAGTTGTGGCGCATGGGCTTAGCTGTTCCGCGGCATGTGGGATCTTCCCAGACCAGGGCTCTAACCCGTGTCTCCTGCATTGGCAGGCAGATTCTTAACCACTGCACCACCATCACATATCACAGTTGCCTCAAAACTCCCAAATCATAGAAAATCATTTATGACTAGATTTTAAAAGGGTTTGAGTAATCAAGAGAAATTGACATAGAAATAACATGAAAATGTAGTAAAACTGACTTTTCAATATAGTTGCATTAAACTATAATGAGTGAATGTCTGTTTAATTATTTTAAATTCTACTTTCAAAAAATAGTTTTAAGTTCCATATTCTTTCAAAACTGTTATCTGGTTTAATGACATCAAAGAATAGAATTTCAGAAGTGAAAGGGACATAGATCTACTCCAGTGGCTTTTAAACTCTTCTTGTTAGTATAATACTTTTTTTCCCCCTTCTGAATGAAATCTTCTATGAAACCTCCAATGGTAAGCCAGGTAAGATGGCTGTACTCAGGGAAGAGGACCTGGAGCCTTGTCCAGTTGGATTCCTCTCTCCATCTACCACTAAAGCATCCCTGAGCCATTGCCTCTGAACCTTGGGTTCTGAGGAACTGGGTTTGCCAACCACTGAAATAGAGCAACCATATGATCCAGCAGTCCCACTCCTGGGCATATATCTGGAGAAAAACATGGTTCAAAAGGATACATACTCCCCAGTGTTCACTGAAACACTGTTTACAATAGCCAAGACAAGGAAGCAACCTAAATGTCCATCCACAGATGAATGGATAAAGAAGACGTGGTGCATATATACAATGGAATATGACTCAGCCAAAAAAAAGAATGAAATAATGCCATTTGCAGCAACATGGATGGACCTGGAGACTATCATACTAAGTGAAGTAAGTCAGACAGAGAAAGGCAGATATCATATGATATTACTTATATGAGGAATCTCAAAAAAATGATAAAAATGAACTTATTTACAAAACAGAAACAGACTTAAAGAATGAACTTACCGTTACTGGGGGGGATGGGTGGGGGGGAGGGATAGACTGGGAGTTTGGGATTGACATGTACACACTGCTGTATATAAAATAGATAACCAACAAGGACCTACTGTATAGCACAGGGAACTCTGCTCAATATTCTGTAATAACCTACATGGCAGAAGAATTTGAAAAAGGATAGATACATGTATATGTAAAAATAAATAAATAAATACTTACATTAAAGAAAAATAAAGTAAATGTTAGTAGTTAAAAAAAAAAAAATCCACCTTGCTTTAGTGATGAGGGACCTGATGCCCAGATTGGTGGTGGTAGCGTGTGTTAGCTGAGACCCCACCTTCCCAGATCACCTGTGCACTGCCTGTGTTTATACTGCCCACCTTCAGTGATCCAGGCCAGTCATCCATCTGCTGTCCTGCCCCACATCTCTCCAAAAGGTCATCGCTTCTCCTCTTGGCCAGGAGCCAGGATCTTCTGGCAACAGTTCTGTTAGAAAGTTCTGGTTTATGTACAGTGAAGTCTGACTTGCTTTCACATAAACTCTTTGATGCCAGTTCTCGCACCTGTGGGCCTGTGGAGTATATGATCACCTCCTTCTTTAGACCTTTTCTTTTCCAAGCTAAAGATCCCCAAGTCTTCATATGACATGTTTCTGTGCCCCTCTGCTGATTCCTCCTGTCTGAATGTGCTATAAATATACCTCTTACAAAGCAGAGCACATGTTGAATTAAATACTTTTGTCGTGATCTGGCCAAGCACTAAATCAAATGGACGAGGAAGGCACGTGGATTGGTGATGAAGTGAAGGTTGTTGGGGAGGAAAAACCTTTCCTCTACTCTCTTAGGGTTATATTCCGGGGACCTGCAAATTAAACTAGCAAAAGACAGACTAACAGAAAAGGCATCCAGTTTTATTAATTTCACGTGCATGAGAGTTCACAGAAAAGAAGTGAAACTCAAAGAAGTGGTCAGACTCAAGGGCTTATATGCCATTTTCAACAAAGGAAAGGGGGTTTGGGCTCCCAATAAAATAGGGGGAAGTGACTAAGAAACAAATAGGGGACCCTAATGGAAGATAAAGCTATTTTAGTCGGGTTTGTTTGTGTAGACTCATTTGGGGCCAAGTTTCCACGTCTGGGGATGAGTTTCTCTCCTGTTCCTGGTTTGGGAGAGGGAGACACCTTCACAAGGAGGATTTACACCCTGAGTTTGGGCAGGCAAGGGGAGAGCAGAGAGCTGATTCTTCCCGTACCTGCTGATGCTGGATTGCCTTCATCTCGAAATAATCCTTATGCCAATGCGGCATATTTTGGAGCAGCATCTTCTGATTCCCTTCAAGGTATAATTTGATACCTGCTCCCCCCAGCCCCCTGTTCCAGTTATTCTGTACTGCTTTCCTCTGGGGGCATAAGTCCCCAGCCTCTCACTACCACCTTCAAAATCGTGCTCTGAATCTCTCTTCAGATGATCACATCATGAATTAGGATCCTGGAGGTTCTCTTGTTTTTACCATTATAAATCGGCTTGATTATTCAGTCATTCAGCTTCTGTCAGCTTCTCCACAAGGGTTAAGAGGTCTCATCTGACACTTGACTGAAATGCAGACTCATTCATTCTTCATTCATTCATTCATTCAGCTTAGTGTGTGCCAAGCCCTGTCCCAGTCACCAGGAATAGCTGTGAACTAAACAAAGTCCCTGCCCTCAGGGGGATTATGGTCTACTGGGGACGAGCAGGCCACACCCAAACACATACATACATACTGTGATCTAGTAGGAAGTGCTAAAAACCAAATTAAGAAAAGCAAGAGGGTGAGGAGTTTGGGGAATGATCAAAAACGACTTCTCTGAGAAGGTAGCACTTGAGCAGAAACCTGGATGGGGTGAGGGTGTGCGTGTGGGTGTCTGGTGGATAGTGTTACGGGCAGAGGGAACGACAAAGGCAGGCGGGTCGCGGGTCACATGGGGGCTCGCTGGCCTCGGGGAAGGCTTCGGGCTTTCCTGTGAGTGTTGTCATGTCCAGTGGAAGGTGTTGAGCGAGAAAGGGATGTGATTTGATTTAATTAGTAAATTTTAAGGGAGGGACAAAGGGAGGGAGGAAAAGAAAAGAGCAAAGCAAAGCGTTGGCTGTTTTGTGGGAAAGCCTGTGGAATTGGGAGCAAGTGTGGAGCAGGAAACAGTCAAGCAACGAACTAGTTGTCCAGACAACTACGTTTAGCGTGTTCCTTGACCTACCAACTGCGTAACCATTCAAAAAGAGAGTAAGGTTTGCTTAATGAGGCTTGTTGTTCATCAACATTTGCTGATGCCTAGCAATTGTGATTTTATTTTCTAAGTACCTTCAAGCTAGTCTCCTCCTAATTCCTTCTAGAACATTCTGTGATTGGAAAACCAGTCCTCTGAATGAGGTGAGCAGACAAAGCCAATGTGAGGGAGCAGAAAGGGCCTGCCCTTGCTGGCAGACACTCCTGGATTGAATGTGGCGCTTCCTTTTAGACTCCGTTTTCTTGTGCATAAAATGAAGGTGACAGTGTTTCTCTGAGAAATAAATGCAATGCAGAAAATTTTAAAGCTTAAGTATATTCAGTTCCTGCAACTTCGGGGCTCAACAAATCTTATTTCCTTTTCTACCCGCTTTTCTTTTACGGGAGCCTGCATTTCACCTGACCGTGAGGTCTCGAGGGGGCTGAAGTAGGTTTTGTGGATGTTTGTGTCCCCAGCGGAGTGGCTGAGTCATAACAGGTGCTAAACTCAGGGTGAATCAGTGAGTCTGTGCGGCCAGGGGCAAGTTAGCCAGCATCCCAGCGGGGCAGAAGGAAGGAGGCATTTCCAGGTGAGAGGCACCGCGATGGCGGCCCCCAAAGTTGACCTGGCGTCTCCCAGGCTCATTGGCAGGTAGACTGGGTGACCCCCGAGGCCTCGGAGAAGTGGGGAGTCACGTGTGGCGCCAGCAGGAGCCCAGGGAGTCTTCCTAGCACTTTGTGTCTCTCCTGGGCTTCTGCTGTTGTTTGTCTGTTGTTTTGTTGTGTTTCCTGAACAGCTAAAGGGGAAGTAGTAGACGCAACTCTCTAGGTAGCCTTGAAGGGCATCAACCCATTTGAGTAAATATCGTCCTGGGGAGAACAGACATGCTCTTAATCCTTCCAAGAAAATTCAGTATAACATCCAAAGAGACTGTTCTGTCCCCCACCTGGGTGCAGGGAACTAACGAGATGATTCCGCTTGTGTATGCATCTCATTAGCCCAGACCCTGGAAAAGGGTCCCTCTTCATCTCTCTGAGGTCCCTTGATGATCCCAGCGCCCTAATCTGTGGCGCCTCAGACCTGTCGGATGTGCAGACATGAGCAGAGGAGCAGCGGGGGCTGGGCACACAGAGGGAGTGGGCCCCCTGAAAGAGTTCATTTCTTGTGAAATGTTTCATTTTAAAACCCCATGTAAAAAATGATGCAAGTGAACTTATTTACAAAACAGAAATAGACCCACAGACACAGAAAACAAATTTACGGTTACCAAAGGGGAAAGGGTGAGGGGATAAATTAGGAATTTGGGATTAACAGATACACACTACTATATATAAAATAGATAACCAACAAGGACCTACTGTATAGCACAGGGAACTGTATTTAATATCTTGTAATAACCTATATTGGAGAAGAATCTGAAAAAGGGTAGATACATATAGATAGGTAGATATATAACTGAATCACTTTGCTGTACACTGGAAACTAACATTATAAATCAACTGTACTTCAATAAAAAAAAAAATTTAAATGCCATTTGTAGCAACATAGATGCAACTAGAGATTATCATACTAAGTGAGGTAAATTGGAAAGAGAAAGACAAATACCATATGATATCACTAATATGTGGAATCTAAAATATGAAGAAATGAACTTATCTACAAAACAGAAACGGACTCACAGACATAGAGAATGGACTTGTGGTTGTCAAGGGGGAGGGGGAGTCCGGGGGAGGGATGGAGTGGGAGTTTGGGGATTAGCAGATGCAAACTAGTACGTATAGGATGGATAAACAACAAGGTCCTACTGTAGAGCACAGGGAGCTATATTCAGTATCCTATGATAAACTATAATGGAAAAGAATATTAAAAAAGAATGTATATATATATATATATGTATGGCTAAGTCATTTTGCTGTACAGTGGTAATTGACACAGCATTGTAAATCAATTATCCATCAATTCAGTAATTAATTAAAATGTTTAATTAATATAAATAAATAAATAAATAAAACCCCATGTAAATGTTACCTTTACTCCAAAATGTGACTTAAGAGAAAAATATTTCAGATACTTAGCAGTTAAATTACTTAACATTTTAGTATTCTGGTTTTCAAGAGGGGGATTGTTAAGTGACTTGCTCAAAATCACGCATCTGGTAACTAAGTAAGCAGGATTTGAATCCACATGTTTGCCCCCAGAGTTAGTGCGCTTATCCACCCTGCTGTTCTGGTGTGGATTTTTGGACTCTGTAAAATAATAACTACTTGACAGTGGTTGTTGTGAGAATTCAGTAAATGTTAGCTTCCTTTTCTCCTTATATTTCATCAATTCATACATAGATAGGTATAAATATAGATACATATATAATGTGTACATATTATATATGTAAATATGTATATTTATAAATACACATATATTTAGAGGATGTATGTAATATGTAGATATGTAAATAAATATAGATTTACAGGATAAAGTGACAAATATACTGGCTGAAGTATTGGTGAAAGATCACGGTGCTTGGAATCATAAATTGAGGGAGCAAAGCGTAAACAACGACGTCATGAGAAACAGACCAAAAAGAGCAGACTTCTTTGGACTTTTGTCTAACCGTTTAACTAAGTTTCCCTTGTTTGACCCTTTGTGTTTTAGAAAGATTCAAAACTCTTGTTGAACTAGTAATTCCAAGTTTGGGGTTTTGTTTTTACCCTAGTATCTGTGGCTCGTTTGTTATATAACATTGAATTCGTCCCAGTTTCTCCCTATCAGAAGCGTCTCGTGTAATGAGGATAAATGTGGAATCACTTGTATGTTTTGCCTCTGCGCATGGTGGTTTCGGTAAAAAATAATCTGTTAACATGCTTCTGTTCTTTTTCAGTTTAGTATCAAGTTTTATTGGGAAACTGACCCCATCCGATCCCTCTCACGGACAGGAGAGGGCATTTCCTAGCAGCTGGCACTCCGCGAACTGGTGCAAATTGCTGTGTCTGATAGTTTATCTTGAGCTATGGTGTTTGCAGCTAGCAACAGAGCCTCAATTTAACAGAATTGCGGACTTAGTATTCAAAAGAGGCTTGCACTTGAGGGAAGAACGTGGAGAATTTTCTTTTCCATCACACGTGTTCTGGTCACATTTTGGTAAAGGACTTTCCAGTGTCATTGGTTCTGAATTTAAGAGCGTTCCTTTCCTTTTCTATGGACAGATCATTATCATTTGATCCTTGTTCCGGTTATTTCTAGAGCTCTCTGAACAAGGCACTGCATTAGGTACAGCTGGGGAGATAAATATGTATGAGGGAGAGTTTATGTCCTTACCGTGTCTTGTTCTGAAGACAGGAGACAGAGCAAGTGCGATGAACACAGTGCTATGGGATTTCAGAAGGAGTAGTGACAGTTGATGGCGGGGACATCAGGAAAGTTCCCAGAAGCGGTGGTGTTGTAGCTGAGCTGGGGAGAAGAGGTTGTGTTTGAGAAACCGCAATGTTTTTGGAGAGCTTCTCACCATACAGCAGGAGAATAGTGCGATCCAGAGCATGGATGTGAGGCAAGGTGAAGGTCAGGGTCCATATTAGATGAGACACAGGGAACTGAAGGATGGAGGGAGGGACACGGATGGCAAACAGAGGTTATACTAGGTTAGGAAGGACCGTGAACGTGCTTTCTGTATGATGACAGTTATTCTTTAGTCTAGAGAAGATGTTGAACCAGGGAGTGAAATGATCTAAGTTGTACTTGAAGCAAAGTAATCTGACCTCAAAACATTAGGCTGCCTTCAAAGTTCAAGGGGATGAAAGTGAGATGATGCATCGCTTGGATGAGAAGTAGCAGAGGCCTGACCTGGGGAGGCGACCACAGGACTGGGAATGAGATCTCTGCAAGGAAAGATCAACCAGCCTGGGCAAATAATCAGATGTAAGAGGCAGAGACGAGACAGGTGATAAAGGTAGCCTTCCTGAATGTGTATTGGTAGATGTTCTCCAAGACATTACTTAGCATCACCAAAGAAATTAAGACCTTGCCCAAATCAAGTTGCAGTTGCCTGTGTGTTTTCTCTATCTCCTCTCTCAGAGCTTCTAATATGCTAACATGCACTGTGAATCTCCTAGAAGAAGATGGTCTTGTCCTATTCCCTAAATTTATTTGTCCATAGAAACATCTTTTTTTTAATGGATTTCTAAAAACTCTTGCCTTTTCGGAAACATTATTTTGGGACGTGCTCTACTACATTTGGAGAATGGTGATGTGATTAATAAAAACTGGAAGATTAGAGTGAGAATTTGGTTGGACTAGAATGATAAATAACATTGACATTAGGAGGTGTTAAATTTGAGGTGCCAGAGACCAGGCAAGTTGGAGGCATCTAGAAGCTTGCATGTTTCCTGGAACTTCAGCTAAGAGGAGAGGTTTGGGTAGGAAGATGAATTTGGAGTTATCGTCTAGAGATGATCATTGAATCCACAAAGGTGAGATCAGTATGGAAGAGAGAACTTTGGGAAACATCTGTGGGATAGAAGAAGAGAGAGAAGTGGCAACAGAGGCTGAAAAAGGATGGTCAGAAGGAGAATTGGGATCTTGCTCCTTTAGGAAATGAGGTTGGGACTTTGAAGGCTCAGGAAGTGTTCAGGAGTGTCAAATGTTGCAGAGAGACTGAGGAAGAAGGAGAGCTTTAATTTGGAAAATAAGTTACTGGCCTCGGAAAGAACAGTTTGAATAGAACGTGATAGAGATGGAAGCCCTGTTTAAGGAGTCTTGGAGTGACTTAAAGAGAAAGCATGAATAGAAAGTACATCATATTCCTTGTGTAGAGAATGTCATCAGTGAAATAAATATTTAATGGAAGTTTTAGGAGGAGTAGGACTCAGACTTTTCTCTAAGGATGTGGGACACCTGAACATGGTTAAGTAGAAGAAAAGAAGGAGCAGTGGGGGTGGGGAAATACTTGCTTTACCACTAAATTCCTGGGATCAGTAGTTCTTGAACGTTGGCCTGCATCAGAATCTCTAGAGGTCTTGTTAAAAACACAGCCCTCAGGACTTCCCTTGTGGTGCAGTGGATAAGACTCCCCGCTCCCAATGCTGGGGGCCCAGGTTCGATCCCTGGTCGGGGAACTAGATCCCACACGCATGCCCCAACTAAGAGTTCGCATGCTGCAACGAAGGAGCTGGCGAGCCGCAACTAAGGAGCCAGCCTGCTGCAACTAAGACCCAGTGCAACCAAATAAATAAATAAGTAAATATTTTAAAAGATAAAAATAAAATCACATTCTTTTTTTAAAAAAAAACAAAAACAAAACCACAGCCCCCAAACCCTAGAGTTTTGGATTCAGTAGATCTGGGGGCTCAAGAATTAGCATTTCCAACAGGTTCCCATGTGCTCCTGGTGCTGTTGATCTGAGGACCACAGTCCGCGAACCTCTGCTCTAGAGAAGGGAGAAGGTAGAACCCAGGTTGCAGGTGGAAGGTGAGCCTTGGGAGAGAGAGAAGACACATTTTTGTCAGAAAGTGACCAGAAGTGAAGGAAGAAACAGTGAATAAAGTCACATAAAATTTGAAGAAAAAGCAAAGACACATAAAAATTTGAAGTAGGGAAAGAACAGTGATGCCAGCTTCTGGAATTGAAGAATATGTAGTAGAATCCACAAAGTTGACACTGTGGATCCTGAAGTTATGACCATAAAGATGGACTGGATAGAAGAAAAGGCTCTGAGCCCAGTGCTGAAACCATTAAGGAAGCTGGTGTAGGGGAGGGAAATTCTCCTTCCTTCTACTCTCCTAGGTTCTCCCACTGGGGCCCTATAAAATTAGGTTGACAAAAGACAGATTCATGAGAGAAAAGCATGTGCAGTACACACCACACGGGAGAAACCTCAGTTAAGACTAACTCCAAGGGGCAATAAGAACTTGGGCTTAAATGGCATCTGAACAAAAGAACAACAGATTTTCAGAGAAATGACAAGACAGAGGAAAAGGGTTTGAGTTTCTAGGGTGACGAATTGTGGGAAGGTAAATATATATGGGAAAGCTAATGCAGTAAGGTTTGTTTGTGCAGGTCCATTTTGGCACCAACTTTCCATCATCTTCATGGCCCTAGAGCTTCCCTGGAAGAGGGGATTTATGGCAGGCCCTATTTTTCCAAAGTTTCTACCTTTAGTCACTTAAGGGAAGCTCCAAGAAGGCATCTTTCTGCCTCTGTTGACTCTCATGTATCTCGAGCTCTAAGGAACCCTTTTGCCAGCATGACATATTCAGGGTGGCATATTCTGGTCCCCTGCAGTGGGCATGAGTGGAATGAATGGGTCTTGTGTGAAATGGGTCATGATTGTGGGGTCCTGTGGACTAGAATTGGTATCATGGGTACCATCCAAGCTCCTGTAGTTAAAAAGAATAACAGAGCCCGCAGCCTTTACTACAGGAAGTCATGAGGGAATTGATGTGATTAGGCTGAATTGCTGTTTCAGCAGAGGCCGAGTGAGAGGCGGGTCTGACGAGACTAGCAAGGTCTTCCCCCGCACTTTGCATGTATTAACTCTTTTTCATCCTCACAGGGACCCTTTGAGGTGGGTACTGTTATACCCATTTTACAGTTAAAGAAATGAGGTCGTGAAAAATGAAGTAGTTTTCCAAGTTCACACGATTAGTAGATGATGAAGCCAGGCATGGAATTCAAGCGCAGTCTCTGGGGAGCTTGACAGAACCTCACCGAGCTGATTTGGCGGTTTGACTTTCCATCATCCTTTTGCTGGGCCCCTTCCCCAGGAGCCAGTGCCTGATGAGGAGAATGGGCGCCCCAGGGGCTGGCTTTGGGGTGCACCCCAGGGGCTGCGCTCCATCTTACTGGATTGTTCCAGAGCTGCAGTTACCTGGACACGATTGGTGGGCATGCACCGTCAGTGTAGAGAAGGGGCCCCTTGCAGTGTCACGCTCCAGTGCCTGGGTCTGGGACAGGGGGCAGGATGGGACAGAACGACTCAAGTACAGATCCAGAGCCCTCAAAAGAGCCCCTTCTCACCAGAATGGAAGGGCAGGGCGGGGGGCATTATGTAGGGGAGCATTTCCTCCACTCAGAGACACCAGTTCTCTTCAGTGTAAAAACGTCTGTTTTCTCTGTCTGTCCCTTGCGTCTATGTACTTCTCAAGTTAAGAATTCTGTAAACTCCAGAACTAGACTATTAACACACAACTCCTACAGTCCTAAGGAGTGATTGGTTTAAAACACACCCACGTGCTACATTTCTCTTTATATCTGTCCTTTTGAAAATAAAAGTCCAGCGATACTGAATCATGGGGTTTAAATGGAGAAAATGCTTCTTCCTACCCCGGGGCCAGCAACACATCGAACGAGGCTGAGAGCGTTTCAGCTAGTAGTAGTTGAGAAGAGCAGTCTCTTTCACTACCTCAGTTCTCTCATTTTCTTGCTGGATTTTTGGATGCATTTTACCTCCTCACCTAAAAACCAGTGCTTTTAGGAATTTATTGAGAAAGAATACGTAGAGAATGCGGTGAGTCCTGTGATGACGTAGCTCACAGAGTTGCAGCTGAAGATAGAATGTGGGTGGCAAGGGAACCCCAAGATTTGGGTGCCCCTTCTCACTTCCTGTTATGAAAGCATTTTAGCGTAAGCAGGAGGGAGCAAAATAATGTTTTTTATTTATTTGTTTTTTTATTTTGTTTTTAATGAAGTGCAGTTGATTTACAATGTTGTGTTAATTTCTGCCGTACAGCAAAATGACTCAGTTGTACACATATATACATCCTTTTTCATATTCTTCTCCATTGTGGTTTATCCCAGGAGGTTGAATATAGTTCCCTGTGCTACACAGTAGGACCTTGTTGTTTATCCACACTATATGTAATAGTTTGCCTCTACTGACCCCAAACTCCCAGTCCGTCCCTCCCACATCCCACCCCCGTTTTCTTTTTTTTTGAGGGGAAAAAGAATCACTCCTCATACTTCAACATAGAAAGTGGGACATATTTCTGCAGCTATTGTAGCACACAGTTAGGGAATCAATGGCAAATTTTGTCATCTCGATCATAAACGTGGTAAAGATCTATCAAGTTAAGAGATCATTTGTATCCTGGATTAGATTTTGCAGGGGGTGGGGGGGATTCCTGTTGGGCAGGGATTTGAGGAATGAGTAGGACTTGGGAACATTTGAGCATTTCCTCCATTTTCTTGAGATTCTCCTTGCCTCTTATCCCACCCTGCTTCGTGGAGGAATCAGAAATGAAGAAGCAGCCATCTGGGTGGTTTAATCTTATAAATTTTCAGCTGCGATTCTAAGAAAAGGTTTACAGTCATTCTAGCGGGTCTAGCATTACTGAACCAATTAGACCCAAAAGTTCCCACTTGTCCCCAGCTTTGTTTCAAATTTTGTTTGTAGATGGTGTGGTCATGGGTTGAGTGTTTCTGTCATCAAGATACGTCCAATCTGTCATGTCGATTTAGCACTGTTTTAAACTGGATTGAGTAAGATTTGTTCAATGTGAAGCTTTCTTTTTTTTATATAAATTTATTTATTTATTTATTTATTTTTGGCTGTGTTGGTTCTTCGTTTCTGTGCGAGGGCTTTCTCCAGTTGTGGCAAGCGGGGGCCGCTCTTCATCGCGGTGCGCGGGCCTCTCACTGTCGCAGCCTCTCGTTGCGGAGCACAGGCTCCAGACGCGCAGGCTCAGTAGTTGTGGTTCACGGGCCTAGTTGCTCCGTGGCATGTGGGATCTTCCCGGACCAGGGCTCGAACCCATGTCCCCTGCATCAGCAGGCAGACTCTCAACCACTGCGCCACCAGAGAAGCTCCAAGCTTTCTTGATTCAGTATTTATTAAGAAACCAAATGGCTTTTAAACTGTGTTCTTCCGCTAGAACACCTTTTCCCCCGACAGAAAATGTTTGACCATATTCTTCACTACTTTTCTCCCATAGAAGAGGGAAGCTATTCACAAGTAAGAGCCCTTCACCCCGAAGTCTCCTCCACCTACATACTCTGCCCTGTCGTAGCTCTGTCTGTCGGGGAAACATTTCTGCCCCTCACAACCACCGATGGCCACCTAGTGCATTATCAGCACGACAGATACAGACAGGCTGGTGAAACCTGCATTTTCATTGCATTTAGCTTTGAAGGCATGTATATATTCAATAGAATACCAGGTCATAATGTCACGGTCCACATCCAGATTGGGCCCGATTTGTTATACCCTTTTGTGTTTTTTGTAGTCTATTGTGGTTTTCATTTCAACTTTTTAGCATCTGTATAAATTCAGGTCACCAAGGGTAAAAGAGGTGGTCCAACCTCACATCTGGCTTTGCTGCCCCCTATCCCCACACACACATGAACACCTTTTTTCCAGCAGTACTCCCGTTCCCACCCCTGTACCTTAGTCTGTTCGGGCTCCTATAACAGAATACCATATATGGGTGGCTTATAAACAACAAACATTTATTTCTTCCAGTTCTGGAGGCTGGGAGTCTGAGATCTTGGTGCCAGCATGATTAGGTTCTGGTGAGAACCCTCTTCTCGGTTGCACATGGCCATTTCCTTACTCTATGCTCACATGGCAGTAAGAGGGCAAAACAGTTCTCTGGGGTCTCTTATAAAGACACTAGTGTCCCATTCAGGAGGGCTTCACCCTGACATCAGGCTTGGTGAGGGGACCAAGACAACCTAGTCAGAGACTGCCAGATTTATCTTCTCTGTACCTTGGATTACATTCAGGCCTTGGTGTTACAGAAATTCATACTTTGGGGAAAAGCCCAGCAGATCCCATATTGTGAAACAAAGGTAACCTCAAGAAAAAGAAGAAATATCCTTTTCTTCTCCGTTCCTGTATCATAGACTACATTTAAAACAAACAAAAAAAATTTTTTTTTTAAATTCGGCAGTTGTATACATTTTGCACGTGCACATGAGCTTTTTGGTCAAACAACTCAATAATACCCAATTTTACTTTTCTGGCAATGTTCACTCTTAGGTCAAATCCAAACAGTGGTTCAGCTGATGTTTATCCTCAACCTAACATTTTCTCCGGTACAGTGGTCCTCAAAGTGTGGCCCCCAGACCAGTAGCCGCAGCATCACTCAGGAACTTGTTACAAACATCAGCTCTTGGGCCCCCACCCCAGGTCTGCTGAAGCTGGAACTCGGGGTGAGGCCCAGCCCTCTGTGTTTTAACAAACCCTCCAGGGGATTTTAATCTACACTGATGTTTGGGAACCGCTCCTCTAGTAAAGCGACTGCTCTGTGTTATCTTCTGGTCCTGGTCATCTTTATTGTGTAGCTTCATCTCTTCATAAAATTCAACTTTAACTTCGCCACCTCAACTAATTGAATTTTCAAATTTCAGAGTATTTTTTTTAATCGCTTGCTTGCCTTTGAGATAGGCTGCTGCAAGTTTTGCAAATGATTTGTTTCCCTAATAAATTGGTAAGGAATTAATATTAATAGTTGGGGGGAGGGAGAAGTTGAGATATTTCTGCCAAATATTTAATTACCGCATTTCAAATAATCCCAGCCACTTAATACACACATCTCTACTGATATCATTTAAAGATGCCATGTTTAACAGAATTTCCTTGTCAGAAAGTCCCGAGGATAAGGACAACAGAAGTTTCCCTAGAACAAGAACGGCTTCCATCGGCCTGACCGTCCAGTGTCATTGCCTCTCGGCCCCTAAATCACCCTCCACACCAGCGGTCTCCCGTCCCTGTCTCCACAGCCGCCTGCCCAGACTCTGTCCCTCAGGCTTGGAGTCTCGTGGCCCTGTCACACGGCCGGCTCCCCCTCACCCTCTAAGTCCCAACTAGTTGTCGCCACCTCAGAGGTTTCTTCTCCAGCACTGACTTTCCTCCCACTCTGTAATTTCCGCCACAGAACCTTCCCAGGGTAGCTTATGATCGTGTCCTGTGTGTGGCTTCCCCTTTCTCATCTGTCTTGGTCCCAAGTAGGATGTGAGTTCCAGGAGGCCAGTGTCCTTTTTTTTTTTTTTAACATGTTTCTTCCTTTATTTGATTTTTTTAATTTATATAATTTTTGTAAATTACGAAAGTAATTTTTTCCACAAATCAAGTAATGCAGAGCTATGTAAAGAAAACTAACCGGTGATTGCTGCCAGACGACCCTGCAATCGCATGGCTCTGCTAACTGCTCTACCTCCGTCCACCTTTTCCGGGGCTCACACACACCTGATACCTGATCCGTTATCCCTGCAGGGTTGGCGGTCCTGTCTCTGTGTTATGGACGGGGGAAATAAAACCTAACGCAGGTGCTAGCTCTACGGAACTGAGCGTTGACATAGAGGTCTCTTTCTAGAAACCACGCTGTTTTCATTGGGATGAAGAAATGTGGGTAATGAAGATGCTTAAGGGAGACCCGTGTCTTAATGTGGCTCACTTGTCAGTGTCCTTCCAGGGCTGAGCCCAGCGCCTTTCTTACAAGAGACTATCTTCATGGTCTCCCTTCTCTTGAAGTAAACGGAGGAATGAGGGGATGAAGTCCAGTGGGCGGTTGTAATATAGCACGATGGGTGCTATGATGGGGAAAGGATACCGCCTCCTAGGAGTGTCCTGGAGAAGTAGCACCAAATACTTAGGCGTGAGAGGAAGCTTCCGAGAGGAAATGTTGTCTAGAGATTTCAAGGCTCACAAATAAACAACTATATTGGAGGTTACAGCGTTACCAATGAATTTCTCAGAATATTTGCATCAAAGCAGTGTTTTTCAACCTTTTTTTCATGACCCCCTTGAGGAGGAGCCTTTTCTAGACAAATTTTTCCCTAATCGCTATCTCCTCTTCCCACTGAAATTTTGTACCACAAATATACTGTGTATCTGTTTATGTATTCTGTGTAGATCTATGCTTTGTACAGAAAAAGAGGAATTTTTTTCATCTGCTAAGACCAAATTTTTACCCTCTTGTACGTGAAATTTCCCCCATTGAAGATGTATGTATTAAACCACTACCGAGTGTAAAATAGTTGACTGGTGGGAAGCAGCCGCATAGCACAGGGAGATCGGCTCAGTGTTTTGCGATGACCTAGAGGGGTGGGATAGGGAGGGTGGAGGGAGGCTTAAGAGGGACGGGATATGGGGATGCACATGGCTGATTTGCTTTGTTGTGCAACAGAAACTAACACGGTATTGTGAAGCAATTATACTCCAATAAAGATCTATTTTAAAAAATGTACGTATTAAACCATTTAATATAAATCATAGGACCAAGTTTTGAAGAAAATGCAGTGGATACGTCTTTGTAGTACTTGCTCTTTAAATGTCCAATGGACTAGGTACTGTTTTCTTTAAAAAAAAAAAAAAAGTGTTTTTTTTTTCCATTGGAGGACAAAGAGATGAAATTTGTTTTAAATGTGATATATGCGTTCATTGAAGTGGAAAGTCACTGTTAAAATCATAACAAGCGTTCACATAATAATATCCTCCAATATATGAACAAGAGCGTTAAAGGCTGCATCAGAGGAACTTGTATTTTTAGGGAAAAATGTGACAGACAAATGCACAGTTTGGAAAGGAACACATGGGGGCTGGTTGATTCTGAGAGTCCTTCGTGATATGTTGGGAAGATGACTTAGTAAGAAGGTGTTGCCTAAGAGATGATTTAGAAATGGTAATTACATTATTAGGTAAATGAGTGCTGCTCGATTTACCTGGAAGAATTAGGGGTAGGGGAGCTCTGTGTGGAAGGTGCATGGAGATAAGAAAACGTTTTCAGAGAAAGAGCAGGTAGTCTGGCTTACACCCTACTGTCACTATAGCTGGAGGTGAATTCTGTTTGGAACAATTCTGTTCATTAAAACAGGTAAATACCAAGTGGCTGTTCCTTGGAGGGTAAAGATTGTATAGCATGAGAGTGGCAAATGGTGGGGGAGGAGTTCTTAATCGTGGAAGTTAGCCCAAGGGCAAATTATATCTCAGCGCTTTCCACTAGCTTATCTTTCAGGAATTTTAAGAAGGTTGAAGCATTAAGGTTGGTTAAATGGTTTAACTTTGTAGGCTCCATTTGTTTTCTGGCTGTTATTTTGCAACTGCCAATGGATTCTGCTTCATTATCATAATAAGAAGGGCATAACCCCCAAGAAGCGGTGGACTTCTAATTCTGTCCTTTTAGCAGAATTTCTTTTCATTAGCCAAGTGGAATGGAGCTTTACCGATGTGCAGTGAAATGAGGCATGACTTAGCCTGATGGTCCATGAAAGATGCTCAGCAAGGGTGACATTTAGTTCCTTTAAAGCTGATGTTCCTATTTATACCAAGGATAGTTTTTGCAGTTCTACAAGAGACAAGATACTTACTGGTTTTACAGATATATACATCCTTTGCTTTTTTTTTTATTTATCTTTTGTTGACATATAGTTGTGTTATTTTTTATTGAAGTAACGTTGTGTTACTTTCTGCTGTACAGCAAAGTGACTCAGTTATACATATATATACATTCTCTTTTTTATTCTTTTCCATTATGGTTTATCCCAGGATATTGAATATAGTTCCTGTGCTGTACAGTAGGACCTCGTTGTTTATTCATTCTCTATGTAATAGTTTGCATGTGCTCATCCCAAACTCCCAATCCATCCCTCCCCCACCCCCCTCCCCCTTGGCAACCACAAGTCTGTTCTCTATGTCTATGAGTCTGTTTCTGTTTCATAGATAGGTTCATTTGTGTCATATTTTAGATTCCACATATAAGTGATATCATATGGTATTCATCTTTCTCTTTCTGACTTATTTCACTTAGTAGGATAATCTGTAGTTGCATCCATGTTGCTGCAAATGGCGTTATTTCATTCTTTTTTGTGGCTGAGTAATATTCCATTGTGTACACATACCACATCTTCTTTATCCATTCACCTGTCGATGGACACTTAGGTTGCTTCAAGGTCTTGGTTATTGTGAATAGTCCTGCTATGAACACTGGGGTGCATGTATCTTTTCGAATTACAGCTTTGTGCAGATATATGCCCAGGAGTGGGATTGCTGGGTCATATGGCAGCTCTATTTTTAGTTTTCTGAGGAACCTCCATACTGTTTTCCGTAGTGGCTGCACCAATGTACATTCCCACCAACAGTGTAGGAGGGTTCCTACATCCTTTACTCTTATTCCATTTCCTACTTAATCAGCTTCCTTGTTGCCAATTATTCTTCCTCTGCTATTTAGTGTCATCGTCACTTTCTTGACAGATTAATGTAAATCATCACTTTGATGATGATTACTTCCTGCTAATCCGTATTGCCCGCAGACTGCTGAACTCATTAAGTGGCTGACCCACGTTACTCTCTAATGAAGGCTTTCCTTTTTACTATTCTTTCCAAACACAAACGCTAAGGTCTAATCCGTTTCTTTTCCTTAATGCCTGTTCCCTTTAGCTGCACCCCCAATATCTCCCCGGTCACATGTTTACAGCCTTCCTACTCTTCTTTCTTCTAGTGCCCCGACCTCTGCCTTCTATTACTGGGCATATTCTATGTACAGATCTGGGCTTATTACATATGTAATGAATCCTTTTCATACTAACTTCAAAACAAAGTGAACACCCCTTACTCTGAGTTCTAGCAGGGCTTGAATTTGTAGTTGTCACCCTACTTAGTCTTCCTTTGATACTGTATAAATTAACCTCCTGAGTTCTTTTAAGACTTAGCAAGTTTTAACACAGCCAGTGTTCCAGCCCTCGAGATGGCTTGCTGCTGTGTACATTGACACACTAGATATGTGTCTTGATGGCTGCACTAAATAAATGGATGTTACATAAATCTCATTTGTTATTTGAGCACTTAACTAACAAATGAGAAATGACATTGGACACCAGTTGTTTGGATGAGCGTCTAGACACAGTTTGTCCCTTAGGAAAATTTTCCCCTTGCTTACAAGTTCACAGATTATTAACATGATGACTCACCTCTAAGAAGTTTTTTGTGGGGGGCGGAAATTCCCTGGCAGTCCAGTGGTTAGGGCTCTGTACTTCCACTGCAGGGGACGCAGGTTCGATCCCTGGTCGGGAACTAAGATCCTGCAAGTGGCATGGTGCAGCTGGAAAAAAAAAAAAGAAAAGAATTTTTTTTTTCATTTTTCTATAATGTTGGGCGGTGCAATTTTTTATTGTGGTAAAATATACATAACAAAATTTATGTTTTTAACCATTTTTAAGTATACTGTTCAGTGCCATTAAGTATATTCTCATGGTTGTGCAATCGTCACCTCCATCCATCTCCAGACCTTTTCATGTTCTCCAACTAAAACCCTGTACCCATTAAATACTGACTCCCCATTCCCCTACCCGCCACTGCCGACAACCGACAACCACCATTCTTTTTTCTGCTTCTATAAATTTGACTGTTCTAGGTATTTCATATAAATGGAGTCATACAATATTCTTTTGTGACTAGCTTATTTCACTTAGCATAATGTCTTCAAGGTCCATCCATGTTTTAGCATGTATCAGAATTCCCTTCCTTTTTAAAGCTGAATAATCTTCCATTGTATGTATATACCACATTTTGTTTATCCATTCATCTGTCAATGGACACTTGGGTTATTTCTACTTTTTGGCAATTGTAAATAATGCTACTATGAACATGAGTGTACAGATATACCTCCGGGAACTTTTAAAGGAAACTCTATTAATTATATTCAGAAAAGTTAGGCTATCTTACCTTACACTGTATGGCGTAAATTTAGTTCCTCCTACACAATGTAATGCCTCATTTTAAAATGCCTCTAGGTAACAGTACTTCTCAATTTAAATATGTACCAGCTTCCCTGGCAGAAAAATGATCTTTTTCAGCCACTTATTTATAGAGTGGAAGAAAATTAGGGGAAAATGTTAGGAGAACTAAATATAAAAAACAACTTATTTTTAGTTGATTATATTGTTCTCAACACGGCTGATTGTTTTAGTTAATCACCAATCTTGGACTACAAATACATTTCACTGAGTCAGCCAACTATTTTTGAAGTATTTTAATGATGCCGAAGGGAACCATTTTACCAATTCTGGAACTTTATTGGCTTTTATGAAACATTCCCTTTAAGTGTGTACAAGCATTTTAGGCTGTGCAAACATTTATGTTTAAAAATAAAAAAGTCCCGTAAGGTGTTCAGTTGCAGGCGAATTCATATCCTCCTAGACAGTAGCAATTCAAGATAGAATATTGAGCTCCTATTGGAAAATATTTGGCAAAACAAGTAAGTGTGTAAGTCTAGAAAACATGTGAAAACTTTAACCTAACAACCACTTTCATGTTCCACTACTCATTTTCACATAGTGAATTTCTACTTGTATTGATTCTAAGTGGTTGTGTAAACTCCACAAAGATGGGGATTTTGTCTGTTTTGTTTATTGCACACAGTAGGTACTAATTAGATCCTGGATACAAACCAATGAATTATCCTAGCAGTGTGATTTGGAAACTCTTGTGTAGACTTTCTATATGCCTTAAAGTGAAATTAATAAACGGAATTTTAAGAAATGTCCTATATAAGACCCAAAAAATTACAAAGGGCCTAAGTAATATAATACCCATAAAATTGATTTTTTTTCCACTTTTTATTATCATCCTGTGATCACCAGCTAGTTCAAGGCCTACTCTTGCTAGTTTGAAAGAAGTTAAGAAGGTGAACTTTTACTAAGCTCTTTAAAAATTTTTTGTTCTTGATGGTAACTTAGCATTGCAGATTGATTCTCTTTATGAATTTTTATGTGACTTTTTAAAAAAAACCTGTAGTTTGGGCTTTTCTGAAAAGAGGGCTATTGCTGCCTTAAATTCACACCTGCAGCTGTGGATACTAAAATGGCATACATTGATGGCATTAGGAACTTGAGACCGATTATCATTTGCCCCTCCCAGCTAATTTTGCTAACCCTATCGCTCCTGATGGGCTCTTTCTTCTGCAGAAATGTCACTGTCCTCTGGAACAGTTCTAAAGGAAAGAGGTGGCCCAGATCATCCAACTGGACATGTACTTTTCTGGGCTCTGACCTTTTTATTAGAAGCGGGAGGCAGGCGACCCCAGCTGACAGATCACCTCTGTGCCATGGCATACCAAATCCTTCAGGTTTTGGAGGGCCATGCAATAATGCTGCCAGCCCAGGAGACAAAAATCCTTTACCTGGGCAGCGTTCTATGACCAAGGTTAGAATGAAATTCACCAAATGTAGCAAATAATCTTTTCACCCTTTTATGTTGTTATCCATTTATTCCTAATTTAAAATATCCATAATATTCTAGACACTGTGCATAATAAATTGGGCAGTTCTTACTCCCCAGCATTTTGCAAAATTAGAGTACTAACATATTCAGGGGTTCTTTTCAGAAAATCACATTTTATTGTGTGTGTATATATATAAATAAAATATATGTATACGCACATATACATACACATATATACAGACGTACATATACGCATGTATAGATACACACATACATATATATGTCTTCTCTAGTGGCAAATGAAATCACAGAAATCCATAAGGCATAAAAGGAGGGTGTGAGAGAAATCAGGAGTGTTGTGTTAATTCACGTTTTACTTCCCTGTTTGTGGCTCCCGAAATATTAACGTAAAGCAGGTTGGGAAGAACTGGAGCTGGTCTTCTAGCCTGATAGGCTGGACTCTGCTTCCACATCTATAGTCTTCATCTCAGTGATGAGTTCTCAGAGGTTGGGTAGAAATTAGTTTTGAGGGAAGGCTTTCCCAACCTCATTACTATATAGGATTTATGCAGTCACAGCTCTGATGTTTAAGTAGGACTGATTGTTTTTAAAAATATCTGTAGGAATATTTCAAGTTATTCATCTTTTTTTCCTCTGGGAGTTCTGATGCACACACGTGTGGGGACTGAGTTCAGCCATCATTCCAGGTAGAATTCTCTTCTCGGCAGATGATGATGTGTCTGAAACCCTCTCCTGAGATTGGACCCCCGTGGTTGTTCTACTTCTCATCCCTGGAGTCCCTTCTCCAGTGACCCTCATTTCTACAGACCACACCCCTCAGGGTGCTGGGGATGGTCCGGCCATCTCCTCTGACCTTTGTCCAGAATGATGTTGTGGGTGTGGACCATATTCCTCTCTGGATTGAGCCCTTTTAAAATTTTACTTCCTTGTCTGAGAGCATTCCCCCTATCTAGTTCCCTTTGAATCAAGTGTCCATGTTTTCCCTCTTGATTCTATTTAGATAAATTTAGATCTTCAGACTGTATGTCCTTGGTTTTCAGCATATTGATAAAAATCTCTGTTTTGGGGGTCATGATACTTCTACCCAAGTCTGGAACTCCTCAGACAGAATGGGTGGGAAAAGCCGATGGTCCCAATCTAGCCCGTGTCATTCCAGCAAGGAGTTCAGACGTAGCTGTCTCAGAGTGCTGAAATCTTCCTGGAGCTCTGGAGAGAGGGCTCGGGTTTCATTTTCTTCCCATCTGGGATGTTCACTTATTCCAGAAAGAGATACCTCTCCACCCTCACAGTCAAGAAGTCATCCAGTTCTGGGGAATTAATACTCCATCTTGGCCATTTTCCACGTGCAGAAACCAGTAGCATGAGATTCCCAGCAGCCTTGATGGCACAGCCTTTTTCCAGAACTCTGCACAATGTCCAAGGCTCCTGGGACGGAAGATTTACAATAGGAAACTATGAGAATGTATAAAAACAGAAATAGCTCTCACCCTGCCCATAAGACAGCAAGCAAGAGCTCTTGATTAATTTAAGCAAGATAGTTCACTTTCATATAGTTCTAGATGATTTTCCCACCTCCTCTCTCCTCAGTCTTCTTACACTCTTTCACTTTTAGTTTGCTTGTTTTTTTAATACTTCTCACTTATTTAGCTCATCCCTCGCCGCACACCTCACTGAGAAAACACAAGTTCGCAGGTGGTGACGCCGTCATCTTATCACCACCAGTCTCGTTCTGCGTCCGTGTTTCCCTCCTTCCTTCCGTGTCGTGTTTCCCTCCTTCCTTCCTGCGAGAACAGAAGAGGTATCTCTCCTGCTGTCAGAATCCTCTTGTCCTGTTTCCCACCTTCCGAGAACTTCCTGCCTTCAGCGTCTTCTCTGTCTTGCAGCATCCAGTCTTTTCTCTCTACTGGACCTTTCCATCCGTATGACGTGGTACGGAGGCGCCCATCCTAAAAGTCGGAAACCCTGCATCCCAGACCCTCCAGCCACAGCTTCATATCTCCACCCCCCTTCCCAGCCAGACTTTCTCAAACCAGCGGTGTGCACGTAACCTCGCCCCTCCTCGCCCCTCACCAGTCCACACTTCACCCGCGCAGTGGCAACGACCCCAACAAGTTGCTCCAAGCGAGGTCAGCAATCTCTGTGCTGTCGAACAAGTCATAAGCTCCGTGTTGCCCTTCTCAGGCTGTCAGCAGCATTCAGCACGGTTGATGGCTCTCCAGCTTGAAATGTCTGCTCTTGGCTTCTGTGACACCATGTTTTTTGGCCATCCCTTGCCAGTTTTCTTTTTTTGGGCGGTGGGGCGGGCCCCTCCCTCTCGGCCTCTCAAAGTTGGAATTCTCCAGCACTCAGAACTTGGCTCTTTCTTTTCTCTCCACTCTGAGTTCCAGTCGATCTTCGCAAGTTCCTCTATAGCTTCTCCACTTACGTGTTCACACAGACCTCAGACTCAACTTGTCCACATCAGAGCACTTGATCGCCCACCTCTACGGCCCAACGGGTGGCTCTCTCAAGTTCTCCGTCTCAGGAATGGCCTCAGCCCCCAGCATGTCCTCTCGTTTCCGTCTCTGTACCCCGCTTTACCACTGCCGCACGAATCCAAGTCACCGTCATCTCTCATCTGGGTTCCGCTCCTATTCTTGCTCCTTTCCACCTTGTTAAAGAAGTAAAACTAGAGAAAATGGGCAGCATCTGTATTTAAGCAGGGACAGTAGGAATAGGAGAGGAGGGGGATACACTAAATATACATATAATATATATTTTTTATATATTATTAATATTTATTATATTATATTTATATTACATTATTACAAATAAATTAATAATTTATATTTATTTATTTAATGTATTTATTATGTTATTATATTATTATATAATTATATATTATATATAATTATATATGTAATTATAAATATATAATATATTTTATGTATTAATATTTATTATTATATTTATAATATTAATATTTATATGTATTTATTAATATATAAATATATAATGCAATGAATATATATTAATAAGTATATATTATGGTTAATATATTAATATTTTTATATATTTCTATTTATTATAAATTATATTTACTATTATATTTATATTATATATTATATATACTATAAATACTTATATATATAAATATATATATATATTAAGCAAGTAGGACAGACAGACTATAGTAAGCCGGTGGGAAGTGGGAAAGAACTAAGAGGAAGGAGTCCAGGCTAAGGTGCTATTAAGGAACATGGGGAAATTATGAAGGTTTTGACTAGACGACTTGATCCTTGGACATAACAAGCTGTGGATAAGCTGATGGATATTCTTGGAAGCAGTTGGATATAGACAACTAGAACCAAACTTTCAGGGCTGAGTATACAAACATAAGAATCATCCATTACAGGTTATACCTGAAGCCATGGAAGTGATGAAATCACCTGGGGAAGATATATAGCTGAGAAAACAACAGTGTCAGTCCTGCTTCTGAGACTGTGGTTGAGTCCTTGTATCTCTCCTCTGTTTCTTCTTTCAGACCCAAGTCCCCATGTCTCCTCTCCTCCCAGCTGCACACCCCCTCCATTTACCCCTGGCCGTCCCCTCCCCAGGATGCGTGCAAAATGAAACATGGTGTCCCGTGTACCATTTCAGCCTGTTATGCACAAAGATAAGCACGTATGTTCCCTTTCTTTATAAGGGTTTTGTTGTTGAACACTTTGGCGCTCAATCATCTTCAATTATCTAGACCTACCAGGAGAGTGACAGCACTTGACAAACAAATACAGTTACACCTCCCTCCCCTGGGGATGACTTATCTGACATTCTCGTTATGGTGCACGAAGCCAAGAATCTCGAAGCGGCAAACACAACCTTTCAGCCGTCAAAGTAATTCTAACATCCAGGCACTAAAACTGGGGTCTCTTTTTGTCTCTTTCACCCATGCTCCTGATAAGCTTCATTTTATGAGTATGGCTGCTAATTTTTGAATTGCATAAAAGTCCCACGTGGAAGGTTCTATCCTGGAGTTTTGGCAGAAGGAAGAAAATTAGATTCCTTTGTAGCCACTTAATTTGAACATCCACCATGGCTATTAGCAATTGCTGAAGGAGTAAGAGACTCACTTTAATGGGACTTCACAATCTTCATCTAAAAAGTCTGGTTTACTGGTGGTAGGGAAAGTTCTAGATCAACAACTATTAGAAACATGTTCATAAACTGGACCCTGGGTTTAAATAAGTCTAAACAAAATGTGGAATTTACATAACATGAAAATAATGGTGACATAATGTTTTAAGTGGGAGAAGATGACATAGAAAGGCATTCTTATTTTTTGAGAATCTGAAATAATCCATCCTAAAACCGTTCCGTTGAAATGATAAATTCACATTGCAATCTCCTTTGATCACAAACATCAAATCTTTACTGATGGTGGTCAGCACTCGTATTTAAACTTCAGTATTAGATGCTTCACACTTGAAGACCATCCGTATTCTCAGGGAGCATTAAGTCGAACGTTGAGCTCAAGAAATATTAACTGAGTGCCCGGCCTGTGCCAGCCACTGGGATGAAACACAATGATGAAAAAGAGGTGGTTCCTACCTCTAAAGCCTTACCGTTTGGTGCGTTTACAGTCTAGTAAGACAGGACCTGCATAGAAGATACAGAGCATTACAAACAGGTCAGTGTCAGCTACCAATGGAGTAGCATACATATAAAATGCTACAGGATTTCCCAGCGGGGAGAATCTGGGGGGCTACGTAAGAGTGGTTGGGGAATAATTTATTCCATCCAGAAGCAGCAGCCAGGAGCCTGGGAGCCCTGTTTATTTGACTTCTCACCCCACTCAAGTGGCTTCACCTAATGGAGCTTTTCTATCAACCTGCTCCTCTTCTAAACCCCTCACCAGGCAGAGTTGATCAATCCCTTCTCTGCAGCACTGACACCTCTGTTCTTTCTTCTTAACTGTACTGAAGAACCTGGGATGCATTGCAGTTGTTGGCACATCTGTCTGTCTTTCGAGATTCTGATCTCATGGAGACTGTAGGTTTTGTCTCGTTCATCTCTGAAGCCCTCCTGCCCCATGTAGTACCTAGAATATTGTGAGTGGCCCCCCAGAAAGTGTTTCTTGCCTGAGTGAATAGAAAAATGAATGAATTCACAAGATACAAGATGGGCCCTGAAGGAAGGTTACAACCTTGCATTTTTAAATCAGTAAAACAAAGACCTTTATCAGGCACATCGTCGTCAGAAATAAAGAAAATTAAGTAGCCCATAGAATAGGAGTTCTCACATCTCACTGTGCCTCAGAGTTACTTAAAACTTCTAAATATACGGATAACATAGACTCACTCCAAACTTAATAAGTCTGAATCTCAAAGCATGAGACCTGGGCATCTGATTTTCTTTCAAGCTCCCTGCTTAGGTGATGTACCGCCAAGGTTGAGAATCACTGACAGACAAGAATATCTTATTTATGTTAATCAACTATACTCCAAAATAAGATTTAAAAAAATTTTTTTAAAAAGGATATCTTATTTAGTTGACGTCTTTGGGAATGAGGTGTTCCATACTGGTTTTATAGATAACTGGTCCTGGCGGCTGTGAACAAGCATGTAAGTATTTTAAATTTTGATGGAAGTGTATGTAAAATTCCCTCCTGCCTTCTTAAGTAAAAAGTGCCGTGCATAGCTTGGTCTTGCTCTTGGGAGTTCAGGGTCAGCACCGTGTACGTCACCACTGGATGTCTTGGTTTTTCTCACTCCTTGCTTCATGTCAGTGTATCAGCTAACCTATCTCCTGACATCACTGTTATGTCACTAATATTTCTGCCTCTCTTGTGACATCTTACATATTGCTTTTTTTAAATTGCGGTATAACTGACATATAACGTTATATTTTCAGGTATACACATAATGTATGGATATTGGTATATACTGCACATTATCACCACGACAAATCTAATTAACCTCCATCACCATATATCATATTGCTTTTAATATGCTATTGGCTAGGACAACAGATAACCCAACGTGTTAGCAACTATATTTTGTTTTTGTTGTTTTTGTTTTGTTTTGTTTTTTACACCCTCTCCAGTATTTATTGTTTTAATGCATTTTTTAGTTTTTTTGGTATATGGTGTGAGGAAATGTTCTTAGCAACTATATTTTGAATGAAAATCAAAGTCATGGATTTGAGAGGCTTTTTTAAAAGCTATTTTAGGTGCCCTAAGGCTCTTTTGCTTACTTCTGGCCAATTTCCAAAACATACCCAAACCTAGAAGTCTGACCCTAAGTAGGGGCTTCATAGAATTACTTTAGAAGAGATGACAGATAGTTTGGTTCTAACCCCTTTATTTTACATTCAAGCAAACTGAGACTTAGATTTAATGATTTTCCTAAGTTGGAGAATTACTGTTAATAAACCAAATTCAATAGAATTCTCATGCTTTGAACCAGCAATTACTATAAAATCTTAACTATATCCATGGAAGGAATTATCTGGTTCCTAGTAAGAATCAGTTTAAGAGAGGATTGGTTCAGGATGGCAGAGTAGAAGGACGTGTTCTCATTCCCTCTTGCAAGAGCACCAGAATCACAACTAACTACTGAACAATCATTGACAGGAAGACACTGGAACTCACAAAAAAAGATACCAGATACCCCACATCCAAAGACAAAGGAGAAGCCACAATGAGACAGTAGGAGGGGCGCAATCACAATAAAATCAAATCCCATAACTGCTGGGTGGGTGACTCACAAACTGGAGAACACTTATACCACAGAAGTCCACCCACTGGAGTGAAGGTTCTGAGCCCCATGTCAGGCTTCCCAGCCAGGGGGTCTGGCAGTGGGAGGAGGAATTCCTAGAGAATCAGACTTTGAAGGCTAGTGGGATTTGATTGCAGGACTTTGACAGGACTGGGGGAAACAGAGACTCCACTCTTGGAGGGCACACACAAAGTAGTGTGCACATCGGGACCCAGGGGAAGGAGCAGTGACCCCATAGGAGACTGAACCAGACCTACCTGCTAGTGTTGGAGGGTCTCCTGCAGAGGCGGGAGGTGGCTGTGTCTCACCGTGAGGACAAGGACACTGGCAGCAGAAGTTCTGGGAAGTACTCCTGGGCATGAGCCCTCCCAGAGTCCACCATTAGCTGCACCAAAGAGCGTGGGTAGGCTCCAGTGTTGGGTCACCTCAGGCCAAACAACCAACAGGGAGGGAACCCAGCCCCACTCATCAGCAGACAAGTGGATTACAGTTTTACTGAGCTCTGCCCACCAGAGCAACAGCCAGCTCTACCCACCACCAGTCCCTCCCATCAGGAAACTTGCACTAGCCTCTTAGATAGCCTCATCCACCAGAGGGCAGACAGCAGAAGCAAGAAGAACTACAGTCCTGCAGCCTGTGGAACAAAAACCACATTCACAGAAAGATAGACAAGATGAAAAGGCAGAGGGCTATGTACCAGATGAAGGAAGAAGATAAAACCCCAGAAAAACAACTAAATGAAGTGGAGATAGGCAACCTTCCAGAAAAAGAATTCAGAATAATGATAGTGAAGATGATCCAGGACCTCGGAAAAAGAATGGAGGCAAAGATCAGGAAGATGCAAGAAATGTTTAACAAAGACCTGGAAGAATTAAAGAACAAACAAACAGAGATGAACAGTACAATAATGGAAATGAAAAATACACTAGAAGGAATCAATAGCAGGATAACTGAGGCAGAAGAAAGGATAAGTGACCTGGAAGACAGAATGGTGGAATTAACTGCTGCAGAACAGAATAAAGAAAAAAGAATGAAAGAAATGAAGACAGCCTAAGAGACCTCTGGGACAACATTAAACGCACCAACATTCGCATTGTAGGGGTCCCAGAAGGAGAAGAGAGAGAGAAAAGACCCGAGAAAATATTTGAAGAGATTATAGTCAAAAACTTCCCTAACATGGGAAAGGAAATAGCCACCCAAGTACAGGAAGTGCACAGAGTCCCATACAGGATAAACCCAAGGAGAAACACGCTGAGACACATAGTAATCAAATTGGCAAAAATTAAAGACAAAGAAAAATTATTGAAAGTATCAAGGGAAAAACGACAAATAACATACAAGGGAACTCCCATAAGGTTAACAGCTGATTTCTCAGCAGAAACTCTACAAGCCAGAAGGGAGTGGCATGACACATTTAAAGTGATGAAAGGGAAGAACCTACAACCAAGATTACTCAACCCAGCAAGGATCTCATTCAGATTCGATGGAGAAATCAAAAACTTTACAGACAAGCAAAAGCTAAGAGAATTCAGCACCACCAAACTAGCTTTACAACAAATGCTAAAGGAACTTCTCTAAGTGAGAAACATAAGAAAAGGACCTACAAAAACAAACCCAAAATAATTAAGAAAATGGTCATAGGAACATACATATTGATAATTACCTTAAACGTGAATGGATTAAGTGCTCCAACCAAAAGACACAGGCTTGCTGAATGGATACAAAAACAAGACCCATATATACGCTGTCTACAAGAGACCCACTTCAGACCTAGGGACCCATTCAGACTGAAAGTGAGGGGATGGAAAAAGATGTTCCATGCAAATGGAAATCAAAAGAAAGCCGGAGTAGCAATCCTCATATCAGATAAAATACACTTTAAAATAAAGAATGTTACAAGAGACAAGGAAGGACACTACATAATGATCAAGGGATCAATCCAAGAAGAAGATATAACAATTATAAATATACATGCCCCCAACATAGGAGCACCTCAATACATAAGGCAACTGCTAACAGCTATAAAAGAGGAAATCGACAGTAACACAATAATAGTGGGGGACTTTAACACCTCACTTACACCAATGGACAGATCATCCAAAATGAAAATAAATAAGGAAACAGAAACTTTAAATGACACAATAGAACAGATAGATTTCATTGATAGTTACAGGACATTCCATCCAGAAACAGCAGATTACACGTTCTTCTCAAGTGCGCCCGGAACATTCTCCAGGATAGATCACATCTTGGGTCACAAATCAAGCCTCAGTAAATTTAAGAAAATTGAAATCATATCAAGCATCTTTTCTGACCAAACGCTATGAGATTAGAAATGAATTACAGGGGAAAAAAACGTAAAAAACACAAACACATGGAGGCTAAACAATACGTTACTAAATAACCAAGAGATCACTGAAGAAATCAAAGAGGAAATCAAAAAATACCTAGAGACAAATGACAATGAAAACATGATGATCCAAAACCTATGGGATGCAGCAAAAGCAGTTCTAAGAGGGAAGTTTATAGCTATACAAGCCTACCTCAAGAAACAAGAAAAATCTCAAATAAACAATCTAACCTTACACCTAAAGGAACTAGAAAAAGAGAACAAACAAAACCCAAAGTTACTAGAAGGAAAGAAATCATAAAGATCAGAGCAGAAATAAATGAAATAGAAACAAAGACGATAATAGCAAAAATCAATAAAACTAAAAACTGGTTCTTTCAGAAGATAAACAAAATTGATAAACCATTAGCCATACTCATCAAGAAAAAGAGGGAGAGGACTATTCAATAAAATTAGAAATGAAAAAGGAGAGGTTACAACAGACATCGCAGAAATACAGAGCATCCTAAGAGACTACTACAAGCAACTCTATGCCAATAAAATGGACAACCTGGAAGAAATGGACAAATTCTTAGAAAGTATAACCTTCCAAGACTGAACCAGGAAGAAATAGAAAATATGAACAGACCAGTCACAAGCACTGAAATTGAAACTGTGATTAAAAATCTTCCAGCAAACAAAAGTCCAGGACCAGATGGCTTCACAGGTGAATTCTATCAAACATTTAGAGAAGAGCTAACACCCATCCTTCTCAAACTCTTCCAAAAAATTGCAGAGGAAGGAACACTCCCAAACTCATTCTATGAGGCCACCATCACCCTGATGCCAAAACCAGACAAAGATACTACAAAAAAAGAAAATTACAGACCAATATCACTGATGAATATAGATGCAAAAATCCTCAACAAAATACTAGCAAACAGAATCCAACAACATATTAAAAGGATCATACACCATGATCAAGTGGGATTTATCCCAGGGATGCAAGGATTCTTCAATATATGCAAATCAATCAATGTGGTACACCATATTAACAAACTGAATAAGAAAAACCATATGATCATCTCAGTAGATGCAGAAAAAGCTTTTGACAAAATTCAACACCCATTTATGATAAAAACTCTCCAGAAAGTGGGCATAGAGGGAACCTACCTCAACATAATAAAGGCCATATATGACAAACCCTCAGCAAACATCATTCTCAATGGTGAAAAACTGAAAGCATTTCCTCTAAGATCAGGAACGAGACAAGGATGTCCACTCTCACCACTATTATTCAACATAGTTTTGGAAGTCCTAGCCATGGCAATCAGAGAAGAAAAAGAAATCCAAATTGGAAAAGAAGAAGTAAAACTGTCACTGTTTGCAGATGGCATGATACTATACATAGAGAATCCTAAAGATGCCACCAGAAAACTACTAGAGCTAATCAATGAATTTGGTAAAGTTGTAGGATACAAAATTAATGCGCAGAAATCTCTTGCATTCCTATACACTAATGATGAAAAATCAGAAAGAGAAATTCAGGAAACACTTCCATTTACCACTGCAACCAAAAGAATAAAATACCCAGGAATAAATCTACCTAAGGGGACAAAAGACCTGTATGCAGAAAACTATAAGACACTGCTGAAAAAAATTAAAGATGATACAAACAGATGGAGAGATATACCATGTTCTTAGATTGGAAGAATCAATATTGTGAAAATGACTATACTACCCAAAGCAATCTACAGATTCAATGCAATCCCTATCAAATTACCAATGGCATTTTTTACAGAACTAGAACAAAAAATCTTTAAATTTGTATGGAGACACAAAAGACCACGAATAGCCAAAGCAATCTTGAGGGAAAAGAAAACAGAGCTGGAGGAATCAGGCTCCCTGACTTCAGACTCTACTACAAAGCTACCAGTAATCAAGACAATATGGTACTGGCACAAAAACAGAAATATAGATCAATGGAACAGGATAGAAAGCCGAGAGATAAACCCACACATCTATGACAAAGGAGACAAGGATATACCATGGAGAAAAGACAGTCTCTTCAATAAGTGGCACTGGGAAAACTGGACAGCTACATGTAAAAGAATGAAATTAGAACACTCCCTAACACCATACAAAAAATAAACTCAAGATGGATTAAAGACCTAAATGTAAGGCCAGACACTATAAAACTGTTAGAGGAAAACATAGGAAGAACACTCTTTGACATAAATCACAGCAAGATCTTTTTTGATCCACCTCCTAGAGTAATGGAAATAAAAACAAAAATAAACAAATGGGACCTAATGAAACTTAAAAGCTTTTGCCAAGCAAAGGAAACTACAAACAAGACGAAAAGACAACCCTCAGAATGGAGAAAATATTTGCAAATGAATCAACGGACAAAGGATTAATCTCTCAAAATATAAAACAGCTAATGCAGCTCAATATTAAAAACACAAACAACCCAATCCAAAAATGGGCAGAAGACCTAAATAGACATTTCTCCAAAGAAGACATATAGATGGCCAAGAAGCACATGAAAAGCTGCTCAACATCACTAATTATTAGAGAAATGCAAATCAAAACTACAGTGAGGTATCACCTCACACCGGTTACAATGGGCATCATCAGAAAATCTACAAACAACAAATGCTGGAGAGGGTGTGGAGAAAAGGAAACCCTCTTGCACTGTTGGTGGGAGTGTAAATTGATACAGCCACTGTGGAGAACAGTATGGAGGTTCCTTAAAAAACTAAAAATAGAATTACCATATGATCCATCAATCCCACTACTGGGCATATACCCAGAGAAAACCATAATTCAAAAAGACACATGCACCTCAATGTTCATTGCAGCACTATTACAATAGCCAGGTCATGGAAGCAACCTAAATGCCCATCGACAAAACAAATGTATAAAGAAGATGTGGTACATATATATACAATGGAATATTACTCAGCCATAAAAAGGAACGAAATTGAGTCATTTGTAGAGACGTGGATGAATCTAGAGACTGTCATACAGAGTGAAGTAAGTCAGAAGGAGAAAAACAAATATCGTATATTAACGCATATACGTGGAACCTAGAAAAATGGTACAATTGAACTGATTTGCAGGGCAGAAATTGAGACACAGATGTAGAGAACAAACATATGGACACCAAGGGGGGAAAGTGACAAGGGGTGGTGGTGGTGGTGTGATGAACTGGGAGATTGGGATTTACATATATACACTAATATGTATAAAATGGATAGCTAATAAGAACCTGCTGTTTAAAAAAATATAAAATAAAATTAAAAAAAAAAAAGTAACATAGATATCATAGCGAGAATGATATAGGAGGGGTCATGAAATGCAGAGATGGAATTAAGTCAAGAAGCATTTATCTCCTGAATACCGTTGGTGTGCTTTGTTCTCTGCCAGTCATGGGGGAGGATTGAAGAACCAGAACATGGCTCTCGCTCTTGAGCTTCTAATTTACTTGAGCAGATAAGCCATATATGGAGCAATTAGAACAAAAATGAAGCTGTGAGTATTGCGGAGGAGTTTATGAATTCAGTGAAGGAGTTGTACACTGGGGAAAGTAACAGGCAGGGTGCAGGGGGACTCTGGCTTAGATTTGAAGGAAGAGAATTTTATCAAAATTTCTAACGAGTATTTCCTACTATGGAAATGCCTTATTCCTTCATTTCACTTATTTATTGAGTAGATTTTTCAATAAATATAGAGTGCCTTCTAAAAAAAAAAAAAAAAAGAATCAATTTAGTGGTTGGTGCAATTTCTCTAAATTCCCCGTGTGCTTTATTAAAACCTTCATCACATCTGTGCTCACTGATGAACATTTTTTTCGACCCTGACAAGTCACAGGTATCTTGAGGTTGAGAGTCTGGGATCTATTGATTTTTTGTATGAGCCCAACAACTTCAGCATAGAATGTGCTTAATGTTTTTTGCCTTGTCATACTATAAATCCATTTTGCAGTCAAAAATAGATGTGAATTAATAAATGAACATTTAAAGTGTTCAGCTTAGGAATTGCCACCTGGATATAAATTTATGGAATGCATTTTCTTTATTTGAGGAAGCCATATGCTTACACTAGGCCAAAGAGTCCAGGCTTTTTCTTTTTTAAGTGTATGCAGGAGAAAAACTTCTGCTAAATTATATATGACTATATGAATGGCCTTAACGTAAATACAAAGTGTAGCTTAAATTTTTCAGTGAAAGATAGCATCTTTGGGGGGTAAAATGCCAATGATACATCGAGGACGCTAAGTAATGATGTGAATATTCATCTTACGACTTGTTGGCCTTTGCTTTTTGTTTATTTGTTTGTTTGTTTCTTTGTTTTTGGCTGCTCCACGCGGCTCACAGCATCTTAGTTCCCCAACCAGGGATCAAACCCGGGCCCTTGGCCGTGAAAGCACGGAGTCCCAGCCACTGGACTGCCAGGGAGTTCCCTGTTGGGTTTTTTCAAATGAATGTTCAATACTTTGTTTCATGTATTTAAAACTGCCGTCTCCATTTCTGCACATCAGTGTCTATTATTTATGTATGTATGTGTACATTAAATATACATTAAATATACATTACATTAAATATAAACTTCTCAAATGTGGCACAGGCTGGATACAGTAATATGGTTCAGAGTTTTTTCCTTTGGCCTTTTCTTCTTCTCTGAGCCTCCTCCTGTTTGTTCACACCAAAACTATATAGTTCAGCAGATTCTGTGACCCTGTGGCTGTTCACTTCTTAGACTGATTTTCCCAAGCACTGAGCTTGTCTTCAGGGTCTGGCTCACAAGAGCCAGTGTTGGTTGAAATCTTTGCTGAATGCTGGTGCGAAAGGTAGTGGTGGTGGCAGAATGAAAAGATAATGGAAACACCATCGGCCGTTAAAGGCACTCAGTCTGGTCGAGGAGCCAGACATGTCAGCTTCCATTCTCCTGGCTCCAGCTAGGAACTTTCACGGGAGGACGGACACCACTTCAAGCCCCGCCCACATCACGTGGCCAAGAGTAAGGTGTTAGGTGTAAGGATTGGAAAGTTGGTCAAATGAGTATTTCCGGAAGACCTTAAAAGTAAGGAATTCTTTGCACACAATAAAAAAGGACTGCCTTTTCCCTTACAAAACGTTATTAAAATATGTATCGTAACGTCTTAACCATTTCTTCTTGTTAGTATTATCTGCTGCAGGATAAGAAGCTGTTATCTGGCTGTCACTGGTCTTTATTAAACCGCCCTTAGTTTAACCCTCTGGATTTTCCACTTCCTCTGGAGCACTAGTTAGCAGAAATTATGGTGCACTGGAGTTGGAATTATGGGTTAGAATTTGATCTCCGCCACATCGAGCCATGCGATTTTAGGCCTGCCCTCTGATTTTCTTCATTTGCAAAGTGGAAGTAACAATACTTCATTTACCCACTGAAAGCATTTTACGTTCTGACTCAGAAGGGATCTTGAAGTTTGCAGTTCACGATCGATCGAGGCACAGAAGAAATGGCTGGGTAGAGAGATGTGTGCAGTAAAGGATGAAATTGTAAGATGTCTTAGGAGTCCCAAGTTCCTCTACAGACATCATGTCCCAACATCATAACACGTGACACATTTGTTTTCTGCTTAACTGCCTTTGGAGTACTTCCATGACTGCTTTCTATAAAGTAGAAATATGTCCCAGGCCAGATGTGTTAAACTCTAATATCTCCCTGTTTAGCTACCCACTTGTCTCTGTATGGCTCCTTCACACCCATTGGCTACTACATCAGCTCTTGGATCTCAGATGTACTTTTTTTTTCTGACTCTCATTTTTCTTTTGTATTTTTTACTTTTGTATTTTTTAATTTTTATTTTATATTATAGTCTAGTTGACTTCAAATGTCGTGTTAGTTTCAGGCGTACAGCAAAGTGATTCATTTATATACATATCTTTTTTTTTTTTTTTTGACCACGCCACTGCACAGCTTGTGGGATCTCAGTTCCCCAACCAGGGATCAAACCCACGCCCCCTGAAGTGGAAGTGCGGAGTCTTAACCACTGGACTGCCAGGGCAGCCCCGTAACTATTCTTTTTCAGATGCACTCTAGAAGTATAGGTTCCTCCATTTTCTTGGATGGAACAGACCTTCCTGGCTTCACTTCCTTTTCTACCTTCTTAAACCCCATGATTGACCAGCTGAGCCATTTTTGAATAAGGAGTTTCAATTTCTTGGACACTCAAACCATCCTTGCATTCCACCTGTCCCCCTTGGTTCCATGATGTCAGCCACGTCCTTAACCTCTTAACACAGAGAGTGAGGGTGTGGGGAATTGACAGAAGAGCTTTAGTGACCTTGGTTTCAATTAGGTCTGACACAGTTACATCTCCTTAATAACCTTCTTGGTTTACCATCTTCGGTTCAATGTTTAGAAACCATGTGGCCTTTTAGGAAATCTTCCAGAAAGCTTTAGTCCTTCAACTCTGTGTGCTTCTGAGTATTCTGTATAGCTTTGTTAAAAATGCAGTTTTTTAGGTTTGGGGCAGACCTGCCATTTGTACTTTTACCAAGCCCCACCCCCCCCCAGCAACTGAATCTGATGCAAAACAAAATTTGAGCATGACTGCCGTAGAATACATTCTCTCTTCAGGAGGAGATTCCCATTCCTGAACATGGGGAGATGGTAACATGGTAAAGGAAAATTTACATTGTGTTCTAGGGATCACACAACTGAAGATGTGTGAGGGTCAGCCATGGTGCTTTTAAAGGTCATTGATGAAAATTATCCACGGTTTGGCTCCACCTGCTGGCAATTCAGTGCAGTAGTTTTCAGGTGGGGTCCAGCACCTTTAGGTCTTTAAAAGTATCAGTATCACAGGTGATGCTGTAGAGCACAGGGAGATCAGCTTGGTGCTCTGTAATGACCCAGATGGGGGGGAAGGGTGGGAGGGAGGTCCAAGAGGGAGGGGATCTAGGTATATTTATAGCTGATTCACTTCGTTGTACAGGAGAAACTAACACAACATTGTAAAGCAATTTTACTCCAATAAAAAAATACAAAGAAGAAAAATTCCACGGGTGATTCTCTTTGGCATACTATGGTATGATACATCTGCAGTAGAAATAAATGCATGCTTGGGATAGCAGTATTCCAATTTGATTTAAGTTAATATGTTAGTAAATATAAGGGCAATAGTGGAGTTGTTATTTAAAGAATGTATAGGTGTAATATCTTATAAAAGTCTATAGATTTACTAGCAGTTCTTTTTTTTTTTTTTTCCATATTGCTACCACCAGTCCCTGCAAATAGTAGTTTATGCTTGTTTCTTCCCTCAATGAAATCACATCTAAATTCAGAATCACCAGTGCTAGTTTACATTCAGTTCAAGACAGCAAGCCCTAAAATAGCCTTAATGACGCATGCAAAGCATTTTCCGAGGAACAGACCCTGGACTTATTAGTTGTCTGAAGCTGTCAGTCAGTACTCATCTGGGGCACTGTTGTGTTAGGAAGTGATGCCAGAATTGTATGCCTTCCCTGTCAGTACAGAGCTGCATGGAGAATTAACACAGCTTGCTTTAAATAGCCAAAGTGGGGAAGGAGATTGACTTTTCAGTTGTTCTTGCTTCTTCAAAATACTTATCTTTTTCTGACTGTAAAATAGCAGTGGAAAACTACCACGTGAAGTTAAAAATCGTCTCCTGAGGTTTCTCCTGTGTTTTCCGTGTTGTCATAACCAGAGCCGGGGTGTCACTGGATGAGGGGCTCAGAGCCCCACATGCAGTTTCCTGCCATTCGATGATCTGTGACCTTGAGCGAGACCCCTAATTGATGTGCTTCGTCTTTTCTTTTTGAAAATGCGAGGCTTGGATTTGCTGGACAAAGGCTCTTCTAGCTCTACACATCAAGATGATGAAACATTGTGTTTCAAGATATTTCACTGAAGTTTCTCACGTAGAAAATGGGCCTTTGAAAAATATATAATGAGACTTTCTGGGTAGGAAGGAGCTCTCGCGGAGGGGGAGTGGAACCGTGCGAATCTGGACCCGGCCGCAGCTCGCAGGATCAGCTCGTGGTAGAACTCAGGAGCACCTGCAGAGCTGTTAGCCCACATACGGGGGGCGTGAGGGACAGGGAGGCAGGGTGATATCCAGGGACTGGGGACTCTGTCCTGTCCTCGGTTCCTGGTACCAGGCCAGGGGCTTAGTCAAGCTCGTGAACTAAGGCACCGTGAGTCAACCAGTGTGAACTGTTAGGCTGTACGAAGGTGAGGGGATGCCAGCTCACCCCGTTTTCCTCCTTCGTGCCCTCTTACTCGGGGACTGTGCCACTGTCCCAGGACAGAAGGCCTGGGGGCAGGGTGGGGATGGGCTTGTAGCTGGGAAGCAGAGGGAAGCATCCAACTTGCCCTTTGGAAGATCAGACTCAATGCTGGCTTTGCTAGCCTAGTGGTGCCTACTAAATGTTGGGGTGCGTGCTCAGCCAAGGACCACATTCTTTTTTTTTTTCTCTGCTCCATGCGGCTTGTGGGATTTTAGTTCCCTGACCAGGGATCAAACCTGGGCCCTCGGCAGTGAGAGCGTGGACTCCTAAGCACTGGACCACTGGGGATTCCCTGGTTCACATTCTAGAAGTAGGGCTATAATTTTTTTTTTTAATCTTTATTTTATTTTATATTGTAGTCTAGTTGATTTACCATGTTGTGTTAGTTTCAGGTGTACAGCAAAGTGATTCAGTTATACACATACATGTATTCATTCTTTTTCACATTCTTTTCCCATATAGATTATCACAGAATATTGAGTAGAGTTCCCTGTGCTATACAGTAGGTCCCTGTTGATTATCTATTTTATATATAGTAGTGTGTGTATGTTAACCCCAAACTCCTAAATTACCCCTCCCCCCCCCTTCCCCCTTTGGTAACCATAAGTTTGTTTTCGAAGTCTGTGAGTCTGTTTTTGTTTTATAAATAAGTTCATTTATATCATTTTTTTTAGATTCCACATATAAGTGATATCATATGGTATTTGTCTTCTCTTTCTGACTTACTTCACTTAGTATGATAATCTATAGGTCCATCCATGTTGCTGCAAATGGCATTATTTCCTTCTTTTTCATGGCTGAGTAATATTCCGTTGTGTATATGTGCCACATCTTCTTTATCCATCCCTCTGTCAATGGACATTTAGGTTGCTTCCGTGTCTTGGCTGTTGTGTATAGTGCTGCTGTGAACGTTGGGACGCAGGTATCTTTTCGAATTATGGTTTTCTCTGGATATGTGCCCAGGAGTGGGACTGCTGGGTATTTTAAGGTATCCATTAGGATATTTTAAGTGTTTACAGTGAACGATAGGTGGCATGCTGGCACAGCCACTTGATTTAGAGCACGAACTGCATGAGTAGTGACTTTGTTTACACTCTCATAAGGGGAGGCTGTTAGTTGGGAGCCCTGCGATGGTGGCCTCCATGTTTTAATCCATGTGTGACCCAGTTGGGAATCTCCTCTTCCCACAAGACAGGCAGCGTATGGATACAAGTAGGGCTATTTTTAAGCTTGAGGCAGACCGTGGAATATGGGAAGAACACAGAGTAGAAGAGGAGATAAGGACCACACAGTAGAAAAGAAAGACATTCTCTGGTTTCTGAGTAATTGGATCAGGTTTTGTTTTTGCTTTTTAAGAGAGAACCCTGGAAAGAAACACCTTTTTTGCATAAATTTGCTAAAGTGTAGATTTATAGTGAACTTCAGACAATTGCAGATAGGCTGCTATTGTATTAAGGGGCCTTATAGACAGAGAAAAGCTGTCATCCTGAACAGAGATGTGTCAGCTGAGCCTAGACTTGTGAGAAAAGGCAGCATTATATTGGATCAGGATAGAAGATTTCTGAGCCATCTGCCCATAGAAGGAATAAGTGGCAATTAATATCAAACCCTGAAATACACCATTTGCAATTTATTTACATATGATCATTCTTATGTTGCAACAAGATATGTTGGACATATTTTTCATTCCATAATGGAGGTTCCATTTTTCTTAATTCTTTCATTGTCTATAGGAAGATCCAGGTTAAAAGTTCCCTGCAGGACTATCAGTAGCTATTCCAGAGCTCATAGTGGGCCCACCCATTAATAAGTGCCATTTGGGGGTGAAGGGTGGGAGAAACAGGGAGAGGTTGCTAAAAGCGTACAAACCTTCGGTTGTAAGTTGAATACGGCCTGAGCGTCTCATGTATAACATGGTGACTCTAGTTGACAACACAGTATTGTAGAATTGAAACTTGCTAAGAGAGTAGAACTTAAATGTTCTCAAAAAAAAAAAGTAAGTATGAGAGGTGATGGGTGTGTTAATTAACTTGATGGGGAAATCCTTTCACAATGTGTATGTATATCAAATCATGGTGTTGTACACTTTCAGTATCTTACAATTTTATTTGTCAACTATACCTCAATAAAGCTGGAATTTTAAATAAAGAGGTGCTTAGGAAAGAAAACTCTCTTCAAGGCTGTTCCCTCCATGGGTGCACTACAAAGTACTTATTAGCCTGAACAATTATGAGAAACCTAGTACACCTGAATTTAAATCAAATGAGCAAGATACACAAAAGGAAAGACATACTTTGTAATTCGTTTCTGCATTACTACTTCTCCCAAATTCTTCTATTGCACATGGGAGGTGTAAAAAATCCTGTAAATCTATGACTACTTGGATGCTTTAAATTGTGGCTAATATTTAGCATTTCTTTTTAAACGTAGAAAGATGTAATTTTGTTGGATGGATAAAGGTATAGATATAGATGTAGATCTCTTTATATATGTATATTTCTGAAACACTTTCCCTGATTTTTTTTCTGCCAGGAGTAAACACAAATAACCACAAGAGTCTATGATCCCCTGTGCTGATAAATTTCTGCAGGCAAACCTGCAATTCTTAATAAAAATTCCCAAGAAGACAGCTTTTTGAGAATAAAAAATGAAGAAAACTTCAGGGACCCATGGTAGGGACTGACTTTCTCTCAAAAGGTGTTGACAGATTATTTGGACTGTCCTCCGATGCAACGCTTGAAGTACACAAGGAAGACTCATTAAGAGTCAAGCACTGTTTTTCATTTTAAAAGTTTATCTCCTAGGTTGATCACAATCCATTAAACTTGGCTTTGAATGACTCTGGGCTATTCCAGATAAACTAACTTGTCCGCAAAGGAAAGTGAGTTATCAATATTTAGGGCATTCAAAATAGTATACATTTGATTTTGTTGACACTTTCAAAAATTGAATTTTAAATAATTTCAAACAGTGGAAGGAACTCTGGAATAAATGTACATTTTTTTGGCGTCACAACCAGCCTGGATAGTTTATATATGCTCGATTAGAAAAAAAATTACTGTGATTATTTGAGGATCACAGCTCATTTTTTAATTTGTATTTTAAATATTAGAGGTGTGGGGGTTTTTTTCTCTTTTGGTTACCAATCTGGTTACTAAAAGGCTGATTCTCCTTGACCCTCTAGAATAAAGTGAGTCCTTCTGTTGAAGCGCTGACTATGGTATGTACCATCACATATAATGCAACTCCTTTCTAAAACTTATCACAAGTGCCATGAATAATGTTGTTATTACTTCATTGTTTCTCTCCTGCTAGGGTATCAGCCTCACAGAGCAAAAGGCTTCTCTCTCTTGAGCTCCCGTAAAGAGGGCACATTGCTCATAGAAGAACTCAATAAATACATGATCAGTTAAAGAAGAAATTATTTGATTACTGAGCTAATTCTATGAAGTGTAAGTAGCTCAGCTGCAGATAACAAAATTCAGAATTTTTATATCTCTAGCCTATCTTCTTGATTCCTAGAGCTTAGGATCTATAGTCAGGGCTAAGAGGAAATTGGTAATCTCATCCCCTGTTTGTAGGCAAGAGAATTAACACATCTTTCTGGAAGGAAATTTGTTAATGTGCATCAAATCTTTTTGGATATGAATGCCCCTTGATCTAAAAATGTATGTAAGGAAATAATTAAGGATGGAGTACTTTAGGTGTGTGCAATGAACTGAATTTTTTGTCCCCTCTCCCCAAATTTATGTGTTGAAACCCTTGACCCACAGTGTGAAGTTATTAAGAGGTAGGGCCTATCATCAAAAAAATCTACAAACAATAAATGCTGGAGAGGGTGTGGAGAAAAGGGAACCCTCCTACACTGTTGGTGGGAATGTAAATTGATACAGCCACTGTGGAGAACAGTATGGTGGTTCCTTAAAAAACTAAAAATAGAACTACCATATGACCCAGCAATCCCACTACTGGGCATATACCCTGAGAAAACCATAATTCAAAAGGACACATGTACCCCAGTGTTCATTGCAGCACTATTTACAATAGCCAGGTCATGGAACCAACCTAAATGTCCAACGACAGATGAATGATAAAGAAGATGTGGTACATATATACAATGGAATATTACTCAGCCATAAAAAGGAATGAAATTGGGTCATTTGTAGAGATGTGGATGGACCTAGAGTCTGATATACAGAGTGAAGTAATCCAGAAAGAGAAAAACAAATATCATATATTAATGCATATATGTGGACTCTAGAAAAATGGTACAGATGAACCTATGTGCAGTGCAGGAATAGAGACATAGATGTAGAGAACGGACATGTGGACACGGGGTGGGAAGGGGAGGGTGGGACAAATTGGGAGATTACGATGGACATATATACATTACCATGCGTAAAAATAGATAGCCAGTGGGAACATGCTATAAAGCACAGGGAGCTCAGCTCAGTGCTCTGTGACGACCTAGATGGATGGGATGGGGGGTGGGAGGATGGGAGGGAGGTCCAAGAGAGAAGGGATATATGTATACACATAGCTGATTCACTTCATTGTACAGCAGAAACTAACACAACATTGTAAAGCAATTTTACTCCAATTAAATAAATAAGTAAAAGAGGTAGGGCCTTTGGGAGTTGATTAGGTCATAAGGGTGAAGCCCTCGTGAATGGGATTAGGACCCTTATCAAAGGGACCACAGAGAGCTCTCTCGCCCTCTTTTGGGCTGCATGAGGAAACAAGATGGCCGTCTGCCACTGGAAGAGTGCTCTCACCGGAAGCCACCCATGCTGGCATCCTGATCTCAGACTTCCAACTTCCAGTAGAGTGGGAAATAAATTTCTGTTGTTGATAAGCCACCCAGTTTATGGTATTTTGTTACAGCAGCCTGAACTAAGATAATGGTTTTTTAAACGGCAAAAAAAAAAAAAAAAAAAAAAGTCTGCTAATAGTGTAGGTGCCTCTTCTGTACCCCTGGAGATGCTCTCAGCCTCACCTGCCTCTTGTTCCGTCCATCTCTGTGGCAGTCCCTCTGCCTGGGCTCTTCCCATGCAGAAGAAGAGAGGACCCTTCCTGGTGTTCTCTTCTGTCCCCACTCCAGGTTGTCCCTTTGGATGACAGCAAGGTGTCCTAGGGTAGAATCATCGTCCTCATCATGTCAGGTCCACGGAACCACAGGGGAGTCACACCTCTAAGGGGCACACCTTTGACCAGCGGGTGATCAGAGCAGTTAAATAGCCCCCTCCTTCTGACAGACTGTCCCAAGATATGGTAAAAGTGGCTTCTCAGACGATGGTCCAGAAGGATTGAGCAATCCATCATACCTAGTGGCGGCCAAGTCAATAATGGGTCCTCTTGTTTCGTTCTCTCCTTCTTTGCTTTACTCTGGTCCCTCACCTCTGTTCCCTGGAATTGCTCTCCTTTATAAACACTTAGCCTCAGCTCCTCCTTCCTGGGGAACTGAGAGGTTATCTAATGGGTTAAATAAGACCTATTATTTATTCAGTGGATTTTTACAGCCATTAAAAACAATGTGGAAAGACAACAGCTTTTGAAGTGAAAAAAACCAGTTACAAAATTGTACGTTTAATATGATAGTATTTTTGTTTTGTAAAAAGCTTTTGTATAATCTCTAAAAAGTTAGCTATGTGATTGAATTATAGATGACATTTACTTTCTTTGGTTTACTGTTTTGCGGTTAAGTTTTTTAAAGCGAAAATTCAGTTTTGTATTTTTTTGGTAAGAATTTCAACTGGGAAATAGAAACAAATGTAAAAGCCCTAAGGAAGGAACACTGAATTTAAATTGAGTTATCATAAATACGAATTAGTGAAACTTTATGAGAAGTTACGAAATAAGTAAACTTTACAGTATTTCCATGGGATATTGGGACATATAATAGGATCTCAGGGAAAATTTAAGAATGAGTAGAAATAAATGAAAATGAAAGTGTTACAGAAGAGGCTGTGCTCTGTCTTGATGGCAGTATAGTGGCTGTAAGAACATGTGCTTTTGTAGCCAACAAATACATAGATTGGAATCCTGGATCCTCACTTACTAGACTCATGACTATAAGGTTTTTATGGAGACTAAAAGAGACCTTTAAGCCCAATTTCTTCTATGTAGTAAGTACTCAATGAATTCAGGCAATTATTAATTATTATGGTCTGATAATATTTGAGAAAATAAGTCTGTTTACCAAGCTAAGCTGTATCTTTCTACTGCCACATATATGCTCAAGTAAATCAAAGTTGATACTCTTTCATTTGCACCCAAGAGCCAACTGCTTTCTCTGAAACCTTGAGTCACAGAAAGCCATCAGGAAGTTGGATATATCCCCTGACTTGCTTGAAAATGTCTTGAGCAGATATTTGAGGTGCCTTTAGTAAAGACCTTTAGAGTAATTACAAGTGCTAAAGTAATTAAACCAGGAGGCATTAGACGGGGGTGTCTCTAATGCCTTGGTAACCAACGTAAGCACACCAAAACCTAAGCCAGAGCCTAACACCTCTGAGTGCAGGCTTTCCCAGAAAATAAAATTTAAGAACACTCAATCACAAACAGCCAACAAGGTTTTCCCAAACCAGGCAACCACTAAAGCTGTAGCCAACCAAATAATTTCCTTGCTTTGCTTCTCTGTCTTCTCTCTAAAAGCCTTTCCCTTAGCTTCTATTGGTGGAGTGTCCCTAATCACTTTTGATTTGGTGCTACCTGATCTGATTCGATGTTTGCTCAAATAAAAACGTGAAAATTTTGATGTGCTTCAGTTTCTCTTGTGACACAGGTTACTGTCAGAGTTTAATTGTAGGTGTTCAGATGATAACTTTGCATCTAAAAAGACAACTCAGTCAATAGTCAGCATTTGTCGTGATTAGAAAAATATTCATCCGTTAAGCTGACTTCTGCCCGCCTTCAGTAGGAACCCCTAGGACCCTGTTCTGCCCTCTCCAGCACAGTGCTGCAGTCGGCCACAAAGCTTTACTTTGGAGAGTCTTACAGCAGTGAAGTCCGGGTAGCAACACACATTTTCAAAGTTTCTAGAGAGTGATCAGACCGGGTCTCATGTTTAGAACATGGCACCCACAGCTCTCTGAACTGATTTATTCCCTGCCAAAACATTTGGTTTCGGTCCTAGAGATTCTCTGCTCTGTTGTGGGTTGTTTTTTCTTCTTCTTCTCTGTTGAAGAGAAGCAAAAGCACAAAACAGGATTGCATAACTTTTGATCCCTAGAACTGTGTGGCCTTAGCTAAAATCACAGCTGTTGGAGTGAAGAAGAAAGTGAAGATTGCAGGATGAAAACAAAATATAACATGTCTCTCCTTGTTTGTCAGCCTGTACTTTGTAAAGGCTTTCCTTGCATTTGTTTAGAATGCTTCTTTGGAAATTCTTTGTAGTGTATAATTTTCTAAATCAGTACAGAATAGACATTTTTATAACAGTTTAAATGCAAGGACCGGGAGCTGGCCGGGCGCTCGGACAGGCCTGGCAAGCGCAGCAGTGCTGAAGGGTAGTTTCCAGAGACCTTCAAGATGGCAGAGGAGTAAGACGAGGAGATCAACTTCCTCCCCACAAATATGTCAGAAATACATCTACATGTGGAACAACTCCTACAGAACACCTACTGAACACTGGCAGAAGACCTCAGACTTCCCAAAAGGCAAGAAACTCCCCATGTACCTGGCCGTGTGGCTGACAGGGTCTTGGTGCTCCAGCCGGGTGTCAGGCCTGAGCCTCCGAGGTGGCAGAGCTGAGTTTGGGACATTGGACCACCAGAAGCCTCCCAGCTCCACATAATATCAAACGGCGAAAGCTCTCCCAGAGATCTCCATCTCAACACTAAGACCCAGCTCCACTCAACGACCAGCAGGGTCCAGTGCTGGACACCCCATGCCAAACAACTAGCAAGACAGGAACACAACCCCACCCATTAGCAGAGAGGCTGCCTAAAATCATAATAAGTTCACAGACACCCTAAAACACACCACTGGAGGCGGTCCTGGCCACCAGAAAGACAAGATCCAGCCTCATCCACCAGAACACAGGCACCAGTCCCCTCCACCAGGAAGCCTACACAACCCACTGACCCAACCTTACCCACTGGGGGCAGACACCAGAAACAACAGGAACTACGGACCTGCAGCCTGCGAAAAGGAGACCCCAAACACGGTAAGTTAAGCAAAAGGAGAAGACAGAGAAATATGCAGCAGATGAAGGAGCAAGGTAAAAACCCACCAGACCAAACAAATGAAGAGGAAATAGGCAGTCTACCTGAAAAAGAATTCAGAGTAATGATAGTAAAGATGATCCAAAATCTTGGAAATAGAATGGAGAAAATACAAGAAATGTTTAACAAGGACCTAGAAGAACTAAAGAGCAAACAAACAATGATGAACAACACAATAAATGAAATTTAAAATTCTCTAGAAGGAATCAATAGCAGAATAACTGAGGCAGAAGAACGGATAACTGACCTGGAAGATAAAATAGTGGAAATAACTACCGCAGAGCAGAATAAAGAAAAAAGAATGAAAAGAATTGAGGAAAGTCTCAGAGACCTCTGGGACAACATTAAATGCACCAACATTCGAATTATAGGGGTCCCAGAAGAAGAAGAGGAAAAAAAAGGCAGTGAGAAAATATTTGAAGAGATTATAGTTGAAAACTTCCCTAATATGGGAAAGGAAATAGTCAAGTCCAGGAAGTGCAGAGAGTCCCATACAGGATAAATCCAAGGAGAAACACGCCAAGACACATATTAATCAAACTATCAAAAATTAAATACAAAGAAAAAATATTAAAAACAGCAAGGGAAAAACAACAAATAACATACAAAGGAATACCCATAAGGTTAACACCTAATCTTTCAGGATAAACTCTGCAAGCCAGAAGGCAGTGGCAGGACGTATTTAAAGTGATGAAGGAAGAAAAACCAACAACCAAGATTACCCAACAAGGCAAGCCAGAAGGGAGTGGCAGGACATATTTAAAGTGATGAAGGAGAAAAACCTACAACCAAGATTACTCTACCCAGCAAGGATCTCATTCAGATTTGATGGCAAAATTAAAACCTTTACAGACAAACAAAAGCTAAGAGAATTCAGCACCACCAAACCAGCTTTACAACAAATGTTAAAGGAACTTCTCTAGGCAGGAAACACAAGAGAAGGAAAAGACCTACAATAACAATCCCAAAACAATTAAAATGGTAATAGGAACATACATATTGATAACTACCTTAAATGTAAATGGATTAAATGCTCCAACCAAAAGACACAGACTGGCTGAATGGATGCAAAAACAAGACCCATATATATGCTGTCTACAAGAGACCCACTTCAGACCTAGAGACACATACAGGCTGAAAGTAAGGGGATGGAAGAAGGTATTCCATGCAAATGTAAACCAGAAGAAAACTGGAGTAGCAATTCTCCTATCAGACAAAATAGACTTTAAAATAAAGACTATTACAAGAGACAAAGAAGGACACTACATAATGATCAAGGGATCAATCCAAGAAGAAGATATAACAATTGTAAATATTTATGCACCCAACAAAGGAGCACCTCAATACATAAGGCAAATACTAACAGCCATAAAAGGGGAAATCAACAGTAACACAGTAAAGTAGGGGACTTCAACACCCCACTTTCACCAATGGACAGATCATCTGAAATGAAAGTAAATAAAGAAACACAAGCTTTAAATGATACATTAAACAAGATGGACTTAATTGATATTTATAGGACATTCCATCCAAAAACAACAGAATACACTTTCTTCTCAAGTGCTCATGGAACATTCTCCATGATAGATCATATCTTGGGTCATAAATCAAGCCTTGGTAAATTTAAGAAAATTGAAATCATATCAAGTATCTTTTCCGACCACAACGCTCTGAGACTAGATAGCCATTACAGGAAAAAGTCTGTAAAAAATACAAACACATGGAGGCCAAACAATACACTACTAAATAACCAAGAGATCACTGAAGAAATCAAAGAGGAAATCAAAAAATACCTAGAAACAAATGACAGTGAAAACATGATGACCCAAAACCTATGGGATGCAGCAAAAGCAGTTATAAGAGGGAAGTTTACAGCAGAACTATCCTACCTCAAGAAACAAGAAACATCTCTAAGAAACAACCTAACCTTACACCTAAAGCAATTAGAGAAAGAAGAAGAAAAACCCCACAAAGTTAGCAGAACAAAAGAAATCATAAAGATCAGATCAGAAATAAATGAAAAAGAAATGAAGGAAACAATAACAAAGATCAATGAAACTAAAAGCTGGTTCTTTGAGAAGATAAACAAAATTGATAAACCATTAGGTCAACTCATCAAGAAAAAAAGGGAGAAGACTCAAATCAATAGAATTAGAAATGAAAAAGAAGAAGTAACAACTGACACTGCAGAAATACAAAGGATCATGAGAGATTACTACAAGCAACTATATGCCAATAAAATGGACAACCTGGAAGACATGAACAAATTCTTAGAAAAGCACAACCTTCTGAGACTGAACCAGGAAGAAATAAAAAATATAAACAGACCAATCACAAGCACTGAAATTGAAACTGTGATTAAAAATCTTCCAACAAACAAAAGCCCAGGACCACATGGCTTAACAGGCGAATTCTATCAAACATTTAGAGAAGAGCTAACACCTATCCTTCTCAAACTCTTCCAAAATATAGCAGAGGGAGGAACACTCCCAAAATCATTCTACGAGGCCACCATCACCCTGATACCAAAACCAGACAAAGATGTCGCAGAAAAAGAAAACTACAAGCCAATATCTCTGATGAACATAGATGCAAAAATCCTCCACAAAATACTAGCAAACAGAATCCAACAGCACATTAAAAGGATCATACACCATGATCAAGTGGGGTTTATCCCAGGAATGCAAGGATTCTTCAATATACACAAATCAATCAATGTGATACACTATATTAACAAATTGAAGGATAAAAAACATATGATAATCTCAATAGATGCAGAAAAAGCTTTCGACGAAATTCAACACCCATTTATGATAAAAAAACCCTCCAGAAAGTAGGCATAGAGGGAACTTACCTCAACATAATAAAGTCCATGTATGACAAACCCACAGCCGACATCTTTCTCAATGGTGAAAAACTGAAACCATTTCCTCTAAGATCAGGAACAAGACAAGGTTGCCCACTCTCACCACTATTATTCAACATAGTTTTGGAAGTTTTAGCCACAGTAATCAGAGAAGAAAAAGGAATAAAAGGAATCCAAATAGGAAAAGAAGTAAAGCTGTCACTGTTTGCAGATGACATGATACTATACATAGAGAATCCTAAAGATGCTACCAGAAAACTACTAAAGCTAATCAGCGAATTTGGTAAAGTAGCAGGATACAAAATTAATGCACAGAAATCTCTTGCATTCCTATACACTAATGATGAAAAATCTGAAAGTGAAATTAAGGAAACACTCCCATTTACCATTGCAACAAAAAGAATAAAATACGTAGGAATAAACCTACCTAAGGAGACAAAAGACCTGTATGCAGAAAACTATAAGACACTGATGAAAGAAATTAAAGATGATACAGTTGGAGAGATATACCATGTTCTTCAATTGGAAGAATCAACATTGTGACAATGACTCTACTACCCAAAGCAATCTACAGATTCAGTGCAATCCCTCTCAAACTACCAATGGCATTTTTCACAGAACTAGGACAAAAAATTTAATTTGTATGGAAACACAAAAGACCCCGAATAGCCAAAGCAATCTTGAGAAGGAAAAACGGAGCTGGAGGAATCAGGCTCCCAGACCTCAGACTATACTACAAAGCTACAGTAATCAACACAGTATGGTACTGGCACAAAAACAGAAATATAGATCAATGGAACAGGATAGAAAGCCCAGAGATAAACCCATGCACATATGGTCACCTTATCTTTGATAAAGGAAGCAAGAATATACAGTGGAGAAAAGTCAGCCTCTTCAATAAGTGGTGCTGGGAAAACTGGACAGCTGCATGTAAAAGAATGAAATTAGAACACTCCCTAACACCATACACAAAAATAAACTCAAAATGGATTAAAGACCTAAATGTAAGGCCAGACTCTATAAAACTCTTAGAGGAAAACATAGGAAGAACACTCTATGACATAAATCACAGCAAGATCATTTTTGACCCACCTCCTAGAGAAATGGAAATAAAAACAAAAATAAACAAATGGGGCCTAGTGAAACTTAAAAGCTTTTGCACACGAAAGGAAACCATAAACAAGACGAACAGACAGCCCTCCGAATGGGAGAAAATATTTGCAAATGAACCAACTGGCAAAGGAATAACCTCCAAAATTTACAAGCAGCTCATATAACTCAATATCAAAAAAACAAACAACCCAATGCCAAAATGGGCAAAAGACCTACATAGACATTTCTCCAAAGAAGATATACAGATTGCCAACAAACACATGAAAGAATGCTCAACATCACTAATCATTAGAGAAATGCAAATCAAAGCTACAATGAGGTATCACCTCACACCAGTCAGAATGGCCATCATCAAAAAATCTACAAACAATAAATGCTGGAGAGGGTGTGGAGAAAAGGGAACCCTCTTGCACTGTTGGTGGGAATGTAAACTGATACAGCCACTATGGAGAACAGTATGGAGGTTCCTTAAAAAACTAAAAATAGAACTACTATACGACCCAGCAATCCCACTACTGGGCATATACCCTGAGAAAACCATAATTCAGAAAGAGTCATGTACCAAAATGTTCATGGCAGCTCTATTTACAATAGCCAGGACATGGAAGCAACCTAAGTGTCCATCATCGGATGAATGGATAAAGAAGATGTGGCACATATATACAATGGAATATTCCTCAGCCATAAAAAGAAATGAAATGGAGGTATTTGTAGTGAGGTGGATGGAGTTAGAGTCTGTCATACAGAGTGAAGTAAGTCAGAAAGAGAAAAACAAATACAGTATGCTAACACATATATATGGAATCTAAGGGAAAAAAAAAAAAAAAGGTCATGAAGAACCTAGTGGCAAGATGGGAATAAAGACACAGACCTACTGGAGAATGGACTTGAGGATATGGGGAGGGGAAGGGGTGAGATGTGACAGGGTGAGGGAGTGGCATGGACATATATACACTACCAAATGTAAAATAGATAACTAGTGGGAAGCAGCCACATAGCACAGGGAGATCAGCTCGGTGCTTTGTGACCACCTAGAGGGGTGGGATGGGGAGGGTGGGAGGGAGGGAGATGCAAGAGGGAAGAGATATGGGAACATATGTATATGTATAACTGATTCACTTTGTTATAAAGCAGAAACTAACACACCATTGTAAAGCAATTATACTTCAATAAAGATGTTTAAAAAAAAGGTCAAAGTTCAGATGGAAATTGTGCTAAGCAGTTTGGAACAATTTTGAAGAAGTGAATGAGCCTTATTTTCATGTGTAATTAGTAGATTTATTGCAGTCCAGATTCTAATCTAGTTTCAAAAGTAAATAAATTATTCATTAAATGCAAAAAAAAAAAAAAAAACTACAATGAGGTATCACCTCACACCAGTCAGAATGGCCATCATCAAAAAGTCTACAAACAATAAATGCTGGAGAGGGTGTAGAGAAAAGGGAACCCTCTTGCACTGTTGGTGGGAATGTAAATTGATACAGCCACTATGGAGAACAGTATGGAGGTTCCTTAGAAAACTAACAATAGAACTACCATACGACCCAGCAATTCCACTACTGGGCAGATACCCTGAGAAAACCATAATTCAGAAAGAGTCATGTACCACAATGTTCATTGCAGCTGTGTTTACAGTAGCCAGGACATGGAAGCAACCTAAGTGTCCATCGACAGATGAATGGATAAAGAAGATGTGGCACATACATACGGTGGAATACTACTCAGCCATAAAAAGAAACGAAATTGAGTTATTTGTAGTGAGGTGGATGGACCTAGAGTCTGTCCTACAGAGTGAAGTAAGTCAGAAAGAGAAAAACAAATACTGTATGCTAACACGTATATATGGAATCTAAAACAAAAATGATTCTGAAGGCATTAGGGGCAGGACAGGAATAAAGACGCAGATGTAGAGAATGGACTTGAGGACACGGGGAAGGGGGAAGGGTAAGCTGGGACGAAGTGAGGGAGTAGCATGAACATATATACACTACCAAATGTAAAATAGATAGCTAGTGGGAAGCAGCTGCATAGCACAGGGAGATCAGCTCAATGCTTTGTGACCACCTAGAGGGGTGGGATAGGGAGGGTGGGAGGGAGACGCAAGAGGGAGGGGATATGGGAAAGTATGTATATGTATAGCTGATTCACTTTGTTATACAGCTTAAACTAACACACCATTGTAAAGCAATTATACTCCAATAAAGATGTTAAAAAATTAAATAAATGCAATGCAGTAGTTTGGAAGGGATACCACTGTTGGTTCCTCTTAATTCTTTAATTCCTATCCTTGTCGTGGAACAAAAGTACTGAGCAGAACCATGATGGCGACACATAAAACCACTTGGATTTAGAGGTTCTGGGTGTTGCTGAGCTGTCCATTGTGGACTGAGGTGCTTCATAGAATGTTGTGCTTGGTCCCTGTTGAGGTGGTCCTACGTCACCACGTTTTTTATTTTGTTTTTTAAATGTTTGTACTTTCAGAAAAATAGAACTAGTATGAAGTAGGGAAAACCAGCTAAGAAATGGGACAGCTATGTGTGTGAAATCTTACAGATAAGCAAAGAGAGAATGGAAATGTGAGGTTGTTATTCAGGACTTGGAAGCAGCAGCTGCACAAAAGATGTAGCCAAACAATAGCCAAAGAGAGTAAACACGCATGTTTGAACTCAGCCACCTCTTAGCTGAAGTTGTTTGGCCTGGTGTAGACACAAGCTCCCTGACTAGCGTCTCAGTGGGCTTAAAGGAAGGAAACCCTGTATCCTGTAGCATCCTGTCCTTTGAAGTGTCCAATGCTGGATTTTAAACAAAATAGATGGTAAGTAAACATATGTTAGAAAAAAGGAGTGAATTTTTATTGACTTGACATTTTCCTAATTTTGTCTGAAACATTTATAGGAATTTTGGATAAAGAAATAATCTTTGGTTGCGAATGACTTCGATATCAAAATAATATAGATTAAACCTGTGTTTTTCATTAGCAATATAGACCCATCATATTGATTTGGTGAGGGTAACTATTTTAGTCTACTTGGGCTGCCATAACAAAATGCCATAGTCTGTGTGGCTTCAACAGCAGAAGTTGATGCTCTCACAGTTCTGACCACAGTCTGTTTCTGGTGAGGGTCCGTTTCTGGTGAGGCCTCTCTCCTTGGCTTGTAGGTGGCCGCCTTCTCCCTGCATCTTCACATGGACTTTCCTCTGTGTGCACCCAGAGAGATGTCTCTGGTGTCTCCTCTTCCTCTTCTAAGGATACCAATCCCATTGGATTAAGGACACACCCCTATGACCTTCTCTAATCAAACACTGAGTCCATAACAACAACTGAAGAAGAAAACACATCTGGGCTTTGGGGTTTTTTGTTTTGTTTTGTTTTTACAACACGCCTAAAGTAAAAATTGCTTGCCCCTGAATTATACCATTAGCTCCTAAATAACCTGAGAACTACTGTTATCCTGCTTGGTAAGACTAATCAATAGTAAAATTAAATATAAACAGTTCTGTTCTTCTTAAGACGCTGACTTGATTGAAAATGACTTCACCTTTCTTCTAAGGCAAGGAGACAGATATTCATAACCCAGAATAAATAAAATCAAGCACGTTCTCGCCGTATTGGTTTCTTTCCCAGTGGCCTGGAAGAGTTGCAGTGCCTTTTGAAGACACTGCTCTGGGGAGAGACAGCTCCACCGGGGAAATGAACTCAGTACGCTCTTGCTGAAAGAGAACGCTCTGCTAACGCTAAATGATAGCAGGCTGCACCAAAATCTCAGATAGTGTCTCTCTTCTTCGTATAGGGCTTCTCCTTTGATAAATTTTTCCATGGATGCTTGCTTTTCCTGGTGACTGGTAATTAATCCTTTATAAACCTTAGTTGAAGACCTCAGATCCCAAGTGAAGAATTCTCTGATAAACAAATTGAAAGGGTGCTATGTTTCTCTCTACACAGATAGATAGATCTATATGTCATTATTATTCTAATCTTCACCTTGCATGTTGATTCTGTAACTTTGAGTACTACCTTGATTTCAGCATTCATAAATGTTGTATTTCAATTCAGCTTTTTAGGGTCGGTATAATATTTTTTAAATTACCATTATTCACTCCCCAAAACACTTTTGCAAGAGCTTATCGACTTTTTAATCATCTACTGACAAAGAAAAAAAAACAAACAAACAGATATGCCTTATCTTTTTGCTTCACACATAAATTTAACTTATATGGAGATTGTAAGTCATTTCAGTAGCCTTTAGGATGATACTATTTCAAATTTTGTTTGAAATATTTGCTCCTTTGCTTGATTCTTAATTAATATAGCTAGTTTCAATTTCATAAATATATATGTACACTTGCACTTACATATATGCATATTAATCATATAAAACAAAATCCTGATGAGATCAACCGTACTACAGTAATAACTCAGCCATTTGATTTTTATGGGCCCTGGAGCCATGGTAACAGAACTTTGCCTAGAGCAGGTGCTGGATAAGCTCCTGATAATTGATTCCTCTAACAGAAAGGAATCAATCCCTTGAGTCCTTTAACAGTTATTAATGTATACCTAGCACTGCAGTAAAGGCTTGGAGGCTGACATAAAAAGTAAATAGGAGTATAAATCATTTACCTGAAAAGGGTTATAACCTAGTTGAGAGATCAATCAGGAAAGTAGGTTAAAATGCTCCCAAATATATAGACTCTATTTGTATCAAAATATATAGTGTAATAGGCATTTCTATGAAATTGCCATAGAAGAATCAAAGCAAGATGGGAAAAGGTAGTTTGAAGGCCATGATCTTTTAAAGCTGAAGGATGATAGCTTTAACTCCGTTACCTCTGTGATGATGCCCCTGACATTCTCACATGGCATGGCTAGCTTACTATAAATCCATGACCTTGACTCTCAAGCGGGCCTTTAATACTGCCGGGCAATCCCACCATACTTCCCTTGTTCATTTAATCTTCCACACTCGTGGGTGACTGTCTTGAGTTCTTTCCTCCCTTCTCAGCCTCTAATACCTTCTTCCCTGTCTTTACTCCCACCTTCCTGTTCCACTGGGAAGGTGGACATTCCATCACCTCCATAGCTGGTATCTGCCCTTGTTCATGCTGCCTCCTTGCCTCCGTCTAAGGCCACATCCTCTGCTTAAACACTGGATCCCACTGTCTCGTCTGCCAAAGCGGAAACGTTGCTCTAGCAGTTCTATCCACTGGCTCATACACCATCGTGTTTTTTTCCTCTCTACTCATTCCCATCAGCTTCGATTTTTGTTATTTCTCCTTTTTTCTAATTAATTTATTTTTATTTATTTTATTTTTGGCTGCGTTGGGTCTTCATTGCTATGCGCGGGCTTTCTCTAGTTGTGGCGAGTGGGGGCTACTCTTCATGATGCGCAGGCTTCTCACTGCGGTGGCTTCTCTTGTTGCGGAGCATGGGCTCTAGGCATGTGGGCTTCAGTAGTTGCGGCACACGGGCTCAGTAGTTGTGGCACGCGGGCTCAGTAGTTGTGGCTCATGGGCTCTAGAGCGCAGGCTCAGTAGTTGTGGCCCACGGGCTTAGTTGCTCTGTGGCATGTGGGATCTTCCTGGACCAGGGATCGAACCCGTGTCCCCTGCATTGGCAGGAGGATTCTTAACCACTGCGCCACCAGGGAAGCCTATTTCCCCTACTTTAAATGAAAAAAATCTTGACTCACTTCTCCTACCACCCGTCACATTTCTTCCTTCCCTATATAGCAAAATTCCTTAAAAGAATGGTCTATACTTAACCGTATCCAATTCCTCTCCTTTTAATCTCTTTTAACTCCAATATGACTTTCATCCCCAGCAAGCAGCTGAATGGGCTCTTGTCAACAGCGACCTCTAGGTTGTGAAATCCACATGGCACGTGTCAGGCCTCATCGTACTTGACCCATTAGCAGTATCTGATACAGCTGGCCGCTTCCTGCTCCTTGAGACACTTCCTGGAAACCAAGGTCTTAGCCATCATTCTCCACTCTTTTGTAGCTGAGGCTCTTTTGTAGTTGGAGTGCCACCACGTATGTTGATCTCCTCTGCAGTATCATCCAGACTCATGCCTCTAAATGTCACCAGCATGCCTAAGACTTACTACTTTATATTTTTTCAATTTTTTTATTCTTTGGCCACTCCACGTGGCATGTGGGATCTTAGTTGCCTGACCAGGGATCGAACCCGTGCCCCCTGCAGTGGAAGTGCAGTCTTAACCACTGAACTGCCAGGAAAGTCCCTGACACCTTATAGCTTTAGCCCAGATCTTTCTGTCAAACTTTCAGACCTTGAGCCCTCTTCCAAATTCTACTTGGATGTTTCATACGATCTCAAACTTTACATGTTCAAAACATGTAACATTTTTGTGTAATCTATAAAAATATTAGACCACTGTGTTGTACGCTTGAAACTACTATATCATAAGTCAACCATACTTCAATTTAAAAGAAATGTAAAATTTTTTATTTTTGCCTTCTGAGCACTGTAGCCCTCTTCCCGCCCCCACCCCGTATCACTTGATGGGTACATCATCCTTCTAATCACTCAGACCCAGAACATTTGGCATCGTCGTTCACTCTCTTTCACGCCCTTATCAAATCTATCAGCAAATTTGGTTGACTCTGCTTTGAAAATGTATGCAGAATTGGACCATTTATTTTTTCCACCTCCATTGCTGTCACCCTGATTTAACCATCATCATCTCTCCACTTGGGTCACTGTAAGCATCTCCAGCTGATTCCCCTGTTTCCACTTCAAAGTCCCCAAAGCCTCTTTTCAGTTCAACAGCCATCATAGCCCTTTGAACATGTCAGACCCATCACTCCTCTGCTGGAAACCCTCCAGTGAGTTCTCATCTCACTTAGAACAAAAGCCACAAGTCCTGACTCTGACCTGCAAAGCCAGGCATCACCTGAGAGCTCTGACCTCATCTTTTGTTCCTTTCTCTGATCCCCTCCACTCAGCCATTCTGACCTCCTTGTCCTCTCCCAGCCTGTCTGGCCTGCTCCCACGCTGGGGCCTCTGCACTGGCTCTTCCCTCTGCCTGGAGTTCAGGCACCTGCATTCCCTCACCTCTTCATGCTTTTGTCCAAATGTTACCTCCTCAAGGCAAACTACCTCCACTCCCATGTGAAACTGTCCCTGCCCTGTCATCTGACACTGTGGCTTTCCTTACCTTGTTTTTCTTTTTCTTTTTCCACAGAATTTGTCACCTCCTAACATGTTAGATACTTTGTTTATTATGTCTATTACTTATGATATGTCTCTCCCGTCTAGAAGTAAGCTCTTAGAGGGCAGGGAATTTTAGTTTCTTTTGGTCACTGATGTAGCCCAATGGTCCAAAACAGTACCTGAAACATAAATGATGGATGGATGGATGGATGGATGAAGAGATCATTAAGAACTCAAAAGAGGCTTTCCCTAAACACCCCATTTCACATTGCCAATCCATCCTTCACTTGTGGTTCCTCTCTACTCACAAAACTTTGTTTTACTTTATTCATTATTGGAAATTATCAATTATCTTACTTATGATATCTCCTCTACTAGAATATAAGTTAAACTGTGTGAGCATAAGAACTTGAGATAGTAAGCATGTACTTAATAAATATTCATTAAGTGAATCCATTCTAGACAAGAAATTTGAATTTCTCAAATCAGTTAACTGCCTATATAAATTTTATCTTATGACAAATCTGTGATTATTTGCTTATTCAGTCTGATTCAGTGTTCAGTTAGCAGGATACATAATTGGTTGTTACATTCTTTTTATCACTGTGGTTTCCTTTGGTTTACTATTAAAGAATTCTCAGACTACCCTCGATACTTTATAATAAATTAAGCAAAGATTTTCGAAAAGTTCAATGATCGGCAAGTATTAATATGTAATAAATAAAGCAGATAGCTCTGATCTTATTCCTGAAAGTACCTCACCCTCTCTTTGTCTGAGTATTTCCATTGTAAGACTCAATGGCTACACTCCCATTTGAGTCATTTAAAATCATAGAAAAGCATAGCAAGTTTTATAGGAAATTATTGTGTACAAGAAAATGGATCAAAATCTCATTAGATTTTTAAGCTCTCTTTTCTGTAGTCTCTTATAATAGGAACATGGCTCATTTAAATTCTTTACATTTTTCTTTCCATTTCTTTAAGAAAATACTATAAGTTGGGAGTAGTTAATATTTAAGACAATCCATTGTAGACATTAAAACAAATTATGGATTTTCCTTGTATGTTATTAGCTATTAATGGTCTCCAAATGAAAATGGAAAAACATACTTTGCTATTCAGCATAATAAAATGCATCTGTATTAAGAAATGAAGAAATCGATGCATGAAAATTCAAGTAGCTATTAATCATGATCAGAATTCTATTTTTATTCTTATTTGAGTGAATTTCATTTTGCTTTTTAACAGTAAGTATTCCATCATTCGTTAGCACATTTTTAATAAATGAAAGGTAAACATTTGTTATATCCATTAAGATGATTAGCTTCCCTCTTAACTCATTAAGTCGTTGTTTAGGAAGAAAACTCAAGAGTGCCATGAATTTGTGATAATTTGTCTTATCTTACTTCATGACCAGAAATTTTGGGGTTTTGTTTTGTTTTGCTTTTGAGATTCCACATATAAGTGAGATCAGACAGTGTTCGTCTTTCTCTTATTTCACTTAGCATGATCCTCTCAAAGTCCGTCCATGTTTTTGCAAATGGCAGGATTTCCTTCTTTCTCATGGCTGAATAATATTCGTGTGTGTGTGTGTGTATCTCACATCTTCTTTATCCATTCATCTGTTGGTGGACACTTAGGGTGTTTCCCTGTCTTGACTATTGTAAATGACACTGCTGTGAACATGGGGTCTAGATATCGCTTTAGCATAGTGTTTTTGTTTCCTTTGGATATATGCCCAGAAGTGGAATTGATGGATCCAAAGAGATCTTCTTAAGTTAATTATCTCCGACTTACAATTATTGTTTTCTGACAGCCTTAGGTCTAGTGATTGTAGAAGATTGTGAGAAAATAAAGATGGTTCCTGCTATAAACTTCAAACGTATCTCTGACAGGAGCCTATGAGCTTCCATAGGCCAGGCCTCCGTGGTGCTGATGGAACTTCTTTGGGTTGTGAGAAATAGCAAGTCATGTGGCCCCAGAGCTGTCCACAAGCATCCCCCCGAACTTTCCAGATGGGCTCCCCTGCACGTCTGTTAATGACTGGCTCAGATGTCGCTCTCTAGGCAGAGTAGAGCAAGTGGCAGCATGGTGAGAGTCAGAATGGGGGCTAGAGGGCCTGAGTCAGAGCAGAAACATCAGGAAAGTTTGGGAGGGTTCAGTGGACATTGCTGGGCCAGAATATAGTGGTGCTGGAGTCGGAAGGAGGAGGGAGATGAGGAAAGCAGGGGGTTTGCATCCTCGGCAGCCTCCTGCTGTATTTGTAACTAAGTGCAGTCGTCCATCAAATGAAGTCCATCCTGAGAACCATAAACCAAGAGTCATAAACTGACTAAGCCAAGTTGGAATGTTCCCAAAATAACTCTCAGGCTACTTAAAAATCCTTAAAGTTAGCCCACGAAACATTTCACCGTAAGGAACTTGGAGTGACTTTTTCTTACCTTTTTAGGACTGTAGTAGCTGAGGGCTTTAATTCTCCCAATGCAGCGTCCTTGGTGGCACTTTTAGAAACTATGAAACCACGTGTATTTTACTATCTCAGTCCTCTTTGAATGAAAGAGAGCTTTACGTATTGTGAAAAAGAGACGTGAAAAAAGAAAAGTCACATCTAAATAAATAAAAATCATGATTTGATATTGTTATTATTTACTGGACCACAAACTGATTGAAGGGCAAAGATACAGCAATACATGACCTTTATAATGAATGCCTGGAGTTCTAACATGTGACACTGCTCGTTGAATGTTTTACATTTTAAAAAATGGACTAAATTAGGCTACAAGGCAGACTTAGGCCTACATTTTTCCCTTTTTTTGGTACCAAACAATTTGTAGCATTCTGTAAATTATTACTTTCCAGCATTCACAAATTTCACACAGACATCTAAATGCTCAAAAATTGCCATCCATGTAGCCCTTTGAATGAAAAGCAGGCGAGGACTGCAGAAGGAACTCAGGCCTTCAGATGAGATAGTTGGATTTGAAGATCACCTCCATTGCTTGTGGCCCTGGAGAAGTTTTTCTGAAACTCAGTTTCCTCATCTGGGAGGAATGGTTGTTGCCGGGATTAAATTAAATGCAAAAATCTGTGCATAATACACAGCACGGCACTTCGCAGACATCCAAAGTAGTAGCTTTTATCATTTCATCGTAAATCGTGCCATGTCCAAGACAAAGAAGGACCTGGAAGAGGAGAGTAAGGACATCTTTACACCTGTGTCACTCACTCATTGCCTTCTTCTGAAATGTCATTTGAAAACAGACTGCAGACACCAGGGTGAAATGACACAGCCTTAGAGTTTTTAAAGCACTTTTGCATTACTGTCCGGATAACGAGATGCTCCTCTTCTGTAAGTTGGTATTTATTGGCACTTTAGTCTACAAGCTAAGTGGCAGTGAACGTTTAATTCTGTGTCAAAAGGTAGACTACCAAGTACAGGTAGGTGGTTTACCAACCACACTGAGGCTACGTAACGTATACTGGATGGGAGGTACCAGAAAAGGCAGAGAACCAATCTGTTCCCTTTTTCGTTGGCACAGGAGAGGGAGAAGCAAAGGCTGATAGAATTGTGTGCCTCTCCATCACGTATCCGGTCCTCCACAGCTACAAGACAAGTTAGCCAGGAACCCAGGTAGAAGGAGAGAGCAAAACAGACTCCGGCTAGGGCACTGGCCTGAGAATAAAGTTCCCAGGATATGAAGGGGGTCGACTGAAAAGAAAGACAGTGGAATTAAGGGGGTCATATTGTCTCCTCGGTATCCTAATGATTCTGTAGAGTCGGATGAATCTAAATCTGAATCTGAATTTGGATTTAAGTACCATTCACAATAGTCAGTCCTGATGGGACCCTGCCTAGGGCTGAGAGCCACCTTTATATTTACGTTTTCTGCCTTTCTTCCCCTCCAGCCATGATCAAGCCTTTCAGACAAACCTGGGAAGCCCTGGAGTTTTAGAGGGTGGACAAAGAACCCCGCGAAGGGGGGGGAACCTATGACCTGGGGCAGAACCCGCTGCTTGGGGCTCGCGGTTACTTTCAGTCCTGGGGTCTGGACCAACTTCGCTTCCCTCAGTGCCCAGAACACCTTCTGGGTCCCAGCACGCGTTAGAGCTCTGGTCAGTCACCACGGTCCACTCTGACCTGGTGTTCCCGTGAGGCCTCTGTAAGGACCCAAGGTTTCTGGGCTCTTATTTGTTCTTGCTTCTCAGGACTTTGCTTTATCTTAATAAGGGAGCAAAAAAAGAGAGTAAATGGGCCACTGGCCTCAAAAAGTAAATGCCCCGAGCATCCATGAGAGTCACCAATTGTTATGATGGACGACATGAGAGGGAAGTGGTCCCAGGGCCCTGATGAGAGAAGTGATACTGGAAAACCAAAACAGTACGGCAGGCTTCCGGACCGAAAGTGAGCCAGTGAGGGGCAGCCGAGGGGGGAGAGCCCTGAATGATGGCAGGAGGAAGTCCTATGAAGACCTTGAGCATATACTGAGTCGGCCAAACACGCAGATGTCAACTTAAATCAGGATACGTTTGATGAAAAATAGTTTCATGGGCTTAAAAATTCAAAGAGTCTGTAAGGGATGTTCCCTTGGGACTTCAGGTTGGTTTCAAAGAAAAAGAAGCCTCTGTGTCTAAGGGCTAGCAAAGAAAATCAGAACTAGACAGATCGGACGCAGCAAGTAGAGAGGGTCCTATACGCAGCATGAATATGGGGAACCGTACCGTTTCTCATACCTGAGAGAATGTGAAAGGGTCCATGCTGGAGAGAATTCTTGGCTATATCTTGAACATGAGTGGTTTAGCGTGCATCCCGTGGCAGGCGTTAACCTGTGTTAACTAAAGAGTCCATGCTGGAGAGAATTCTTGGCTATATCTTGAATATGAGTGGTTTAGCGTGCATCCCGTGGCAGGCGTTAACCTGTGTTAACGAGTTTGGTGTGAGGTGTGTTGCAATGCAGAGCACAGGGGAAACCACTGGTTCTGAGCCTTAATAGATGAGTGACTATTGGGAAACATTCATGTACGTACGGTCGTTCTTTTAGTCTAGAGAAAATGCTCATGTGCTGAGCTCACTCTATGTACCAAACAGTAGCCTAGCCTTGGAAACACGCTCCGTGAGATTAAAGGAATCTGTTCAGACTACGCTCCCTGTAAATGAATCAACATTCAAACCCAGGTTCATCTAAAACCCTCTGTTCTTGAAGCCACATGAGTGGAATTGATGTAGATGATATCTTCCATATCATAGATGTGCTGCTTAAGCTAGATGGAGCTGAAGTGAGTTCAGTGAATCAGAAATGACATCGTCGATTGATCCCCTTTGGTCAGCATCCTGCCTCTTTCTCTCAAGCTGATAAGCCTTCTTATCTTCCCTCCACTCTGTCTATTCTCCATTCTAAGTTAGAAATATAGTTCCTGAAGTAAAGACATTGAGGGACGGGGTTCTGCTTTCTTCTCTCCTACCCGTACGCTCTGTAAAGCTGATTCCTGTATGAAGCTCCTTGTCTAAGGGGAGCATGGTTGATGATAGGAGGGGAGCCAAAAAGGGAATTCCACATTCTGAATTGAAGTCTTAATCTAAGAACACAAAACCATTATCTGTGGCCCCGCTTATTATAGGCTAACCTTTACCACCCCTTTATTTCTTTTTTCTCACTGTTCCCTCTTCCTACTCCAGTGTCTGAAAAGTTGGTCTTTGGATAAAAGACAAGAGATTTTCGTGGGATCCTCTGTAGAGTTGTACATTTAAAATTTATGTCTTCCAGTGGTAAAAATATATATATATATAGGCTACACTTAAACTCTGTATCTTTTTAAAATTTTTTAAAAGGTCCCTGAGAGAGACGAGAGATCATGTCAAAAAAAAAAATCTTGGATTTATATTTTTGGGATCAGAAACTTTCTTGAATAATGGATCAATATACTCAAGAAAATGCTATTTCTAGTAGTAAAACTGAGTCTGATTAAGACTGCATCTTATGGAAAAAGGCACCAACATATACTGCTGGTTGCAGTTTAAAATGGCACAGCCCATCTGGACAGTAGTTTGGAACAGAATTTTAAAAGGTCTTGATAACCCATGGCTTGCTCATGCTACCTCTGGGAATGTGTCCCAAGGAAAGAATTCTAAATAGAAAGAGGCTTTTCATACAGAGATTTTTCAAAGCAGAATATTTATCATAGTGAAAAAAGTTTTAAACCCAGATGTCAAAAAAAAAGTGTTGAATGGTTGAGGTAATTTTCTTAATGGTAGATTTTTTTTTTAAATTTATTTATGGCTGTGTTGGGTCTTCGTTTCTGTGTGAGGGCTTTCTCTAGTTGTGGCAAGTGGGGGCCACTCTTCATCGCAGTGCGCGGGCCTCTCACTATCGCGACCTCTCTTGTTACGGGGCACAGGCTCCAGACGCACAGGCTCAGTAATTGTGGCTCATGGGCCCAGCTGCTCCGCGGCATGTGGGATCCTCCCGGACCAGGGCCTGAACCCGTGTCCCCTGCGTTGGCAGGCAGATTCTCAACCACTGTGCCACCAGGGAAGCCCCAATGGTAGATTTTTAAAAGTCTATCATCTGTTAAAACCAGATGCGTGATAAGTGGCTCCGCCCTCTCTTCAAAATATGCCCTCAGTTATTTTTGTTTAAAATAGAGAATGATGCCCTAAAAAAATAAATAAAAATTTAAAAATTAAATAAATAAAAATAAAAAAGTGTATCACCTGAAAAACTACTATGTTAAGAATTGGGTAAAAATTGGGTAAGAATTGGGTAAAATATTATGATTATAGCTATGGGAATCAAAAATTTTTTTTTAATTTCAGGAAAAAATGGAAATACTATCACACTATCAAGAATTGTGTTTCAGTGGTAGAACTATAGGCAACTTTTATTTCTATTTTTTTAAGTTTTGTATTTCCATATGAGGAGCAGCCCCTCTTATATTTTTAATTAAAAAGCGTAAGGGATGCCAAGAATTGCATTTCATGTCTTCAGTCCACTTCCTGTCCACTGTGCCCATGTCTAGAACCTGGTCCTGCTTTCCCACTCTGCATAGTGTGCATGGATCTGAGTAACTCCGTGGCTCTTATGAGCTCAGTCCTCAACCCAGACAGTAGTCAGCGAGAATGGATTAACTCAAGTGAAGATGGGTTCTTTCTGTTCTAATTCCCTCTTGTCCTTCGTGAGCAGTCCCGATGAAGAGCTCTTTGAATAGGAAGAACCTGCTCAGAAGAAATCCACTTGCCCACAATGCGAAAGAAACACAATGCCAGTTAGAGCAATACCTCTGTTTTCACTGTTTCTGAGTTTGCCTGTTTTTTCACCTTGTGATTAAACAGGTGTTGCCTAGATAGAGGACAAATATGTATGTGTATATTTGCAAGGCATCAAATAATGAAGGATAGCTTAATGAATGTTATCATCTTTAGTGGCTGAGTGAACTCAAGGAGGAAAAATAATAGAATAAAAGGTCATTGCTTTCATGATGGCCAGCAGCCATGAATATAGTGTTTGTAGTCATAAGATATATTCCGTGGTTCTTTCTTCATCCAAAACATTGTACCTTTTGGAATTATGCCATTTATTATTAATTAGAGAACATGTTTGGGGTGGAGATGGCAGTGGCTAAGTCTTTTTCACTGAAACACAAGAACTGGGCATTTCAATTCTGTGTATTTTTCCTGATTTCCATTTGCTACAAGCTATTATGTTGTAAACTCATATTTCAGTAGTTCATCTTCACCTTCATTACTTGTAATGCTTTCAAAGAGCACAGCGGCCTTTTTCTAGTTAGGAAATGGGTAGTATAGCTGAGCGCTTGAAGGTTTGTAAATACTAATAAGCTGTTTTGTGATAAAGAACCAAAGTTGGGAAAAGCAACAACAGTGACAACAGTTATTCAGTGTATGTTTGTACTTTGAGGGGGAAAGAGAGGGAACGCTGTTTTTTCTTTTTTTTAATTTTTTTCTCCCTTCCTTTTCCCATTTTAGACAAAGCCCGTTGCATTTGCAGTCCGGACAAATGTCAGCTACAGTGCAGCCCATGAAGACGACGTCCCGGTGCCAGGCATGGCCATCTCATTCGAAGCAAAAGATTTTCTGCATGTTAAGGAAGTAAGGAGAATAATTGGAATTTCTATCCCCATGAATTTTTTACCTTGAAGCATCATTTCTTACTTCTCATTGCTGTGAAATAGCATGGCGTGTAGCTGTGGTTGGATAACATACACATGAAATCAGTGCCTCTCAAGCTTTTCTAATATAAATATAACCTTTTTAAAGAAGAAAAAAGTCACAGGCCTCTTGGAATAACCTCAAGGCTCCCCTGGGCTCTGTGACCCAGAAATTGAGAACCACTGGAGTAGACGATCCTTTTTTTATACGTAACCTGTACTTTTTGTGTTAATGTTTAACCTTGACCGTGTGTCATTTTCCCCTCGTGTCCCAAGTTTAACCATCTGGGGAGGGTTTAATAATAGTATCTAGAATTCATGATCTCTCCTCTCTGCTAGCAGGGTCTAAACTCAGGCCACTTTTGCCCATTCTCCTTCTTTGGTGGTAAATTTCTGCAGGGGAAGGGGAAATGGATGCACTCAGAGCCAACAAGGCAAGAAACAGATATCAGGAACATCCCTTTTCCACCATGCCAAAAGCCTCCACTTTTTGTTAACAATGATTCAATCTGTAAATTGGAAAAATTCACTCTTAATTAAGGTTTATTTTGAGTCAACATTTATCAAATGCCTGCTTTGCAGAACACTGTATGAAATGGCCAGAAATTCCCCTTACATGATGTTCTAGGTGTGTGAGTATGAGGTTTTCTTGAACCTGCAGGAATTTACAATTGGGGCACTTCCATCTGGGGACAGTCTCTCCTAGGGAGCATTTGTAAAAAAATTTTTTACGGTTCTAAGGATTTTTTTTTAAATTTTATTGAAGTATAGTTGATTTACAATGTTGTGTTAATTTCTTCCGTACAGCAAAGTGATTCCGTTTTACACATATATATATTCTTTGTCATATTCTTGGAGAGGGAGTAGGGGAGGGAAGGAATGGGAGTTTGGGATTAGCAGGGGCAAACTATCATATATAGGATGGAGCATATGTCGGTTTAACTGCTCAGGCACTAAAGGCTGTAAGCAAGAGGTGATAACCGCCAATGAAAAGAGACAAGAGAATGTAGAGCCTGCCATTTCTTTAACTTTTCAAAAGAGCTGTTATTTCTATTTGGCCAGGAAGGGGAGACAGCAAAAAATTTCTGAAGTATGGCATATGCCTAGAATCTCACTTTACAACAGGAAGTTAGATGAATCCAGGCTCTCATCCCCAAGGGCTGATGCTTAGAGAAGAAGGAAAAGAAAAACAGAGTGGATATTCTTCTTTGAAATGTTCGAGAACAGGCTTGAAAAATACTATTCAGCCGAGGGACATCAAACAGTATCCTAAAGATTTAGGATAGGTATTCCAGGCACAAGAGAGAAATTGCCAACATCCACATAAGTGGAGAAGTCATTTGTGAACGCCGGACTGTGGTCATTATAAACCTGTTTGCACAAAGGTAAATTTTGCTCTGACTTCAAATATTTCATGTCGATGTCAATATTTATCACTCACTCTTAATACTTCTAATTAATCTGATTATATAAGAGGAAGACCTCTGTAACGCTCCCTAGTTCCTGCTAGTCTCTTGTCAGGAAGACCTGTTAATCTTTGAACAAGAAGAGTTTATCCTACTCATGGTGCCAGCAGCTGCAGTGGAATTCAGGAAAGTCTCAAGGCCAGGAAAGTGAAGGCAGAGTCAAGCGGGAGATGGATTGTTGAGCTCCTGGAAAATACTTTGCTCTTAGCGTACTCAACACATGAACAGGGTTTCTTGACTTGAGATATTTGAGTTCACTGTAATTGCCATAATACTTATCTCCAGTGAAAATGGTTAATGGGGAAGAAAAAGGATGTGAAGATTTGTTTAACTTCTGTGCACTGATTTTAACAATTTTGATTTTCCGTTTAGAAATTTAACAATGACTGGTGGATAGGGCGATTGGTTAAAGAAGGCTGTGAAATCGGATTCATTCCAAGCCCAGTCAAGCTAGAAAATATGAGGCTACAGCATGAACAGAGAGCCAAGCAAGGGAAATTCTACTCCAGGTAGGAGAAAAATATCAAGTGTTTGTGTCAGAGTTCAGACTGTACTATCATTCGTGTACCGTCAGTTGCTGTATTCTATAATCTTTATTATGTGTTAAAAAGCAGACTGGTGAGAGCATCACAAATCCTGCATTTAAAAAACTTCATCCAGCCTCTCATTTTCATCCCCTTCTGGAGAGAGTCAAATTAAGTATTATCGTGAATGAAAAGAGCTAAGGTCATAGAGTATTAAATTCAGGCTTCAGTGCAGAGGAAATTCTGAAGTTTAATCTTTTGCTGAAAATACTCTGGCATCGAGCAATCCTGGTGACTAATCCCAATGTCCACAGCTGCCTGGCATGGCGGAAAGACGTTTCAGAAATGACCATCTCACATTTCAGCAAAGAGCAGCTCTCATGGTCTTTTAATTTCATTTTCACTTAAGAAACTCAATTTTCAGTACTACCCACTGCTCAACACTTAAAGGGAAACTTAGTAAATTGTCATTGCAGATAGCAATTAGATGAGTTATGTAATAGGCTAGGGCCAAATGATTTTTTTCCTGGGATTCTTGAGGCTGTGTGCCCCTCACTAGAATCATTAGAAGGGCTCCTCAAATATGGAGTGAATTTTAAATTGACCCCCCTGCAGACAAGTCCAAGAACATGGTTTGCTTTTCCCTGTGGAAGGATGTGTTACTGGCAAGTCTTATCTTTAATGTGAGTAGCTAGGCTTCTGTTTTCTGAAGCTCACATTTTATTTTTTTCCATAGTAATGCAAAATTCTTTGTCAATGACCATATATCAGTGTTAGCAAGAATTTTTCCAAGTGCCCACAAACAAGTCAAATAGAAGATGCTTTGTGGTTTGGAACACCCATCTTCATTCACTAGTATTTTATAACTCTCAGGCTCTTTTAGTTCAGATGGATTCTTCCCTTTTTCAAGACCTCTAGCCCATATTTGACTTTTATTAATCCCTGGGTTATTGGGGACCCTCAGATTGTGAATGCATTTAGTCATATAAAAGTAGATGCGTGTAGATATACAAAGCTTGGGCATTTTTCTTCTAGGACGTTGAAGATCTGATACCATTTATTTGATTTCTAGTCTTGTATTGGCTTTATTGTATCTTTTTCTATTCTCTGTATTGATAATGGTTTCTTAATACTAGTTAATAAAATCTTTCTGTGCTTCTTCATATACAAACTGAGAAAGGAAAACTACTTCTCAAGGAGTAGGATGGGAGACATTTTTGCCAAATTGTTAAGAAGGCAGGGTTTCCTTTGCCTCCCAGCTGGGGAATCCCTGGTCTAGCCGTTAGCGATCAGCTCAGCTTTATAAGAACCTACAGGAATGGTAGGTATTTGGGCCTCCTCTTCGCAGATGAGGAAAGAGGCTAAGAGAATTTAGGGAACTTGACCAAGGTTGCACAGCAAGTAAGGTAGAATCAGGATGTAAACAAAATCAATCTGTCTGTAGCTTGACCTCAGAGGCCTTTGTGCTGTGAAATCGTGCAACCAGGGCCTGACCAAGCAAGCACAGAACAAATCGTTATTATTATTGCCATCTGTTATTATTTACTGTATTAGCCGTATTGTTTTGCTATTGCATTTTTTCCTTAAAGAACTATAAATTATCTGTATTTGCGTAGTGTAACACCTCATACCTATTCTAAGGAACTCGTTTACCTTTCCTATAACCATATTCATTTTCCTTTGATTTTCTGGATTTTATTTTGTCCTGTCTCTTTACCTAAGCTTTTGCCTACGTAGGGGAAAATACTTCTTCTTGTTTTCAGAGGTTTTTACATTTGTCTCCGAACATTTTAAATACACTTATGTTTTGAGGGCATAACTAGAATTCAGCAGTATTATAAAACTCAGATGTGTAAATTATAAAAAATCAGCAGAAATCAAAGGCAGTAGAATTGGAGCACAGCTCAAGAACATAGCATTTTTATAGAATTAAACATGAAGGGCAAATTTGCATTCTGAACGTTTTAACTCTTTGCAATGTTTGTCACAATTTTACACAATTCAAATAATGCTTTGACTGTTATGGAAATTCGAAGAGAATGTAAAACAAACCCAAGTTTGAACTGGAAATAGACTTAGCAGTTTAGAAAAAGAAAAAAAAAAAAAAAAAACTTGTGGAAGAAAATGCTTTGGTCTTGGTAATGGGTATTCTTGTATAACTGCCAGAAATGGCTTCTCTAAATACCACTGTTTATTACTTTTACATATCATCTGGTATCCTTATTAAACGTGCTGGGATATCTTTTAAGAACCTTAAAAAGATACAGAGGGCTCCTGGTTCTTGCTTAAAGCTTTTGATGTTTGTCTTTTTTACACATTAAAATGCCAGAATGGTAGCAGTAAAATTCAGCCTGTCACTGGTATTTTAGTGGAACTTATATTTTCATACTAATATTCATGAAATAGTAAATACATGTATATATTTACAAAATATTAAATATCACCCTTGGATGCATAGACAATGTAGCGGATTCTTTCCACTAGACCCTGGCTTGGCTATGACAATAAATATTTGGCCATGAGACTGTCTTGCTGAAATTCCGTGTCACTCTTTTAAAATGTTCCTTTCCATCCACCTCTGTGAAGGGGCCGTGTGGTGTATTATTTAGCACGCTGGCCACTGGTAAAAACATAAATGCCACTGTTCTAATATTAACCCCAAAGTTTCTGAGACACTGAAGCGTGTCTTGGATTAATGGTAGAATTTGGTAGTTCTGAAGTATATGCTGTTCAGATGGTTCCTAAATGAACCAAGCTGAATCCTCCACGTTCAGCCATGCTTGAGGAATGTTCCAGATACACTCTGAGGGTTAAATCATAGAACACTTTCTCGTGTTCCCTCGTGTGTCTTTTAAAGGTTGGCAGGTTTTAGCATAGCTGTGTTGTTGGGGATTTTTTAATAGGTTGCTTGTAAAAACTTGAATACTTTCCATCTTAGTACACTAAAAAAGAAGCCAGCTAAGACAAAGGAGCAGGAGCCCAACAAGAGTTAAACAAGAAGTTTGGCTGTTAGCCTGCAGGTTTGTGCACTGCTTCCGAGAGTCTTGAAAATAAGAAGCAGAGGAAATCTTTGCTCTTATCTGTCTGGGATCCTGGCAGAGAATTTGAGGACTGCAGCAAGTACCCAAGTTTTCTTCCATTCTCTCAGGGCCTTTTCAAATTAATCCTTGAATTTGCAACAGAGACCTTGACACGGCTGTGTCGAGGACTCTAGGAGTCTCCACTGGGAAATTACTCTTTGCCTCCTTGGAGGCAAGACAGATTTAAAGTTCAATAAAAACATAATGAGTAATCATGTTTATTGAGCATTACAAATGTTTTAATCTCCGAAGTAAGTGTCAGTTGTAATATAAATTTTTGCTTTACTCCAGTAAATCAGGAGGAAATTCATCATCCAGTTTGGGTGACATAGTACCTAGTTCCAGAAAATCTACACCTCCATCATCTGGTAAGTAGGTAGTAAGTGCTGAACAGTACATACTGCATTTCATGCTTTCCTCCATCTTTACCTAGTTGTGTGAGTTTCCATAGACTGAATTACTAGGTTAACCCTTGAGATGTTCAAAGGGATCAGAAATGAGAATGGCCACCTGGAGGTAGGAACAATTTGGGCAACTTTTTTTCTGGCTTTGAAAGAAAAGAAACAGTGTCAGTGTGTTCACTGCTTAGATGATCAAAGTGATGAGCGGATTTGACTTTCTAGCCCTGCCCTCCGCCATGGTCCCCGGCAGTGTCATGGGCAGTAAATGGATGAACATCCACTTGCAGCCACGCTTGTAGGAAGAGTGAGTACTGATTTCTTTCCAAAGTGCTGAAGAAGGACACCAACATACATGTGAATTTCAGATAAACAATGAATAATACTTCTAGTATGAGTCAATATTGTACAAGACATACTTGAAAATTTTTTCATTGTCTAGCTGAAATTCATTAACTGAATTTGTATTTGCTCAATCTGGCAACTCTGCTATTCTGTGTTGAACTTGGACTTCTATATACATAGGAGACGAATTGGTCGAATTGGATGAAAACCCATGATCAGAGTCTTAGTTTGCGAAGAGGTGCAATTGAGAGTCAGAGTAACATGATAAGGGTTGGCCAGTGGAGCTTTTGTGTATTTCTAGGAAGCTGGAAGTGGGAAGAGGTCAAAGACAGAGAAGCATGCATCTGTGGAGAAGTCAAGGAACAACGTAGTTGCAATCTGACTGCCTTAAGAGCAGGATCCCCCTGGTTACTGATGATCGTGCCTTGTTCCTGGATGCTGGCAGCTTTTAGAGACAATCCCGGGCTTCTTAGTAAAAACTAGAGGACCTGTGGAGTGAGCAAAATCTGAGCACAATAAGAAATAGTTTTAGAAGGCATCCTGATTTCCAAAACCATGTAGTTACAACTAGCAATAATTCTGAGTTGCCCAAAATTAAGTAAAATAGTATGTTTGAAATGAAGCATCGAGATCCTTTAGGTATGATGTGAGGTTGATGTCTTCTCTTGATGGCTGGTGAGTAGATATTCCCTGAATGCCCAGGTGAAAGGGGGCTTATCTCTGCTCCTTCTCAAATGGGTGGAGTTGCAGGGATTATGATACAAACCTTATACTCTTCCTCTATGTCTTCAAAACTGTCCCGGAGAGTCCTGAGGACTGTCACGAGGCTCCAGAAATGGGAAAATGCCAGTTCACATTGTGATAAAGTAGCAGCTCCACCCCCAGATTGTCAACCCCACTTCCGTCACCCAGGAGGGGTTTTCCATTCCCTTTAAGCGAAATGTGGCCTTCTCATCGTTTCGGCCACATAATGAGACCTGGCACGTGCAGCTTGAAGGATAAGTTAGTGTGTTTGGAAAATAACATTTCATTTTTGTAGCCAGATGTTAGTCATTCCTAAACATCAAGTTCAATTAAGAGTTTCATATAATACAGATGATTTTTTATTCAATGTCCTGAGATCAACCATAGTGGAAAAGAATATAAAAGAGGAGATATATATATATATATATATATATCGGAATCACTTTGCTGTACAGCAGAAATTAACACAACATAGTAAACCAACTATACTTCAATTTAAAAAAAGACAAGTTAACTACGAATTATATTCTTTAAAACATGGATAATTTTTGTTTTCGGAAAACAATCTCTCCATCATCTTTGCCTTACAATGTGGAAGTGTTGACATTTTTACTTGGTAAAAAAAATAAAAAACACAGTGTAAAGAAAAAAAGGAGATTGTAAACTTTACTCCCTGAGTTTTATACAGACACAGGACTTTGGAATCACTTTTCTGAATCCCAAGAGTAGAAAACACTGTGACTAAGTGAACAGGAAATATTAACCAACTGCAAAATGTATAATAGGTCCATCAGGCTCCTGCTATAACTTTCGTATCAATACTACAACTTACTTAACTGAAGACATCAGAAAATTCTACAGAGAGAGTCCTCCATCCCGCCTGCAGGGAAACCTGCCTAATCTATCAAATGTGGATGGCCTCCGATTATCATTATCATCTTTGTTTCCCGAGGCCCTACCTACGATTCACCTCACTCATTGCGAGACTAAAGAACAGAAGCATTTGCCCGGAGTAAATGTAATTGGAGGTTCTCCAGGATGTGGAAAAGGAAAAATTTCCACCTCACCCCTGGGGAGTGAGGTAGTAGCTGGTTGCACAGCGCATGCCCCATACCTACACATGTGTCCGCACGCACTGCCCCAGGATGCCACTCAACTCGACCCAACTGTCTAAGATTACGTTTAAATTTAGAGTTCAAAAAATGTTCCCAAGGGTCTCTGCCCAGATAAATAAATAAATAAATAATTTTTAAACTGAAGCGTGCTAGTGAAGAAAAGAAGCTATTTTTTAAAGGAAGCAGTTTTTCCCAAGTAAATACTAATAAGGTTTGCCAAGGTATGCCAATGCAAGTATGAAATTAGAAAGGGGAAAATCTCACATCTCTCAGTATAAGGAGAACCATCTGAGCCTAATAAAGTATACAGAACTATGAAAAGAGTTGAAGGTGCTTCTTAACGCATAGTAAACTTCTTTAACGTGTTCTGAAAGTAGCCAAATGTTTTAGGATTCTGTGTCTCGGGGCAAACCCAGATGCTTTTAGATTTCAGTTAACCAAAATCAGGACTAGTAAATTGCAAAGTCCTCAGTTTGGGATTTTGAGCCCTTGTGTCCAAATACAGGTAAGTTTCAAACCTGACTCAGGCTTTGTGAGGGGGCAGCCAAATATCTGGGCAATGGCGCAGCTCAACTTATTACGCGTTTCCACTCTTCCTTTAAATAAAAAACCCAATGGACAAATCATAAAATTCAGTTCATGAACTTTGCCATCCCAGGGTCCTGTCAACGCTGACAGGCCATTAGGTATCCTCAATTTCAGAGAGGCTCTCAAGGGGACTGTCCCTTGAATGTGGCCTTTATAAGCCCCATAAAAGACTAGAAAGGTAGGAGCATGTGGGAATTGACCACCAAAAGGGAAACTTGTTTGATTTGGCTTAAGGCATACAATAGGAATAATGAAGAACTGAGCCAGATCCTCTCCATCTTATCCAGGAAGACATGAATAACATGCTCCCTAAATTGGGATTCAAGGAAAAGCATCATCGGGTGGTATACAAGTCAGCATCAGTTCAAACCACTGGGCACATTTCATAATGTCTCCACTGTACAACACGTGCTGAACCTCTTAGCTTATGCAAAGGCATAGATGGGGCAAGGAGAAAGGCATATTTGCCAGGTATGCCTAACTATATACCTGAAATGAACTCATTCTGTTATGACTGTCACTGGAGGAAAAGCGTCCTTACCTCGTCTTCATGCAAGCAAGAGCTGACATTTGCAACACTGTGCTAACAATGTCAGGTGTTCGCTCCATCCCAGCGTTTCGACCTAATCAAACGAAGAGGAACAATTCAACAGGAGAGCCTAGTTTTCGAAAGGCTGAGTGAATCATCTAATATCCGTAATAACTTCAACACTGAAAAATAACGTGATGCCTGTCAGATGATCTCCAGTCATTTGGAAAGGTTCGGGGCGGCTGTCATGAGCACCAGGGCAGCTTATGTTTCACAGGGAATGGAAACTAAGGTTTTGCAACTCTGAGCCGTCCGTCCTTTCACAATAGTCATTTGGTCCTTAAGTCTCAATGTACTGTGGTTTTTGTTAAAGAGAGCTACATGTGTGATATGATGCTTTCCTGGGACGAGTAGATTTCTTCTTTTCTTCTTCTACTTGACCTCACCTAAAGGACACAATAATTTTCTAGTGAGCTCAGCTCTGTAATATCTTCCTGAATCCTGACACTGAGGACACGAGCCCACTTGGGAAGCTTAGGGAATTGGATGAGGGCACCGGGATTGCGGCAGGACCTCGGCCGGAGAGTCGTACAGCATCACAGAGGCAGAAGAGCTAGATTCCAAGTTTTCACCAAAAACAAGTCCCTTCAACTCTGAGAATTTCTTTTCAATCTTGAAAAATAAGAGAGTTGCAGTTGATTTTCTCAAATGCCTTCCAGCTCTGATTCTACCGAGTATCAAATTCTCTACTGATCACGTGTGGATGCACTGTATAAACCTCACAGTGAGATGCTGGATCTTTTTTCATTGGAGACTTAATTCTCCAGTGCTCTGTTTTCAGGGCCCGTGAGTTATAAAGTTGAAAACACGTGGAACCACAAATCTAAACCCCTCATTCTCCAGATGAGGAGGTCGGTGGCATATTCTCTCGGGTCTGCCTGCCCTTCTCACTGCCTCTCATGTAAACCCAGTGAGTTTATATAACATCATCGGGAGGCGCCTTAGGTCGTTGTATAAGATTCATTTCATTTGGACATCATTGGATCCAGTGGTTTCTAATTAGTCTTCAATCAGGCCTGCCTCGGAGGTGCCCACATTATCGTGAAATCATTTTAATCTGGTCCATCCTGGTCCCTCCAGAATCATTTGCCTTGTGTATAACTTCTTTGTGTTGCTGGGTTTAGGATTTTCTATTCTCTCTTTCCCTCAAGTGCCTGTTGTAATTTCGGTGAACCTTTTCACACTGCCCTTATTTTCACACAAAACCGAGCGCAATAAGAAATCAGAGGCACAATGTGATAAAGGTTTCCCATGTAGTTGCTGATTATCTGAAAGCTGGTTTAAGCTCTGGGAAGAAGTGAAGGTGTTCTGTCCTGTTACTCATAGACAGTTGATTTGGAAAATATCAATATTATATTTGAAACAAAACTACAAATTAAAAACTCGTTTCTCTGAAAAATCTTACTCGAGAGATTTAGCATGAAACTGATGTGTCCAAGCACACAGATATTATGAGAGCATCTTTCTGTTTGATTTGATTACGTTCTTCATGTGCTTTACCTTGAAATTTTACTTTGTTTACTGTGTTGAGCACTCATGATAGATCTCTGACTGTGGTTAGTTTTGTTTGCTTTTCGTTTTATTTTTTTGATAACCGATTTTTCCTCTCCTGTCTACCTGATGATTTTTGAATTGTTTGTCTGTATATAGCTATAGACATAGATGCAACTGGCTTAGATGCAGAAGACAATGATATTCCAGCAAACCACCGCTCCCCTAAACCCAGTGCAAACAGTGTAACGTCACCCCACTCCAAAGAGAAAAGAATGCCCTTCTTTAAGAAGGTAACATGAACTTCCAAGCTTGCGTCTGTCCACGTGCTCGACTGCACTACGTCACATTTCTAGTCCTGTGGACTGTCTGCGTCCTTGATAAAGCCAATAACATGCATGCTTTGTTATTCTTTGTTTCTTTTCCATGCTGCTGTAGCTAAGCAGAAGCAGAAATCGGTAAGTTCACATTGACATAAGCTGTGTTTATCCTGCCCCTGGCATCATTAGCATTCAATCCCACAGTTTTATTCAATACAATCAGTTCTGTCCTATGAAAAGAACCTACCAAGCCGCTAACTGAGTCCATGCATTTTCCAACCAACTAAATTCAGTGAGTGACCTGTGAAAGCACCATTGCAGTACTTAGCCTTTTTGATGGAATAATATCTACCCCCCAAGGGCATTCGTTCCAACATTCAAGGAACGTCAAACGCTGACACCTCCATGAAATGCACCTCTCTTGTGCATGCTTCTGTCTCTGTCTCTCTTTTCTGCAGAAATTTAACTGATCATCAAGCCTATTAAAACCATCATTAGATTCTGATTTATGATATCCAGATACATAGCTTGTACTAAAACATTTTTTTCAATTCTTCAATTTTTAATTTAGTCAGCATTTAGACTTCTGACGCACTAGGTGCAAAATCTGCCGATGAACAAGACCAGTGGGAAACTGCAGGCTTGTTTTGGCGGTTTACTGTGAGTTTCTCCTATTGTCATATATAAACCCTCTCCCGATGTTACTCAGACCTCAGCGTCCCCCATCAGACGGCGGCGCGGTGGCTATGCGTAGAGCCTTTGCCACTGGCTGACCAAGATGCTACCCAGTGATGTTCTTTGTCTCCTGACTGGAAACTGGGGTATTGCTGTGCTCCACGGATTCCAAAGTCTGTTTCCTCCAGCACATTTTGTAGCTCCAAAGCACTATTTTCTAAGGATACCTCCCCTACAATCCCCTTCTTTCCTTCCCTTCTTTTACACACCACTGCCCACCGCCCGCTGTGCTGTGCTGTGCTGTCTTTTTAGAGTTATTCTTTGTGACGTCAGCAAGTCCGGCACAACCTCTCATGGCACGCAGGGGTGGAGTGGAATCTACTCCCCCTTCAGCTGTCCACGCCCTGAGCTCTTCTCTGTGCACAAGGATTCTGCCCTGTGGAGGAACTCTGAGTCATCAGTGAGGTGTCAGATGCTGAACTGTGTTTCGGGTTTTTTTTTTTTAAGTAAATTATGGTTGCTTTCATCATGGAAGACCTAGCCACTCCAGGCACAAACTGAGACACCTGGATTTTTGTGTGAACACCGAGAGCCCCAGCTGGATGTCCATCCACGACAGTGGGTCCATTTCTGTGGTCCTGTCTTCTTGTCACGGCTAAAACGTGCAGCCACATGACTAACAGTGTTCAGAGCAGCAGAAACCTAGAAACTCAGCATTGCTCGGCTGCTCTGGGCTTTACAGAACAGCGACAGGAACGAAAACCACGTTCGTTGATAGGTTTTTGAAGTTTGCTGACTCTTAAATTCCAAAATTTGAAAACTGTTTATCGTAGTTCTTCCACTAAATAATTGGAACACATTACACTTAGCAGGAAAGGATAGATAAAAAGGATGGTGTCATGACCCATAGAGCACAAAGTACCAATATTCCATCAAATAAGGTAATTTCTGCTACCCTACTGATAAAGAGGCTGATTGATTACCAGCATGGGTGACACTTTGCTAGTTTGCAGTCACATATCGAAGGAACCCAAGACCTGTCCAATACTGGGCCACTGCATATTTAAAGACTTGAAATAAAATTTCTTGGGAGCTGTTCCTAAAATGCGTGCAACTTATAACAGTGGAAAAGGTATTCTTAGACTGCATAGTTATAAGGACTTGGTTTCTAAACACTTTCAACATGATCCCAGGTGGTATAAATGCAATAATTTCATGAATTAATTTGATGAATTAATTTAATGTAATCATTTCATGAATATGCTTATGATGCCTTCGGCACTGGTATTCATTCTTCTTATGTTATTGATGATGTGGTCAGCTTCAATGTAGAGTTCAGAAACCAAAAGAAACAACCTGAGATGCAATGATAAGATTGTTTTCCATGTTTTAGGTTGCTTTTAGAGTGGTGCTTGTGTGGCATTTGTGCTGTCACTGTATTATGTTTGTCTTGGTTTTTTTTTTCTTCTTCTGTTTAAAAATGTATTCTACCTTGATTGTGTCTATTAAAATTCATTTTGAACACTAAAGTTTTCAGCAGTAAAATCTGACAGCACAGTCACAGTAATATTTTCTCGCCTCGGATTAGATTGTCTGTGACTATTGGCAAAAGCTCAGATGGAACCTTTTGAATTTGAAATGCTTTTTCATCCCCTCCCCCTTCCCCCCAGCAAGTTAAATTCGATCAAAGTCAGAAAGTTCTTAAAGGGCCATTTTAAGCATCAGTGACGTGTTCTTGAGCACCAGCCTGGTGCAATAATGACATTCACATTTGCGATGTGTATCAAATTCTTCAAATAGTTTGGAGATTTTTCTCTGGGTCTGTGTGATTCTTAAAATATATATTTTTTCAGACACTCCTCAATGCAGGAACATTCCTGTCACCATGATTTGTTTATCCCAGTGTCTCAGGCCATAGCTCTTTCTTCTACATTAAAAAAAAAGTCATTTTTTGGGTCACTTTAACATTTCTATTAAAATAGCGGATTTTAAGATCATCAAACAAATGAGTTATCTAATCTTTGGAAAAAGCTTTATTTTCATTATTTTATTGGAAGCAGGAGAGCTGAAAATTGTTGCAAGTTTTAGAAATTGCTACAAAATTTGGTCCTCCCCCTGCTCTTCTAAAAAAGAAATAAATTATTGTGGGAGGGCATGAATTAGTTATGTAACAGAACCTCCTAAACGGTTCTTAAGAAGTATATGAGATGTGCAAGATGACAGTGAAGCTTTTGAGGCCACGGAGGCCTGCTTGGATATATTATCACACACACGTGAACCACCTTCCCTCCAAGGCACATAAACCTTACATTGTGAGTGTTTAAGTTCCAAAAATCTCAAAATGTGAATCCCTCAGCTGTGAATAGTGATCGTGATTCCGTCTACTGGAACAAGCACGCGGGCTCATCTAAACTCTCACAGCAAAATAGAAACTGTCAAGTATTTGGTAATGTTTTGAAATGAGGTTTTATCCAGGTAAGACCAACATCTAAGAACCAGATTCTTTTCTTTGTAATTAACCACGTGAGGTCTGATCGCTCGACTCTTGAGAAAACTCAAATGCCATCTGAAAAGCAATATTAACCTCCAGTCAAGCCTAAAAGCACCTCTCCTGCATGAGGCATGTTTCTGTCTGTTCTACCAACTAGCTTCTGTTCAAAAGCAGCCCTTCCTGCTTTAGGAACGTCAGGAGCGTTTTTTAAGGAGAGCCAGAAAACTGTAGAGAACTCAATCACTTCGAAACGTGAGGGAAATAAACCCACCCAGTCTCGGATTGGGTTTATTTAGAAAAAGAGGCAAGTGAAAAAAAAAAAAAAAAAAAGGAAATGTCTGGAAAGGTAGTGCCTCGTATAGCAGAGTTGAGACAGTACAGGTTATACATAAAATATTTGAGTTGCTGCTGCCTTTTAACCATCTGAAGGCATCTCCTCTCTCTCTGCAGACAGAGCACACCTCTCCTTATGACGTGGTCCCTTCTATGCGACCTGTGGTCCTGGTGGGCCCCTCTCTGAAGGGGTACGAGGTAGGTAGCTGCCCTCTGGAGTACCCTTGACCTTGCATGCTGAACTGCTTTGCAACTCCACCTCCCTCTCCTGACTCTTGAACTTAGAAAAGAGCTGGGGCAGCAAAGCATGTTGTTTTCAAGCCACAGGGTACATTGCTACTTGTTCTGTTCTATTTTGTTTTCTTGGCTGTTGCCTTGTGAGCTACAGTTGACTCAATCTGGAGAGAGAGTAGCACATGCAGAATGACTGAAACCCCTTGCAATATCATTAATTGTCACTCTGAGAGTGAGTTTGGGGATCTTTGTCTTTTTGATTGTTACTGTATCAGAGCTCAGCGACGGAAAACAGGGGCAACCCCACATGCTACTTTTTCCCAGTGGAAAGCCCAGGTGTTCAGACATTCTTAAAGGTAGTAAAATTGTTTTATCATAATTAGTAATATTTTATTGTCTCTTATTGCTTACTCAATTGCAGGTCACAGATATGATGCAAAAAGCATTGTTCGATTTTTTAAAACACAGATTCGAAGGGCGGTGAGTATTTCAGAATTCTGGGTTTTGTGGATTTTTGTTGTGAAGGTGATGAAACCTGGGTGGGACAGGCATGTGATCCCAAGAGGAAACTCGCTTCTGAAGTCTCTGTGGTGACAGGAAGAAAGTTCCGTTCAGTTCGATCGGATTCAGTCAGTATTTGTCGTATTTGCTCGGCACATCGTCAGCTCTCTGTTCTTACACCTTCATCCGTAAGCTGAACTTGGCCAAACCCCTGCTGACGGATCTCACCCTAAATTCATGATCAGCTGGCCCTCAATGCTGCCCAGAAATCATACTCTGTATGCCTCTTCCATGCACTTTTCTACTCTTCTAAAAGGCTTTCACACCATTTCCTCTCTCATCAAACGCTTCTCCTCTCGAGCTCTCCCGGGAACTTGCTTCCTATTCATTGAGAAAACAGAGGCAAACAGAGGAGACAGTCCAAGCGATCCCACCACCACACCCATCCCGCCTTGTGTATTTGCCTGAATGCTCTGCCTTTTCTCCTGTTACTGTGAGCAATGACCAACCCCCTACCTGGGTGCTAGATCCCATTTCCCCATCCCCACACCAACACAGCTATCACAGCCCTGCCCTCTCTCCTCGGCAGTATTTCTCCTTCTAATGGAAACACCATCAGCATATAAAAATGGAGTTGTTACCCCTTTGGCAAAATTTGACCTCATATGCCCCTCTAGCTGTCCCGTTTTCCTTCTTCTCTTTATAGCAACTCTCCTTGAACAAGTTGTGTGTACTTGCTCTCTCCTGAGTCTCTTGAACCTACTCCAGTTACCTCCCCATCACTTACCCCAAACTAGTCACGTCAGATCACCAGTGACCTTCACGTTGATAAATCCAGGAGGGGATCTTCAGCCCTCCTCCTAATCGACATGGCGGACTACTCCATCCTCTTTTAAATACTTCATTTGCTTGGTTTCTAGAGCCACACTTTTCTGGGTTTCTTCTGTCCGATTAGCAGCTCCGTTGTCTCCTTGGCTGGCTCTTCATCATCAGTGTGACATCTTGGAGAGACCAGGGCTGTCCTTTGTCTTCTCTCCTCTATCCACACTCCCTCCTTTGGTGATTCCATTCGACGTCGGACGTTTAAATAGCATTTCTTTGCTGGTCTCTCCTCTGAATCCCAGACCCATATGTCCTACTGTCTGGGCAATATCATCACTGAGGTGTCTCATGGACTTCTCAAGTTTGACCTCCCAACTCCCGCCATCCCTGACCTGCCCCTTTCCGTCTTCCATCTCTCCATCCATACCTCTTCGTCTCTCAGTCCCAAGACCTTCAGCCCTGGAACATGGACTCGTCCTTGACTGTTCTTTTCCCCTTACATTCCACATCCAAATGCTGTTGTCTGTCTCTTCAGAATATATCAAGAATCTCCCCACTTCTCACGCATCCTCTGCTATCCGTTTGGTCTGAGACACCGTCATCTCCTCCCGAGATTAGTGCAATAAATAGCCTCCTAACTTGTATCCTTGCTTCCAGCTTTGCTTCCTTCAAGTCTGGTCTCAATTCACGACCCTGTCACACTGTGAGCTGGATCTCATCACTCCTTTGTTCGGATCCATCAGGTGGCTTCTCTTTCCCTCAGAGTGAAAATCAAAGTCCTTCTAGTGGCCTACACGGCCCTGTATGGTCTGACCATCCACATCCCCACCCCCTCCTTATGTTTGACTGTATCTCGTACTCCATTTCCCTTTGCTCATTCTCTTCCTGCCTCTTACTTCCTTGCTGTCCTATGAGTGTTCCAGACAGTAGATGCATGCCCACCTCGGGGCCTTTGCACTTGCAGCTCCTGTGCTAGGAACTTTCCCTCAGATATTCTCCTTGGTATACGTGCACGCGCGCACACACACAAACGCACGTTCTCTCTTCCTTCCCTGACTTTTTCCCCGTAACTCTTTTATGAGTTTTATTTATTAATTTCCTTTGTTGTCATTCTCCCACAATTAGACTATAAGCTCCACGAGGGCAAGGGTTTTAATCTGTTTTGTGAACGGTGGTGTTCTCAAGGCCTAGAACAGTCCTCAGCGTGAACAATGAATGGATGGATGTGAAAGCATGTCTGCTAGAGGGATGCAGAGATGTTGAAGCCACTCACCGTGTCTGCCTGTGAGGAGCTCATGTGTAAACCATAAACTGAAACCTTGAGCAGTAAAATATCAAGTGAATGAAAAGACAGCTCAGCACGTATGTGTCCAAGGTACAGCAGCATAAAGGGAAGACGGATTAACACTGACTTAGGGATGTCAGCATCCAGGAAGCGTTTTAAATGGTGCCTAAGATTTTACCAAGTGAGTTAGGAGGAGAAGGTCATGTCCAGTAGAGGGTCTAAAGTGTGTGCAGCCATCAAGGTGTGACACGGCATCCTGGAAGCCACCTAGAGGTCTTCAGGTGAAGTCCCTAGGGTAGGGGGTGACCAATAACAAAGCCGGGCCCATCTTTAGTGTGTCATGTTAATCAGCTTGGACTTAATCCAGTCCTTTCCCTCTCCATCCCTTCAGCAGATACTTACTGAGCATATTCTATGAGCCAAGCATCGTGAGATGCAAAATCAGACGAGAGCTTTGGCTTCATGGAGTTTACTTAGGGTCTATTGAAAGGAAGCCTTGAATCGAATAACCAGTGGACACCATAGTAAAGGTTAAGCCAACTTCCGAAGCATCAAAGATAGGATTGGAGTCTAAAATGGAAACTTCCAAATTTAAACTAAGAATAGATTATTGGGGACCTGGGAGCACAAAGAGCGAGGGTATACTTCTGTATTTTTTTTTTAATAAATTTATTTTATTTGTTTTATTTTTGGCTGCGTTGGGTCTTCGTTGCTGCACGCAGGCTTTCTTTAGTTGTGGCGAGCAGGGGCTACTCTTCGTTGCGGTGCGCAGCCTTCTCATTGCGGTGGCTTCTTTTGTTGCGGAGCACGGGCTCTAGGTGCGCGGGCTTCAGTAGTTGCAGCACGTGGGCTCAGTAGTTGTGGCGCGGGCTCTAGAGTGCACGCTCAGTAGTTGTGGCGCACGGGCTTAGTTGCTCTGCAGCATGGGGGATCTTCCCGGACCAGGGCTCAAACCTGTGTCCCCTGCATTGGCAGGCGGATTCTTAACCACTGCGCCACCAGGGAAGTCCCTACTTCTGTATTTTTAATGAGACAAGTTGGGTGCCTCTCTTCTCCACATTCCTTTTCTTCTCCAACCTGACAGTTACGAGTACAGTAGATGGAATCTGTAGGTTTCACTGTTCTTTTAGATTTCTCAGTTGACTACTTTCTTCCTTGACCACACAGGCTCCTACAACTGTTAATGATTTATATTGACTTCTGGTCATGAGGTAGGAGATAGACAGGCCCCAGGCTGAGCAGCCACAATTGGTTTCCCACTGCCCTCTGACAGACCAAAGGTGGGCACAAGCAAGATGATTGGCCAGAGACAACCCGGAAAACTGCCCCCATATAAGCAACCTCAGCCACCCCAGTTGCACACAGCTCACGCCAAGTTCGCCCGTGTGCTCTTCCACACGTACTTTGCTTCTAATAAACACTGTCTCTTTGCTGAATTCTTTCTTCAAAGAAGACAAGGACCAAAGTCCTTCTTCCAGCTGTTCCACAGCAGGAGTCAGGAGGGGAGGCAGGCAAAGAGGGAAACTTTTATAGCAGGATAAATATTGTTAGTCATCAAGCAAAGGACAGAGAGATAGAAAACAAAAAATAGAATCTATGTTTCAAGAAAAAAATAGAATCTATGTTTCAAAAAAAGACTTTAGAATCAAAGTCTACCTAACCAAATGCTCCTAATTAGATATTTTTGTTTTTCATAACTTTATGAAATATAATTTATTTCATGCCAGGAAACACAGCTTGGTCCTTGGACCTTTGGCTTGATCAAGGCTATCAGGCTCTGGCCACGTATAAAAGGCATACCTCTAATCGGGCCCATGTAGAGCTTTCACCTCTTTATTCTTGACTTTGTCATTTATCACCATTTGGAATTGTCTACACAAGTGTGCTTACCCAGAAAATTCTGCTAGACTAGGCACTTTGCTTTCCGTGCCTGAGTTAACCCACTGTCCTTTTCTAAATGCCAAAGATGGGGAAATGAGATGGGGTTTCCTGACTTACCACTTCTATTTCAACCTAAGTTTTGAACTTGGAAGATAGATTCCAGCCATAGGGTGTACCTTGGACCCATGTTCTAAAGTATCAGCCATCCAGATTGATTTCATTTAAGAAACAAACAAAGGCAATATCTCAATGTTGTATCAGTCTTTTGTTTCTGGCCAGAAGTAATTTCCATATGGCTTTATGAGTGGATCTGCCCTGGCTCATCTGAACTCATAAAACTGGAGTTCAACACTCTAGACCTGTGATCACCAATTAAAGATCCTCAAAGGAAGTAATAGGGTCCATAAGGGAGAATTTCAAAAAGCCGTGCAAAAAACTTTAACTTTTTTACTCAAGGCAAGACATCCAGAGTTACTGAATCATTCAGTGTCTGCTTTTGGTCAGCCAGATAGCAACAGAGGGTGGAAATTCATCACAAGTATCAGGTGTGTCCAATTCTAAATAGACATGTAATTCTAGAAGGGAAAAATGAATGACTCCTGAATTATCTATTAAATAAACAAAATTTATTTTTTAAAAAAATGTAAAGCCCAAGAGGGAGAAAATAGGAAAGGAAGGGCTGGGGATGAAAAGATTCTTGACAGGAATTCTTTTCTGTCTGAAACCCGGTTAGGTTCATTTGTGGAAGCCCTGGAGAGTTGTCAGAATCATGATCCTTGTTGTTAAAATAGCATTAAGTGTGTCAGGTCAAAGAAGAGATGATGAATCATTATCCTTTCTGTTATGTGCAGTAGAGGAGCCCATTTACAGTCGGATCCACCCTAAACAACTGTGTCATCCCGTGAACAAAGCAATCTTCCTGTTCACCTAGTAGCACGACAGGTAAATTAACAAGAAAATCGGGGGCAAGAAGGAAAGCCACCGTCAGTGATGAATTCGGTTGTCCTCTCCAGTGATTTTGAAAATGTCAGCTCTTGACACAGAAGCATTCAGAATGCATACTGAATTCTGTAGGGATGGGTCCATGACCTTGTGTGAAGGAATCTTCCTGGAAATCAGTCATCCTGGAAAACATTACATCACTTTGTCAGGTGGGAAATGTACTTAGATGTGAGACAGCTTCTTCTAAACCGGTGGTTATCTACCCTGGCTGCATATTAGAATCATCTGCAGAGGTTTAAAAACAAAAACAAACAAACAAAAAAACCACCAAAGACTTATATCCCACCTGTGACTAAGTGAAACCCAGTGTCTAGGATGGGACTTCATGTAACTGTAAAATCTTTTCTGGCAACTTCGATACACTGTGAGGGTTGAGGACTGCTCCTCTATGGTGAATTGTCCCCAGAATTTGGCCCTTAGGACATTCAAGGTCTGGTTTTTGGCGGAACCTCTAGTAATGACTTAAGGAGTTGCAATAGAACCGTGGCTGTCCTTCCACAGCCTACAGAGTGAACCACGTAAGCAGTCTGGTTTCACTTGTGAATGCCTTGGGAAGTCATAATGAAACTAAATATGTTTAAGTTGATGTGTTTAGTATCTCTTTTCTGGTTATCATTTTTTCCACGTTAAGTAATACTGTCATCAAAGTACAAAAAGCTTAATCAAATAGACTTACTTTTTATAAATAGGAGTCCCGCTCCACGATAAAAAGGAATGAACTATTGATACACACAACGTCGTGGACGAATCTCAGATCCATTATGCAAAGTGCAAGAGGTGCAGCTCCAAAGGCTACAGTGATGCTCTGGAAAAGGCAAAACCATAGGGATGGAAAACAGCTCCGTGGTTGACAGGGGAGGCGTGGGGCAGGCAATGGAACTGTCCTGCATCATGAATGTGTTGGCAGACACAGGACTTTATGAATTGGTCCAAATTCAGGGAAGTGTACACAGTAAAGGATGGATTTTACAGTATATAGATCAACAGATCTTTTTCTTTTTTTTTTCTTTTTCGCAAAAGCCAGTAATTCCCTTTCCACACTTTACTGAATGTCCTGCTCTCAGAGGGCAACTAGTTTTAACTCTTTTAACTGTATCTTTTGGTATTTATTCCTTGCCTCTAAATCATGTGCTTCATTTGCTGCTTGAGTTTTCACTGCTAGGCATTATCTCTGGGCTTCCTGCCGTGAAGACTGTTTAGCTCTCTCGTGCATATTCCTCCTTTCGCTCTCACATACACGCACCTGCATCCATCTCATCCTCCAGTCTCCCAACAGTTAAATCATAATTTTGGCTGGTTCCGTATATTGGATGCATTATGACCATGTAAATAAAATTTCAATGAGCCATGTCACATACTCACATTACTTTTTTCTTGTGTGTTTTTTTTTTGTGGTTTCTGTGCGATTAATAATTTTGCTTTTTACACGTGCTTAATTTTCTATATAGTTGGCACCAGTTGAGCCCCACATTCTCCCCTGGTTGTCTCAAGTTCCTCACGATATATTCATACACATCCAGTAGTCCCTCAGCTGTGCCTTCTTGAACCTCTCTCCAGGAATGTTCTGTCCTGCTTGGGTCTGGATGGTGTGTCTCTGTGCTGAGTGCACATTTGTCATTCTGAGACATCTCTCCTTATTATCCTTGGGATGCCTTTCACCTTCTTTTGGGGTGTGAACCCCTTTTTCCTAGATCACTTGATCTCTTTCAAGGTTTACTCCCATTGTTTCTGTCAAAAACACCCTCCAATAGTTTCCTTAGAAAGAGGACATTAAAACTTTTTGAGACCCTGAACGTCTTAAAGTGCCTTTAGTCAACCTTCCCATTTAATTGATAGCTAAAATAGTTATGGAATTCTGATTAGAAAATTCTCCCCCAGAATTTTCAAGGATTTTTGCTCCATTGCCTTCTGTCTTCCATTGTTGCTGTGTTTTTTGTTTTGTTTTCAGTTTTAATATTTTTTTATTGCAGTTGATTTACAGTGTTGTGTTAATTATTCTTGCTGTTGAGAAGTACAAACATTTCCATTCCTGGCCCTTTGTGTGGGACCTGCCTTTTCCTCTGGAAGCTTTTAGGTTTTTCTTTGTCTCCAGTGTCATGAAATTTATAAGAATATGTCTGGATGCAGAAGTTTCATCCTTTGTGCTGGACTCCCCCTTTCCATTTGGAAAATCAAACTCTTAATTCTAGAATTTTTTTTTTTTTTTTTTTTACTTCTCTTGTGTTTTCTTTATTGTCTTATTTCCGGAACTCTTGTTATTTGGAAGTAAACCTCCTGGGTTATTCTCTAGTTTTTATGCCTTTCTTCTCTGATTTTCCATCTGTTTGTCTTTTCTGTTTTACTCTTTAGCAGATTTCCTTAACTTTGTCTTCTAAGCCCCTCTTTTGAATTTTCATTTCTACTGTTATATTTTTAGTTTCCAAAAACTCTTTCTTAGTCTGAGTCTTTAAATAGAAGTTTGTTCTAGTTTCATAGATATAATCATCTCTTAGCTTTCAACTTTAGGTGGTAGTCAAAGTTGATTTTTTTCAGTTTGTTTTGGTCTCTCATGTTAGAAGTTTCCCTAAGATGCCCAAGGAACACTGCTGTGCTGAAATTTAAGAACAGGGCATCAAAGAATCAACTGGAAATTCTGTGCTCATAGGTACAGCTTGTCCCCTTTGGGTCTCCCTGTAGGACAACCTCACTGGACAATCTACATAGGAAACCACCAAAGTCCTTATCTTTGGGTCTTTTCTGTGTGCTGGTCAGATTCCCCAGAGAAGAATCTTCCATGCTTGACACCTGGATGATATAAACTTGGCTACCAAAATTCTAGGATGAGGAAGAGGGCTAGGGGCTCAACATTTAGCATCCTTTCTTCTCTCTGTCCCTGCTCTATGTAGCATCCCCTGGCCAGATGCCCTCTGTTTTGTTGCCTGGAGAGACTAAACTTATGGTCTCACACCACACGGGAAAAGGATGGCCACCTTGTGGCTTGATGTAGTGGAGGGGAGGTGGAGGGATCTAACTATGAAACAGACTTCTAACCAAATCTCTTGTTTTTAGTCCCCCCTTCACCTTCTTCTTCAGAGGTTTTGTGAGTCCCCTGTTTTGCTCTGCACTTTCCCTACTGCTGGCTTGTTTATTCGGCTAAGTCTCCAGTCTAAGTCATCTACTCTTTCCACCTCCCAGATTTTGTTGCTCTCATTTCTAGCCTGTCTAAAATGACCCCCACAACTCATGACTGTCTGTCACAGCAGCCTCTGTGTCCTCTTCTGAACAGCCATCTTAACCTGTAATCATTTTATTAATTTCTTTTCTTATTTATGACCCATATCTGCTACTAGACTCTCAGCACTGAGGAAGACCTTGTTTGTCTTGTTCTTATTTATTCCTCATGGCTATCACAGCACCATACTGTGGGAGGGATTATAGCACAGGGCCTAAGAATATAGGCTGTCAGGAGTTCTGGGTTCAAATCCCAGGTTCACCACTTTTTGTAAATATATAGCCGTGGAGAAACGATCTACCTATGAGTCACTCTTTTTCATCAGCAAAAGTGGGAGGATATCCTCTCCGCTGAAGTTTTTGGAATGATTGGGCTTCCCTGGTGGTGCAGTGGTTAAGAATCCACCTGCCAATGTAGGAGACACGGGTTCAATCCCTGCCCCAGGAAGATCCCACATGCCACAGAGCAACTAAGCCTGTGTGCCACAACTACTGAGCCTGCACTCTAGAGCCTGCAAGCCACAACTACTGAGCCTGCATGCCACAACTACTGAAGCCCACACACCTAGAGCCCACGCTCCGCAACAAGAGAAGCCACGACAATGAGAAGCCCACGCACCGCAACAAAGAGTAGCCCCCACTCGCCGCAACTAGAGAAAGCCTGCGCACAGCAGTGAAGACCCAAGGCAGCCGAAAATAAAAACAAATAAATAAATAATTTTTTAAAAATTAAATAAATAAAGTTTTTGGAATGATTTAATGAGATAGTCTGGGTAATGAAATAATGCTGAGTGCATGCCTGGCACTTGATAAGCAACCAATAAATGCTAAGTTAGGTAAGTGCAGGATTTTTAAAAAATGAACGATTAAGTGCCCCAACATTTTTTGGGTTGAAAATATGGTCACTGTGTATGTACATGTGTGCGTGTGTGTGTGTGTGTGTGTGTATATATACACACATATACATATATGTGTGTGTGTGTGTCTGTGTATATATATATATATATATATATATATATATATATATATATATATATATATAAATATAAATAAAATACTTGGATGAGTTTGGGGCATGCACTTCTGTCCCCTTTTATTCAATGAATAACCTCAGAGTCCTCTGTTGCTTTTTCCCCAACAGGATTTCCATCACAAGGGTCACCGCTGACATCTCACTGGCCAAACGCTCTGTCTTGAACAATCCCAGTAAACACGCCATAATAGAAAGATCCAACACAAGGTCAAGTTTAGGTAAGTGTGTGCATCGCCGATGAGCTGAAGCCATTTAAACCCTTCTCTCCTGAGGCTGCTGGTGAGCAGATCTAACTAGATGATAATTCTATGTGTCATAGCGCAGAGACAATACAGACACGTGTCACCAGTAGCCACTGCTGCCGTCTTAGTGATTTCATGGTATGGAAGGATTTGTTTTGAAAGTTTTGAGTTAAAAATTCCACAGGCTGTCAGCATGAATGTTTTGGCTGTGGTCTCTTTTCACGGACGTGAGCTCTGGTGTCTGCAGACTCTAAAAACTCCTGGCTTTGCATCATTGTTACCACAAGCAACGTCATCGGCCTCTTTAAGGCCCAGTTTCTGTTACCGAACCAAACTTGGGTCCCCTCGCCTGCATGCGGTGAAGCCAGTCTACTGACGTCAGGTTGAGGTGAAGGAAAGTACAGCATTTATTGCAGGATGCCAAACAAGGAGAACGGGCAGCTCATGCTCAAAAGATCCGAACTCCCCATTGGCTTCCACGGAGGGGGTTTTAAAGGCAGTGTGAGGGAGGGGGCCCTAGGGTGTGTGATCAGCTCATGCACAATTCTTGGATTGGTTGGCATCAAGTTTCAAGCACCATCAACCTTCTGGTTTCAACCTTCTCGTTCTTGCTGTCAGCAGTTTTCATCTGGAGGGGGTCTGCTTCCTTAAAAACAACTAAGGGATATGTGTCAGGCCTTTATTTCTATCTTTCAGGGAACTGGGAGTTTGGTGACTCTGCTATGTGGTGGATTTATAGTCTAAATTGTTACCAGTTTTCCAGCCTAACAGCTATTCTTTGTTTTTACATCTTGACATTCCTAATTATTAACTCTTGAGCCAGCCTTTAGAGACTCAAGGGAGGCCTGGGAGACTAAAGCAAAAGCCTTTGACTTCAAAGGACAGGGATATGGGGCTTGTATACGGTTTCATTTCTTCATCTAAACAGCAAAAGAGAGAGAATAGTAACTAACTGTAGAATTATTAGAAGGATTAAACATAGTATGACTTCCATAAATAATGGCTATGATCCCAAATCCCTTAATACTTGAATTATATCAAGAATTATAATTGTATCGTATTGATAGCAATATTTTTGTTTCATTTGTAAAAACAATTTGGAGATTTTAGTTAACATGTCTACAGGGTTGTGTTTGAATGCTGTGTGTTATCATGTACTAATTTGCTCAAGTGAAAGAGCTTTGGCAACTATTTCATCTGTTTGGCACCTGCTTGAAGTTTTAGGTTAATCGCTGTTACACATGTAGCTTACTGAGCATTAGGTTTCTATTCTTACAAAGTAAATATTTGTATGGTTGTGTGAGATCTTTGATCTTTGAGAAACTGGCTTTTAACGTCAAACTTTTTAGTTAACTGTGAAGTATATTCTATAAAAAATAGAGAAGCTATTGAAAACAATAACCCTTATCTGTGATGAGTATAATACCTTATAGAACCCAGTTTTGTTCCCCCAGCAGCCCCTCATTAACTAAACTTCAGTCATCAAGCTTTAGAAATATATTTGGGGGGTGAGATCCTACATTTTGTTTATAGTGATTTCCTATCCTTATCATCTGTGACCCTTAAAACTCTTTATATACATTTTTGATGCTCACAGTAATAGTTACAAAATGCTCATTCCATTGTTTCAACTGATGAACAAAGTCAGGTAATTTGTTTAGACTCATCATTTGAATCAATGGCGTCACAGATTCGTGTTGGTTGCCAAGGCTTTTGTGAAACTACCAACTATATATTACTGTTCAATGACTCCTGCACTCCATAGTAGTGAGCATACACTAGACAGTGACTATCATGCTAAAGTCTGGGAACAAAAAAGATGAAGGAGCTTGTAGCAATAAGGCCAATAAGTTGTCAGCTCATTGAAATGGATGGTGATTGGGAAAGCTGTTCGTGCGTTGAACTGCTTGCTGAAGACCTAAGGCTGCAGGAAGGTGTAGCCACCAAGAACAGCTTCTCCAAGAAGCGAAGCCCGAGCTGAGACCTAAAACGTGATAGGGTTTAGCCGAGGAAAAAGGGTGACAGAGTGAAGGGCATGATAGGGATTTCAAGAGCTACAGAGGCTTCTGGAAAACATACGTGCTTTACTTTGACGGAGTGTATGATTTAAAAAAGAGAGAGGTGGGAGATGACACCAGAGAGATAAGGGGCGGGGATGGGGGGGGCATATTAAGGAATTTGGGGCTTATCCTTAAGGCTCGACGGAACCATGACTAGATTTTAGGCATTTATTCATCCATTGACGAACACTTGAGAACCACGCATGTGCTGGGCATCACTGTGAGTGACGGGGACACAGACGTGAAGGACAGCACATTCTCACGCTCATACAGCTCTCGTTCCACAGAGAAGGTGTGGACAGAAGCTAATAGAAGTAGCTGTAGACAGATAACAGTTAGAGATAGTCAGTCAGTGGTTGATGAGTCCTGGTAGAAGAAGCAGGTAGAGAGTCAGCTGAGGAGGAGGGTGTGATTTTATATGGGGAAGTCAGGCGAGGCCTCCCTGAGAAGGTGCCATTTTAGCAGAATCATTTGTGTTGTGAATTCTTTACCCTTGCAGCTACCTGAGAAAAGAGAGAAGTTCTGGGCAGAGGGGGTGATAGGTGCAAAGGCCCCGAGGTAGGAGTGTGTCTGATGGGTTGAAGGGGTAGCAGGGAAGCTGGTGTGACTGGAGTGGAATGATCGGGGGGGATGAGGTCAGACAGTGGAGGGCCTGATCAGGTAGCACTTTTAGGCCTTTTATTGTGGATGTAATAGGAAGATGCAGGGAAGCAGAGAGGTGACACGAGGTGACGTACATTTTAGAAGGATCACTGACAGCACTGTGGAGAAGGGAAAGGAACAGGGCAGGAGTGAGGTGAGGGGAAATTAAGATTCTGTTGAAGCAGCTTCAGAGAGATATAGTGCACTCTGCACAATAAAACTGGCACCTTTACAGGCTCACAGATACAAAGAACAAACTAGTGGTTACTGGTGGGGAGACGGAAGGGGGGAGGGGCAAGAGAGGGGGAGGGGATTAAAAGGTAGTACAAACTATTAGGTATAAAATAAGCTACAAGGGTCTATTGTACAACACGGGGAATAGAGCCAATATTTTATAATAACTATAAATGGAGTTAACCTTTCAAAATTGTGAATCAACCTATTGTACACCTGTAACTTACATAATATTGTACAGCAGCTATACTTGAATTTTTTAAAAGTGGTGCCTTTAGAAGAATCCCTACAGCAGGGTGGAGGTGGGACAAAGACCTGGACAGGAGGTCACCTAGGACACTTGTCTTCATTCAAGTTAGAGAATAAGAGATGCCTTAAATAAGACGGTGGCAGAGGGAAGGAGGAGGGTAGGGGTTGGGGAGGGGGATAAGGAAGATGACGGCTCCCTTGGTACACATGCTGGATTTGCAATATTATGGAACATCCAGATATCCAGCAAGAAATTGTACACACAGAGCCGGAACTCCACAGAGGGGACAGGGCTTAACATGCAGTGGATTCTCGGTATTCATGGGAGTTATGGTCTATGAAGTCACCGCAAACACTGAACTCGTGAATCCCGAGCCACTGCTTCCGGGGGAAGGCAGAGTTAGGTTCCTGCAAGCCTCTGGTCCCCACGTTTTCATCCACTGACCCGTACATCACTTGGTTGGATGCACGTTTCTATTTAAAGACACCTGAATTGATGGATATAGTTGATCCCTTAACATGGAACTCACAGCTACCAGCTCTATAAATCACGCCTGAATAAAGCTCAGCGAAGCTTTTTCTCCATAAGGCATATTTTAGCCTTCTTGCCGTCAGGAACACTAGATGGTACTTCAGCCCTACATGTGGAGGTTGTTTTCAACAGTGAAATTTTTAAAAGGCACAAAAATGAGAAGAACCTGGCACTAAATAGACCACAAGAAGAACACAAGTTTACAGCATGAGAGCTGAAACCAGAGGGCAGAGTGTCAACTCGTTTGACCTCAGCTGAGAATGTGTGCATTGAGGGACTCCAGTGTTCTGCCACCCCGTGCATGTGCGTCCTGAATGACTGCAAAAGCCTTGGGAACAAGAAGAGCTGCCAGGGACTTCCCTGGTGGCACAGTGGTTAAGAATCCACCTGCCAATACAGGGGACGCAGTTTCGATCCCTGGTCCGGGAAGATCCCACATGCCGTGGAGCAACTAAGCCCGTGCGCCACAACTACTGAGCCTGCGCTCTAGAGCCCGTGAGCCACAACTACTGAGCCTACGTGCCACAACTACTGAAGCCTGCACGCCCAGAGCCCATGCTCTGCAACAAGAGAAGCCACCGCAGTGAGAAGCATGCACACCGCAATGAAGAGTAGCCCCCGCTACCGCAACTAGCGAAAGCCCGTGTGCAGCAACGAAGACCCAACACAGCCAAAAAAAAAAAAAAGAAGAAGAGCTGCCAGAGCAGGACAGGGAAAACCATGGAAGAGAAGGGCCACAGTGAGGAGAGAGAAGGTTTAGTGTTCCAGGTGCTACAGAAAGATCAAAGAAGACAACGACTGGCCATATCCATTGATTTTGCTGACAGGGAACTTCCATCCTTGACTTAGAGCTCTGCTCAAACAAAGCAGGGGGATTCAGAGGGCAGAGTCCTTAGACCATGTGGAAGGTGGCCTGGGGCCAGAGCCCAGAGGATGGGTAGGGGATCCACACAGGCATACGTGTCATCTGTTCTCCTAGGAAATGCAATATGCATGCGTGCTTTCTAATAGTTTCTAAAGAAGGGGAATGTGTTGTGTGTATTATATATTAACTAATTCTTTGTAAGTATGGGATTTTTAGTTTTTCCTAGGGTAGTATGAGGAATACATGACTTTACAAAGAAAACATCTAGCAGTAGGAGAATGGTCAGAGGATTCTCTCTCCCCTGCCAATAAAACATGTTAAATAACTTGTTATGGGTGTTAGGTGGACCCTATAGGAAACATGTTCTAACTTTGTACAAAACTGATACTTTAGTACTCCAGGTATGTAAGTATATGTGTAGATGTTCTTTGTTAAGACTGTGTTTAGTTCTAAATGCTACCATTTTTCCTGTTTTCTTTGTAAATTTTGCTGTCTTTATTTTATTCTTCTTGCTTTTCTTAAGTCTTTCCTATCCTTCTTACTGATTTTAAACTAGCAGTTATTTAGTCTTTGAGTCCATTTCCCATCTCTAAAATGGTGATACTGTCAAGATATCTCTTAGGATTATTGTGAGAAGCACATGATATAGTTTGTGGTATGTAGCAGTAGATCAGTTTATGGTGGCTGCTATTATTAGTAGTTTTATTTCTAATTTTTCAAACACAGTGCATAGGTTATATAATTCTCTTATTTTTTACTCATTAACTAAAGTATATAAGATGTGAATTTAGATCTGATAAAAAGAATTATATCTTAGAACTGAAAAATTTAATAACTAGTAAGTAAATAAGTAGCTAAATTAAAAAACAAACAAACCTCAAGAATGGAGATGACAGAGGAAAGAGTCAATGAACTTTGAAAACAGATCAATTGAAATTATCCAATCTGAACAACAGAAAGAGAAAGATTGAAAATAATAACAAAAAAAGCCCCAGAAACTTGTGGGACAGTTCCAAAAAAATCTAGCATCCATGTCATCGAAGTACCAGAAGGAGAGGAGAAAGAGTGTGGGGCTGAAAATATACTCGAAGAAATAATGGCTTAGAACTTTACAAGCTTGGCAAAAGACATAAACCTACAGGTTGAAGAAGGTGAGCTAACCTCAAATAGGAGAAACCCAAAGAACTCCATGCCTAGCCATGTCATAACCAACCACTGAAAACTAGCCAAAGGAGAAAATTAAAAGTGAACAGAGAAAAATGACACATAACTGATGGGGAAACAATTCAAGCAACTGTCAGTTTCTCATCAGAAACCATAGAGAACAGAAGGACGTGGAACAATCTACTGAAAGTGGTGTCAACTCAGAATTGTATGCTCAGCAAAAAGATCCTTCAGGAATAAAGGAGAAATTAAGACACTGTCAGGTGATAGAATCCTAGAAGAATCTGCATTGCCAGCAGACCTGCTCTGTAAGAATTACCGCTGGAAGTCCTAGAAAGAAATGAAATTATGTCAGAGGGCAACCTAAAAGATCATGAATGAAGTAACCAAAATGGTAACTGTCTGGGTAAATGTAATAACCTAACCTAACTCTGTTGAGTTCTTTAAAATATGTTTGACAGTTCAAAGCAAAAAGTATAACATCGTCTGATGAGATTTTTCAATGTACATGGGTATATTAGAAGACAATTAAACAGAAGGACGGGAAAGCAAAGGGATCTATCTATATGGCCCTATAATTTCCAAATGAAGTCATAAAATATTGATCCTAAATAGATAATGAAAAGTTAAGTATACATATTGTAATCCCTAGAGCAACCACTAAAAAAAATGATTGGAAGAGATACAGTAAAAAAAGAAAAAAAAAACACACAATAGATATATTCAAATGGAATACTGAAAATGTTTAACCCAAAAGATAGCAGGAAAGGGGAAATAGAAGAAAGAAAAACAAAGGGTATAAACAGAAAGCAAATAATAAAATAGTAGGTGGAAATTTAAACATATCCATAAATACAGTAAATGTAAATGGTCTGAACAAACCAATTAAAATACATTGTAAGTATGGATTAAAAGAATGTAACCCAATTATATGCTGTCTACAAGAAACTCATTTCAAATATAATGATATATGTAGGATAAAAATAAAAGGATGAAAAGATATATGCCATGCAAACACTAGTCAAACGAAAGATGGAGTGGTTGTATTAATATCGGACATACTAGACTCCAGAGCAAAGAAGATTACCAGAGGTAAAGAGGGACATTCATATTGATAAAAGTGTAAATTCACCAAGAAGACAGAATGATCCCAAGTATGTCTGCACCTAACAACAGATCATCAAAATATTTGAAACAAACTCTAATGGAACTGAAAGGATAAATCCACAATCATAGGGAGAGATTTCAATACTCCTTTCTCAGTAATCTATAGCAGTAGTAGAATGAAAAATCAGCAAGGATATAGAAGAACTGAACAGCATCATTGGCCAACTGTATTTAATTGACATTTATAGAGCATTCCATTCAACAAAAGTACAATGCACATTCTTCTTAAGTTCACATGGAACATTCACCAAGATAGACCATATCCAGGGATATGAAACAAACCTTAACAAATTTAAAGAATTAAAATCTTGCAAAGTATGTTCTCTGACCATAATTGAATTAAACTAGAAATCAATAACAGAAAGATAATAGGAAAATCTAGAAGTACTTTGAAATCAAGCAGGATGCTTCTAAATAACCCACAAATCAAAGAAGACATCTTAAGAGAATTTATAAAATATGTTGAACAAAACACAAATGAAAATAACAATATATCAATTTGTGTGACACAGCCAAAGCAGTACCTAGAGGGATACTTACAGCATTAAATGTTCCTATTAGAAAAGAAGAAAGGTCCTATGTCAATAATAAAATCTTTAGAAACTAAAAGAGCAAAATAAACCTAAAGCAACCACAAAGGAGATGATTTAAAAATGAGCAGAAATCGGTGAAATTGAAAATAAAAAAATTAGTAGAGAAAAATCAATGAAACCAAATGCAGGTTCTCTGAAAAGATAAATAAAACTGACAAACCTCTAGCTAGACTGACAAAGAAAAAAGAGAGAAGACACAAATTACCGCATAATGAACAAGAAAGCAAGTAACACTACACGCTTCCCCAGAGCCATGAAAAGTATACAACTCTACAAACATAAAATTGACCATTTAGATGAGATGCACCATTCCTTGAAAGCTACAAATGACCAATACTCACCCTAGATGGAATAGATAAACTGAGTAGTCTTGTAACTATTTTTAAAATTAAGTTTGCCACTAAAAATTTTACAGAAAAAGAAATTTCCAAGCCCAGATGATTTCACTGATGAATTCTACCAAACATTTAAAAAAGAAATAATTCCATTTCTACACAACATCTTTCACAAAAGGGGAGAAAAACACTTTGTAACTTATTTTATGAGGTCACTATTACCCTTATACCAAAATTGAACAAAGATGGTACAAAAAGAAAAAAGAAAAAATATATACTTTGCGCTAGTGAGGGTGAGGGTACAGAGCAGCTGGAACTCTCACACATTGCTGGTGGGAATGCAAAATGGTACAGCCACTCTGGAAAATCTGTCAGCATCTTAAAACGTTAAACATACACCCACCTTATGATCCACTCACCCCACTAATAAGTATTTACCCAAGAGAAAAACAAAAGTATATTGGACATAAAGATGTGAACACATATGTTCATAGCAGCTTTATTGGCAGTAATCAAAAACTGGAAACAACCCAAATATCCACGAACAGGTGGATGGATAAACAAATCGTGGTATATCCAGACAATGGAAAATCACTGTGCTATTGGTATACACACTGATGAATCTCATAAGAATCATGAGTGAAAGAAGTCAAACTAAAAAGAGTATCTACTGTGTGATTCCATGTATGTAAAACTCTGAGAAAAGCAAACTAATCTAGAGCCACAGAAAGCAGATCTGGGACTTCCTGGGCTTGGAGAGGCATGCCAGAAAAGGGTAGGAAGGAGAGATTACAAAGCAGTGCAGGGAAATTTGGGAGAGTGATAGATATCTCACTACTTTTGTTGTGTTGTTGGTTTTGTGGGTGTATACAAATGTCAAATTTTACATAACTGTACATTTTAAATATGTCCAGTTTAATGTTTCATAAAGCTGTTTTTAAAAATATACCTTCCATATGATCCAGAAATCATACTCCTAGCTGTTTACCCCAGAGAAATCACATAAATTCTTACACACAAATGATTATAGAAGCTCTATTCATAATAGCTGAAGCCTGGAAACAACCCATATGTCTTTCAGTGGGTGAATATATGAACTGTGGTATATCTATGCAATAAAATACTACTACCTAGCAATAACACGGAACAACTATTGCATCACGCAACAGCTTGGGTGAATTTCAAAGGTCTTATGCTGAGTTAAGGATGCCAGTCTGGAAAGGTCAAATACTGTATGGTTCCATGTATATGACATCCTAGAAAAGCCAAAACTCTAGTGACAAACAGCTGTGGTTACCTGGGGGAGGGTGTGAGCACAAAGGGATAGCAGTTTGGGAAGCGATGGAGTTGGAGGTTACACAAATGGGTACTCGCGTGAAAATCCATATAGCTGGACACCCCTCAAAAAGTCAATTTCACTGCACATTAATTCAATCTTTTTTTTTTCTTTTTTTTGGGGGGGGGTTGCCCTGTGCGGCTTGTGGGATCTTAGTTCCCCCACCAGGGACTGAACCCGGGCCCTTGGCAGTGAGAACGCAGACACCTAACCACTGGACCACCAGGGAGTTCCCCACTGCACATGAATTTTAAAATTAACATAAAAACACACTTGAAGCTGCTTCTATAGAATTGTGAGAAATAAGCATTGTAAGAAAAGCAGTTGGAGAAGAAAATTCGCTTTTTCCTATCCCCCGCCAGCTTCTCAGTGTTTTGGTGCTATCAACTGGGGTTTTTCCTAAATTATGGATCTTTTTTTTTCAATAATTAATTTAATTCCATTTAAAAATTTAAATGCCATAGAATACCCTGCCCTGACCCACAGAGTCCCTTCAGTGGCCTCGACCTCTCTCTCTGTCGCCACCATCCGGCTGAATACAGCCCCCCAAGATCTAAGTTTTCCAAACTTAGTGTCCCCATTTCAGTCACTATTATTCACTCTCCAGCTGGCCCCAAATTTGTTTATAAAGAAGTTACCAGTAACCTCCCTGTCACTAGTCCAGTGGACATGTTGCAGTCTGTTTTACGTGACGTTGCAGTGACATTTGGAGGACATTTGTCCCCCTCTCCTTGAAGCACCCCTTCTCTTGGATTCCTCAACAGCACTGATTCTGGCCCTCCTGCCTTTCCTTTTTTTGCAGGCTTATGCTATGTGGCTTTTGAATGTGAGTTCTTTTTTTTTTTTTAATTTTATTGACGTGGAGTTGATTTACAATGTTGTGTTAATTTTGCTGTTCAGAAAGTGACTCAGTTATACATATATATACATTTTTCATATTCTTTTCCATTATGGTTTATCACAGGATACTGAACATAGTTCCCTGTGCTCTACAGTAGGACCTTGTCATTGATCCATCCTCTATATACTAGTTAGTTTGCAGCTGCTCATCCCAAACTCCCATTCCTTCCCTCCCTCACCCCCCTCCCACTCAGTAACCACAAGTCTGTTCTCTATGGCTGTGAGTCTGTTTCTGTTTCGTAGATAAGTTCATTTGCGTCGTATGTTAGATTCCCCATAGAAGTGATATCACATGGTCTCTGTCTTTCTCTTTCGGACTTACTTCACTCACTGTGATAATCCCTAGGTCCATCCATGTTGCTGCAGATGGCGTTATTTCATTCTTTTTAGTGGCTGAGCAATATGTATATATACATATAGACCACATCTTCTTTAGACTGTGAGGAGTTCTTAACTGTTCCTCTTGGGTCCTCTCTCTGGTCCCTCTCTCTCAGCACAACTATTCATACCACTGGCTCCAGTTACTTCCTACATGCAGAGAGCTCACAGTTTGTATCCCAAGCTGGACAGTGGCTTTCCACTCCAGTTATACATCCTACTTGACGGTGTTGCCTTGTATATTCCTCAAACTTAGCACATGCTAAAGAGAATTTATGATCTTTCCCGTGTTCTGATAATTTCCCAGGGTTTCTTATCTGAGTCACAAGTCGGGATGCTCATCTCTGTTTTGAGAACCAGGAGACTCTGTAGCCCTCTTGATACGTGAGCTCCCGCACTTCCTTCCCCAGCACATCCCCAGGTCTTGTCAGTTTCGCCTCCTGAATTTCTGTCCCATCTGTCTCATCACGTGCAGTGTTTACACCACTGCTCCAGTCCAAGGGCCCCGAGGCACCGTAAGTGCTTCACACCTATTTTGACCTGCATCCCTTAGTTCTTCATGCCACAGCCGAAAAAATCTTTTCAAAGAGCAGATCTGTTCCGGACACATCCCTGCTTCAAACTGTAAATGTCTCTGCACTGTTCTTGGACGACAGCAGAACTCCTCGACCTGGACCTGGCCCTGGACCCCAAGTGTCCACAGCTCTTAGCCTCACCTCACACTGCTCTGCCTCGCTCCTGCCACTTAACCCACACCGTCTGCACTCGCCTTCCACGGCTGCAGTAACAAAATCATACAGACCAGGAGGCGGAAACAAACTTATTTCTCACATTTCTAGAGGCTGGAAGTTCAAGATCAAGGGGTCAGCAGGTCTGTTTCTCCTGAGGCCTCTCTCCTTGGCTTGCCGATGGCTGCCTTCTCACTGTGTCCTCACATGACCTGTCCTGTGTCTGCACCTCTCCCTGGTGTCTGTCTCTCTCTCTCTCTCTCGTCTTATGAGGACACCAGTCACACTGATGTAGCCCGCCCCATCCTACTGGCCTCATTTTAGCTTAATCACCTCTTCGAAGGCCCTGTGGCCAAATACAGTCACATGGATAGGAGCCCACCTGTAGGACCACATTTAACTTTACCTCTTGAAAGGCTCTATCACCAAATAGGGTTCCATTCTGAGGTACTAGGGGTTGGGACTTCAACATAGGAAATTTGGCGGGGGGACACAGTTCAATCCACAACATTGCCTTTCACTCAGTCCTTTGTCTGCCACGGAGCCTTTGCACCTGCTGTTCCCTCCTCTCCTGACTCCCCCTTTGAATCACGGGAAGGGCCACCATGGTACCCTCACTGTGTGAGTGCATTATTGATGCCTGTCTCCCCCACTCGATGATAAGCCCTGTGAGCGCAGAGATTGGATCTCTTTTGGCTCATTATTGCTTCCCTGGTACATCCCACACTGACTGGCACAAAGTAGGTGCTTAGTAAAAAAATATGTGATAAGTGGGTAGTCACACCTTGACACTGCCTCTCTCCCCGAACGCACAACACCTTGATTTTCTGTCCTCTGTGTTTATGCAAACTTGGAAAATGGCTTTGCATTCAGTGTTTGTTGTACATCACAAATCTGTATTTTCTCCAGGGAAAACAAGTTATTCTCTATTGTGGTATTCTTTTAAGCTGTAGTTTTGCTGACATTAAGGATATATTAAAGTTGGGGGAGAAGAGAATTATTGCTGCTATATTGCCCCATAAGAGGATAAACTGTCTGTATTAAAGTACCAACACTCCAATCTTTGCTTTTATTGAAGTCAGTTTTTCTTACCCTTTAAACCAGTTTCTATGTAGCATATATTCCTCAGTCTGCACAATAAGTTCTCTGCAATGTTGCTTTATTTTTAAAGAGTATTAGCATTTCAAAGATCTAAGTCAAATTAAAGCAGTGCTTATGTTCCAGTGTTTGTGAACTGCTGGAAAGTGTATGCTGGAGGAAAGGTAAACCAGACACTGAGTTTGGGGGCAGAAACAACTGCTAAGAACTTCTTCTTTCAAGCATTACTTATTATCCTGGAAGTTCTTTCAACCCAAGGGCAGGTAGGGGCAAACTGGGGGAGTTTATTTTTTATTTTAATATTTACTTGTTTTGGCTGCCCCAGGTCTTAGTTGCAGCACGCAGGATCTTAGTTGCAGCATGTGGACTTCTTAGTTGTGGCATGCGAGCTCTGAGTTGTGACACGTGACCTCTGAGTTTCGGCACACGGGATCTAGTTCCCCAACCAGGGATGGAACCCGGGCCCCCTGCGTTGGGAGCACAGAGTCTTACTGGACCACCAGGGAAGTCCCGGGGAGTTTACTTCAAAAGCATCGTTTTCTTGTATACATTTAGTAAAAAATTAAATTTGAGAAAATTTACCTCAAATTTAATAGACGAGATCAATTACAGCAATTATTTCTTTTATGAAAGGATGAAAGATCCTGTATATTGAAGATATAATTTGATAGGATGAAAGATCCTGTATATTGAAGATATAACTTGATAGGTAAAAATTTGCTTTATACATGAGATTTTAGAAAACTTTCACTGCATAAACAAAAGTATAGTATGTTGCATTTGCAGTTGATTATGCTAATGTACCACTGTGTGACATGAAGAAAAAAAAACCTGAAAATTTTGTAGCTTTAAGTACATACTCAGGTTTTTGGAGTGGTACAGGACTTCTTTGCCTGTGTGGATGGCTTTATATGGGCTCATAAAACTTCTCACCTTTTTTCTCAGTTGAAATATTGGTCAAGCATCATAACTTAAAATATCTACATTAGCTATGCACATAAATTACATTATAGTCTTAGAAGCAAAAATATTATTTAAATTAAAATAGTAAAGGGCCTGGTAATACAGTTATTTGCCAATTCCAAATCCAAACTTTTAAAACTAATAAACTCAGATACTTAATTATTGCTTTATAAAATAATTCACCTCAGAGTTTCTTTAATCTGCCCAACTTTATACTGTCTGCAAATTGTGGCTTGGTTTTACCCCAAGCAATTTTCCAGGGACAAATCAATTTAGGAAACTATGCTACATCTTTGCACCCATTTGTACACAACTGTGTGGTTGTGGGATCTATTTGTGTCACACAATAGCAAAAACTATGTACCGAAAGTGGGAAAATATCAGCAAATAAGAGAGTAAAGGAAGTGAAGCTAGATTTAGCCATGCACATGGCAACAGTTGTAACTGACAGATAACACACAGGGAGCAGGGGAAGGCATTTACTTTGTATATTAGCAACTAAGTGGTCAGATAATAATGTTTACAACTTGGTAAATGTTAGTCCAATTGAGGAGTCAGCTGAGATAATTTGTTAAAGACTGTCTCTTTCACCTTGTCCTGATGGAACTGTTCTGTCTCTAAATTGTGGTGATGGATACAGGAACCTACACGTGATAAAACTGCATAGAGCTCAGTACACACACACACACACACACACACACACACACACACACACACACACACGTGAGTACATAAAACTGGGGAAATCTGAATAAGATGGGTGGATTGTATTAATATTAATATCCTTGTTGTGATATCGCACTACAGTTTTGCAAGATGTTCCCATTGAGGAAAACTGGGTAAAGAGCACAGGGTTCTCTGTTATCTCTTACAACTGCTTGTGAACCTGCAGTTATCTCAACAGAAGCGTCGATTAAAGAAAAGTTCATCACTTATGTTGGTAGCACCAGGGACTGTGGAACGGGGATGACACACCAGAGAGAGCACCCCTTATTTGCTTCTCAGGTGTGGTCTCCAAATCAACAGCATCAGCATCATGGGGGCATCAGTGAAGACTGAACATTCTCAGGCCCCATCCAAACTATAAAATCAGGAACTCTGGAGGTGGGACCCTACAATCTCTGGTTTAACAAGCCCGCCTGGTGATTCTACCATATGCCAGAGTTTGAGAACTACCGATCTTGTTCAAGCCCATCACTGTTCAGTGAAGGATCTGAGAGCCATAGGAAGTGAAGGGATCTGTGTAGTGTGGGTAAGGCACCTACTAACGAATAAAGCTAAGGCTAGACCCTGGGTGTCCTGACTACCAACCACTCCAGGATTTTGTCCACTGAGCAGTGTCGTGATGCTAATTACATCTCTGCCTTCTCTGCGGAAGAGGAAAAAATAATTTATGGAGAATGAAGGGCGGATGATAGACTCTAAAACTAGCCTTGCGAATCGATGTGGAATTTACGGGACTATTGATCTTTTTTTTTTTTTTTAATTAATTTATTTATTTTATTTATGGCTGTGTTGGGTCTTCGTTTCTGTGCGAGGGCTTTCTCTACTTGTGGCAAGCGGGGGCCACTCTTCATCGCGGTGCGCGGGCCTCTCACTATCGCGGCCTCTCTTGCTGCGGAGCACAGGCTCCAGATGCGCAGGCTCAGCAATTGTGGCTCACGGGCTCAGTTGCTCCGCGGCATGTGGGATCCTCCCAGACCAGGGCTCGAACCCGTGTCTCCTGCATTGGCAGGCAGATTCTCAACCACTGCGCCACCAGGGAAGCCCGGGACTATTGATCTTTTGAATCTCATTTCTTCCCTCCTCGTGACCTATCCATTACCAGCGTAGCTATGTCTGTCTTAATAAATTAGCACTTTTTATTCCACAAGATTGCTCCAATGGCCCAGCTATAGCAATATTTCTACCCAAAGGGAGTTCTTCATCTAAATATATTTTGACAGTCAAATTCATTATTCATGTTTTTGAAGATTTATTTAATGAATTTTTTTCTACAACAGCAGCTTCTACCTAATACGTATATAGTCAATTAAAAAGGCAAAAAAAAATGTTACATTATATATATATATTAAATGATTATATTTTTTCTTTGCCTTTTTAACTCATTCTTTCAACACAGTTTTTGAGTGCCAAGCATGTACCAGACACTGTACTGAGGGAAGGAATGGAAGTAATTATGTACTGTTGCCAGTGTTCTATCAGTTCACTGCCTGTTGGAAAAGTTTTCAATCATATCATCAAAATACAATGCAATAAATGTTAACAGAGGTAGGCACAAAGCAATACTTGACATTTATTAAGTATTTACTCTGGGCCAGGCACCACAATAAATGCTTTGCACGTTGATACACTTAGTCCTCATTTCCATTTTCCAAAAAAGAACACTTAGGGGGCTCCAAGAAATGAAGCCTGTCACCCAAGGATCACACACTCTATGAAGTGAGGAAGCCACTTTGGTGCCTGGGACTGGGTGCCCAGAGGCAGACCTCCCTGGGCCTGGGGAAAGGAAAAGAGGCTTAGAGGGGGCTTTACAGATTTCGTTTTTTAGGATAAGTAAGGAACTTGTCAAAATTAGAATTCTGTGCTTAGTGATTATGAAATGGCATTGGAATTACCATCACATCACTGATACCAGAGCCATCGCAAGTCTTATTAATTCTCGAATGACCGCTTGGATGTCGTCCAACGCTAGCTACAAAGTGTAACAACCGCCTCTGTTTTTACAGTATTGTTCAATTATAGAAATGTCTTTCCAAACGAACGCACTTCCCTTCTTTCTCGTCTTCCAGAAAACATGATGATTGTTTCTGAGCTCTGAGTTTTTTCTTTTAATTGAAGTACAGCTGATTTAACAATGTTGTGTTAATTTCTGCTGTATAGCAAAGTGATTCAGTTATACATATATGTACATTTTTTTATATTCTTTTCCATTATGGTTTATCACAGGATATTGAATACGGTTCCCTGTGCTATACGGGAGGACCTTGTTGTTTATCCATCCTATATATACTAGTTTGCATCTGCTAATCCCAAACTCCCAGTCCTTCCCTCCCCCACCCCCCTCCCCCTTGGCAACCGCAAGTCCGTTCTGTGAGTCCATTTGTTTCCTAGAAAAGTTCATTTGTGTCATATTTTAGATTCCACATGTAAGTGATATCATATGGTATCTTTCTCTTTCTGACTCACTTCACTTAGTATGATGATGGCTGGGTCCATCCATGTTGCTGCAAATGGCATTATTTCATTCTTGTTTATGGCTGAGTAGTATTCCATTGTATATATGTACCACATCTTCTTTAGCCATTCATCTGTCGATGGGCATTTAGGTTGTTTTCATGTCTTGGCTATTGTGAGTAGTGCTGCTATGTACATAGAGGCGCATGTCTCTTTTTGAATTATAGTTTTGTCTGTGTATATCCCCAGGAGTTGGACTGCAGGATCATATGGCAACTCTGTTTTTAGCTTTTTGAGGAACCTACATACTGTTTTCCATAGTATCAGCACCAGTTTTAATTCAATGGCTGTTAAGCGATTGGGATTTGGACAGGTGAATAAGGCTTTTCAGTTTCAGAAATGAACATCAGCTGTCTTTGACATTTCTTTTTTGAAATAAATTCTAAGCGTGATGTACTCTGTCAAAGAAAAACTACTAGTACGGGTACATTTCTTTTTGAAGCATCATTTTTACTTGGAAGTTAAAAGTATTTCTTCATAATTCATTGGTCATCTTATTTTAAGGTTTACTTACTAATATGTTACACTGGGATTCTGAAAAAAATCTCCTTTAAATTTTTAAATGAATATCTCATTTCCCCCCTTAATTTAAAAAGTGTTAAGATATTTGTATATGTAAGAATACTAGAAGATATAAATATATGCATATATATACACATATATACATGATACATATATTAAGAAATTGACATGTTGATAGTAATTTTTGGATACATAATAAGATAATGGATTATTTTCTTTTATGTTTATCTGTTACTCAGATTTTATGCCATGAACAAGTACTACATTTATAATCTTTTTTTTTCATAGTACTGAAACCGCTAAGAAAAATGAAGTTTTTTTAAGGTGTGGGACTCTGTGTGATTAACTGTTATTTAACTGAGTACATGGATGAAAATCTTTGTGATCAAATTTCTTTTTATTGAGACATTCCTGACATATACCATTAGATTATTTCAGGTATACAACATGACTTGACCCATGTATATATTGTGTTATGATCACAGAAAGTCTAGTTACAAGTTTATGTACAAACAGTTACGAGTCTTCTTGTGAGGAGAACTCCTAAGATCCACTCTCTTAGCAACTTTCAAATATACAGTATTAGTAACTATAGTCACCACGCTGTGCGTCACATCCGTGGGACTTATTTGTACTTTTGGCCACCCTCACCCACCCCCCACTTCCCACCTCTGGCTACCCCCAATCTGTTCTTTTTACCTATGCTTTTTTTTTTTTTCCTCCAATTCCACATTTCAGTCAAGATTCTATCACTGGATCACATGGTAGCTCTATTTTTAATTTTTGGAGGAACCTCCATATCATTTTCCATAGTGACAGCACCAGTTCACATTCCCACCAACAGTGCAGGAGGGTTCCCTTTTCTCCACATTATCACCACAGCACTTATTATCTTTTTGATGATAGCCATCCTAACAGGTGTGAGGTGATATCTCATTGGGGTTTTGATTTGCATTTCCCTGATGGTTAGGGATGTTGAGCGCCTTTTCATATACCTGTCAGCCATCTGTATGTCGTCTTTGGAAAAATGTCTATTCAGGTCTTCTTCCCATTTGTTAATTGGACTGTTTGGTTTTTGCTATTAAGCTGTAAGAGTTCTTTATATATTTTGGAAATTAACTCATCCTATACAAGCATGCCTCATTTTACTGTGCTTTTCACTTTATTGCACTTTGCAGATATTGTGTTTTTCACAAATTGAAGGTTTGTGGCAACCCTGCCTTGAGCAAGTCTATTGGCACCATTTTTCTAACATTGCTCGCTTCGTGTTTTTGTGTTACATTCTGGTTATTCTCACAATATTTCAAACTTTTTCATTATATTTGCTATGGTGATCTGTGATCAGTGATCTTCATTACTACTATGACTCTCTGAAGGGTCAGATGATGGTTAGCATTTTTTAGCAATCAAGTATTTTTTAATTATGTACATGGATTTTATAAGACATAATGCTTTTGCACACTTAATAAACTACAATTTAGTGTAAACATAACTTTTATATGCACTGGGAAACCAAAAAGTTCATGTGACTTGCTTTATTGTGGCAGTCTGGAACCAAACCTGCAATATCTCTGATGTATGCCTGTATATATGATTTGCAAATATTTTCTCCCATTTGGCAGGTTGCCTTTTCATTTTGTTGATGGTTTCCTTTGCTGTGCAGAAGCTTTTTAGTTTGATGTAGTCTCACTTGTTTACTTTGGGTTTTCTTGTGTTTGCTTTTGGTGTCAAATCCAAAAAAGCATTGCCAAGACAAACGTCAAGGAACTTACCACCTTTGTTTTTTTTTAGGAGTTTTATGGTTTCGGGATATACATTTAAGCCTTTAATCCATTTTGAGCTGATTTTCGTGTATGGTGTAAGATAGTGGTCCAGTTTCACTCTTACGCACATGGCTGTCGTTTTCACCCAGCACAATTATTGAAGAGACTGTCCTTTTCCCCACTGTATGTTCTTGGCTCCTTTGTCATAAATTAATTGACCATATACGCATGGGTTTACTTCTGGGCTCTTCTAGTCTGTTCCACTGGTCTATGGATCTGTTTTTAACGCCAGTACCATACTGTTTTATTATAGTTTTGTGATATAGTTTGAAGTCAGGAAGCATGATTCCTCCAGCTTTGTTCTTTCTCAAGATTGCTTTGGCTGTTTGGGGTCTTTTGTGATTCCATACAAATTTTAGGATTGTTCTGTATCTGTGAAAAATGCCATTAGATTTTCGATAGGGATTGCAATAAATCTGTAGATCACTTGGGTAGTATGGACATTTTGACAATATAATTCTTCCAATCCATGAGCACGGAATATCTATTTATTTGTGTCTTCAGTTTCTTTCATCGGTGTCTTACAGTTTTCAGAGTACAGGTCTTTCACCTCCTTGGTTTTATTTATTCCTAGGTATTCTTTTTGATGCAACTGTAAATGGGATTGTTTTCTTACTTCCTCTTTCTGATAGTTCATTATTAGTGTATAGGAATGCAACAGATTTTTGTAAGCTAATTTTGTATCCTGCAACTTTACTGAATTCGTTTATTAGTTCTAACGGTCTTTTGGTGGAATCTTTAAGAGTTTTCTGTATATACTATCATGTCATCTACAAACAGTGAAAGTTTTACTTCCTTTCCAATTTATATGCCTTTTGTTTCTTGCCAAACTGCTCTGGCTCGGACTTTCAATACTATGTTGAAAGAAGTGGTGAGAGTGGGCATCCCTGTGTCGTTCCTGATCTCAGAGGAAAAGCTTTCAGCATTTCCATTGAGTGTGGTGTTGGCTGTGGACCAATCAAATTTCTTAATGCTTACAATAAATACTAACTTAGATCGGAACTTGACTGTTGGGGATCAGTGGCTGTGAAAACATTTATAGGGCACAAAGAAGCAAGGTTATATTGGAATAAAATTTTAAAGAGCACGAGAAAAGAGAGCAAATAAGAGTGTCAGTAATGTTTTAGAACTCCTCTATTGTGAAAGAAATGATCAAAAGGCCACTTTTATTTCTAAAACTGTTGTTTAAGGGAATTCCAATATATATGAAGTAAAGAATGTTCTAGGAAACCTCAGGTACTCATCACCTAGTTTCAACTATCATCTATTCATGGCCAGTCTGGTTTCATTTCCAGTCTTCCCCCTGCCTTCCTCTCCTGTCTCTCCATTATTTTGAAGCTAATCCCAGACATCATATGATGTTATCTGTAAATGTTTCAGTATGTATTTCTAAACATTGAAGACCCTTTTTATTTAAACCATGATGCCATTATCGATAGACCTTAACAGTACATCCCTAATACCATCAGGTTGCCACTCAGCCATGTATCATTTCCCAACTGTCATGTATTATACATATACACACATACATTTTATATATATAAGCATTCTATATATAAACATTTTATTCACTTATATGCATTATATTCACTTTATGCATTATAAATATATAAATTACTGTTTGAATCAGGATCCAAATAAAGTCCATACATTGCAAATGTTTCCTAGGTCCTTAAATCTCTTAATCTAGTTTTCCATATATCTTTTTTATTTCCTTGTAATTTTTTGAAGAAACTGGGTCACTTATTCTACAGGGTTTTCAGAGAGTGAATTTTGCTAACTGCATTACACTGGCGTAGTTTATATATAATTGTCTGTTCCCTGTATTTCTTATAAACTGATAGCTCCAGAAGCGTAACGGTTTTTTTTTTTTTTCTTTTAGCAAAACTATGTCATGGGTGGTAATGTGACCAAATATTATTTTAAAGCCAGTATCTCAAGTGGTTTGGGCCCTGATTTTAAAGACAGCCAGGTTGAATGAAAGGACTCTAGTCATAACATACTTTGAGGCAGACAATAGTGACTTGCCTTTTCTGGAATAATGTACTAGTTAAAATTATCTCCAGGCATCTTCTGCATGGATGCAAATGCGTAAGAGGAATGAAATGGTATTCTGTAGGTCTAGGAATCTCATGGAATTGGCCCTTCACGACTGCAGTGGGCACTGTAAAATACATATTATGCTTTATAGACCTATGATGTCTAGTAAAGTAGTTTCTGGCTATTTAACTTATTTAAATTAAATTTCAAAAATTTATTCATTCATTCACAAGTGCTACATTTCAGGTGCTCCACAGGCATATGAGGGTTGTGGCTACCATACTGGACAGCAGTGGTACCGAAATGGAGAAGCAGATGAAATGCATAAAATTTCTTTGGCATTCACATAGATTTTTGGATGTTTATATAGTTTGTATTTCTGTAATGCTGTCTCTAATATATAACTGCCCTTTTAAAGCATGAATGTTACAGGGCTGTTCTGTTGTTGGTGGGAAATATGAGAAGCGTGTTTTTGGACAAGTTTGTTGTAGACACTCTTAAAATCTCTCCAGTTTTCTGTTGTAGTTCGGCTTGGTAATAAGCATCTCTAGACTCTATCAATCATCTCCAGAAGGCGTACCAATAGGTGGCATATAAACACAGATAAGCGTGACAGGAAGGCTGGTGGTGGGTGCTAGGCTAGAGTGGTCAGAAACAAACACAGGGAAGACCTCTCTTCAAGTTTCTATTTCACAACACTTTAGTGAAATGACTTAATGAAGTTTTATAGCACCAAAACCACGTCAGCACAGAGAGCCAGAAACGTTGACTCTCACACTGTGTTTGTTAGATGTCTGGTTGAGAGAGGAATTCCCTAAATGCTAGAGGTATTGTGAAGGAACGGCTCTCTCCAAAGGATACCTGTTACCAGCTCTCTTACCTGTAGACATCAACCTCACCTACCTGAGTACTGTTTTACTTTGTCTCAATCTGGTCTAAAAATGCTGTATGTCAAGTAATCAAACTCTGCTTAACCTTTTACAGCGGAAGTTCAGAGTGAAATTGAAAGGATTTTTGAACTTGCAAGAACACTGCAACTGGTGGTCCTTGATGCAGATACTATTAATCATCCAGCACAACTTAGTAAAACCTCTCTGGCCCCTATTATAGTGTATGTCAAGATTTCTTCTCCTAAGGTAAGTAGGGTTGTTACTGTTCGCTCTGTAATGGAACTTTACTAAAATGTGTATTTATAGTCTGCTTTCCAATTATAAACTGGCTGTGTCTTTATCCATCACAAAGGGTCTGAAGAGAGATGTGGTAGCCGAGAATTGTTAAGATTCATATAAGCGAGCATGATGATGAGTTTCATGGCTTAGGAGAGTGATTCCCAAAGTGTGGTCCATAGATTCCTGGTGGGGGAGGTTCTGAAACACTTTTAGAGGGTCCATGAGGTCAGAACCATTTCCATGATTATTATCTAAGCATTATCTAATACTCAGACATCCTCCCCCTTTTTCACTGGTTTGACCTTTGCACCAATGGTGCAGAAGCAGTGGTGGGTGATGTCTAAGCAGGAATCAAGACCACAGTAGCAGTAGCAGCTGTGGCATTCTCCCTCCCCATGCACTCCCAGGTTAAAAAAAAACACACACAACCCAGTTTCACTTAAGAATGTCCTGATGAAGTAGTAAAAATGCTTAAATTTTGACTCTTCAGTACAAACCTTTTTAATATTCTATGTAACGAAATGGGAAGTACACTTCAAGTTCTTTAGCTACGTACTCGAAGTCTGTTTGTTATCTTGAGGGCAGGTACCAGTGTGATTCTTCAAGTCATAAACCAAAGTAGCCACTTTCATCCTGGAACACCATTTTTATTGGAAAGAACAACTGACAGACATGTCCTTCAAATTTCAGGACAGATCAATGGAATTTAATGTAACAGAGTAAGAAAAGTTCATTGATTGATAGGGGTTTAGATTTCACATGAGAGCTAGTCTTTAAAAAGCTACCACTTGTTTACTGTAGTATCAAAGAAAGATATCCACAATTATCTGAAAAGGCTACTAAAATACTCCTTTTCTGAATTACGTATCTATAGGGGAGTGGATTTTCTTTGCCTGTTTCAAACAATATACTGTGGCAGATTAAATGTAGAAGCAGGGAACATCAGCTATCATCTTCTGTGAAGCCAGGCATTAGAGAAACCTGCAAATAATTTAGCTATTTTTATCAGAATGTGTGACATGTTAACATATAAGAGGTTTACTGGTCATTCTTAAATGAATTTTTCAGTTTTAATTTCTAATATGTAACTATTACAGTTCACATAAAAAGCTCTTGGGAGTTCTCCAAAGGTTTTAAACACATAAATCATGAGACAAAGTTTGAGAACTGCTAGCCTTGAAAAAAGACAAGACTCATAAAAATCTCCACGCTGGTGATTTTTGAAGCTTGCGACTGAGATTTATGTTAACGTGTTAATTTTGCTGATCATCTTGAAGATTCTGTTTTCTAGCTCAGTCTATTTGTAAACCATTAGTGCTGTATGCAAAAGACCCCAGAGAAAGGAATGAATAATGAACCTTGTTGTTTACCTGAGTGCAGAGACCCCAGTTTAAGAATCTCATCTTTTACAGGTTTTACAAAGGTTAATAAAATCTCGAGGGAAATCTCAAGCTAAACACCTCAATGTTCAGATGGTAGCAGCAGATAAGCTGGCTCAGTGCCCTCCGGTAAGTCTCTCTCTGCAGTATAATCCACTTGAAGGCTTCAGACCCACATTCTGTTAACAAAAACCAGACGGACAGGTAAACGCCTGTCCAGGGAGAGAACCCTGCCCATTAACAGTGGGTTTCCTCCCAAAGACGGGAACAGTCTACCTCTTACCACGAGCACAAGCACTTGTCTAGGTCATGGTCGTGGCTTACGAACGGCTACGGTGTGTTCCGTGGTGACCTCGCTTTGTTAATCTAACACCTCAGTACTATCTTAAATGAAACACAATCGTTGTTTAAAAACTTTGGTTTAAAAGACGGCTCTGTTTGGGGTTGGTTTATTATTCACTTCTAATCAGGGAGCAAGTTGCTGGCTCTTCATCACCATCTAAGAAATTGATCTGAGACCATTTCTAAACCACTCAGTAACCAGATTCTGACCCCTGAACACATTCCTACCTCGAATCCCTTGCTCTGCATACCACGCTTTGGGACCGTATGCTTCTGGCTTTTTTAAAATGAAGGTATCTCAGAAGCCTTATGAACTATGATCAGATCCACGTGTAATTACTGGGAGTACGTTAACATTTATAGGAACTCTGAACTGTTTTGCAGTCTGGACCACATCAAATCATGAGAGGCTTCGGCTTCCTCACGTCTTCACCTCACCTCAGTCATTTCCAAGGTTCAGCTTTTCATAGTCTCTGTCAAAGACAGGCTTCTTCCTGTACTGTGTGTTTGGCTTATAGTCTCATTTTCTTTTCTATGTCTCTCCCCTAGCATAGGATCAGTTCCTTTTTTCAGTGTGGGCCACTTTTCTCTGGTGGCCCTAACAACTGTTATCACACCTGCTCACTTCCTGGTCATTCACACGGCGAAGCAGCCGTGTCCTCCACAGCGACCTGAGGCCAGACGCGCATAACCTGACCTTAGCGGATGGCCCGCCAAGGCGAGGAGGAAGGAGGAGCCCGTTGCCTCGGGCAGGGACGCGGCGTGCAGCTCTCGGGCGCCCTCCTTGCTCCGCGCGTGCGGGGAGGCGCCGGGCGGGCCCTGGCTGCTGTCAGCATGCCGTCTGCACTGTCTGCCCCTGCAGGAGCTGTTCGATGTGATTCTGGATGAGAACCAGCTCGAGGACGCCTGTGAGCACCTTGCCGACTACCTGGAGGCCTACTGGAAGGCCACCCACCCTCCCAGCAGCAGCCTCCCCAACCCTCTCCTCAGCCGTACCTTGGCCACCTCGACCCTGCCCATCAGCCCCGCTCTGGTCCCCAGCTCACAGGTGAGGGGCGCTCGCGTCACTGGGGTCCCGGGCTCCGGGGCGGTGCTCGTTCCAGTCGGGCAGCCCTGTCCAGAATGAGGTGGAACACCGAGTCCCTTAAGTGTCTCCAGCGTGAGCCAGGCACCTGTAAGAGGAGGAGTGTAAACAGCATCCTGTGAAGTACCGTAAGTCCCCCATATCGAACGAGTTCCGTTCCGAGAATGCATTCCTAAGTCCAGCAAAGTTAGCCTAGGCTACCCACTAACCCAATCGGCTATATAGTACTGTACCGTGACAGGTTTATCATACCTTGCACACAAATAATACAGAAAAAACAAACAAAAGATAAAACATTTTTAACCTTACAGTACAGTCCCTTGAAAAGGACAGTAGTACCCGCTAGGTCACCACTGCTTTTACGCTCGCTTCCGACCATCCTGGGCTTGAAATAAAGATACTGTACTACCGTACTCTATACGGTACAGTAAAGAACACAAAAGCACAACCACTTGTAGAGGATGCACGCACATGACAATGTACGCCAGACAAATGATCTAACTTACGTGATTCTACATGCGAAGCTATGTTTGCATCTTTGAAAGTTCACAACCTGAAGGTCTGTATGTAGGGGACTTACTGTATATAAACTGTAAAATCCGCTCTCCCCATATTCTGGTAGGGCCAGGATAGAGGAACTTTCTATGTGGCCGGCAGCACAGACTGTGGACTCAGACTACCTGGGTTCAATTCCCTCTCCACCCCTTCCCAGGGGTTTAACCTTGGATAAAATCCTTACCTGCCCTTTGCCTCAGGAATACCAATGACCCTACCTCGTGGGGCTGTCATGTGACTTTTCTCATGAGACTGGCTTACAGGGTTGTTGTATTTAATCAGTCAGTATACGCGACTGTCTCATAACACTGCTGGTCTCATATTAAGTGCCACTTAAGCATTTGACATTTTATCATTTTTTTTCCCTTAAAGCCAACATCCTACGAACTTTTAATCTTCCCACCTGTATTCGAGCAGAGGTGGTTAAGTGTCCACCCATGTGTAGACAGATCTCAGGCACCTGTATCTATATTTGAACCACAAGAGAACATATAAAAGAATGCCCTCCCTCCTTCATTCATTCATTTAAAAAAATAAAGTTACTCTGTGTGCTGTTCTAGGCGCTTACAGATTAACAGAAAGTCCAACACAATATAAATGCTACGGGATGTTATCGAACACATTAAGCGACCAAGCTAGGTGAGATTTCATTTCAGCACGTTAGAGACTTTGAAAAGGGACTAGACTTCTATGGACTGGCCTTCGTGACAGCTCCCCAGACCCCGACCTTGGCTGAGACCTGTGTCTGCTCCTTCGCCTCCAGGGTTCTCAAGGGGATCCGAGGACCGATCGCATGGCTGCCGCCCGTTCTGCCTCCCAAGCTGAAGAAGAACCCTGCCCAGACCCGGTCAAGAAACCCCAGCACCACAGCCATCGCAGCGGGGCCAGCCGAGGCCTCTCCAGGCAGGAGACCTTGGATTCAGAAACGCAGGAGAGTCGCGACTCCGCATACGCGGAGCCCAAGGAAGATTATTCCCACGAACACGCGGACCACTGTGCCCCGCACCGAGATCACAGCCACCGAGAGGAACCCCACGGGGGCGGGGAGCGCAGACACAGGGAGTCCCGGCACCGCTCGCGGGACCCAGATCGAGAGCAGGACCACAACGAGGGCGACAAACAGTGGAGCCGCCACAAATCCAAGGATCGCTACTGTGACAGGGAGGGGGAAGGGGTGTCCAGGAGACGGCACGAGGCTGGGGACTGGAACAGGGAGGTTTACATCCGCCAGTGACTTTCGCCCTTTTGTGTCGTTGGTTTTTTAAGTAGGTCAAGTCTTGAATACCACCACCCTCCAACTCAATCTTGGGGGTCTACATTGCAATCATATGTGATCTGTCTTGTATATTTTGTACTGCTGTTGCTTGGATAGCAACAGCATGAAATAGAGAATATACTTTTTTTTTTTCCTTTTGTAAGTAAGTGCTATATAAATTCGCCTGGAAAGGCTGCAGTCCTCTGGTTGTCTACTGGACTTTGAAATCTGTCTAGGATCGCTGCCACTTGAACAATATCGTCTGTTGCCATCCAGGTGGCATCAGGATTATAAGAAGCATAGCTGATGTTTTCGAAAATGTGGTTGATGTATCCAGCGGGCCAGAATCAATCGGCCCACATAAAACGTGGAATTTCTTGATTCTCCCGATTTTGAAATATGTAGGCACCTGATTTGCATATTCATCCGTGGACCACTGTTTCTTGCTTGTACCTCTGGCTGACTGACTAAATTTGGGGACAGACTGTCTTGCCTTACACATAGGGGATCAAAGTCAGAATCTATTTTCTATGTACTAGTATTGTGTACTGTATAGACAGTTTGTAAATGTTATTTCTGCAAACACCTTCTTATGATAATTATATATAATATATATATATATATATCAATCAATCAGTTTGATCACACTATTTTAGAGTCTTAATGCCAAGCCAGCAGATTTGCTTTCTGAATTACAGGGACTAGAAATGCCCACCTTCAGGAAATTTGTAATAACGTTGTCTAGACACCTGTTCCCGTTCTAGTAGAGAGTCTGTACATACTGTAAATACGTGTGACCGCCTGACTTGAAAAGGTTTGATTTCTGAATGTTTCACCATCCCTGTACGTTAATCATTGTGACCATAAATTCTGGGAAATATAACCAAACTCCAAGGGTTGCTCCGCTCCGTGCAGTTCACACTGATGAGTGTGACAGCCTCGTCCTGCATAGCCAGTGTCTCAGGTCACAGCACTGGGGTCTGGGAGCCGCATGCGCACGAGCCAGTGACGGGCGTGCACGCTGACGACTGCAGCAGCCAGCCCGGGGCCGAGCTGTCAGGGCCCAGGAGGGCGCTCACCGCCAGAGGAGACGCCCTGGAGAGCTGCCCCCCGCTGGCTCCTGGAGAGGGACCGTACGGGCCACTCTGACTGAGTGTTTCACTGGAAATGTCCGACGACCTCTCGTCTGAGGGAGAAGCGTTTACACAGATGCTCCCGACTCCCCCATCTCCTCACCTCGCCCGCCGTGCCTGCTGTGTCCCCCCCGCTGCCCGCTCCGACACTTTCACTGTCCGTCACAATCTCCAAGTGCTTCTTATAACCAAAGCTTCTGCTCTTCGGAAGAAATCAGGGCAAAATGAGGTGACTTGAAGTGAACAAGACGTTGAGGAGGTTTTCCTGCATCAGACACCTGCTCTGAGGGGACGCCAGAAGATGCTGTGGCCCTGCGTCAGGGACACCGCCGAACGCGGCCCACGAGGTGGTGGTCATGCTGAGCCTGAAACCTCCTCTGTCTCTCCTAAGTGTCCGTCTGTCCAGCTATGACTGGACAGGTAAGACAGACAGTATTAGGCGTGCAAGTACCTGGCACTTGAAGTCTGTCCCTGGAAAACGCCTGTCTTGATTGCCTACCTTCAGACCTGGACATTAAAAATTACTATTTTGTTAAATAAGTTAAGCTATTTTTTGTTTCGCTTCTTTGATTATTCCAGGTTCTTGCCAAATATTCTTGGACCTTTATAAGTACAACTGTTTCACATCTAACTCCTTATTCCTCTCCCCCAAAGAAAACTCAGAGTTGTAAAAATGAGTTAACATATATAGTGTTTTATCAGCTAATATAGGAACCATTTCCTTCAATCTCTTTGTTAATTAGCTCTGTACTGTTGACATACCTTTATTTATTGAATATAAAAACAGTAGTCATAATATATAAATTTTTGATGTAAAATATTCACATCATTGGGAAACCGTATTCCAATTAAAGTTACTTTTATAAAATACTTCCCATCAACTGTCCATCACGGTACCATATCGATGATCACCAGCCCCGACCTTTCCTATACAAAGTTTCATCCCAGTTCATGACTTTGGAATATGTAAATTCTTGAAGTACAACTGGTATGTATCTTTTTTGCTGCTACCATTAATCCCTTTCAAAGAATCATGCTAACGGATTCCATTTTTTAAATTTTGACTTGGACTCTTCGTTTCTCACTTTACTGTGAAACACATTAGTCCAAATCAGAGTATTCCGCAAAATCTCTACTGCAGTACTTAGAGCACCCATAAGTGAAAACTGTAGAGTGGGCATATGTGTAAACGGTGTGTACTAAATATGTAATTGAAGAAATAATCCCAAGGACAATGGGATATTCACTGACTTGTGGAATGTAAAATTCTAGTCTTTTCACACAGCAAAGGTTTAATCTTAACCGACTCAGTTGTAGAATGATTGTTGTAGTTAACCTAGAAAATGCTGGAAATGTTTCAAATAGTTCTCTTTTTTGTCACACCCATTTCAGCCTTTCCTCTGCTCTTTCTCTACTGCTCATTTTAGTTACTGTTACAAAAAGGTGCTGCCTAACATAGGATGTCTTAGTTATTCTGTACTTTGGGACAATGCCACATTTTAACATGGTCTGCTCTGCGTTCATGTTAAACCTTCACTGTCAGCTACACTGAACTGTTCAACAAGCCTGGTTTAAAGTCATTCATTCATATCAAACAAATAAAGAGCTGGCTTCTGCACTGTCTACTATTAGTCGTATTAAGTGCCATTTTAGGAATGATTCTTACAGCTGAAAGTATGTAAAATACTCACCTGCACTTCCCGTGTGTGGCGCATCACCCTGGGGGGTGCTGCCCGTCACTGATGGGTTGTGGTCATCTCCCCACGACATCTGAGAAGTGACAGCTTCCGGCAGGTCAAAGGCCTCTGAAGGCCTGAGCACGGCAAAGCCAACTTTCTCCCACCTTCATCCTATATGTTCTGCAATTCTTGCCTCCGATGCTGAACTGTACTTTTCCTTTCTAAAATGAAGATCCCTTCTGATGACAAATGTAATTCCTTGCCCTTTGCTCGGTGACACGATGCTGCTAGCCCTGGATAATCTCACTAACGCGTCAAGAGTCATGCTGTTGGAGAAAACAGGCAATCAGAGGGCTCTGGGTCAGTTGTTGAATTGTGTTATATTTTTAACTGTTTGTACTTTACTGTTTAAAATGTGATATACGGTTTTGAAGTAAAACGTACTCACTGTTGAATTAAAATGCTTCTGTTTCACAGATATAACTATGGTAACATTAAATATGTTAAAAGAGAATATATTCATTCTCTTCCACATTTCCCTGATTTTTGTCCTTTTATCATATTTTTTCTTAAATGTCTGTGTTCCTTAAGATTGAATGTGTTTTATTTTCCAATTTGTTTTATTTTTTTGAAAGAAAGAAACCCACTGAAAAATGTCTATGTTAAAGAAACGAATTTTAGCAATATTTTTTATTTGTCCTGTTTTCAATATGCAAATTATTTTTCTTCTGTTTTGCCTGTATTGCTTGTATTTTGATATTTGTTGGTACTAATCAAAACTTCACACATTTGCTACTAGGCTCCTTCCCTACCATTTCCGTCCCAGCCTAGCACCTAAGGCTCTGCAGAGCATAAGAAGGGATGGATTTTTTGTATTTTTCAAAAACGTATTGAAAGTTCGAGGAAGTATGCTGAGCCCTAGAAGCAGAAGTACCACAGGTGAACAGTGTTTCTCTTTAGGCAGATGACATCTACTGGATATCAGGCAGAATGAGGGATGGAAAGCAGTCAGTCACGTGTTTGAATCTTAGGGAGCTTGACGGGGTTTCTCCCTCGTTCAATAAGCGTGTAACAATGATCTGCTCTGAAGCTGTACAGAAAGCACAGTCCTGCCTCTGGAATGTTCCCAAGCCTGGGGGCAGCGGTCCAGGGCATGCCTCGTACACTACAGTGATGTGTCAAGTGCCGTGACAGGAGGAGACAGAGGTACGAGGGGTGTAGAGAGAGACATGCCCGACCAGCCCCAGAGAAGGGTGTGCAAGAGAGGCTTCCTCAGAGGAGAGGCCTCTGAAGATCTCACCTGATCCGAGGTGAGATGAGCATTCTTCACAGATCCAAGGAAGTTGCAAGAAATTCCTAACGGAGACCGAGACCTACGAAGGAAAAAAAAAACCGTTAGGCAACTGCCCGAGGCTCAGGAATGTTGAGGTGATTTGAATTAACAAAAGAGATGTATTTAACACGACATGAGATAGCTTTTAAACTATGGCTGGGTATTTTAATATATTTTACCTAAAAAGCAGGTGGGCTGAAAAGCAAGGCTACAGTTACAATTCATTTTAAAAAGGCCATCCACTTATACTGGCCACCATGGGTGATGTTTGGTCACCTGTGCAGTCTGGGCGATTTCAGGTTTGATGGTGAAGTGGTCTTGTTTCGTTGTGATGTAGTCACAGCTGCTTGGCCTGGGGAAGGTGTTGTGGAGTCGCTTCTGTTCAGAGGGAGAACACCAAGGCTTGGCTGAGAGCGGCCACTTCCCAGCTCTCACAAGATGGCTTTCTCACCAATCACATCTTGAAGAACTTGCATGTATTCCGTTAGATGATAAAAGGTACCCGAACTGTGCGACAGTCTCATTTTTAATCTACAGAATTCTAAAAAAATTCATTTTAGTTTTTAGTTTAAAATATGACAGAAGAAAAAAAAGTCAACATAGTGAAGGGAGACTGTCACTGGGAGTAGTCCAGAATTCATTTGAAAGAGGGTTGATTTACCAAATAGTAAACAGAAAAAGTCACGTAAAATCCCCAGCTCTGTTCCTGGCACTTGATAAATAAGTTACAGTTCCCACACCCTGAATTCTGAAGGAACTCAATAACGGAAAACGTGTTTTATAACCAAATTAAATACTGCTAATTTTATTCCTTTTGTTAAATCCACTGATTTTAACATTAAAAATGACTTGCATTCTTTACGAATTAAAACAAAGACCCCAAATGAAAATATGTTCCAGACATCTTCAGGCATCTCCTTTTCTTTATACTCTGCTAAATCCATAAAGGAAAAGTATTTTAAACACACAAGATACAGTCTCAAAGTGCCCCCTCTCCACCCCCCGGCCACCTCCTCTGTGAAGTACAGTCTCTTGATTCCCGGGGGGACAGCCGGCAGCCTCTGTGAAGTACAGTCTCTTGATTCTCGGGGGGACAGCCGGCAGCCTCTGTGAAGTACAGTCTCTTGATTCCCGGGGGGACAGCCGGCAGCCTTTTCTGTTTCCTCAGCAACCACGGCATCAATCATGTGGCCTGACAACAGTTTTTGGTTTAAAAAAAAAAAACATGTAAAACGTTTGGAACTTTCTAAGGATCCTTCTCCTAGGTGCTTTTGCATTTTACAAATTTTGCAATGAAAAAGCCTATACAATCCTTATTTGCGAGCCAAATCGTGTCTTCTATCCTGGCGTCTCTGAGAGAACCAGTGTCAGTGTCCTGTGATGGCACCACGCAGGGATCGAATCGCTGCAGCCGTTTCAGTTGTTCAGATGACAGGCCGGCTCCCAGCATCCCTTCTCCTCCAACCTGAGGGTCCTGCTCGGAGAGACAAATAAACACAGACAAACATCCTCACGTCGGGAAGTGTGCCTGTGTACCATTTACGTAAAAGGACAAACTGAGCTGTACCTACCACCAATTCCAGAAACAGAAAAATGAGTAAATACCTTTTATTTTTGTGAAATGGACACGCTGCTTTTCCGGGTAGTAGAGTGGGAGGGTGGTAACATGCAGCCACTTGATGACTGAGTCCCTAGGGTGGCCCTTACGCTTATCAAGGCCCACGACGTGCAGAAGAGACCGGGGCCCCACACTTCGAAGCACGTGGATTCACATCACAGCTCTGCCACAGCTTAGCTGCGTGGCTTTAGGAAAGTAACTTACCTTACCTGCTTCCTCATCTACGAAACAGGTGAAATACTCTGATCTGAGGCTTAAGTAAGTAAGGTGGTATCGGGCCTGGCACAGAGTGGGCACTTAGCAAGTGGAACATTATTATCAGTTACAGCAGGAGGTGAAAACCCAGCTTTCTTTGTCAGACTCCCCAAAACTGACAGGAGCTTCTTGGGCATCTGAAGATGCCTCTCTCTGGCCCATACCTATTGGATGATAAAAGTCCTCTTTTTTTGTTGTTGTTTTTAAATGTACTAGGATATTAAAGGAGATGAGAAAACTAAAGCTGCCTCGATTAGTTTAGAGGAATACAGAATCATAAGGAACTGAGTGATCCGTGCAAACCACTACTACAAAAGATGCATAAGCCTAACTTAAGTCACTATTTCACAAATGTTTGTGTTACTGAAGATATATTTTCTTAGGTTTATATCTGAAAACCTATCGTTTATTAACCCATGTGTGTGTGCGGGGAGTTCCATCTCTTTTAGGTACATACTGAGTGTATATGTATATACACACACATCAAATTCAAGTGAATTCTCAAGTCTTCTTTTCATCTAAATGCACTTATCTTAATTTCTGAGTCTAGAAACCATCTCTGGATTGCCTTCTGTTTATATATTCCAATTACTTACTAGAATTCTGTACTGGAAAAACTGACATTAGATGTTCAGTTTATCTGAATGAATGTGAGCATTACCACAGATTTAAACCTAATCTCAAACATCACGGGCTAAAAAATCTAGTCATAAATATAGTTTTAATAAAAACCAGAACAGAAAGACAGTGCTAGGTAAAATAAAGTACAAGAAACCTTTTTAAATGTTCCCTATCTTATATAAGAATCCAGAAGGAAGCAATAATCCTGAACCATCTTCCCCCCTTGGCTAGTCTTTTGATATCCCAGTTATTAAAGCCTCTTGGGCTTTGGTGTGATATGAGAAAACTGCTCAACATTTGCCCTATCAGAAAAATTACAGGACTGAGGGGTGGAGGAAGGGTTTTAGAAACAAAATTCTGAGTAACATGAACAAGAGCCACAAGTCAAATAAACATGTAACAAAAATCCCCCTGAGCTCTGTGGCATTTTAACACAACTGTAGAGAGTGAAGGCCTGGAAAAACTGGGTCAGGATGTGAAAATCCTCTAGGGGCCTGTCTGGAACAGCTCTCATTAGAGAAACCCTGTGTACCACAAGATTTGTTTCAGAAGTTTTACTTGACACGTCTCTTCATATCACTCTCTGTGTTTATCAACATGCTTAAGTTCCCACGACTTACCGGATCACCCAGAGACAATGGCAATGGCCCTCACCTGGTGCTGAAGCTGAAGGTGAGGAAACGTCTTGAGGGCCCAGGCGACCTGTTCTTCGTTTTCTGCTAGGGTGACAGTGCACGTGCTATACACCAGCACACCCCCCGGCTTCAGCAGCTCAGCTGCCTAAAGACAGGTGTGATCGAATGATGAGTATCGCAAGAGCAAGTGAACATTTTAAATATAATGTATGTAAACAAATATATACACGAAATACATCTATAAGTGAAACGATTCTCACAGAACACCTACTGCACGCTCGCAGAAGACCTCAGACTTCTGGAAGGGCCAGAAAACCTCCACATAACCAGGCAGGACAAAAGAAAAAAGAAAAAGAGAGACAGAAAGGAATCAGGACTGGACCTGCGCCCCTGGGAGGGAGCTGTGCAGAAGGAAAGTTCCCTGCACCCTGGGAAGTCCCCTTATCGGCGGGAGGACCAGCCTGGATGGAAGCGGAGCTTTGGAGCCCCGGAGATGAACGCAGCAACCAGCCTGCGGAAGGCAAAACGGACAGTGACCGGCACAGGCGGTCTGTCCCGCTGCCCTGCGCTCCCCAGCCTGAGACACTCAGCTGCCGGTATGGGGAGGCGGGGCGCTGGGTGCTGAAGCTTGGGCTTCAGAGACAGTCCCAGGGAGAGGACCGGGGTTGGCTGTGTGAAGACACCTTGAAGAGGCTGCAGAATGGCAACTGAGGCTGCACTCAGAAGAAGCCTGGGCCCATGAGAGACGGCAAGGCACCACTGTTGGGTGGGGCACGCGAGGAGAGGGGTGGGAAAACCACAGGAGTGTCTTTCCCTACACGCGCTCCGAGGCAACAGGACACGGCCTACACAAGCTCCGGGGGCGGGCACGAGCCGCCACTGCCATCACGGGCTCCAGAGGCAGGCACAGGCCACGACCACCACTAAGAGACCCGCGGGTGGGCTCCCGTCACCACCCCCGCTATCCCCGGGAGCACGCGGGCTGCTGCCACCACTGGGAGACACGGGAGAGGGTGCCAACGGCTGCCCCAGCCGTACCGGGAGCGCGCACAGGCCACCGCACCTGCATACCCCGTATCAAGCGGGTAACGGCCAGCGCACACTGAGGAAAGAGGCAGCAAGCATCCGGACCAAAAGCAGCCCTCGATTCCAGACAAGATGGCGGAGTAGAAGGACCTGACCTCACCTCCTCTCACGAAAACACCAAAATCACACCTAAATGCTGAACAGCCATCAACAAAAACAGATCGGAACCTACCAAAAAAGACAGTTTGTTACAATATATCCACAGACAAAGAAAAAGCCACAATGAGATAGTAGGAGGGACGCTTTCATGATAAAAGCAAATCCCATACCCGCCGGGTGGGCAACCCACAAAGTGGAAAATAATTACAGTGCAAGGTTCTCCCGCAAGAGTTAAGGTTCCGGGCCCCTGGTCAGGCTCCCCAGCCTGAGGGTCTGGCATCGAGAGGAGGAACCTCCAGAGCATCTGGCTTTGAAGACCAGCAGGGCTTAGGTGCAGGACCTCCAGAGGACGAGGGGAAACAAAGACTCCAGTCTTGGAGGGCGCACACAAGATTTCACATGCACTGGGACCCAGTGCAAAGCAGTGACTCTGTAGAAACCTGGGCTAGACCTACCTGTGGGTTTTGGAGGGTCTCCTGGGGAGGCAGGGGTTGACTGTGGCTCACTAATGGGAGCAAGGTCACTGGTGGCAGAGGTCCCAGGGAATACTGATTGGCCTGAGTTCTCCAGGAGGTTGCCATGTTGGCACCAACACCAAGCCCTACCCAACAGCCTACAGGCTCCAGTGCTAGAACACCTCAGACCATACAACCAGTGGGATAGGAACACAGCCCCAACCATCAGCAGACAGGCTGCCTAAAGCCATAACTGAGTTCACAGCCACATCTAAACACACCACTTGACATGAACCTGCCCACCAGAGGGATGAGACCCAGCTCCATCCACCAGTGGGCAGGCACCTCCCACCAGGAAGCCTGCACAAGCCCCAGGACCAACCTCACCCACCAGGGGGCAGAAACCAGGAGCAAGAGGAGCTACAGTCCTGCAGCCTGAGAAACGGAGACCACAAACACATACAGTTAGACAAAATGAGATGGCAGAGAAATATGTTCCAGAAGAAGGAACAAGATAAAAACCAAAAAGAAAAACTAAGTGAAGTGGAGACAGGCAATCTACCTGAGAAAGAATTTACAGTAACAGTAGTAGAGATGATCCGAGATATCGGAAAAAGAATGGAGGTACAGACCAAGAAGACAGAAGAAATGTTTAACAAAGAGCTAGAAGATTTGAAGAACAAACAGAGATGAACAATACAATAACTGCAATGAAAAATACACTAGAAGGAATCAATAACAGAATAAATGAGGCAGAAGAACAAATAAGTGAGCTGGAAGACAGTGGTAGAAATCACTGCCACAGAACAGAATAAAGAAAAAAGAATGAAAGGAAATTAGGACAATTTCAGAGACCTCTGGGACAACATTAAATCAACCAACATTCACATTATAGGGGTCCTAGAAGGAGAAGAGAGAGGGAAAGGGTCTGAGAAAATATTTGAAGAGATTATAGCAAAAACTTCCCTAACATGAGAAAGGAAACACTCACTCAAGTCCAGGAAGCGCTGAGAGTCCCATACAAGATTAACCCAAGGAGGAACATGCCAAGACACACATTAATCAAACTGACAAAAATTAAAGACAAAGAAAAAATATTAAAAGGAACAAATAACATAAAAAGGAATCCCCATAAGGTTATCAGCAGATTTTTCAGCAGAAACTCTGCAAGTCAGAAGGGAGAGGCACAATATATTTAAAGCGATGAAAGGAAAAAACCTACTACAAGAATACTTTGCTCAGCAATACCCTCATTCAGATACGACATTCAGATTTGATGGAAAACTCAAAAAAGCTTCAGAGACAAGCAAAAGCTTAAAGAATTCAGCACCACCAGACCAGCTTCACAACAAATGCTAAAGGAAATTCTCTAGACAGAAAAGAAAAGGCCACAAGTAGAAATAAGAAAATTACAAATGGAAAAGCTCACTGGTAAAGGCAAACATAAAGCAACGGTAGGAAATCATCCACACACAAATATGATATCCAAACCAGCAATCATGAGGAGAGTAGAAATGCAGGATACTGGAAATGTACTGGAAATTAAGAGACCAGAAACTTAAAACAAGCTTGTATATATACAAACTGCTGCATCAGAACCTCACAGGAACCACAAACCAAAAATCTACAATAGACACACACAAAAAAAGAAAAAGCAATCCAAACACAACACTAAAGACAGCCATCAAATCACAAGAGAACAAAAGAGGAAGGGAAGAAAAAAGACCTACAAAAACAAATCCAAAACAATTTACAAAAATGGCAATAAGAACACATTATTGATAATTACCTTAAATGTAAATGGATTAAATACTCCAACCAAAAGACACAGACTGGCTGAATGGATACAAAAACAAGACCGATATATATGCTGTCTACAAGACAACCACCTCAGATCTAAGGACATATACAGACTGAAAGTGAGAGGATGGAAAAAGGTATTCCATGTAAATGGAAATCAAAAGAAAGCTGGAGTAGCAATACTCATAACAGACAAAATAGACTTTAAAAATAAAGACTGTTACAAGAGACAAAGAAGGACACTACATAATGATCAAGGGATCAATCCAAGAAGAAGATATAACAACTGTAAATATATATGCATCCAACATAGGAGCACCTCAATATATAAGGCAAATGCTAACAGCCATAAAAGGACAAATCGACAATAATACAATAATAGTGGGGGACTTTAACACCCCACATTCATCAACAGACAGATCATCCAGAAAGAAAATCAATAAAGAAACACAGGCCTTAAATGACACACTAGACAAGATGAACTTAATTCACATATGTGTAGAACATTCTATCCGAAAGCAGCAGAATACACATTCTTCTCAAGTGCACATGGAACATTCTCCAGGACAGATCATATCTTGGGCCACAAATCAAGCCTCGGTAAATTTAAGAAAGTTGAAATCATATCATGTTTTCCGACCACAATGCTATGAGATTAGAAATCAATTACAGGGAAAAAACTGTAAGAAACATGAACACATGGAAGCTAAACAATATGTTACTAAAAAATCAATGGGTCACAGAAGAAATCAAAGAGGAAATCAAAAGCTATCTGGAGACAAATGACAATGAAAACATGACAATCCATAACCTATGGGATGCAGCAAAAGCAGTTTTAAGAGGGAAGTTTACAACAATACAGTCTTACCTCAGGAAACAAGAAAATCTCAAATAAACAACCTAACTTTACACCAGCAACCAGAGAAAGAAAAAACAAAACCCAAAATAGCAGAAGGAAAGAAAACATAAAGATCAGAGCAGAAATAAATGAAATAGAGATGAAGAAAACAATAGAAAAGATCAATGAAACTAAACGCTGGTCCTTTTTGAAAAGATAAAATTGATAACCCTTTAGCCAGACTCATCAAGAGGGAGAGGGCTCAAGTTAATAAAATTAAAAATGAAAAAGCAGAAGTTACAATGGACACCACAGAAATACAAAGAGTCATAAGAGACTACTATGAACACATATATGCCAATAAAATGGACAACCTAGAAGAAATGGACAAATTCTTAGAAAGGTACAATTTCCCAAGACTGAACCAGGAAGAAATAGAAAATATGAACAGACCAATCACAAGTACTGAAATTAAAACTGTGATTAAAAATCTTCCGACAAACAAAAGTCCAGGATCAGATGGCTTCACTGGTGAAGCTGATCAAACGTTTACAGGAGAGTTAACACCTATCCTTCTGAAACTCTTCCAAAAAACTGCAGAGGAAGAAACACTCCCAAACTCATTCTATGAGGCCACCATCACCCTGACACCAAAATTTGTATGGAGACACAAATGACTCCGAATAGCAGAAGAAATCTTGAGAAAGAAAAATGGAGCTGGAGAAATCAATCAGACACCCAGACTTCAGAATACAATACAAAGCTACAGTCATCAAAACAGTATGGTACTCGCACAAAACCAGACTCATAGATCAATGGAAGAGGATAGAAAGCCCAGAAATAAACCCCACACCTATGGAAAATTAATCTATGACAAAGGAGGCAAGAATATACTGTGGAGAAAAGACAGTCTCTTCAATAGTGGTGTTGGGAAAACTGGACAGCTACATGCAAAAGAACGAAATTAGAACATTCTCTAACATCATACACAAAAATAAACTCAAAATGGATCAAAGACCTAAATGTAAGGCCAGACACTATAAAACTCTTAGAGGAAAACATAGGCAGAACACTGTTTGATATAAATCACAGCAATATCTTTGTGGACCCACCTCCTACAGTAATGAAAATAAAAACAAAAATTAAAAAATGGGACCTAATTAAACTTAAAAGCTTTTGCACAGCAAAGGAAACCATCAACAAATCGAAAAGACGACCCACAAAATGGGAGAAAATATTTGCAAACAAAGTGACCGACAGGGGATTAATCTCCAAAATATACAAACAGCTCATGCAGCTCTATGTCAAAAAAACAAACAACCCAATCAAAAAATGGGCAGAAGATCTAAATAGACACTTCTCCAAAGAAGACATACAGATGGCCAAAAAGCACATGAAAAGATGCTCAACTTCACTAATTATCAGAGAAATGTAAATCAAAACTACAATGAGTTACCACCTCACACCAGGCAGAATGGCCATCATCAAAAAGCCTACAAACAATAAATGCTGGAGAGGGTGTGGAGAAAAGGGAACCCTCTTGCACTGTTGGTGGGAATGTAAATTGATACAGCCACTATGGAGAACAGTATGGAGGTTCCTTAAAAAACTAAAAATAGAGTTGCCATATGATCCAGCAATCCAATTCCTGGGCATATATCTGGACAAAACCATAATTAGAAAAGATAGACACACCCCAATGTTCACTGCAGCACTATTTACAATAGCCAGGACATGAAAAAAACCTAAATGTCTATCAACAGATGAATGAATAAAGATGATGTGGTGCACATATACAATGGAATATTACTCAGCCATAAAAAAAGAATGAAATAATGCCATTTGCAGCAACATGGATGGACCTAGAGATTATCATACTAAGTGAAATAAGCCAAAGACAAAAATCATATGATACCACTTATATGTGGAATCTAAAAAAATGATACAAATGAACTTAGTTACAAAACAGAAACAGACTCACAGACATAGAAAACAAACTTATGGTTACCAAAGGGGAAAGGTGGCAGGGAGGGATAAACTAGGCGTTTTGAATTAACATATGCACACTACCATATATATAAATAATCAACAAGGACCTACTGTATAGCACAGGGAACTCTACTCAATATTCTGTAATAACCTATATATGGGAAAAGAATCTGAAGAAGAATGGATATATGTATATGTATAAATGAATCACTTTGCTGCACACTTGAAACTAACACAACATTGTAAATCAACTATACTCCAATATAAAATAAAAATTAAAAAAAAAAAGATACACATACCCCAGTGTTCACAGCAGCACTATTTACAATAACCAAGACATGGAAGCAACCTATGTCCATCAACAGAGGAATGGATAAAGAAGATGTGGTATATATGTACAACGGAATATTACTCGGCCATAAAAAAACAATGAAATAATGCCATTTGCAGCAACATGGATGGACCTAGAGACTATCATACTAAGTGAAGTCAAGTCAGACAGAGAAAGACAAATATCACATAATATCACTTATATGTGGAAGCTAAAAAAAAATGATACAAATGAACTTATTTACAAAACGGAAATAGACTCACAGACATAGAAAAAAAAGTTATGGTTATCAAAGGGGATAACAGTATGGGGGAGAGATAAACTAGGAGTTTGGGATTAACACATATACACTACTATGTATAAAACAGATAACCAACAAGGACCTACTGTATAGCACAGGGAACTCTATTCAGTATTCTGTTATAACCTATATAGGAAAAGAATCTGAAAAAGAATGGATATATGTATAACCGAATCACTTTGCTGTATACCTGAAACTAACATAACATTGTAAATCAACTATACTCCAAAAAAAGTTATTTAAAAAAAAAGACTCATGGGTAGGATTTATAAAAGGAGAAAAGGACCATGATTCCTTTATATTATTTATGGTTTATTTTTTAAATGGGAAGAGTAAGTCAGGCTTGTTGTAACACACATTTATAAATGTGTACAAAATAAAGATGTATAAAGAAAAAATATAAACATATATGATACCTTTTTCAAGTGTCTGGGATAAATACGTGATGGTCTGTATGACCAGGACTCCCTCTTTAATTAGAGTGTTCCAGGCCAGATGCATTCCATTATCTTGGAGCTGTTTTAGTCCATCTGGACCAAGACTTTCCCAAATATGACTATTCAGTTTCACAGCTTTAGATACCATTTTTATGCTGAAAACTCACCAATTTACATTTTTAGGTGAGACTCCTTTTTGAATTCTGTACCCATATGTTCAACGGCATTCTCAATATTTTTACCCTCAGATGTGACATGTCCCAAACTGAACTCCTACCTTCTTCCTCTGAAACCTCCTGGAGCCGGACTCCCATCCTCCCCGGGGGCGCAGGCCCCAATCTCAGATTATCCTTTATGCCTCCTGCTCTCACGTTCCCCAGTCATCAAGCAAATGCCATCGGCTCTACCTTCAAAATATATCCAGAAGTTGGCTACTTCTCACCAACTTCCACTGCTATCATTCTGCTCCAAGCTTCATGATTTTTCGCCTGGATTATTCAAACAGTTTCCTACCTGCTTCATTCCCTGCCCTCCTACCATCTATTCTCAACACAGCAGCCAGATCGGTGGCTTCTCAGCTCAAAACCCTTCCATGCTGAGTTCCCTGGGGGCCTAGTGGTTAGGATCCCAGGCTTTCACTGCCGCGGCCCAGGTTCAATCCCTGGCCAGGGAACTGAGATCCCACAAGCCGCATGGCACAGCCAAAAAACACAACAAAACAAAAAAACCCTTCCAATGTTCCCGTCATCCCTTGGAGTCGAAGCCCACGTCCTCAGAGTGGCCTTCGAGGCCCTGCGTACGGCAGGCCCCTCGCGGCCTTCCCTTCTCGTGCGCCTGGCTTGCCCTGCTTGAGCACCACCTGCCTCTGTTGTTCTGGAATGTGCGTGGCACACACCGACCTCAGGACCTCTGCACCAGCCCGAAAGCTCTGCTCCGTCCCTGCAGTGCTCGCTCCCTCCTCACCACCCTCTTATCTTTTTTTTTTATTCATTTATTTATTTATTCATTCATTTATGGCTGTGTTGGGTCTTTGTTTCTGTGTGAGGACTTTCTCTAGTAGCGGCGAGCGGGGCCCACTCTTCATCGCGGTGCGCGGGCCTCTCACCATCGCGGCCTCTCTTGTTGCGGAAAACAGGCTCCAGACGCGCAGGCTCAGTAGTTGTGGCACACGGGCTTAGTTGCTTCGTGGCATGTGGGATCTTCCCAGACCAGGGCTCGAACCCGTGTCCCCTGCATTGGCAGGCAGATTCTCAACCACTGCACCACCAGGGAAGCCCCCCACCCTCTTATCTTTGTTTCTACTTCGGCGTCTCAGCAGCGCCCTCCCTGCCCAGCCCATGTACACTTTTCAACTGTTCCGATCAGGCGCTCCCATCCCCCTTCCTCTCTAAAGTTTGCTTCATTGGGTCACTGCCTTGGAATACAAGAAATCTCTAACTCAACTGGCTGTTTATTTTCCTCCCCAGTTAGAACAGAAACCCCATGTAAAAGGTCAGGGGTTGACTCGCATGTCATCGGCACCTAGAGTTGTGTATTACATATAGGAGGTGCCCAATGAGTATTTGTCCAGGAAATAAGGTGTAATATGAAAATGAACTTGTCCCAAATAACTAAAGTTTCTCTTTTCAAATTCCCAGATTTTTAAAAAATGTTAATGAAAATCTTAAAAAAAAAAGCATATACTATGCTTTCTTAACCACAGTACACTGATCAAAATTTAAACTTTGCTACTGGGTGCCAGCTGCTGTTCTAAGCACATGACACGGCTCTTCTCAACAAATCTTATAACCGCCGTGAGAACTGTAGCCCCATCAGGGGGAGTTACCCTACTCACTTCTCCCATATGGGAACCCAGGTACCTAGAGTAACTTATGTGGAGGCACTGTGTCCACGGTCTCAACTCCTACCCTCACCCAATGGCACACCCACTAGATTCTACACTCTCTTGCACACGGTCAGCTGCTCCTTGTCACTGAGACCAACACATCTCCTCCCAAGTAGCCTCTTAAAATGTCTTTTTGCTATGAGCTAAAAAGAACAAAGAGCCAGGTCTCTTAAAACAGGGTCCTAATTTTACCCTCACATCAAACTGGGTTGCAGCTATAAGCAAAGCTTCTTTTTTTTGCTGCTTGCTGTTTTAACTTCCAGGATGTGTTCTCTGAAGACCATATACAATAGAAGTTTAAACAATCCACTCTTAGTGCCACTTTTGTGTAGGAAAGGAGACACCAGGAGTGCTGAAAAGAAATGTACTTAAAGACAGCTTCAGAGACGGAATCATCAGAGCATATCCACTGTTGCTGCAGCCTGTGTATTTATAATTAGAGAACTCAGAGGAAATGGTGGGATCATCTCTGATCAAATGCTGTCTACATCCTATGAAATCATGTTGGCAAGACTGACAGAAATTCTCACATGTTCTATCTGGGCTTCTTCTGCAACATACTGTAGACCAGTTAGATTTGCTACATTTTTATGGTCCTTCTATATCTGACACTGGATGCTGTCACTTCCCAATCTTATGAATGTGTTCGCCTCTATTGGATTTCCCACTTTTAATTCACTAAGATGATCCAAGAACCCTATAAAAAAGTAATTTATTTTACACCCAAATGTTTTACATCAATTAGTAACTATGTTAACAACCCCCCCTTTATTTTTGGCCATGCCGTGCGGCGTGCGGGATCTTAGTTCCCCGACCAGGGATCGAACCCGGGCCCCCTGCAGCAGTGGAAGCACGGAGTCCTAACCACTGGACCGCCAGGGAAGTCCCAACAACGCTCTATTTTTAAGACAGAGCAGAATGTTTGAAATTCCTTAAATGTCTCAGAGAAGAAATTCTACTATTGCCTGAGATGAAAGAGTGAGTCAACATAAAGGAAAACCAGGTCTCTGGTGTTCTGTGTGTGTGGTACAGCGTATATAAAATTTACCATTTTAACCATTTTTAAGTGTACAATTCAATGGCATTAAGTACACTCACACTGTTTACAACCATCACCATTATCCCATCTCCCGAACTTTTTCATCATCCCAAACTGAAACTCTGGACCCCCTGAAACAGGGACTCCCCATTCGTTCTGCTGTCCCTCCAGCCTCTGGTGACCTCTATTCTACTTTCCGTCTCCATGAATTTGCCTATTCTTGATACTCAGATCAACGGAATCACACACCATGTGGTCCTTTTGTGTCTGGCTTATATAACGTAGCATAATGTGTTCAAACTTCATCCATGTTGTAGCGTGTATCAGAATCGCATTCCTTTTTAAGGCTGGGCAATATTCCATTGTGTGGACGTACCACATTTTACTTCTCCCTTCATCTGCTGATGGACACCTGGGCTTTTTCCACATTTCGGTTACTGTGAATAATGCTGCTGTGAATTCTGCTCTCAGTCTTTAAAAGATCAAACTAGTAAAGGTCACCTTTCTCCCAGAGCAAAAGATCATCACATACCACAGTGAAGAGTTTTCGCTGTAATGGTTGATACGATGTCACTTCCTTCAAAGTCCAAGTACAAGCCATGCTTGGTCTCTGCCCCATTCCACTGCAGGGAGCATCCAGAAGAATTCGGTCAAAAGATTCTGGTAAGAATGGAGGTTCTCCTATAAAGAGAATTTTAAACATTATTTGCTCTCTGCCCTATTAGCACAGAAAACTCCTGAAACAGATGCAATTATCGGAATTTAACATCATAATCTAGAATAGAAAGTAATGCATAACAATTCCTCCATTCCATAAGGTAGCTGGTTAAGCTAACTGACTTACAGGTAAAAGAGGTTAAAGATGTGATTATTATAGGATTAACTGATATAGCGCAAGCCAAGGCCTAATCAAACAAGACCAGTACCCCCAATGTCAGAAGCCACACTTCATCAGAGCTAGGACATGAAATTAACTCTAGTCATTCTAAGAGCTGGTATTTTTCTTAGGAAATCTTACTGCAGACAGCCCCAGAAAAAGAGACTACCTTTTAGGTTCCAGGCAAACATCCTGGTTCTACGGTTCCTCGGCCTCCTTACTTCCGTGGCCCATCAGCAAGGCTATGCTCTACAACAAGTCCACATAGCCCCGAATCCAATCTTCCACAGGTTTCCCTCTGCATTTGCTTACATAACTTTCTCCACTCCAGCTTCTCATCTACTTAGGGTTACTGGAGAAAATCATGAAACCAAGCAGGTCTGCTCATATAGTTATGGTATCTAACTGTAGGCAAGATATTACTGCAGACTGCTTTCCTACAGTGCCCACAGCAGCGTTCTGGGTCTCACCCCAAGATAACCTGCTTTCCTGACTGAAAAACTGTGAGACACAAGCTCTTATCAATTTAACTCATCTCCATCCACAACCATCCTTGCTTTCTTATCGACTGTCTCCAAAGAAATATCTTTTCAAAGTAAGCAATTATTTTTAAGGTTTTTAATACATACTGATAAAATCCTGTAGAAAGACTATAATGCAATTTACACTTCCAGTGTCATGAGTGTACTTTGCCCAAAATCCTCACCAAAGTTGATAATTATGTTATTGACCATTTGTATTTTTTTGTTTAGATGGCCACATCATCTTTGCTGGTTTTCTACTGAGACTTGTCTATTTTGTATTGATTAGAAGAGCTCTTTGTACATCAAAAATAGTAATCTCACCTTTCTTAACTGTTTTACAAATATTTCCCACTATTTGCCATCTGCCACAGTTTTTTTTTTTTACATACATAAATGTTGAGTATTAAATTTATCTTTTTTCTTTTGAGTTCTAGCTTGGCTTTCATGCTTTAAAATCTTCCCCATTATGAAGTCAAATAAATGTTCATCTATACCTGCTTCTAGTTACTTTCCGTTTAATTCTTGACAGTAAACTTTAATCCATCTTAAAGTTACTTTTGTGTATAAACTTTTCCGCCAACCCTCCAAACAAAAAAATCATCTTAGAGCTATTTATTAATTTACTTTTCCCCTCTAGGTTTGCAATGTTAATTTTATCATATACGAAATTTTAGTATACATTTGAACCTATTTCAAGGACTATCTGTTCTGCTCCAAATATGCTAGTTACTAAGCTATATTCTTCTGAGCTCCAAGCTTACCCGCCTCTACTCTGCTGTGTGATGCTGAGGCGGGAACTCTGTGAACTACAATTCTCCTCTGCCTGTTGGCTTCAAGATTCACCAACAGGAGGCAGAGAAGCGATGGGGGTGGGAAGAGGATGAAGGATAAAAGGGGTAGAGAACAGGACTTGATCCTTCCTGATGCCTTGTTGTTTCTGTCAAAACAATCCCAGGAAGAGCCCTTCGCCTGGACAGGTACAGTTTCCAGCTTCTTCCCTTCAGTATCAGTCTGAAGTGGACAGAGCCCCCTGTCTCAGGCTGTACGCCCCAGCTCACTGCAGTGCCCTGCCCTGGACCCTGAGTAGCACAGCAGCTCGGTAAACCCCTCCTCAGGGCTCTGAGTCCCAGCTCCAGGGATCCTTGCCCCGAAACTCTGGAGCGCCCAGAAAGACATCCACACACTTATAGTCAATTAACCTGTGACAAGGGAAGCAAAAGTACACAGTGGGGGAAAAGGCAGTCTTCAATAAGAGGTGTGGGGAAAACTGGACAACTATACGCAAAAGAATGAAGTTAGAACATTTTCTCACACCATATATAAAAATAAAATCAAACTGGACAAAAGTCCTAAATGTAAGACCAGAAACCATACACCAACTAGAAGAAAACACAGGCAGCACACTCCTTTACAGAAGTCTCAGCAATTCTGTTTCACCTGAGGAAAGGAAAGCCAAAGCAAAAATAAACAACTGGCACCTAATCAAACCTAAAAGCTTTTGCACAGTGAAAGAAACCACCCACAAAACCAAATGACAATCTATAGAATGGTAGCAAATTATCTGCCTGATAAGGGTTAATATCATATCCAAAGTATATAATGAACTCACAAAACTCAATATCAAAAAAACAAAACCACCTGATTAAAAAATGGGCAGAGAACCTGAACAGGCATTTTTCCAAAGGAGACATACAGATGGCTAACAGGCACATGAAAAGATGCCCAACAGCACTAATCATCAGGGAAATGCAAATCAAATCCACAGGTCATCAAAAAGACAAGAGATAATAGGCATTGATGAGGATGTGGAGAAAAGGGAACCCTCATGCACTGCTGGTGGGAATGTAAACTGGTGCAACCACCATGGAAAACAGTATGGAAGTTCCTCATAAAATTAAAAACAGAACTACTACTAATGAAAAGAACAAAGAGGCAGAAGACCAACCAGGAAACAGAACACTTCAACATTATAAACCAACTAGACCTAATAGAAAACACTATGTAACAGCAGAATGCATATTCCTCTCCAGTGCATGTGGAGACAAACCATATGCAAGGCCATAAGACAAAGCTGAGTAAATCTGAAAAAGGTTAAACTCATACAACGTTTCTTCTCCCACCAAAATGGAATGAAAACAGAAGTTAGTAATAGAAAGAAATCTGGAAAATTCCAAGCATGTGGAAATTTAAAAACATGTTCCTAAATAACCGTGGGTCAAAGAAATCACAGGTAAATCCTAAAATGCTGTGACATGAACGAAAACAAAACACAATGTACCAAATCTTATGGGAAGTACTGAAATAGTGCTTAGAGGGACATTTACAGCTGTAAATAAGTACATTAAAAAGAAAAGTCTCAGGACTTCCCTGGTGGTGCAGTGGTTAAGAATCCACCTGCCAATGCAGGGGACATGGGTTCGAGTCCCGGTCCAGGAAGATCCTGAACGCCATGGAGCAACTAAGCCCGTGCGCCACAACTACTGAGCCTGCGCTCTAGAGCCCATGTGCCACAACCACTGAAGCCCACACGCCTAGAGCCCGTGCTCTGCAACAAGAGAAGCCACCTCAATGAGAAGCCTGCGCACCGCAATGGAGAGCAGTCCCTGCTCGCCACAACTAGAGAAAGTCTGCGCAGCGACGAAGACCCAACACAGCCAAAAATAAATAGATAAATTTATTAAAAAAAAAAAAAAAAAGAAAGAAAAAAGAAAAGTCTCAAAGTAATAATCCAGGCTTCCATTCTTAAGACACTGAAAAAAGATGAGCAAACTAAAAATGAAGCAGAGGAAGAAAATAATAAAAATTAGAGCAGAGAGGCTCCCCCGACGCCAGGGCCGCAGTCGCTTCAGCTTGGCCTGCGGCTCTCAGGGGTAAAAGGGGCTCCAGAGGTGTGTCTCCAACCCCAGTGCCAATCACCCCACACCGCAATCGTTGTGGGGAAGAGAACAGAGGAGTGAAGAAGGGTGCATTTTCCCTCTCACCTCAAAGCTCAGCTAGGGAAACCGTGTAGCCCTGACCAGTGGGCTCAAGGCCCTACTGGAAACTGGTTCTCAGCTTGAGAGATGAGGAAACAAGAACCAGTAACAAGCACATTTTTTTTTTTTTTCAATTTTTGAGGGGTGTTGAGACAAGATGGCAGAATAGATCTTTAGCCAGACTCGTCAAGAAAAAAGGGAGAGGGCTCAGATCAATAAACTTAGAAATGAAAAAGGAGAAGTTGCAAAGGACACTACAGAAATATAAAGGATCATAAGACACTATTACAATCAACTATATGCCAATAAAATGGACAAACTAGAAAAAATGGACAAACTCTTAGAAAAACACAATCTCCCAAGACTGAACCAGGAAGAAATAGAAAATATGAACGGACCAATCACAAGTACTGAAATTGAAACTGTGATTGAAACCTCCCAACAAACAAAAGTCAAGGGGCTTCCCTGGTGGCGCAATGGTTGACAATCTGCCTGCCAATGCAGGGGACGTGGGCTCGAGCCCTGGTGCAGGAAGATCCCACATGCCGCAGAGCAACTAAGCCCATGCACCACAACTACTAAGCCTGTGCTCTAGAGCCTGCGAGCCACAACTACTGAGCCCATGTGCTGCAACTATTGAAGCCCGCTCGCCGCAACTAGAGAAAGCCTGCGCACAGCAATGAAGACCCAATGCAGCCAAAAATAAATAAATATATAAATAAATAAATCTATTTATTTATTAAAAAAAAAAAAAAGTAGAGGACCAGACGGATTCACAGGCAAATTCTATCAAACATTTACAGAAGAGTTAAGACCTATCCTTCTGGAACTATTGCAAAAAACTGCAGAGGAAGGAACACTCCCAAGCTCATTCTGTGAAGCCACCATCACCCTCATACTAAAACCAGACAAAGATACCACCAAAAAAAAAAATTACAGACCAATATCATTAATGAACATAGATGCAAAAATCCTCAACAAATATACTAGGAAACCAAATCCAACAATACATTAAAAGGATCACACACCATGACCAAATGGGATTTATCCTGGGGATGCAAGGATTCTTCAACATCTGTAAATCAATCAGTGTGATACACCACATTAACAAAGTGAAAAATAAAAACCATATGACCAAAAAAAAAAAAAAAAACCATATGATCATCTCAATAGATGCAGAAAAAGCTTTTGACAAAATTCAACACCCATTTATGATGAAAACTCTCCACAAAGTGGGCATAGAGGGAACTCACTTCAACATAATAAAGGCCGTATATGACAAACCCACAGCAAACATCACTCTCAATGGTGAAAAGCTGAAAGCATTTCCTCTAAGATCAGGAACAAGACAAGGATGTTCACTCTCACCACTTTTATTGAACATAGTTTTGGAAGTCCTAGCCACAGCAATCAGAGAAGAAAAAGAAATAAAAGGAATACAAATTGGAAAAGAAGAAGTAAAACTATCACTGTTTGCAGATGACATGATACTATACATAGAAAATCCTAAAGATACTAACAGAAAACTACTAGAGCTCATTAATGAATTCAGTAAAGCTGCAGAATACAAAATTAAAACATAGAATATGTTGTATTTCTATACACTAACAATGAAAGTCCAGACACAGAAATTAAAGAAACAATCCCATTTACCATCGCATCAAAAAGAATAAAATACCTATGGATAAACCTACCTAAGGAGACAAAGACCTGTACTCTGAAAAGTATGAAAAACTGATGAAAGAAATCGAAGATGACACAGAGGAAAGATATACCATATTCTTGGGTTGGAAGAATCAATATTGTCAGAATGACTATACAACCCAAGGCAATCTAGAGATTCAATGCAATCCCTATCCAATTACCAATGGCATTTTTCACAGAACTAAATCAAACAAATTTTAAATTTCTATGGAGACACAAAAAACTCTAATAGCCAAAGCAATCTTGAGAAAGAAAAACAAAGCTGGAAGAATCAGGCTCCCTGACTTCACACTATACTACAAAGCTACAGTAATCAAAACAGTATGGAACTGGCACAAAAACAGAAATACAGATCAACAGAACAAGACAAAGTCCAGAAATAAACCCATGCACCTATGATCAATTAATCTACGACAAATGAGGCAAGACTATACAATGGAGAAAAGACAGTGTCTTCAATAAATGGTGCTGGGAAAACTGGACAGCTGCATGTAAAAAATGAAATGAGAACATTTTCTAACACCATGCACAAAAATAAACTCAAAATGAGTTAAAGACCTAAATGTAAGACTGGATACTATAAAACTCTTGGAGGCAAACATAGTAAGAATACTCTTTGTCATAAACTGAAGCAATATCTTTTTTGATCCGTCTCCTAGAGTAATAGAAATAAAAACAAAAACAAACAAATGGGATCTAATTAAACTCAAAAGCTTCTGCACAGCAAAGGAAACCATCAACAAAACGAAAAGATAACCCACAGAATGGGAGAAAATATTTGTAAATGATGTGACCGACAGGGATTAGTCTCCAAAATATACAAACAGCTCATGCAGCTCTATGTCAAAAAAACAAACAACCCAATGAAAAAATGGGCAGAAGATCTCAATAGACATTTCTCCAAAGACATACAGATGGCCAAAAAGCACATGAAAAGATGCTCAACATCAGTAATTATCAGAGAAATGCAAATCAAAACTACAATGAGTTATCACCTCACACCAGTCAGAATGGCCATGATCAAAGTCTACAAACAGGGACTTCCCTGGTGGCACAGTGGTTAAGACTCCATGCTCCCAATGCAGGGGACCAGGGTTGGATCCCAGCTGAGGGAACTAGATCCCACATGCATGCCACAACTAAGAGTTCTCATGCCACAACTAAGGAGCCCACCTGCCACAACTAAGACCCGGCACAACCAAATAAATAAATAAAATTTTTTTTTAAAAGTCTACAAACAAATGCCAGAGAGGGTGTGGAGCAAAGGGAACCCTCCTACACTGCTGGTGGGAAGTAAATTGGTACAACCACTATGGAGAACAGTATGGATATTCCTTAAAAAACTAAAAAGAGAACTACCATATGATCCAGCAATCCCACTACTGGACATATATCCAGACAAAAACATGGTTCAAAAGGATACATGCACCCCAATGTTCACTGCAGCACTGTTTACAATCGCCAAGACATGGAAGCAAACTAAATGTTCATCGACAGAAGAATGGATAAAGAAGATGTGGTAGGGCCCAGGATGTAGAGCTGGCAGTGCCTGACGGCGCGTCTGACACAGAGTTGGGTGGGGTCGAGAGTAGGGGGCAGCGGTCGGGGATGGTGGGAGAAGGAGGAGGCAGCAGCGATCACTTATAAATGGCACTGAAGCAGGACCCAAAGCCTCAATTCCAGGAGGGTGAAAGAGTGCTGTGCTTCCATGGGCCTCTTCTTTATGAAGCAAAGTGTGTAAAGGTTGCCATAAAGGATAAACAAGTGTAATACTTTATACATTACAGTGGTTGGAATAAAAATTGAGATGAATGGGTTCCAGAAAGCAGAGCACTCAAATACGTGGACACCAATCTACACCAAACAACGAGAACTTCAAAAAGCCAATCAGGAGCAGTACGCAGAGGGGAAGATGAGAGGGGCTGCCCCTGGAAAGAAGACTTCTGGTCTGCAACAGAAAAATGCTGACGTGAAAACAAAAAAGAACAAACAGAAAACACCTGGAAATGGAGATAGTGGCAGTACCAGTGAGACACCTCAGCCTCCTACAAGAAAAGGCCCCAAGTAGATCCTACTGTTGACAATGAGCAAACATTCACGAACCGAGCTGAAGTTACAGTAAAGATTCCTGAAGAACTAAAACTGAGGCTTGTTGATGACTGGGACTTAATTACCCGGCAAAAACAGCTCTTTTATCTTCCTGCCAAGAAGAATGTGGATTCCATTCTAGCGGACTATGCAAATCACAAGAAATCTCAAGGAAACACAGATAACAAGGAGTATGCGGTCAATGAAGTTGTGGCAGGGATAAAGGAATACTTCAATGTAATGCTGGGCACTCAGCTGCTCTGCAAATATGAGAGACCACAGTATGCTGAAATCCTCGCAGATCACCCTGATGACGCCCATGTCCCACGTGCATGGAGCGCCACATCTACTGAGATTATCTGTACAAACTGGAGCAATGTTGGCCCACACACCTCTGGATGAGAAGAGCCTTGCTGTATTACTGAATTATCTTCATGATTTCCTAAAACACCTGGCAAAGAACTCTGCAACTCTGCTTAGTGCCAGCGATTAACGAAGCGGCTCCTCCTGAGTACCATCGGAAAGCTGTGTGAGGTGCTTATACTCACTTACGTTTGGATGTCTGTAAATGCATTTTTGTTTCTTAGTCCTTCTCTTGTACAAATGAGTTACTTTGGAAATGTCAGTGTATAATAGAATTGATGTTTGTTTTCTCTTTGATATTTAAACAGAGAAAATGAAAGGAATTACAGCTCCTTTTTTCTTTTCTTTCATTTCAAAGTTGCTACCAGTGTATTCAATGATGGACAACAGAAAGACATACTGTATTTTATTGCTTAGTTGACAAAGCTGCGTTTGAATGCTGGTGGCTCTATTCCTTTGCCACCACACACTTTTATAATGTGTTAATGCTGTGTGACAAAACGCCCTGATTCCTAGCGCCAAAGGTTCAATTCAGTGTGTACAACTGAACACACTCGTCCCTTTGTGCCCCCCTTTTTTTTATGGTGCTTAAAGAGCCCATCCTTTGCAAGTCATCCATGTTGTTCCTTAGGCGTTTTATCTTTGCTCAGATTGCTGAAGAATGGTGGCTTGTTTCATGGCTTCTGTATTTGTGTCTAATGCAGGTTTTAACATGATAGGCACAATGCATTGTGTAGCTACAGTTTTCTGGAAAAGTCAATCTTTTAGAAATTGTTTTTCAGATCTTCAATAAATTTTTTCTTTAAATTAAAAAAAAAAGAAGAAGATGTGGTACATATATACACTGGACTATTACTCAGCCATTAAAAAGAATGAAATAATGCCATTTGCAGCAACATGGATGGACCTGGATATTATCATACCAAGTGAGGTACGTCAGACAGAGAAAGACAAATATATGATATCACTTATATGTGGAATCTTAAAAAAAATAATACAAATGAAGTTGTTCACAGAACAGAAACAGACTCACAGACTTCGAAAACAAACTTACAGTTACCAAAGGGGAAAGGTGGGGGGACGGATAGATTGGGAGTTTGGGATTGACATATACACACTACTGTATTTAAAATAGATAACCAACAAGGTCCTACTGTATAGCACTGGGAACTCTGCTCAATATTCTGTAATAACCTAAATGGGAAGAGAATTTGAAAAGAATAGATATATGTATATGTATAACTGAATCACTCTGCTGTACACCTGAAACTAACACAGCATAGTAAATCAACTATAGTCCAATATAAAATTAAAATTTTTAAATAAAACAAAAAAATTAGAGCAGAAATTAATGAAACAGAGTAAAGAAAAACAAGAATCAACAAAACTGAAAATTGGTTCTTTGGGAAAAATCAACAACATTGACAAAACTTTAATTAGACTGACCAAAAGACTCAAAATACTAAAATCAGTAATTAATGGGGGATATTGCTACTGATCTTACAGAAAGAAAAGGGATTATAAAGGAATACTATAAACTGTATAGATAAATGAAATGGACAAATTACTAAAAAGATACAAACTACCAAAATTGATACAAGAAGAAAGAGAAAATCTGAATAAACCTATAGTAAGTAAAGAGACTGAATCAGTAACTTTTTTAAATCCCACAAAGAAAAACCCAGGCCCAGCTGACTTCACTGACGAATCCACCAAACTTTTAAATAACACCAAGTCTTCACAAATTCTTTCAGAAACATAAGTGAAAAGAATAATTTCCAACTCAGTCTATGAGACCAGTCTTACTCTGAAACCAAAACCCGACAAAGAAATCACAAGAATGAAAACCACAGACCAGTATCTCTTACAAATATGGAACAAATATCCTCAATAAAATACAAGCAAACGTAATCCACCAATAGATGAAAAAGATTATACACTATGACCAAGTGGGATTTATCTCAGGAATGCAAGGTGGATTCCAAATCTGAAAATTAATTGAATAAAGGTCAAAAACCACATGATCATCTGAATAAGACAGAAGAAGCACTTGGCAAAATCCAACACCATTTCATGATCTAAAATATCCAACAAACTAGAAATAATCATGTAATTTCTCAACCTGAAAAAGGCTATCTATGACAAACCTACAGTTCTAAGTCACTTGAAAAAAGACTAATCAGGAACATCAGACATGGATGTTCTCTGTTACCACTTCTATTCAACACTGTACTAAGGTTCTAGCAAGGGCAATTAGGCAACAGAATGAAACAAAAGGCATCCAGGTTAGCAAAGAAGAAACTGACCTATCTCTATTTGCAGATGAAAATTTACTACAAAGCTATTGTAATTAAGGCAGTGTTATCAGCTTAAGGACAGAAATATCAATCAATGCAAGAGAACGGAGAGTCCAGAAATGAACCCTTACATTGCCGGTCAACTGATTTTCGAAAAGTGTACCAAGACAATTCAATGGAGCAAAATAGTCTTTTCAACAAACCATGCTGGGGCAACTGGATATCTTCATGAAAAAGAGTAAAGTTGGATTCTTTTCTCACACCATATACAAAAATTAATTCAATACAAATTCTACATCTATATGTAAGAGGTCATACTACAAAACTCTTAGAATCTGACACCAAAAGTACAAGCAATAAAAGATAAAATAGATAAAACGGACATCCTTGAAAACCTTTGTGCTTCAAATGACATCATCAAGAAAGTAAATGGACAACTGACAAAATGGTATAAAATATTTGTAAATTATATATCTAATAAGGGACTTACAGCTAGAATATATAAAGAACTCTTACAACCTGATATTAAAAACACAACCCAATTAAAATATGGGCAAAGGATCTGAATGGACACGTAGATGTAAAATGGTCAATAAACACATGAAAAGATGATTAACATTATTAGCCATCTGGGAAATCTGCTTCTAGTAAATAAAAATGAAAACCACAATGAGATCCCACTTCACACTTACCAAGATAGCAATAACCAAAAAGACAGATATTAAGTGCTGGTGAGGATATGGAGAAATATGAACCCTCAGTACATTGCTAGTGGATTGAAAAAGGCTGCAAACTGCTTTGTAAAACAGTCTGACAATTCTGTTAAAGGTTAAACAGAGGGTTACCATGTGATCCAGCAATCCAAATTCTTGGTATATACTCAAGAGATAAAACACACTAAAACTTATACACAAATGTTCATAGCAACATTATTCATAATAAACAAAAAAGGGAAAGAACCCAAATGTCCATCAACTGATGAATGAATAAATAAAATGTGGTATTATCCATACACTAGAACATTACTCATCCTTGAATATGAAGAAAAAAATATTTTTTCTCCCATTTAACAAATGATATAGGTTGACATAATTTAAAATTACGAAAGAAAAAGAGTAATTTTTCAAAAACGTTAAATATGACAAACGTTTGCCTCAGCATCAAAAATAAACAAAAACTGCCAAGGACTGATGTTTGGAATACTTACATTAGGTAGTAGAAAACAACTTGTTTCCTTCTGAGGGACAAGACTAGATTCAGGCTGCCCCTTATAAGTAACTAAAACATTACAGGCGTGGCTAACCTCTATTCCTAATAAATAAAAGCCCAACTGAACATATAGCTCATTCTATTCTCTCTTTTTAGATTTTCTGTAGTATTGAAATCACCTTAGAATGCTATATAAGAATTTTAATCATATTTACTGCAATCTACAGAACTGGTGAAAATCACCTTGATGTAAATTTGCAGAATCATTACTACTTTTACACCCTTGCATTTTCAAGTCAGTATTCCTTATCCTTCCTGTGTTCAGCTAACAATTCATTATGCATATAAAAAGGTATGACTAAAAATAAAAATAATCTGGGACTTCCCTGGTGGTCCAGCAGTTAAGAGTCCATGCTCCCAAGGCAGGGGGCCTGAGTCTGAACCCTGGTCAGGGAACTAGATCCCGCATGTCGCAACTAAGATCCCGCATGCCGCAACCAAAGATCCCACACACCGCAACTAAAGATCCTGTGTGCCGCAACTAAAGACCCGGCGCAGCCAAATAAATAAATTTTTTTTTTAAATAAAAATAGATTACGGCTGTGAAAGCAATTATACTTCCCAAAGATGGCTGCCACAATATCGTCCATTCCATACATTCTTACAATTTGACACTGACGCTCATCACAGTGACACAAGAGGTGGGATGTAATATTCCTTCTCCTTTATTCTGGGCAACAGCAGAATCGATGCTAAGTGACGTCTGGAATAGGTCATAAATGGGGACGTGGCTGCTGCCTGGGGTATTCCAACATTCGCCCTCGAAACCCAGCCAACCAACATGCTGAGAGTACCCAGGACACGTGGAGAGGTCCCAGAAGAGAGCCACCATCATCCTCCCGACGTGTATGTGAAAGAGAACACCTTCAAGATGACATCTCCCTCAACTACCACATGACCGCAACTGCACGAGATACTGCGAGTAAGAACCATCTACCTGAGGGTCTGGTCAGCCCCCAGAATTGTGAGGAATAATAATGAAATGATTACTGTGGCTTTCATCACTAAGTGGTGGCATGATGTGGGATAACAGCAGAACATAACCAGAACAAATTGTGTAGGAAAACTACCACATAGCTTGATGCTAGCATACAGTTACTGGGTCACTCCTGCACTTTATACTATGCACCTCACTTACCCACTCAGAGGCTTTCAAGCTCTTTTACTTACTTTAAAGGGGGAAGAAAAATTTTACTGATGAATAAAAGGAAAAAATGGAAACAGTCACCATCTCCACTTTTAATAGTACAAAGCTTCTAGCAGGCTGCTATTTGTTCTTCAATAACAATTACCCTCTTTTTCTATAGAAATGGTGTGAACTGGGCACATGGCAACACAGCTGAAGACTACGTTTTCTAGCCCCCCCTGCAGCTAAGTTGATCAAACGACTAAGTTGTGGCCAGCGGGATATGCACCCCACTTCCAGGTCTTGTGCATCTCCCAGTCCCTTTCCCTACCCCCCGGGAAAAAACTGGAACAGCTGTCTTGGACCCAGAGATGAAGCTCCCAGCATTGGATGTCCACCTCTTTAATTTTTCAGTGAGACAAAAATAAACAAGAAAACCAAAAAACACTTCTATCTTTTCTAAGTCACTGTATTTTCGGTCTCTCTGGTACAGTCCCCTAGCCTACACCCTGATATAAACTCCTGCAAACCCCTTGCTAACACTTTAGGGCTGACAAGCCACTGACATGACACATTGTTGTCATGTAATTGGCAATTCAATCCGACCTGCTCCCACTCTTCTTCAGGATATTCCCTGTTTTTCTGGCAAGTATTCCATGTGCTTCATTTATTTTGGCTTTTTAATCACGTGTGACTTACTACATATTAGGCAGAAGTTACAAAATAATTTCTTAAAGGTATGTGGATTTTCACATTACTACTGATGTAGCAGGCGTTTTAAAAGTCATCATGAATCCTGGGAAAGAATAAATACATGTGTATGTATAACTAAATCACTTTGCTGTACACCTGAAACTAACACAACATTGTAAATCAAATATACTCCAATATAAAAGAAAATAAAAAAATAAATAAGTAAATTAATTTTTTAAAGTCATCATGAATCAAATAGCATCTTTAATCAATGAACATTCTAGAAAAACTAATGCCAATTAGTTCATTAAAATATGCAAGTTTCTCGAATACTTTATGAAACCAAATCTAAATAGAGACAAAGAGAGAGAAATACAGCAATTTAACTAATGTATTATTTTATTACAAAACAAGATATGTGGCAGTTTTTCCCCTCTGGCTCTATATCCCCAATTCCTCAAGAAAAATGAAAAACGAAGAATCATAAAACTGAAAGGCTTGTCTCAAATCTCAGCTTTCTGAGCTGTAATATGAAACTAAAACAAATAGGTTAACACTTAAAAGAATTAGAAAAAGAAGAACAAACAAAACCTAAAGTCAGCATTAGGAAGGAAATAATAAAGATCAGAGGGGAAATAAATAAAATAGAGACTAAAAACAATAGAAAAAAATCAATAAAACCAAGAGCTGGTTCTTTGAAAGGGTAATAAACAAGACTGACAAACCTCTGGCCAGGCTCACCAAGAAGAAAAGAGAGAGAACCCAAATAAACTAAATAAGAAGTGAAAAAGGAGACATAACAACCGACACCATAGAAATACAAAAAAACATGAGGGAATACTATGAACAATTATATGCCAACAAATTCAACAACCTAGAAGAAATGGACAACTTTCTAGAAACATACAGTCCACCAAAACTGAATCAAGAAATAGATAATTTGAACAGATTGATCACTAGAAGTGAAATATCAATAGAATCTGTAATTTTAAAACTGCCTACAAACAGAAATCCAGGACCAGATGGCTTCATAGGTGAATTCTACCAAACATACAAAGAAGAACTCTTACCGATCCTTCTCCAACTCTTCCAAAAAATTGCAGAGGAGGGAACACTCCCAAAGACATTCTATGAAGCCACCATCACCCTGATATGAAAACCACTAAAAAAGAAAATTACAGGCCAATATCTTTGATGAATATAGATACAAAAATTCTCAACAAAATATTAGCAAACTGAATCCACAACACATAAAAAAGATAATACACCACGACCAAGTGGGATTCATCCCAAGTTCACAAGGATGGTCCAACATATGCAAATCAATGTGATACACCACATCAACAACAGAAAAAACAAAAACCACATGATCATCTCAATACATGCAGAAAAAGCATCTAACAAAATTCAACATGCATTCATGATAAAAACTCTTACCAAAGTGGGTACAGGGGGAACATATCTCAACATAATAAAAGCTATTTATGACAAACCCACAGCCAATATAATACTCAACAGTGAAAAGCTGACAGACAGCCTTCCCACTAAAATCTGGAACAAGACAAGGATGCCCACTCTCACCACTTTTGTTCAACATAGTACTGGAAGTCTTAGCCACAGCAATCAGACAAGACAAAGAAATAAAAGGTATCCAAATTGGAGCGGAAGAGAGAAAACTGTCATTATATGCAAATGATGTGATTCTATATACAGAAAACCCTAAAAACTCCACACAAAAACTACTAGAACTGATAAACAAATTCAGCAAGTTAGCAGGATAAAAGATTAACATACAGAAATCGGTTGCATTTCTTTACACTAACAACGAAATAGCAGAAAGGGAATGTAAAAAAAAACAAAAACAAAAAACCAATATACCTTTCAAAATCACATCCCCAAAAATAAAATACTAAATAAACCTGACCAAGGAGATGAAAGACTTATACACTGAGAACTATAAAACATTAAAAAAGTAAACTGAAGATGATTCAAAGAAATGGAAAGACATCCCATGCTCTTGGATGAGAAGATTTAATATTGTTAAAATGGCCATACTACCCAAAGCAATCTACAGATTTAATGCAATCCCTATCAAATTACTCATGACATTTTTCACAAAATTAGAACAAATAATCCTAAAATTCATATGGAACCATGAAAGACCCAGAATTGCCAAAGAAATCATGAAGAAAAGGAACAAAGCAGAAGGCATAACCCTCCCAGACTTCAGACAATACTACAAAGCTACAGTAATCAAAACAGCATGGTATTGGCACAAAAAACTGACATATGGATCAATGGAACAGAACAGAGAGCCCAGAAATAAACCCACACAACTACGGTCAATCACACAGCTTCGACACATGAGGCAAGAATATACAATGGGAAAAAGACAGTCTCTTCAGCAAGTGGTGCTGGGAAAGTTAGACAGCCACATGTAAATCAATGACGTTAGAACACTCCCTCACATCATACGCAAAAATAAACTCAAAATGGCTTAAGGACTTAAACATAAGACATGACACCATAAAACTCCTAGAAAAGATCATAGGCAAAACATTCTCTGACATAAATCGTACCAATGTTTTCTTTGGTCAGTCTCCCAAGGTGATAGAAATAAAAACAAAAATAAACAAATGGGACCTAATCAAACTTACAAGCTTTTGCACAGCAAAGGAAACAATCAACAAAACGAAAAGACAACCTACGGAATGGGAGAAAATATTTGCAAATGATGCAACCAACAAGGGTCTAATTTCCAAAATATACAAACAGCTCAAACAACTCAACAACAAAAAGAAAACAAACAACCCAATCGAAAAATGGGCAGAAGACCTAAATAGACATTTCTCCAAAGAAGAAATACAAATGGACAGTAGGCACATGAAAAGATGCTCAACATTGCTAAACTATTAGAGAAATGTAAGTCAAAACTACAATGAGGGGGCTTCCCTGGTGGCACAGTGGTTGAGAATCTGCCTGCGAATGCAGGGGACACGGGTTCGAGCCCTGGTCTGGGAGGATCCCACATGCCGCGGAGCAACCGGGCCCGTGAGCCACAACTGCTGAGCCTGCACGTCTGGAGCCTGTGCTCCGCAACAAGAGAGGCCGCGATACTGAGAGGCCCGCGCACCGCGATGAAGAGTGGCCCCCGCTTGCCGCAACTAGAGAAAGCCCTAGCACAGAAACGAAGACCCAACATAGCAACCAATCAATTAAATAAATAAATCTTTAAAAAAAAAAAAAATTAAAAAAAAAAAACAAAAAACTACAATGAGGTACCACCTCACACCAGTCAGAATGGCCATCATTAAAACCTCTACAAATAACAAATGCTGGAGAGGATATGGAGAAAGGGAACCCTCCTACACAGTTGGTGGAAATGTAAATTGGTACAGCCACTGTGGAGAACAGTATGGAGATTCCTCAGAAACCTAAAAATAGAGCCACCATATGATCCAGCAATCCCACCCCTGGGCATATATTCAGAGAAAACTCTAATCCAAAGAGATACACGCACCCCTATGTTCCTAGCAGCACTATTCACAATAGCCAACACATGGAAACAACCTAAATGTCCACTGACAGAGGAATGGATAAAGAAGATGTGGTACATATATACAATGGAATACTACTCAGCCATAGAAAAAGAATGAAACAATGCCATTTGCAGCAACATGGATGCAACTAGAGATTATCATACTAAGTGAAGTAAGTCAGAAAGCAAATACCATATAGTATCACTTAAATGTGGAATCTAAAATATGACGCAAATGAACCTATCTACAAAACAGACTCACAAACATAGAGAACAGACTTGTGGTTGCCAAAAGGGAGGGGCTGGGGGAGGGATGGAGTGGGAGATTGGGGTTAGTAGATGTAAGCTTTTATATATAGAATGAATAAACAACAAGATTCTACTGTATAGCACAAAGAACTATATTCAGTATCCTGTGGTAAACCATAATGGAAAAGAATATTAAAAAAAAATGTATATATGTGTATAATTGAATCACTTTGTTGTACAGCAGAAATTAACAGAACACTGCAAATCAACTATACTTCAATAAAAAAATAAAACAAATAGGTTAAGAACAAAGAGTTTGACCAAGTCTTGGAGGTTTGGTTCTGTATTAAAAACTTGATATTCAAAGATGAGATGAAAAGCAAAAAGACATCTATTATGGCAAAATACCTTAGATCCACGCCAAGGCCCTATGGATATTTAGGGGCTAGAACATAGGTAGCAAAATCTGACAATCTGTTTGTAAATGCCAATTATAAAAGCCTTTAAAAGATAAAATTTAGGGCTTCCCTGGTGGCGCAGTGGTTGAGAATCTGCCTGCCAATGCAGGGGACACGGGTTCAAGCCCTGGTCTGGGAAGATCCCACATGCCGCGGAGCAACTGGGCCCGTGAGTCACAATTACTGAGCCTGCGCGTCTGGAGCCTGTGCTCCGCAACAAGAGAGGCCGCGATAGTGAGAGGCCCGTGCGCCACGATGAAGAGTGGCCCCCACTTGCCGCAACTGGAGAAAGCCCTCGCACAGAAACGAAGACCCAACACAGCCAAAAATAAAAATAATAAATAAATCATAAATAAAAAATTAAAAAAAAAAAAAAGATAAAATTTAACTCACCATCTGTGTCCTTAACCATATCAAGTTTAAGGGCCTTTGTTCCATCGAAGCAAAATGCCCTGATGGAATTTAGCCCTAACAGTAACGCATTCTGCTTTATTTTTTCTACTTTGTTGGATATTTTATCCAGTGCTATCACTTCTCCCTAGAAAAACAAAACAAACACATAAAAAAGTGAAAATCCAAAGCAGTCATGAAAGTTATTAATAATGAGAAAAACGGACAATTTTAGTCTTCCCCACTTTCCTCCTATCCCCAGTTTTAAAGCTGAAGTCATCATCCAAATGAATATCAAATTTACATCCAATACTGAAGTCTTACGTTTTAAAGAACACAATCTTGCCAGATAATTTTCTTATAATGCCCATCTACTTTTAATCCGCAAAACTCAAAAGCAAAAGCAGTGTTTGCAATCTTCTAAAGAAACTTTAAAATACCCATTTGAGATAAATATTAAAAAATCGCCAATTTGATGTGCCTTGCTCACCTCTGGAAGAGCATGAACTAACGTTCTAAGACATTTGCCTTCTGGTCCTCTGAGATACAGACGAATGTTACTTGTAAAATCAATCCTCAGCCCAATACTTTCTGAGATACATACATATAACAAAGTTCATGTGTATTCTGACAACTAAAGACAGAAAAATAGAAGCCTGTATATCACAGCAAAATGTTCTGCACTCGTAATATTTCAAAAATAATTTTACATGGGAACACTTCGATTAAGCCAAAGTCAATAAAGACAAGAGGCTACAGTTTTGTGAATGAGTTGTGATAGTCACATGGTATTTTAAAACATACTATGAAATGTTCTGCAGAGATGGTGATGTAAACATTTCAATGTATATTTTTGGCTTTTGTTCCTTTGTTGTGACATACGCATTTGACTGCATAGACTACAATACTGAGGATTTGCTGATTATGTTCTTGAATGTGACACCAGGTTCAGCGGCCGGCATAGTTCCAGTTAATACCTTGACGGACAGGGAAACCATTTCAAGTGAGTTGAACTGGAAAAGCAGGCAAAAACCACCAGAATAAGGTTCCACTGTAACTACAGTGAAGGAAAAACTGCACTGGCTGAAGGCTGCTCTTACAAAAGTATAAGACTGGAAGCCTCACTTATACAAAATTCTGCTTAACTACAAAAAAAAAAAAAATCAAAAACAATGACAAATTGAAAGTATTAACAAACTCTGGGATTCAATTCTGGCTCAAATATTTCTGTTCAGGTTCCTAGGTGCTGGCCCACTGGGAGATTGCCTAAATGGCCCCAATTCTTCAAGTCTCCATGTATCCCCACCCTCTGCCGTTGACCTTGCAACACCCGGCTGGTCCGAGTCGGGCTCGGCCACCTGGTTTGCACTGGTCGACAGGATGACAGTAGGAGTGATGCAAGGAGAGACGCGGAACGCTGGCCTTGCTCTGCTTTGTCCTCTGCCACTGCTGACCCTCAGCTACTGCGCTCTGCTGTGCTAGTGCCCTAGCCCCACAGGAGGGTAAGGATGCAGGAACCAGAGGCAAGACATTCCAGTGGCCTCAGCTGAGCCAACCTGAGCCTAACCCAAGTGAGTGAGCCCACCCAAGGTCACGAGAAACTCCGGCCAACCCACAGCTGACCAGGTGCCAGAGTCAGGCTGGGGGCCATCGACTGAACCCCAGACTCCAGAGGTAATGCAGTGCCACCGAGGCTGTGTGGTTGTTTTCACACAGCGTTATAAAACCAGCAGAGAATGCACACACCTCTAACATCCAGCCTCTCTTTGGAAAGACTTCTTACGGGAGAGCAGAAAATACCTCTGAGTGAATATACTTTTAAGCAAACACAATAAATATCATACCGTAAGTAAGGGGGATAATTATCACTTCCTCAAAGCATATAATCTTTACATTTGAGCTTTCAGGAAAACTGAAAAATGATTTGCATTAAATACCACAACTCCATAAAATGAACCCTTCTGTTTTGTGTTCATTTTACACACTGGAGGTATTTAATGCATTTTTTCCCTAGAGTTGTTTTTTTTTTTTTTTTTTTACTGTTACCACCTTAAATTCTTTTTCAACAAAGAGTAGTGTAAGTTAATAGGCAAGTGTATCTCCTCTAATGAACCATGGGTATCAATTCCACGATATTTAAACGACAAATACCTTTTTCTATTGGAGATCTTTCTTAGATTGAAGGCTGCTCATTGAGGTTATACTAGTGCTACTGCAAGTGTCTGTGTATATGTGACCAGCATATAGACAGTGTATGGATTTTACACACATATACACACACACATTTATAGTGCAGAGATGACAGGTTTAGGCCTTCAGTGTATTTACTGAAAATATACAATTTTATATTTATATATTTTTATCCCCATTTGCAACACTGTGAATGTTTCAGAAATTCTAATAGTGTCAAATATGAATGCGTAAGAAATGACAACTTTCATCAGAAGTCTTCAGACAATTAAAGTTATCTGCACTAATGAAAGGGAAAAGTTACAATTTCATCCTTGACACAGTACAAGTTCCAACTATTTTCTATGCAAGACTGCTTGTAAATCCCTTGACAGTCCTAAGCATCATCAAATATGGATCAAAAATGTATCACCTGATAAAGTCCAACATCTGGCACTTGCGAGAGTGGGAAATACTGTATCTTTTATCAGGCAAATTAGCTGGAGCAGAAAGGCTTTTGCTACATCAGCCTCATGGAGGTTTCCACGCCAGAAAGTCTTACCTCAGTAGGTAATTTTTTCTTATTTATAAATTAGTACTAGGAAGAAAACCGCTGAGTTTCCTAGGCACGTAAGCATTTGTACTGCTGAATAAATCTGAGCTAAATTAGAAAAGCGACAGCAGATACCCGGCCCGCACTATTCCCGTGTCCTTGCTCTGCTCTTCAGCCGGCTGAGATTCTACGGCACGTTACATACACTCCCTTATATACATCCTCAACTCACGTGCGTCTGCTTCTCGCACATCCAAGGGACAAAAGCTCAGCTGTGATTAAACCCAGGCCTTCGCCAACTTCCTGTCTATCCCCACGCAGCCAAAAAGCACATCACTAGCCCAACTCATCTCACTCTAAATCCATGACTGCTGTACTCATGGGGCCCTTGGTGCAAAATTGAATTCGCATGACGCATCTGTAGGCCATTCTCACTCCTTATCCTAGATCGATACTTCCTGTCTTCTCAAACCCCTGACCCCCTGCCTTCCCCTTCCCCTTCCCCATTCCCATCTGAAGATCCTGCTTCCTTTTCAGAGAAAACTGGAACAACCAGAAGCCAACTCCCAGCCTCCCACCACGTGTACCAGCCCACCAACACCTCTACCCATATCCTCGGCCTTACCTCCTATTTCCATGGATAAGCTGTCTCATGCCACCATCTAAAGCCACTGTGCATCAAATCCTGTCCCATTTCACCTACCCCAAGGTCCTGTTCCAGCCATTTTCCCGTTCCCTCGGGGGTAACCAATTTCCCCTTTTAATCTCTCTTCTCCATCAGCATACACTGCTATTTCCCTCATCTTAGAAAAAGGACTCCCCGAGTCCACCCTCCAAGCACTGCCCCATTTCGCTGCCCTCCGGTACAAACGTGCCCTGCCCCCGCAAAGGAGTTGTCCTGATTCACTTTCTTTGCTTCCTCTCATTTTCTATCCAAGCAGGCATTTCCACTCACCGCCCATCACCTACGAGGTGCTGAGTCCACGGGGAGGGGGTTCTCGGGCCTCACCTCACTGGCCCCGCCGGGACGTTTCACCCAGCTGCTCGCTCCGTCCCCTTTCGACCCCTTCCTGGCGCAGCGCCCAGGGCATCACGGGCCTCTGGTGGTCCTGCCACATCAGTGGCCGTTGCTCCTGGTTCCCCGAGCCCCGAGTGTCGGCGCACCGCAGCCCCGAGGCTCGCCTTCCAGCCTCCCCTACCTTCTACCGCCCCGCGTCAGCCTCACGGCCTCGCATGTTTTATCCATGTATTGGCGACTTCCAGACTTCCATTTCCAATGCAGACCTCTCCCCTGTACCCTGGACTCAAATATCCCATTGCCTGCTCCACGTCATCTCCCGGCTGTCTAATGGGACCGCACTGTAACAGAACCACCCGGCTGCCTAATGGGACCGCCCTGTAACAGAACCACCCGGCTGTCTAATGGGACCGCCCTGTAATAGAACCACCCGGCTGCCTAATGGGACCGCACTGTAATAGAACCACCTGGCTGTCTAATGGGACCGCACTGTAATAGAACCACCTGGCTGTCTAATGGGACCGCCCTGTAATAGAACCACCCGGCTGTCTAATGGGACCGCCCTGTAATAGAACCACCCGGCTGCCTAATGGGACCGCCCTGTAACAGAACCACCCGGCTGCCTAATGGGACCGCACTGTAATAGAACCACCCGGCTGTCTAATGGGACCGCACTGTAATAGAACCACCTCGCTGCCTAATGGGACCGCCCTGTAATAGAACCACCTGGCTGTCTAATGGGACCGCACTGTAACAGAACCACCTGGCTGTCTAATGGGACCGCACTGTAATAGAACCAAAACTAAATGGCTGATTTTTCCCTGCAAAACGTGCCCCTCCCGTAGTCCTCCCGACCCGGCAGCTCCATCCTTCCAGGTCCTCTGGCCAAAAACCTAAGGAGTCACGCTGCGCTGGCCTCTCATTTTCACAGCCCACGTCCAATCCACCAACAACTCCTAACAGCCCCAGCTTCGAAACACACCCAGAATCTGATCAACTTCTTACCACCTCCATGACGCCCCTGAACTGCTGTCTCCTAAGCGGTCTCTCTGCTTCCGCCGCTGTCCTCTTGCAGCTTGTCTGCAACGCCGCAGCCAAGGTAAGGAGCACGCAAGCTTATGTCGCTCTTCTGCCCCAAACCTCCAAGGACGTCCCATTGCTGGAGCAGACATGAAGTCCCGGGAGAGCCTGCGAAGCTGCTCCGCCCATGCCCCGGCCCCCACTCTCTGATCTCTTCCCCCCCACACCCCGCTCCTCACTTAGTCTACGCCGCAAGACTACCACGGTCCCCCCCCAACCCGTATCCCTAGCAAGTCGGCAGCGTCCAGTCTCAGAGCATTCGGACTTACGTCTCCTCTGGCTGGTACATTCTTCCCACCTGTAAGTCTTCCCTAAATGCCACCTTTCCAGTGGGCTTCTCCCTCACCACCCACTTCAAACTGCAAACTCACTCTCCCTTCCCCAGTATTCCCAATCCCATACCCCTCCCACAGCTATATATGCCTTATCTTTTACTCACTCATTTGTTTCTCATCTGTGTCCTTTTACTAGAATGTAAGCTCCATGAAGAAGGAAACTGTGGTCACTATGGTTTACTGCTGTACGCCAGTACTTGGCACACAGTAAGAATAAATCAATATTTTTTAAATCAGTCCATCAATTAAAATCTGACTCTAGATCAAGAAAGCTACTGTAGGTGAAGCTACTAGCATGTGCAAATATTTTAGGAACCATTTGGTTTTACAGAATTTGAAACAAACCAGAAAGATAGCATCAACTGGCCGTATCCTTCTCGAGCTGAAGAATCTCAGGTGAAGCAGAGTGGTTACAAGGCCACACAGCTTAGAACACAGATAAAACTAGCGCACGATGCAAGAAAACACATCAGCAAATATGCATACATAGGAAAAAGCAGTAATATCTGAGCTAAAGTTATCCAAGGACAGACTTTTCTTTTGTGACAATGAAGCAGGCTTTATTAATTAAGCCAAATCATGGTTTTTATGAACCCCAAGGCAAGAAGGACACGGACACATACAGATGTTCAGTATGTGTGCATGTATTCAGTTGGCCAAAAACATCTTACAGAGAAACCCGGACGAACATTTTGGCCAACCCAATATATTTATTATCATCTTTATATTTGCATATGTATCAACAATATATATTTGGACACTTTAATAATGGACTGCCAAATTAACTTTCGGTGGTAGAATTTATTTGAATAGTTTAAAAAGTGTCAAGTCCTGTAATTAAGAACATGAAAAGGTCTCTTAAATGTTTCATTTAGACTTAATTATGTGAGGGAAAAATTCTATTCCATAAATGTATTAGGCAAATCTGGGACTCAAGAAGGTCTTGAGATAGTCTTCACAAATGACAATGGTCTACTGAACTTAATATGTGATGCATGACATTACTGAGCTGCCTTCTCTTTGGCTGAATCGAAATCGACCAGATTATGAATGTCTGTATAATGTTCCGTAAGTCACACATACTCCCACCTCCATCACTGAGACACGCAGTGTATCAAGATCAGCTCTGCGTGACGACGGCCTCACCTGGTCGTGCATCAGCGCTGCAATGTGTGTTGTTTTGCCTCCGGGGGCCGCACACAAATCTAGAATCTTCTCTCCAGGCTGAGGATCCAGAACATGACTTACTACAGCAGACGGCAAATTCTATAAGGAAAAAAAAAATAATTTGTTATCAGTGACAAGAGATCATTTTAAGTTTCAGAATCAGAGGATGTAAAGAAATCTTTGGAGGTAACCCAGTACAGCGTCCTTGGCCAAGAGTATGTTTTCTGTAGACATACCAGTGTCGGGATAGTAACAATTTCCCAGGGTGTCCTACGATCTCACAGGACAGCCACACACATGCACGACACATTAAACACTGAACTCTAATATAAAGACACTAAAACACGTATGTGGCCATTGAAGAGTCAGTGATTCTCCATCTAGAGATGATAGTGATGCTTCACCCCTAACAAAGATAACGTTAATGTAATGGCCAAAGATGACAGAAATTTCCAATCCAACGTAATACGTTAAGAACCTTCTGGTATGCAATCAGTTGAGAGCATGAAATAGTCCCAGTGAAGAGGCTTCATTAAATATTTAGGTGACGACAAAGTTTCCCTAAAACAATTTCATCTACTACCTTTCTCTACAGTATTTCTCAATCCTGGCTGCATGACAGAATCACCCTGTGAGTTCTGTCTTTTGCTGTTTTTTAATGTGCAGTCATCTAGAACAGTTCAATCAGAATTTCTGGCAATAGGGCCAGGCATCAGTGCTTTTACGATCTCCCCAGGTGCTTCTAACGTGCAGCTAGCTGTGCACCCTTGCTACACTACAGCCATTCTCAACCTTAGCTGCAAACTAGAACCACCTGGGAGAGCCTTTCACCATCCTGACCCAGGCCCCACCCCAGCCAGACCAACTAAAACCCATTCCTATGGTAGAGTCCAGGCAGCAGTATGTATTTAAAGCGCTCAGATGGTCCAACCTCATCTGGCTTTTAAATCAATCATTTCCAAGAAACCAGGCAATGAAAAGATCAACTTTTGAGCACCATTTTTGATTCCAGATAACCTAGAATGTAACTAGCCTATAACTGAAAACAGCTGTTGTAAATATTTAAGTGTTAAACCTTTCACTGTCAATCATTTCAGTTGTGAAAGACATCAAAGGCATTTCTATACTTCTGTGGATTGTGATCAGGCACATCAAAAGTTTCCTTTGTGGTTTTGAAAAACCAAACAATATTGCACATTCGTAATTTTAATGATTGTGTGCAACACTCCAATTAACTTTATAAAGTACATCCTTGTGTAACTTCAAGTGTTAACATGAGAAATAATAAATTATCACCAGCCCTTTACAACCTTCTCTCCTCAACAAGGAACCCACAATCTGAAGCTTCCACATTAGCTGCTGCAAACAAGTAACAGTACAGATTTGGGGATAATGGTTTCCAGAGAAAGGCAAGGCAAGAGGCATCAAAAAAAAAAAAAAAAACCCCACAAATTTCACCAGGGATTTTCCCAAGTCTATAATTCTACCTATCTGTAAAGTACCTTCAATAATCACACAGAATGGACAAAGTACTAGTTGCCTAACTCTGGGGCTTACAAGGTATACAGCCAATCACCCTACGAACTACCTCATCTTCACAAGTTAAGAGGTTGCTGAACATCATTCAAGAAATGGTATCAGTGTTCTTCAGTTACAGTCAGTGCAGGCTTGTGATAATATATTCAAAGAGCCCAGCACGACACCACACTTTTTAAAAGGCTGGCAGGACTGCCCTAGTGGCGTAGTGGTTAAGAATCCACCTGCCAATGCAGGGGACACAGGTTCGAGCCCTGGTCCGGGAAAATCCCACATGCCGCGGAGCAACTAAGCCCATGCACCACAACTACTGAGCCTGCGCTCTAGAGCCCGTGAGCCACAACTACTGAGCCCACGTGCCACAACTACTGAAGCCCATGCGGCTACAGCCCGAGCTCCTCAACAAGAGAAGCCACCGCAATGAGAAGCCCGTGCACTGCAACCACCAGTAGCCCCCGCTCGCTGCAACTAGAGAAAGCCTGCATGCAGCAACGAAGACCCAATGCAGCCAAAGATAAATAATAAACAAAACAAATAAATTTTTTTTAAAAAAGAAGCAAGAGCAGTCTTGGGAACTGTTTCTCTAAAAAAAAAATTTTTTTAAATAAAAGTAAAGTAGAAAGAAATAGGGCTTCCCTGGTGGCGCAATGGTTGAGAGTCTGTCTGCTAATGCAGGGGACACAGGTTCGAGCCCTGGTCTGGGAAGATCCCACATGCCGCGGAGCAACTAGGCCCATGAGCCACAACTACTGAGCCTGCGCGTCTGGAGCCTGTGCTCCACAACAAGAGAGGCCGCGACAGTGAGAGGACTGCGCACCGCGATGAAGAGTGGCCCCCACTTGCCGCAACTACAGAAAGCCCTCGCACAGAAACGAAGACCCAACACAGCCAAAAATAAATTAATAAAAAAAAAAATAGAAAGAAATAAAAAAGGCTGGCAAAGACTACTGAAGAAGATTCTATATAACCGCGTATGACTTTATATTAGGTTATGCATCCTAATGGTCTACATCATCACTAATGTAGAATCAGATGACAAACGTAAATCTGTTTTTTATTTGTTCACCCCAGAATTAACCTCTGGATTTATAAAATGACTTCTGGTTACATACTAAGCAGAGCAGAAAGCAAATGTCATCTACGCTTAAGTTAGGGTACAGATGCTACTACCTACCAACTGTGCAACCTTATTCAAGAACCCGACCAGATCCGGTCTTCAGTATCTTCATGTTACATTGGTAATTCTACTAATAATAAAATAATAAAACTACCACCTAACAAGCAGACTGTAACAAATCATATGAGCTAATGTACATGAAAGTACATCATAAACTGGACAAGGGAAAACAAATTACTTGTTATAGCACAGCAATTGATAACCATCAGACCAAAATCTGCTAGTAGTAAACCATCTGCATCTCACTCAGAGTTACACATGGACCACGTACATGTAGAGCAAATGCATGCTTTATTTAGGGATTAATAGTGGAAATGGAAAGCAATCATTACAATAAGCTACAGTAAGTAGCTTTTTTTTTTTTTTTACAGCAGTTACAGACATTTATTTTATAATAAGAAAAGTACAACCATATTTATTAAACTTGAGGGTAGGAAGGAAAGAGGGAGGAAAGCACATTCAGGAAGAAGCTCTCAAACTAAAGCTCAGAACTGGTGCCCGAGAGAAACGACACAGACCCCGCCGTCCCACATGGCGGAGCCTCTCCTCTCCTACGGGTGAGTGGCAACCACACCAGCACCCCTGTGCACGCCTTCTCATCCTCCTTGTTCTCCTGCAATAAGCACCGCTGGGCAAAGGAAGGGAGGAGAGGTAGTCAATCACTTGAGAGAAAGAGGAAGTGCTTACTAAGCTTTTCCTTACTACTTAACCGAAGGTAGATCAGAAAACATATAAATACACTGCAAAAAAAAAAAAAAAAAAGTTAATAGAAGCGAAAAAACAAACCCTTAGATTTCAAATAATTCACTGAAGTATATATTTCAATGTCACTAAATATTTTGTTTTCACAAATACTTACTTGTAAAAATAAGTAGCTAGGCAGTACATTGTCAAATGAGGGGCTCAGATACACTGGGTCTGTCATTCTTACGCCTATGCCTCTGAAAAACAGGAAATCTAACATTACTCAGTATAAATTAGACAATCTACACAATCTCCATTTCTAAGAATATACGCAAGTAACATGTTAAATATAAGATGTTCTGCCTTTTTAAAACCTTTTTTACTCAACACCAAAATACTTAAAAGTATTCCTGTGAATTGTTTCTGGATTTTTACCCACAGTAGAGTAGGCCACTGGGAGCATTAAAAAGGATAAAGTTACATAAAATTTTCATTTAAGCACCACTGCATTCCTTTAGAGATCTGCACAGACTAAAAAGTGAAGACCCTCTGAGTCTATTCACTGATGCATTCTCATCTTTCTGGTAACAGATTTATGACCATTGTTATTAGCCTTTCAATTCAACAAACATTCTGTGACCCCTTCGGTTTGCCAGGCACTATGCTCGGTACTTGTATGAAAAATAAAAACATATGTTAAGAATCCTGCTGGTGATAAGCCATGACAAACGTGCCACACTGCTTCCCTCTCATCTCGTTAGAGAGTAACTGCCCAGTACTGACACCATCCACAGGATGACCTTTGCCACCTCTGTCCCCAACTGTGAGTGGCAGTGGACCTGATCAGAGCAGGAAGGGCCAGGGCCCAGAATGGCCTGATGGATGGGGATCCACTAAGACAAACATCGCAGTCAGAGAGGCTGTCCAAGGGGAGAAAAGGTACACAAGCACACTGTCAGAGAAAAGCCAAGCGTGGCCAGCTGCACAGGTCACACGAGAGAGAGCGAGAAAACGGGAAAATCAACGTGCTGTTCCAGGGATTAAAGGAGCACGGAAAGAAGAAGGGGGCCCGCAGACACGGCACGCAGATAAGTTCAGAGTTTATGAACTGACCGTGGCAAAGAAACACCTACAAAGACAGTGTGTACCCTACGTGATGTAGATGGGCTAATTTTACTCACAACACTTCTGACACCACATGTGTGGGCTTCTCTCTCACCCACCAACTCTCCACCTCTCTGGACACCAAGTGGGTGTCCTACTATTCACTTAACTTCTGACAGACTGCCTGGGGTCATCGTCGGAATCCACAGGTTCAGTCCAACAAGACTGGCCCTGCTCCAGGTGCCAGCTGCACCTCCCAGGCTGCCACCTGGCCTTGTGACTGACCGGCTATGAATTTGGAGGCTCCTAGACTCCCTCCTCAGCTTCGACAATTCACCAGGATGACTCACAGAACTCAGGAAAACAATTTACCTGTGTCTGCCTACCAACCGGAAGCTTTTGACACATGAAGGTAAATAAAAGGAAAGGCTATTAAAATACAGGAAACAGTTGCATGCAGTAACACTAATGTATTTAAAAATAAGTCAACAGTAAACCACTGAAAAAAAAAAAATATATATATATATATGTACACCCAAGATGGGCATCTTTTGTATTAAGAAAGGAAGCATTGTAAAATAATTCTGAATTTGTGTTGGTTGTAGATGCAGTATACTGTTGAAAAATATTGGGTTCTTGTTTTCTGTTTTGTTTTTTAGTGTGCGTGCACGTGTGTGTGTGTGTGTTTGGGTTTTTTTTCTTTAACTGACAAGCCCTGTTGAGAGGTCTTGGACCACTGCTTTTCCCCTATGTGAGTCAATACACAGTGCTGCTGTGTGTGTATATTTCGTGTGTGTGTGTATTTGCTAATTTTTATTAATTCTAGTTTTACATTAAATAAGTTTGACTTTCTTTTCTGTAAAAAAAAAAAAAAAAAAAAAACTGGTGACGTCACTTACGGTCACCAGTTTACTATGAAGGATACAACTGGGGAAACAGCCAAACAGAAGGGCCGCATCGGGCAAGGCGTGAGAGGGGGCATGGACACACCACCCTCCCAGCACCTAGATGTGTTCACCAACCTGGAAGCTGTCCAAGCCCCTCGTGCAGTGGCTTTTAGGGAGGTGTCATCACATGGGCATGACTGATTAAATCACGGGCACTGGTGGCTCGCTCAGTCTCCAGGCCCTCTCTCTTCCCCGGAGGTCTGGGATGAGGCACAAGTGCCAGCCTCTGATCACGTGCTTGGCTGCTCCGGCCAACAGCCCCGTCCTGAAGCTGCCGGGCGGGGGTACAGAAGCACTCTTACCACTCCTGAGATTCCAAGGGCTTTGGCGGCTCTATGCCAGCAATCTGGGACATAGATCAAATTATTTATGTATTTCTTATTATGCCACAGCAGAGCAGGTTTATGCTGACCTTTAAGAGTGAAATAATTTCTGCAGGCATTTGTGGCCTGTCACTGCGGTGGGTCTGACTACCAGTGTTAACACCTTTCTTCTTCTTCCCATGCCTTTTACCCTCACTCATCTGTGCAACACGTGGTATCTCCAAATCTGCACCTTTAATCAGAGTTAAGCCTCGTCCTTGCTCCAGTCAGGATCTAATCAAACCACTTCTTAGTTAAATAGTTCTTGCCCCTGGGCAGAAAATACACAAAAGAAACTTACGAAATGTCACTGCCTCACGTTCAAAAGTCAGTCCTTTGTTGAGACCACTGGGCACCAACCTTGATCAACACCTTGCCCCAGCGCCAGCACCTAGACCCATTACTGAGTGCCCTGAATCATCACTCAAGTGACTCTAACCTGCAGGGCTCCAGTCCTCTGCAAAATACTAAAACGAACACTTATACGCCTGCCTTCCTAACCCAGTTCCCACCAGGGCTTCAAGTTCTGGTTCCCCTTGGACTATCTCCCTCTGACCACGCCTACCAGCACAAGAGTGTCCATCTGTACGGTATTTATTTTAAAGTAACATGACAAAGAATAATTTGAGCCAGTTATTGTTCAGGTATGGGCTGACATGTTTCCTTTAAAACTATTTCTGTACCATGTATCTCCATATAATAATGCGAAATACGACACCTCATAGGATGAACAATCTGTTAGTAAACTAATCTATCTTTGAGTCTACTAATGATTCAACTCAGCTGGCATTCAAGAAACCAAAGGGCACAAATTCACTGACTGACTGTACAAATGTACTGTTAAAAGAGCTGGTCCTAAGTTTTAAAAGAATATAAATAATAAACAGTGTCTAAATGCCACATTTCTTTGTTGTGGAAGCACGCTTTTTCTCACATAGGCAGAGAAAGAAATCGTAACAGCCTACCTGAATGCTGAGTTTAAAAATCAACAGTTTCGGGCTTCCCTGGTGGCGCAGTGGTTGCGAGTCTGCCTGCCAATGCAGGGGACACGGGTTCGAGCCCTGGTCTGGGAAGATCCCACATGCCGCGGAGCGATTAGGCCCGTGAGCCACAATTACTGAGCCTGCGCGTCTGGAGCCTGTGCTCCGCAACAAGAGAGGCCGCGATAGTGAGAGGTCCGCGCACCGCGATGAAGAGTGGCCCCCGCCTGCCACAACTAGAGAAAGCCCTCGCACAGAAACGAAGACCAAACACAGCCATAAATAAATAAATAATTTAATTAAAAAAAAAAAAAAATCCACAGTTTCTTGGTTTCCTAACAAGATGGAGAAGCAGAAGGACCTGAGCTCACCTTCTCTCATGAAAACATCAAAACCACAACTAACTGCTGAACAACCATCGACAAAAAAGGGTCAGAACCTACCAATGAAGATATACTACTTCCAAAGACAAAGAAGAAGCCACAGCGAGACAGCAGGAGGGGTACGTTCATGATACAATCAAATCCCATACCCGCTGGGTGGGTGACACAGAAACTGGAAAATAATTATATCACAGAGGTTCTCCCACAGGAGTGAGAGTTCTGAACCCCATGTCAGGCTCCCCAGTCTGGGGGTCTGGCATCAAGAGGAGGAGAGGCCAGAGCATTTGGCTTTGAAGGCCAGTGGGGCTTGATCACAGGACTGAGGGAAACAGAAACGCCACTCTTGGAGGGCACACACAAGGTCTCATACACACCGAGACCCAAGGGAAAAAGAGGTGACTTCATAGGAGCCTGGGCCAGACCTACCTGCTGGTCTTGGAGGGTCTCCTGGGGAGGGAGGGGGCACCTGTGGCTCACTGTGGGGACAAGGACACTGGTGGCAGAGGTACTAGGGAGCACTCATTGGCATGAGCTGTCCTGGAGGCCGCCATTTTGAAGCCAAGACCTGACCCCACCCAACAGCCCTTAGGATATAGTACTGGGATTCCTCAGGCCAAAAAACAAGCAGGGTGGGAATACAGCCCCAGCCATCTGCAGACAGACTGTTTAAAGTCATCCTGAGCCCACAGCCACCTCTAAACACAACACTGGACATGCCCTGCCCACCAGAGGGACAACACCTAGCTCCACCCACCAGTGGGCAGGCACCAGTCCCTCCCACCAGGAAGCCTGCACAAGCCTCTTAGACCAGCTGCACCCACAAGGTGGCACACACCTAGAGGAACTACAATCCTGCAGCCTGTGGGACTGCAAACACAGAGAGAGCTACACAAAATGAGACAGCAGACGAGTATGTTCCAGACAAAGGAACGAGATAAAACGCCAGAAGAACAACTAAGTGAAGTGGAGACAGGAAAAGAATTCATAGTAGTGACAGTAAAGATGATACAAGATCTCAGAAAAAGAATGGTGGCACAGACCAAGAAGATACGAGAAATGTTTAAGAAAGAGCCAACAGATTTAAACAACAGAGTTGAACAATGACGAAGAAGAACGGATAAGTGAGCTGGAAGACAGAATTGTGTAAAGCACTGCCATGGAAACGAAAAAAGAATGTTTCAGAGACCTCTGGGACAACATTAAAAACACCAACATTCACATTATAGGGGCCGCAGAAGGAGAAGAGAGAAAGAAAGGACCTGAGAAAATATTTGAAGAGATAATACCTGAAACTTTCCCTAACGTGGGTAAGAAAACAGTCACCCAAGTCCAGGAAGCACAGAGTCCCATACAGGATAAACCCAAGGAGGAACACGCCGAGACACATATTAACCAAACTGCCAAAAATTAAAGACAGAGAAAATATTAAAAGTAAAAAGGGAAGAGCAACAAATAAAATACAAGGGAATTCCCCATATAAGGTTATCAACTGATTTTTCAGGAGAAACTCTGCAGGCCAGAAGGGAGTGGCACAATATATTTAAAGTGATGAAAGGGAAAAACCTACAACCAAGAATACTCTACTCAGCAAGGCTCTCATTTCAGATTTGACAGACAATCAAAAGCTACGAGAATTCAGCACCACCAAACCAGCTTTACAACAAATGCTAAAGGAACTTCTCTAGACGGAACAGAAGGCACAACTAGAAACAAGAAAATTACTAATCGAAAAGCTCACCAGTAAAAGCAAACATAAAGGTAGGAAATCATCCACACACAAATATGATATCAAAACCAGCAATCGTGAGAAGAGTACAAATGCCAGATACCGGAAATGCACTGGAAATTAAGAGACCAGCAACTTAAAACAATCTTGTATATATATATATATATAAAAGTCATGGGAACCGCAAACCAAAAATCTACAATAGATACACACACAAAAAAGAAAAAGCAATCCAAACACAACATTAAAGATGGTCATCACATCACAAGAGAAAAGAACAAAAGAAGGTAAGAAAAAAGACCTACAAAAACAAATCCAAGACAATTAACAAAATGGCAATAAGAACATACATATCGATAATTACCTTAAATGTAAGCAGATTAAAAGCTCCAACCAAAAGACACAGACTGGCTGAATGAATACAAAAACAAGACCCATACATATGCTGTCTACAAGAGAACCACTTCAGATCTAAGGATACATACAGACTGAATGTGAGGGGAGGGAAAAAGGTATTGCATGCAAATGGAAATCAAAAGAAAGCTGGAGTAGTGATACTCATATCAAACAAAATAGACTTTAAAATAAAGACTGTTACAAGAGACAAAAAAGGACACTACATAATGATCAAGGGATCAATCCAAGAAGAAGATATAACAATTGTAAATATATATTCAACCCAACACTGGAGCACCACAATATATAAGGCAAATGCTAACGGCCATAAAAGCAGAACTCGACAGTAACACAATAATAGTAGGGGACTTTAACACCCCACTTTCATCAACAGACAGATCATCCAGATAGAAAATCAATAAGGAAAAACAGGCCTTAAATGACACATTAAACCAGATGGACTTGATTATGTACAGAGCATTCCATCCGAAAGCAGCAGAATATACATTCTTTTCATGTGCACATGGAACAATCTCCAGGATTAATCACATGCTGGGCCATAAATGAAGCCTCAGTTAACTTAAGAAAACTGAAATCATATCAAGCATCTTTTCTGACCACAACACTATGAGATTAGAAATAAAGAAAAAAAACTGTAAAAACACAAACACGTGGAGGCTAAACAATATGTTACTAAACAACCTAATGGATCACTGAAGAAATCAAAGAGAAAATCAAAAACTACCCAGAGACAAATGAAAACAAAAGCACAACGATCCAAAACCTATGGGACACATCAAAAGCAGTTCAAAGAGGGACAATCTTACCTCAGGAAACAAGAATCTCAAAAAACAACCTAACCATCCACCTAAAGCAACTAGAGAAAGAAGAAAACCCAAAGTTAATAGAAGGAAAGAAACCATAAAGATCAGAGCAGAAATAAATGAAATAGAGACAAAGGAAAGATCAATGAAACTGAAAGCTGGTTCTTTGAAAAGATAAACAAAATTGATAAACCTTCGGCCAGACTCATCAAGAAAAAGATGGAGAGGGCTCAAATCAATAAAATTAGAAATGACAAAGGAGAAGTTACAATGGACACTACAGAAATACAAAGGGTCGTAAGAGACTACTACAACTATATGCCAATAAAACAGACAACCTAGAAGAAATGGACAAATTCCTATAAAGGTACAATCTCCCAGGACTGAACCAGGAAGAAACAGAAAATATGAACAGACCAATCACAAGTACTGAAATTGAAACTGTGCTTAAAAAACTTCCAACAAACAAAAGGCCAGGACCAGATGGCTTCACAGGCAAATTCTATCAAACATTTTCGTAAGAGTTAACACTTATCCTTCTGAAACTCTTCCAAAAAACTGCAGAGGAAGGAACACTCCCAAGTTCATTCTACAAGGTCACCGTCACCATGATACTAAAACCAGACAAAGATACCACAAAAAAAAAGAAAATTACAGGCCAATTATCACTAATGAACATACATGCAAAAAATCCTGAACAAAATATTAGCAAACCAAATCCAACAATACATTAAAAGGATCATACACCATGATCAAGTGGGATTTATCATAGGGATGCAAGGATTTTTCAATATCTGCAAATCAATTAGTGTGACACACCACATTAACAAATTGAAGAATAAAAACCATATGATCATCTCAATAGATGCAGAAAAAGCTTTTGACAAAATTTATGATAACCCATTTATGATAAAAACTCTCCAGAAAGTGGGCATAGAGGGAACCTACCTCAACATAATAAAGGCCACATATGACAAACCCACAGCTAACACATTCTCAATGGTGAAAAGTGGAAAGCATTTCCTCTAAGATCAGGAATAAGACAAGGATGTCCACTCTCACCACTTTTATTCAAAATAGTTTTGGAGGTCCTGGCCACAGCAATCAGAGAAGAATGAATGAATGAATAAATAAATAAATAAACGGAATCCAAAATAAACAAATAAATAAATGGAATCCAAATTGGAAAAGAAGTAGTAAAACTGTCACTGTTTGCAGATGACATGATACTATACATAGAAAATCTTAAAGATGCCACCAGAAAAATACCAGAGCTCATCAAGGAATTCAGTAAAGTTGCAGGATACAAAATTCATATGCAAAAATCTCTTGCATTCCTATACACTAACAACAAAAGATCAGAAAGAGAAATGAACAAAACAATCCCATTTACCCTTGCAACAAAACGAATAAAATATCTAAGGATAAACCTACCTAAGGAGGCAAAAGACCTGTACTCTGAAAACTGTAAGACACTGATGAAAGAAATTGAAGATGACAGAGATAGAAAGATATACCATGCTCTTGGGTTGGAATAATCAATATTGTCAAAATGACTATACCACCCAAGGCAATCTACAGATTCAATGCAATCCCTATCAGATTACCAATGGCATTTTTCACAGAACCAGAACAATAAATTTTAAAATTTATATGGAAACACAAAAGACCCCAAATAGCCAAATCAATCCTGAAAGAGGAAAACGGATCTGGAAGAATCAGACACCCTAACTTGAGACTACAATACAAAACTACAGTCATCAAAGCTATACGATACTGGCACAAAGACAGACTTGTAGATCAAAGGAACAGGATTGAAAGCTCAGAAATAAACCCAAGCACCTACGGTCAATTATTCTATGACAAAGGAGGCAAGACAATACAATCGAGAAAATACAGTCTCTTCAATAAGTGGTGCTGGGAATACTGGACAGCTACATGTAAAAGAATGAAATTAGAACATTTTTTAACATCACATACTAAAATAAACTCAAAATGGATTAAAGACCTAAATGTAAGACCTGATACTATAAAACTCTTAGAGGAAAACATAGGAAGAATACTCTTTGACATAAATCACAGCAATATCTTTTTGGATCCACCTCCTAGAGTAATGAAAATAAAAACAAAAATAAACAAATGGGACCTAATGAAACTTAAAAGCTTTTGCACAGCAAAGGAAACCATAAACAAAATGAAAAGACAACCCACAAAATGGGAGAAAATATTTGCAAATGATGCAACAGACAAGGGATTAATCTCCAAAATATACAAACAGCTCATGCAGCTCTGTATCAAAAAAACAAACAACCCATTCAAAAAATGGGAAGATCTAAACAGACATTTCTCCAAAGACAACATACCAATGACCATGAAAAGATGCTCAACATCAGTAATTATTAGAGAAATCAAAACTACAATGAGGTACCACCTCACACCAGTCAGAATGGCCATCATCAAAAAATCTACAAACAATAACTGCTGGAGAGGGTGTGGTGAAAAGGGAACCCTCTTGCACTGTTGGTGGGAATGTAAATTGGTGCAACCACTATGGAGAACAGTATGGAGGTTCCTTAAAAAACTAAAAATAGAGCCACCATACGATCCAGCAATCCCACTCCTGGGCATGTATCTGGAGGAACTCATTCTTCAAAAAGGTACATGCACCCCAATGTTCACCGGAGCACTATTTACAATAGCCAAGGCATGGAAGCAACCTAAGTGTCCACTGACAGATGAATGGATAAAGAAGATGTGGCACATATATACAATGGAATATTACTCAGCCATTAAAAAAAAATGAAATAATGACATTTACAGCAACATTGATGGACCTAGAAATTATCATACTAAGTGAAGTACGTCAGACAGAGGAAGACAAACTTCATGTATCACTCTTATGTGGAATCTAAAAAAATTATACAAATGAACTTATTTACAAAACAGAAACAGACTCACAGACTTAGAGAATGCCCTACGGTTACCAGAGGGGAAAGGTGTGGGGGAGGGAAAGATTGGAAGGTTGGGATTACCATGCACCCACCACTATGTCTAAAACAGATAACCAAGAAGGACCTACTGCATAGCACAAGGGACTCTGCTCAATACTCTGTAATAACCTATGTGGGAAAAAAGTCTGGAAAAGAATAGATACGTGTATATGTATAACTGAATCACTTTGCTGTCACCTGAAACTAACTCAACATTGTAAATCAACTGTACTCCAATAAAAAATAATTTTTTTTTTTAAACTCAACAGTTTCCTAAAAGATGGCTGCCTCCTACTCCCACCAACAAAGAAAACAGTACTCAGAAATCTGTGGACCCAGTTACTGGAACCACCATGTCAAATAAGAGAATAAAGCGAGTACCACTAATAACGAACTAAAGGAAGCAGTCAAGCTATCAACTCCCCATTACAGACCCAAAGGTTAACACAGCAGATGTATGCATAATCTTCAGAAGGCGCTCCAAGGAGAAGAAAATATTTGTTCTTGGCCATTTGGAAAGTACTGCTATCTCTACGTGGAGAGAATAGCCTATTTCTTTAGAAGAATTAATTTCAACTATAAATCCAAATTGCTTTAATATAAAAAACTGTCCCAGGAATCAGGGATGTGGCTCTGTCCTAGCAGGATAAATTCACAGCTTTCAGTGTGTTTCCATCAGCTGTCAACTGTGGAGAAACAGAGCTGTCCCCAGGATTCCTAAAACAGCCTGAAAACACTAAGCAAAATAAGACACAAATGAACCTACCTACAAAATAGAAACAGACTCATAGACATGGAGAACAGACTTGTGGTTGCCAAGGGGGAGGGGACTGGGGAGGGAAGGACTGGGAGTTTGGGGTGAGCAGATGTAAGCTGTTACATACAGGATGGATAAACAACAAGGTCCTCCCGTATAGCACAGGGAACCATATTCAACATCCTGTGATGAACCATCATGGAAAAGAATATAAAAAAGAATGTATATGTATAACTGAGTCACTTTGCTGTACAGCAGAAATTAACACATTATAAATCAACTATACTTCAATTTTTAAAAATTATAAGAAACTGGATTGTCCACCGATTTAATTTATTCAGCACCTGTAGCAACCGGAGATGATTTTAACATAACTTGGATTTTAATTCGGTATAAGTCCAAACATTAATTTTTGACCACAAGTATTCATGTGAGTACTGGCTTTCTGGTAAATTTTTTAGTTAAATATTTTTTTTCTTTTTAATATTAAAACCATAAGCTTTTCTTTTCACACAGATTGTTAAAAAAAGATCTGGAGAGGTGGTCTAATTCATCCTTTATCAAGATAAGTAATGTTTTCCAAAGATACAAAACTTTTCAACTTAATATACAATAGGCTCCTTAATCTGAGCATTTACTCTTTTACCTAAAAGGATATTTCCCCCCCAAAAATGGCAATATGGGTTAAAAAAGTATTTTCCAGTTGAATTTACACTAAAAAAAAAAATCATTCATATAATGCAACTAGATATATATATATATTTTTTTTTTTTTTTTTTTAAGGTCAGTGAAGTATATTTCCATTCATAGAAAACAGAGTTAAGGCAGCCACATCTATGTCTGGACTAAAAAGCCCTTTGATCATTAAAGTTTTCTAGATATATTTTTTACATTGTTTTTCATTTCCTTTGAACCACAGAAAGGATGCTTATTTCCCCCAAATGGCATTTGCTGACATACTTCAGTTCACGGAGACTGCTGAAGATCTCTTTGCGGCTTAGTTCAGAAATCCCATTTCCAAGAAATATTTTTGTTCCATCAAATTCTTTGGCTCCTTTCTTACATTTGCCTTTAATATCAGAGTACACGGAAACAACATCTCCACCTTTCATAACTAGAGAAAGAAGAAAATCATATCACACTGATCTATCTGTACTTTGGCAGAACAGTGAAAATTCTTTAAGCTTTAAGTCTTCAAGCTTTAAGACTGGGGACGCCTAGGGGCATCAGTAGTGGGCATGAAGCAGACTAACCCGCCTCACTGTAACCCCTAATAGAAAATGCAACTTTTTACTTTCAAACATTTGCCAACAATAAATCGAATTGATGCTTTTTTTTCCCTAGGAAAACAAAGATACAGAACAGTCTTCAAAACATCTGACCTCAGCTGGAAGTCTTTAGCTGAGGAGAAAAGGAAGGATATCTTCTATTTAAATTATTTTTCCCAAACCTAACATTCCCTAAAAGAGTAAATTAAGAATACTGAGATTCATCCCAATATTTAAGATTCCAGGTTCCGAATGTTCCCCTCACAAATGACAGGACAGCAGCCTGAGGTTTTAGGGCAATAGAGTAAAAAATACAAAACAAAATTTCACTGACATCTTACGCTCTATTCATCAGTCCTGATCCTCTAAACATCGCACACGTCCTCAAAGGGAATAAAAGAAATGGGCACAAAACCCATATACGGATGCCTCACTTGTTAGTCCTTATCAGATATACCCCTCAACCGGCTATACTAAATGCAAAACTTGGAAAATATCTTTATTAAAGTAAATCTGAAATATACCTGCGTGATGATTTAATAAATTCTCCATTTGATGATACACATAAATTTTAGTGGCTGTTCTACAGAGAAACCTGAACGTTATACTCGCATTTTGAGGCTGACACGATTCCTGGAACATAGACGTGGGCTCCTCGTGAGACTGCATTGCCACACTGGGCTCCAACAATAACTTCACAGGGCTGTTGTTTTATCTCCTTCCTAGGGATGCAAGATGAGAGAAAGTGAACAGTGATACACACCTCCAGCGCCCATCAACCTTTTCAGTGTTTCAATCTGAACCCTAATAACCTCGATGGTCTTCAACTGTCCCGTGGGAATGCCACTAATGAATAAATGAGAAAAAGCTGAAAAAAGATAAATACGGAAGAAATAGTTTTTTTTAAAAGTTACAAAGAAGATGGACACTTGAGAAAAAGAAAATAGAAAGAGGATCCTATTGCAAGATAGTAAGTGGCACCAAAAACTGCTTCATCAGATACAACAAACTAGTGAATATAACAAAAAAGAAGCAGACCCACAGATACAGAGACCAAACTAGTGGCTACCAGTGGGGAGAGGGTAGTGGGGAAGGGCAAGAAAGGAGTAGGGGATTAATAGGTACAAACTATTATGTATAAAATAAGCTACAAGGATCTATTATATGATACAGGGAATATAGCCAATATTTTTTTCTTTATTGAAGTATAGTTCATTTACAATGTTGAGTTAGTTTCAGGTGTACAGCAAAGTGATTCAGTTTTATATATATAGATATATAGATATAAATATTTCTTTTTCAGATTCTTTTCCCATACAGGTTATTACAAGATACTGAATATAGTTCACTATGCTATCCAGTAGGACCTTGTTGTTATCTATTTTATATACAGTAGTGTGTATCTGTTCATCCCAAACTCCTGACTTATCCCTCGCCCACCCCCTTACCCTTTGGTAACCATAAATTTGTTTTCTATGTCTCTAAGTCTATTTCCATTTTGTAAATAAATTCATTTGTATCATTTTTTTTTAGATTCCACATGTAAGTGGTATCATATGGTATTTGTCTTTCTTTATCACTTACTTCACTTAGTATGATCATCTCTAGGTCCATCCATGTTGCTGCAAATGGCATTATTTCAGCAAAGTAGCCAATGGTATAGCCAATATTTTATAACTATAAATGGAGCATAACCTTTAAAAATTGTGAATCACTATACTGTACACATGTAACTTATATTGTACATCAGCTATACCTCAATTTAAAAATAATTAGGCAGGACTGAGGTCACAGGAAATGACACACAGGGTAGAACAGGAAAAGGGAACCCTTGGGGCTCAGCCTGGTATCTGCCATCACCAGCTCTGATGCATTTCATGTTAGAATGGACATGATCAAGTGTTTCTATTCTAATCACCCAATGAAGCTTTATGTGGATTAAAATCACAACCCCCAAAGGAAAAAAAAAAAAAAAAACTGATTCATCATTTAACAAGCATTACTGTTTCATACTGTTTCATAACAGCATTAGGAGAGAAGAGAAATAAAGTCCCCGCCTTCAAAGACTAAAATAGACAACATATGAGGAATTCAAAAATATTTCTCAAGTGGTAGATTGGTGCACAGTAAGCTATTAATATTTCAAACTAGACACAGGTAAGTCTTTCTCTCTTCCTTTGCTATCCAGCTTTTCTGAGTGTTCTCCAATTTCTCACCTCCCATCCATTCCTCAAATCACCGAAGCCTGGGTATCACTTCCAACACTCAGAGCGGCCTTTTTCAAAGGTCAGCGGTGCCTGTGTGATTACCCCAAACAAACATCTTGAGCACTGCATGTCTGACGGGCTTCCCTGGTTGGCAACATTTCACACGTGCTGTCGTAACTCCTTGCTGGGGGAATCAAGTGCGTGTTCTTCCCATGATCTCGAAATGATCAAACCTCGGTAAACTTCTCAGCTTCCTCCTCCTTCCTGGTCCCACGCTCTCACTGCCCGTTCTCCAGCTGTCTCTAGAAGAGGTGCATTCCCCCAGGTGCTAAAGCATGCCAGGCAGCTCATCTCACTCTGAATCCTAAACCTCGGCAATCTCAGCATTTCAATAATCACAAAAATTACCCACATATTTTTTTTTCAATTTTATTGAAGTATATTTGATTTACAACGTTGTGCTAATTTCTGCTGTATGGCAAAGTGATTCAGTTATACACATACGTATTCTTTTCCATTATGGTTTATCAGAGAATACTGAATATAGTTCCCTGTGCTATACAGTAGGACCTTGTTATTTTTCTTTAAACATTTTATCAGCACAGCACATTTTTTTTTTATACAGCAGGTTCTTATTAGTCATCCATTTTATACACATCAGTGTATACACGTCAATCCCAATCGCCCAATTCATCACACCACCACCACCACCCCACCGCCGCTTTCCCCCCTCGGTGTCCATACGTTTGTTCTCTACATCTGTGTCTCAATTTCTGCCCTGCAAACCGGTTCATCTGTACCATTTTTCTAGGTTCCACATACATGCGTTAATATACGATATTTGCTTTTCTTTCTGACTTACTTCACTCTGTATGGCAGTCTCTAGATCCAACCATGTCTCAACAAATAACCCAATTTCGTTCTTTTTTATGGCTGAGTAATATTCCATTGTACATATGTATGACAACTTCTCTATCCATTCGTCTGTCGATGGGCATTTAGGTTGCTTCCATAACCTGACTATTGTAAATAGTGCTGCAATGAACATTGGGGTGCATGTGTCTTTTTGAATTATGGTTTTCTCTGGGTATATGCCCAGTAGTGGGATTGCTGGGTCGTATGGTAATTCTATTTTTAGTTTTTTAAGGAACCTCCATACTGTTCTCCATAGTGGCTGTATCAATTTACATTCCCACCAACAGTGCAAGAGGGTTCCCTTTTCTTCACACTCTCTCCAGCATTTGTTGTTTGTAGACTTTCTGATGATGCCCATTCTAACTGGTGTGAGGTGATACCTCATTGTAGTCCTGATTTGCATTTTTCTAATAATTAGTGATGTTGAGCAGCTTTTCATGTGCCTCTTGGCCATTTATATGTCTTCTTTGGAGAAATGTCTATTTAGTTTTTCTGCCCATTTTTGGATTGGGTTGTTTGTTTTTTTAATATTGAGCTGCATGAGCTGTTTATATATTTTGGAGATTAATCCTTTGTCCGTTGATTCGTTTGCAAATATTTTCTCCCATTCTGAGGGTTGTCTTTTCATCTTGTTTATGGTTTCCTTTGCTGTGCAAAAGCTTTGAAGTTTCATTAGGTCCCATTTGTTTATTTTTGTTTTGATTTCCATTTCTCTAGGAGGTGGATCAAAAAAGATCTTGCTATGATTTATGTCAGAGGGTTCTTCCTATGTTTTCAGGACCTTGTTATTAACCCACATATTCTAATGATTAGTCTTTCCAGACTGATTACCTGCAGGTAGCTATATATACATGCCCCACAGTTATTTCAAACTCAGCAAGTCCTGAACAATGTTATGATTCTCTGACCCACTCCTCAAATCCTTGGTAACACCCCAATGCTTTTCATCCTCCTATGTCTCCAGCCTTGAACAAAGTGCCGTTATCTATCTGAAGAGCCAGACTGGAAAGCCTGGCATCATCTTAAATCTCTTCTTCCGAAAACTTCAAACATTCACTGAGTTACCAAGTGATGCCACCTCTAACTCTCTGACAGGTCTTCGGGGCCCATCCCCTGACATCAGACGTGCATCGCCTCTTAACCTGATCACTGAGATAGCGTCCACGTTTTATCTTTGATTGCTTTCAGATCCTCCTGATGTCTCTGGCGTTCTTCAGTTCCATTCTGAAGTACCTAGATATGGATTTATCATTACTTTTGGCTTCAGACATTGTATTTCTTAAATCTGACTTTCATCAATTCTGGAGAATTCTTTGTCATTATATTTTTGAATACTGTCTCTCCCCATTATTTCTAATCTATACATCTGGGACTCATTAGAAACGTGTAGTGCCTTTGCATTCTTTTTTCCATGACTCAGTTTCATACTTTCAACTGCTTTACCTTCTTTATCTGCTGCATTCTGGGTAATTTCCTATGAGTCATCCTCTAGTTCATTAATTCTCTCATCTGTTGGGTCGAATCTTCAGTTTAGCTCATTGAATGAGTTTTTAATTTTAATGATATTTTTATTTCTAGAAATTCTTTTTCAATTCTTTTTTTCCCTCTTAGGGTCTTTTATGTTTTAGATTCTTCCTTTGTTTTTTATCATTTCAAGGAGACTGATTTTACAGTCTCTACCAGTTAGCTCTATTTGCTACAGTTCTGGGGGAATCTAATCCCTTCACAGTTTGTTGTATACACTGGTCCTCACTAGTGGTGGTTTGATTCTTAGTGCGGCTTCTAACTGTGAGAAAGGTGCATGGCCTGGGCTGACGGGTGCCACTCCAGAGTGGTTTCAAGCATCTCAGGAACTGGCTTAGGATCCAATTTTTATGTTAATTTCCCAAACTGCAGGTTTCCAGACCACTTGGGTGGTATGAATTTGAATTCCAAGCCCTTATAGGTATGAAACCTCTGAATTCTGCATCTCAGAGATTTTTTTTCCTCCAGCTAAAAACTCCAAGGCAAGAGAGATCCAACTCCTAATTACTGCCTTGTACTGACTACTGGATGTTTCTCACCTCCTAGCACTAGAATCCTCTTGTTAAAACCAAAGCCCCCACCCAGGGACTTCCCTGGTGGCACAGTAGTTAAGAATCTGCCTGCCAATGCAGGGGACATGGGTTCAAGCCCTGATCCGGGAAGATCCCACATGCCGCAGAGCAACTAAGCCCATGTGCCGCAACTACTGAGCCTGTGGCTCTAGAGCCCGCCAGCCACAACTACTGAGCCTAAGCTCTAGAGCCTGTGAGCCACAACTACCGAGCCCATGTGCCTAGAGCCCATGCTCCACAACAAGAGAAGCCACCACAATGAGAAGCCCGCGCGCTGCAATGAAGAGTAGCCCTCTCTCGCCACAACTAGAGAAAGCCTGTGTGCAGCAACAAAAGACCCAATGCAGCCAAAAATTAATTAATTAAATTTTTTTTAAAAACCAAAGCCCCTAAATTCAGGGGACCAAGCATTTTCTCCCTCAAATCCCCCAACCCTTAATCTTAGCTCACACACTTACTGCTCTGTTTTCAGTTACTCTTCATTCTAACCACTGAATATTTTCACTTACGTTCTTAATCACTCCACTGTGCATTTTATGACCTATTTTTTAGTCAGTATTCCTAGTCCTATGTAGCAGAAACATCCTCAAGTTATCTAGTTCACCGTATTGCTGGGAATAAAAGACTGAAATAGTTCCCTAACTTGGCTCCAGTTTTGCAATTCATCTTCTTTTGAAAAAAGTGTTTAAGCTTTTTGGGCTGTAACCCAGGGTAAGAAATGCACTTAAATCACATCCCAGTACACGTGTGTATACACACACATACATTTATAGCAAACATTTCACGAAATACCTTACTATGTACAATCCAATATATTATAAAATACCCCATTTCTTTAAAAAAAAAAAAAAGCCCATAAAAAACCAATTAACATAGAGAATCCTAAAGATGCTACCAGAAAACTACTAGAGCTAATCAATGAATCTGGTAAAGTAGCAGGATACAAAATTAATGCACAGAAATCTCTTGCATTTCTATACACTAATGATGAAAAATCTGAAAGTGAAATTAAGAAAACACTCCCGTCTACCATTGCAACAAAAAGAATAAAATATCTAGGAATAAACCTACCTAAGGAGACAAAAGACCTGTATGTAGAAAATTATAAGACACTGATGAAAGAAATTAAAGATGATACAAATAGATGGAGAGATATACCATGTTCTTGGATTGGAAGAATCAACATTGTGAAAATGACTCTACTACCCAAAGCAATCTACAGATTCAATGCAATCCCTATCAAACTACCACTGGCATTTTTCACAGAACTAGAACAAAAAATTTCACAATTTGTATGGAAACACAAAAGGCCCCGAATAGCCAAAGTAATATTGAGAACGAAAAATGGAGCTGGAGGAATCAGGCTCCCTGACTTCAGACTATATTACAAAGCTACAGTCATCAAGACAGTTTGGTACTGGCACAGAAACAGAAATATAGATCAATGGAACAGGATAGAAAGCCCAGAGATAAACCCATGCACATATGGTCACCTTATCTTTGATAAAGGAGGCAAGCATATACAGTGGAGAAAAGACAGCCTCTTCAATAAGTGGTGCTGGGAAAACTGGACAGGTACATGTAAAGGTATGAAATTAGAACACTCCCTGACACCATACACAAAAATAAACTCAAAATGGATTAAAGACCTAAGTGTAAGGCCAGACACTATCAAACTCTTAGAGGAAAACATAGGCAGAACACTCTATGACATAAATCACAGCAAGATCCTTTTTGACCCAGCTCCTAGAGAAATGGAAATAAAAACAAAAATAAACAAATGGGACCTCATGAAACTTAAAAGCTTTTGCACAGCAAAGGAAACCATAAACAAGACCAAAAGACAACCCTCAGAATGGGAGAAAATATTTGCAAATGAAGCAACTGACAAAGGATTAATCTCCAAGATTTACAAGCAGCTCATGCAGCTCAATAACAAAAAAACAAACAACCCAATCCAAAAATGGGCAGAAGACCTAAATAGACATTTCTCCAAGGAAGATATACAGATTGCCAACAGACACATGAAAGAATGCTCAACATCATTAATCATTAGAGAAATGCAAATCAAAACTACAATGAGATATCATCTCACACCGGTCAGAATGGCCAGCATCAAAAAATCTAGAAACAATAAATGCTGGAGAGGGTGTGGAGAAAAGGGAACCCTCTTGCACTGTTGGTGGGAATGTAAATTGATACAGCCACTATGGAGAACAGTATGGAGGTTCCTTAAAAAACTAAAAATAGAACTACCATACGACCCAGCAATCCCACTACTGGGCATATACCCTGAGAAAACCATAATTCAAAAAGAGTCATGTACCAAAATGTTCATGGCAGCTCTATTTACAATAGCCAGGACATGGAAGCAACCTAAGTGTCCATCATCGGATGAATGGATAAAGAAGATGTGGCACATATATACAATGGAATATTACTCAGCCATAAAAAGAAATGAAATTGAGTTATTTGTGTGAGGTGGATGGGCCTAGAGTCTGTCATACAGACTGAAGTAAGTCAGAAAGAGAAAAACAAATACAGTATGCTAACATATATACATGGAATCTAAGGGGGAAAAAAAAAAAAAGGTCATGAAGAACCTAGTGGCAAGACGGGAATAAAGACACAGATCTACTAGAGAATGGACTTGAGGATATGGGGAGGGGGAGGGGTGAGATGTGACAGGGTGAGAGAGTGGCATGGACATATATACACTACCAAATGTAAAATAGATAGCTAGTGGGAAGCAGCCCCATAGCACAGGGAGATCAGCTCGGTGCTTTGTGACCACCTAGAGGGGTGGGATAGGGAGGGTGGGAGGGAGGGAGATGCAAGAGGGAAGAGATATGGGAACATATGTATATGTATAACTGATTCACTTTGTTATAAAGCAGAAACTAACACACCATTGTAAAGCAATTATACTCCAATAAAGATGTTTTAAAAAAAAAAAAAAAAAACACCAATTAAATCGGGCTTCCCTAGTGGCGCAGTGGTTGAGAATCCGCCTGCCAGTGCAGGGGACACGGGTTCGAGCCCTGGTCTGGGAAGATCCCACATGCCGCAGAGCAACTAGGCCTGTGAGCCACAACTACTGAGCCTGCGCATCTGGAGCCTGTGCTCCGCAACAAGAAAGGCCACGATAGTGAGAGGCCCGCGCACCGCGATGAAGAGCGGCCCCTGCTTGCCACAACTAGAGAAAGCCCTCGCACAGAAACAAAGACCCAACACAGCCAAAAATAAATAAATAAATAAATAAAATAAAAATAAAGTAATTCCTTTTAAACAAAAAATGCAAAATACTCCATTATATGAAAAAAAACCGATTAAATTGATTTCACAACCTACTAATGGGTCATGATCTACACGCAGTTTGGAAAACATACCTGTATGCTACTACCAGTATTGTATTTCTAAAATCATGACTGTAATAAAAATTATTTGGCTCCTATATTTTATGCAAAAAACAAAACACTCCTTAGTTTAAAAGCAAAAGCCCTTCACATTTCACAGTCTACCTCTCCTAACTACTTCAGCATCTTCTTTCACCCGTCTCTCTGAGAACTCATTAGCCAAACCTGATCACTGTTGTCGTGAACCACCATCTATTTTCACACCTCTGTACTTTCTGCATATGTTTTCTCTCTATCTCGCATACCCTTACCTACTTTATCTCCTCATTCACCTCATTCTTACTCACCTTCAAGGCTCAACTGAAGTAACATCTATTTGGAGAAAATCTTTACCCACTTCTTCGCACTCAGCCCTTCTTCTTCTACGCTCTAACAGTATTTAATTCACACCCCTACCATGGCATCTATTGCAGTTTGACTTGTACCAATATTCCCTGCTTTTAGAAACTATGTTTCATCCATCTTTGTAACGTCTTTGCGTCTCACACATAGCACCAATTCAAAGAATATCTTGTGAAATGGAACCTTGTAGTGTTAATCAGAAAGTTTTTATGAGAAAAACCATTTCATGGCGAGAAGAGAATGGGAGACCACAAAGATGAGTCTTAACATAGTGGGCCAGAACTGCTACCCTTTCTTTGGGAGGCCTGGTGACAAGGCTGGTCCTCGGCTAGTGTTTTGGAACTTAGAATCAGGGGAGTTCCCACTATTAACTGATAAGGGTAGCTCACTGTGCCTACACTGTCTGTAACAATGTATTTGTAAACAAATAATATGGTTTATGGTGGACACTGACTCTCATTCTGGGAGGCTGGAATTTGGGTACATACCAGGCAGGAAGTACCCACACAACCTGCCCTGAATGAAAATCCTGGATGCCGTGTCTCATTAGAGCTTCCCTGGTTGGTGACATCTCACATATATGTTGTCATCCTTGTTTACTGAGGGACTTAAGTGCACCCTGTATGACTCCACTGGAAAAAGACCCTACAGCTTGCAAATGGTTTTCCCTAGACCTCATCCCATGCACCTTTTGTTTTGTTGATTTTCCTTCAGATTCTTTCCCTGATTAAATCATAGTCACGCACACGATTATATGCTGAGTCCTCTGAGTCCTCCCAGGGAATCACAGAGCCAGGGAGTGGTCTTGGGGATCCCTCAACACAAGAAGTAATTGTATAAAAATGTAAGATAGCATATGCAAGTGGCAAGGTGTACGTCAGCTTCACGGAAATTTTAGCGAGGAAATGTAAAAGTTGACGTAGGGCCATAAAAAATACTAAAAGCTTGATTTTTATTGAACTGTTTCTAAATAAAGGAGTGAAGCAACAACATTAAAGAAAGATGATTTTCCAATTGAACAGTAATAAAGATTGGAGGAAAAATAGTAAGAAGGTACTTAATTGCACACAGCCAAAAATAAAAATAAATAGTAAAATAAACATTTTTTAAAAAATACTCTTGTATCGATGTAGACAACAAACTTACGGTCATGGAGGGGAGAGGAACGATAAACTGGGAGATTGGGATTGACATACACAAACTACTATATATAAAATAGATAACTAATAAGAACCTGCTGTATACACAGGGAACTCTACTCAATACACTGTAATGACCTATATGGGAAAAGAATCTAAAAAAGAGTGGATATATGTAGATGTATACCTGATTCACTTTGCTGTACAGCAGAAACTAACACAACATTGTAAATCAACTATACTCCAATAAAAATTTTTTTAAAAAATACTCCTGTATTGGAAGTGGGGAGAATGCATTAGGAGTTTGGGATTAACATATACACACTACTATATATAAAACAGACAACCAACAAGGGCCTACTGTATAGCACAGGGAACTATACTCAATATTTTGTAATAGCTTATAAGGGAAAAGAATCTGAAAAGGAATATTTAACTGAATCACTTTGCTGTACACCTGAAACTAACAACACATTGTAAATCAACTATAATTTGATAAAAAGATAAAAAATAAAAAATACTCTTGTATCAAGAGAAGCCTGGCATTCAATTTTCTCTTTAAGTTTTTCAATAAAGTTGACATTGATATCATCAAAATCAGCATTACAACCTTATGTTCAATCTAATTACCAGTGATAAAACCTTCCTAACATTAAAATATATTTGATCAGTAAATTAAATAGCATGTTAAATAAAATGAGGGAATCTGAATTTTATGGTGAGAAATTACTTTTTAAATTGCTTACTGTCTATAAATAGTTTAACCTATGTTTTGATATCTTAAATAATTGGATGATGTTGAGCTTCTAGTAAAAGATTAGTCAAAGAGTAAAAGTATAAATATATTCCTTTTTCTAAAGCCCACAGAAATGGGGAAAGAAAAATCTGAAAGAAAATTCCATTTGCAAGAAAACTAAGAAACAGCTATTGCCCAAATGATTGAGAATAATTAGCTAACACAGTAAAATTTGGATCAAACCTAGTTCCTCAACAGGGTATGAATGCTTCTGAAAAGGAAAGGCTTCTGGGCGCCTAAACAAATATCTACTGCTTAGATCCAGGACCAGAGGGTCAGATAGAAAAAAGGAGAATCTGGGAATGTCTTGTCAGTGTCCTGTTCCCTGCAGATAAAGATGAAAGAGGATCTGGACTGACAAAATTGGCACAAGCAGACAATCTGTGTTTTCTGTAACAAAACTGGACAAACTGCCTAGAAGTAGCTAAGGGAAGAGAAGGGAAAGTGCACCCAACTCTGTCACTCCTCCCCTGAGTTCACTAAGCATAAACAAAAAGTAAAGCCCCCAACAAAAAAGCTATGAGCTGGACCCCCTCACACGGAGCCTTAGTCTTCTTCAGCTCAGCTCACCAGGACTAGAGTTGTGCCACTAGGAAAGACCTGGTGAAAGTGTTTCTGAAAGACACATCTGATGAGTTGTCTAGGCATACACTTGACCTGATGTGCAAATTAGGTGAATCTATGTGAAAGTTTTCATTCAAGGATTCATTCAAACTGGGAACTATGTGTAGATACAGATGGCCCTGTCTACCCTCAGGGTTCTGCATCCATGGATTCAACCAACCGCAGACGAAAAAAAAATTTTTTTTTAATTCCAGAAAATTCCTAAAAGCAAAACTTGAATTTGCTGTGCACTGGCAACTACGTACATAGTATTAAGTATTGTAAGTAATCTAGAAATGATTTAAAGCATACTGAAGGATGTGCATGAGTTATATGCAAACACTACACCATTTTATATGAGACTCGAGCATCTGTGATTATTGGTATGTTGGGGTGGAGGGGGTGGGTATCCTGGAACCAATCTCCCATGGATACCAAGGGACATCCGTAGTACTAAACAAAGTTGTAATAAACAAAAGGCAGTACAAAATGTACAGACTAAAAAAGCGCAGAATTTCAAATAAACTCTCTAGAGTTTCAAAGAAATTAAAAAGAACCTTAAAAAAGGGATATAATAACAACAACAAGATTAAAAAAATAAAGAACAAAAGTGAACTAGCCAAGCTCAGCAAGTAAAGGATAGTAAATCCTCAGAAATTAAACAGTTAATGTAACAGGCTTGCAACAGCTATTCTTAGAAAGGCCAGCTTGGAAGGTTGGCCCTTGGCCAGCATCTGGAAACTTGACTGGCAAACAGTTCCCAGCACTGATATAAAACCACCTCTTATAAGAGTGAATTACTGTTCCTAAACTGTTCGTCCAAGCAGCGTGGTTATGCTGAACACCTGCTTTCCTTTTGGGAGCCTGGAATTTCGTTACATGCCAGGCAGAGGGCGCCCAGATGACCAGCACCCAACTAAAACCTTGGGTGCTGGGTCTCTAATGGGCTCCTCTCATAGACAATGGTTCTACACACGTCACAACTGACTGCTGGAGGGATGAAGCCTGTCCTGGTAGCTGCATGGGGAGAGACTCCTGGAAGCTTGCGCCTGGTTTCCTCCAGACTTTACCCCGCATGCCTTCTCCCTCTGCTGATTCTGCTTTTGTACCCCTTTCGTGTAATAAATCCCCGCCATGAGCCCGACTAGACGCTGAGTCCCGTGAGTCCTTCCAGCCCGTCACAAGACCCTGGGCTGCCTGGGGGTGTCCCAAAACAGGGAGCATCTGCACTGGACATCCAACATGCAGAGTACCGGGGTCCTCCTAGCAGAGAGGGCAGAAATATGGAACAGAAAAATATTCAAAGAACTACCAGAAGACTTGTAATTTAAAAATTACATTGCATTTCAATGAAAACTAAGGAGAATAATAATTATTATAAGTATTAATAATAATAATTATTATTATAAGGTATATCCCAGCGAAGTTTCTAAAGTCCAGTGCCTAAGAATCCCATAGATCTCCAAGTGAAAAATCAAGATTCTGTTGTAAGGGGGAAAATATTTTTTGGCCTCAGATTTCTTCATAGCAACACATGAGGCCATAAGATTGTAGAAGCAGTGTCTACAAAGGGCTGAGGGAAATAACATGTGACCTGAAATGACTATAATCAGCCTATAAGTTGTTGTTTAAACATAAAGGCAACATGCAGTTCTCAAGCGAGAAAGGAAACAGAGCATACAAGAGACATACTTGGGAGAAGGGAAGCAGGCGCTGGAGACCTGCTAAATGACGCTATTCGATCAACCAAGAGATCAATTAAGATAAAGAACTCAGAAATAAACTGCCAATAGGGCTACAAGCAAGCACTGCATTCATTTGAATTATGCTTGTAGAATAAAAATGTTACAAGGCTTTACAATGTTAAAAAACTAACAGTAAATAAAAATTGGTTGGTGGAGGTTTTAGGGCAAATTTAAGCATAAGAATTTCTTCAATTTTCATAGTGGAAAGTCAAAAGATACCTAATAAAAGTGATGATGAGTTTAAAAGGCAAAAAAGAGCCGAACTGTTCCTTTTAGAAACGAAAGGTAGGTATATGAATCCACAATCCTAAAAGATTTCTTAGTGCTTTCCTGTAGTAACTCACCATTTGTGTTTTATAGTTCACTAACGCTTTAACTTTTTTTAACTTTTTATTCACTTTCGGCTGCGTTTTTGGTCTTCGTTGCTGCGCGCAGGCTTTCTTTAGTTGGAGTGAGCGGGAGCTACTCTTTGTTGCGGTGCTCAGGCTTCTCTTGTTGTGGCGCACGGGATCTATGGGCATGGGCTTCAGTAGTTGTGGCGCACGGGCTCTAGAGCACAGGTGCAGTAGTTGTGGCGCACAGGCTTAGCTGCTCCGCGGCATGTGGGATCTTCCCAGACCAGGGCTCAAACACATGTCCCCTCCATTAGCAGGCTGATTCTTAACCACTGCACCACCAGGGAAGTCCCCACTAATGTTTTAATGAGTAGTTTAGCTCACTACAAAGAACAGATGAAAGGATTATTACGTAGCCAGTAAAAAGAATGAAATAGTGTTATATAGGATTACGGAAAATTATGGAGTCCACAGTACATTCTGAAATGAATCGCAGGTCTCAAAAGACCTGTGACTGTGATCAACTGTAGTAACTAATTGGTTTAAAACTAGGAGATGAAAGAAATCAGAACAGTGGTTTCCTGGTAGGGGGCAGAATGCAGAGAATTTTCTGGGTGATGGAAATGGTGTATATCTTGATGGGGGTGAGTCTTCACTACACAGTTGTATGAATTTACCAAAACTCAGCAAATAGTACACTTAGTTAAGATCTCTGCATTTCACTAATGCAAATTCCCCCTTAACAATGAGCTAGAAGAAGGAGTTTACAAAATCAGGACTTGCCTGGTGGTCCAGTGGTAAAGAATCCACCTTCCAACGCAGGGGACGCGGTTTCAATCCCTCGTTGGGGAACTAAGATCCCACATGCCGTGGGGCAACTAAGCCCACGCAGCACAACTACGGAGCTCGCACACCTCAACAAGAGCCCATGTGCTGCAAACTACAGATCCCACGCACCACAACTAGAGAGAAGCCCCCACGCTGCAACAAAAGATCCCACAAGCCTCAACGAAGATCCCGCGTGCCAAAACTAAGACCCGACACAGCCAAAAAAAAAAAAAAAAAAAAGTTTACAAAATCAATTTTTTAAATTGCAGAAGTAATACGTGCTTACAGTAAAAAAAATAAGACAGAAATGTTACAAGTGAAAATCTCCTCTTAGCCAGTTTCTCCCAATCCAACTTCCTCAGTTAATCCCTGTCAACAGTTGGGTATGTTATACCCTTCCAGACTTTTTTCCATATATAAATAAATATATATAAATCTGTAGTTGTGTTTTTTAATTGCAAAAGCAATGTGATTTCTTACATTCCTACACAGAGCAACATGCTTTTGGTATTTAATTTATCGAGAACATCACCTTTTATTTGTACATATAATTCTCCCACATTAAAGGTCATATAAAAAATAATAATAATAAAGGCCATATAACATTCCACTGCGTGGTAAACCAAAAACCACTGCTCTACTGTTGACCACTAAATTACTTTAAAGCTTTAACAAAATGAGCATTTTTATGTTTATTATAAGTCTTAGGGGTATTAAAAAATTTTTATCACAATTAGGGATTTTCAATACAACTCCCATTATAACATGAAAGCCTATTTTTTCAATTTTTAAACACATCCCTTCCAAACACACAGTATCTGTTCTACTCAGAGAACAAACACGGTAATTTAACATAACTGTGAATTAATAAAATTTTACATATTATGAAAGTAGGAAACGTTGCTTTGTATTTTTGTTGTAGCTCAAAAAAGTTTTAATTTAGCAGTGGAATCAAGATATACAAGTAAACAAACATAATTTTCTTACAGAAATGAAAAAAATCAACCACTGCACAGCAGAAACTAACACAACATTGTAAAGCAATTATACTCCAATAAAGATGTTCAAAAAAAAAAAGGAAACGTGACATAACACAGAAAAAAAAATCAATCACTGCACTAAATGCAACTACAATGCATTACTCTCAAGGTACCTGGGCCCATTCCTAGTGTTCTTTTGTAATATTTTCCATGAAAGACTATAGAGTCAGCATTTATCAAGTTTGTGAATTCCTATCTAAATAAAACGGCTAATAATGGAGAAACTTAGTACTTTCACCAAACAGTAAAAAAGAACCTGTGACATTTTTACTTAGAAGAATACAATTTGAAAATGAAATAGTTACAAACCTAGGTCCAATAACAGGAATAAGTAAGACATCCTGAAGGTCTGGATGTTGAAGAATAGGAAAACTTAATCCATTAAACTGCTGTTAAAAATAAACACATAGGATTACAAAGCAATCAATATACTGGTTAAACTTCAAATTACAGAGCTTTTCAGTGTCATTACCTAGCAGAGCATGGTAATGAGCGTGATTTAGGGTATTTTCACTTTATTCCACGGGATACTATAAAAAATCAAAGACTTCAAAACAGCAAGGTTTTCTCTATAATTTGATTCTCAAGTATCTTGACTTCTTTACAAGTAAAAGGCTCAATTTTGCTTATTTTTGACTTTGTAAGCACGAACTATGTTGACCTTAAGTGACTTACTCTGAAAACACGTATCCAATACAGAATTGCATGAATAGGACATTAAAGATTGAGATTATTAAATGCTATTTATTATATATTATCAACACTGGATGCCATGTCAGTTGGATGATGCTTTCTGGCAAAGGCTCAGGATTTTCAGTATCCTCTACCATACTGGGCCTTCAGACTGGAAATAAGTGCAGGGCCAGTGGCATAGGTGCTGGGGCCAACTCCCAGTCTCATGGGAGCCAACTCTGTGCAGCTCTCCCCAACGCCATGGTCATGCTGGTAGCTTGAAATCGACCAGAGTGGGAGCATTTACACCACAAAACTCAGCAAACACCACACACCAGCGTTACTTTTGCAGGATGTACCAGCACACCACAGCTGCAGGCGGAAGACAACTGGGCACTCCACGCGGAAGAGTGGACTGGACAGCAAGGGCTGTGTACCCTGTCAGAGGGCAACACGCAAACACTGGAGAACAAGTCTCCGCCGTGTAGGCTAGGGATTATCAACTCACTCATGTTCACATAATACACCAAAGAGCCGTGACCATAATAGATATTTGCACTGCCTTGTAGTATCCGTACACTACCTACAGAAAACTTCCCAAATCAACCTATTTCTAAGTTGATAAGGAAAGAGGAAAAAAATTCTTCAGATTTTAGAAATCTAACTATATTTCTACCAAGTCAACAGCTCTTCTGCCTTCTGCTTCTTCCAGGCAAAGGATACTGTGAACTAACCATATCCAACAGAATAGTAAGAAATCTTAAGGGCAAACTCATTCAAACAAACCTCTCTCCCTTTTTTTTTCCCTCTCTCCCTCATGTTCTCTCATTGTTTGATACCTTACAGTAACCAGACTATGGATCCTTCCAAGGAGAAGAGAATGAATTTTGCCATTTGTTTTTGTTTTGCTTTGGAAGTACTATTTCTTTATACTATAGAAATAGTCTACATAGAGGTCAATCCTCCTCAGGGCAAGGTTTTCCTTCTCTCCCTTTTTATCAGATGTTAAAATGATACAGAAATAAAACTTTTATAAAACCCCACGTCTGTAACTTCCATAAAACCCCACAAACTTTCTTTTAAACCAAGCATATCACCTGCTTGTTTTTCTGTTTGTTTCTACCCCATGCCCTTTTGAAAACAGCCTTAGTGAGGTCAATTTACATACCATAAAATGTACCCATTTTAAATGCACAATTCAATGATTCTTAGTAAATTTACAGAAGTGTGCGACCATCACTAGACTCCAATTTTAGATCCCGTCCGTCAACGCACTGATTCCTAATGCTCGTCTGCAGTCAATCCCTGTTCCCAGCTCCAACCCCAGGCAACCACGACCCTACTTTCTTTCTCTAGAAATCTGCCTTTTCGAGACATCTCATATAAACAGGATCATACAATGCAGACTGTCTTGTGTGTGGCTTCTTTCACTCACTATAGTGTTTTTGAGGTTCACCCAAGTGGTAGCATGTAACAGTTCACCACGTTCATTGCTGTACTGTTCCACTGTGTCAACATACCACGTTTTGTTTTTCTATTCACCAGTCAATGGACATTTGGATAGCTTCTCCCTTTTGGTTATTATGAACAATGCTGCGATTAATGTTCATGCCCAAGCCTTTGCATGGACGCATGTTTTCATGTCTCTTGGGTAGACACCTAGGAGTGGAATTGCTGGGTTGTACAGTAAATTTATGTTTAACTTTTTAAGAGACCACCAAACTGTCTTCCAAAGAAGCCAAACCACTTGACTTTCCCACCTGCAACGTATAAAGGTTCCAGTTTCTCCACATCCTTCACCAGTCAAATGAAATTTTAAATGATTAAATTTCAATATGTGACACAGAGATACTTGGAGACAAAGCACCCACTCATATACCGTTCAGGATATGTCTTCAGGACACACATGAGCTTGGGACATGGCAAAAGAAAGGAGATGTACAATCTAAAACCTCCTGCAAATCTCTTTTCCTGCTAGAAACAGGCACTGCTCAAGCTACCAGATTCTTACCTAGTGCCCACGACCCAACCTCCTCAGTCTTATCTTAACCTTCCAGGAAAGGGACTCAAAAGCCCGGAGTGACTTCGTCTGCCTGATCTTAGGTACAACCCCTGAGATCTTCTATTCCCGTCAGAGTGGGATCCTAGATTATCTTAAGCTCTAGGAATAATTTGCTAGAAAACAATCTGGATCTGCCTGAGTTATGGACACCTTACGGGCCTCAGAACAGTTTCCTTCATGCTGAAAACCTACATGCATGACTACATAAAAGTAATGATCTTAGTTGCTTAGAGGAACTGCTTATATTTTATGCCTAATGCCATTACTCTCGATAAAATTACCACTCTTATTAAAAATCACATTAACCTTTCTCCAAGTCTTATTTAAAATTATTATACTAAGTTTTGCTCTCATACAGCCAGAAATCGTAGCTGGTTCTTCTTATAACCTGGTCATCTCCTCACAACTTGAAGTTCATAGAATTGTTCTTAAAGAGAGTATGATAAACATTCCATAAATGTAATGAGATTAAAGACAAAAAATAAATGAATCAAGCAACAAGGTCCTATTTGTACAACACAGGGAACTATATTCAATATCCTGTAATAAACCATAATGGAAAAGAATATGAAAAAGAATATTTATATGCATAACTGAGTCATTTTGCTGTACAGAAGAAATTAACACAACCTTGTAAATCAACTATACATCAATAAAATTTTTAAAAAAGAATCAATACCAGTGAAAATTCTCTGAAAATTTCTGTAAGTTATATCCAGAGTAAACTGATAACGCAGCCTCTGATATACAAATGCAAGTCTTTTAAGCATGCTTACCTCTTCCTTTTCATTTAGGCAGTAATTAGGTAGAAATAGGTCTGCTGACACCTATCATGGTTATTTGTTAGAAGAGATTTAATAACTACAAAATGCAACTTGAAGTACCCCCTTCAAGCAACTGTTTCCTCCATCTTACATTTCTTTGGAGGCAAGTTTCAGTGCACAGTGTATGAAACACAAAATGCACAGCTTTGGGGTTTTCTTTCTGGTTTAAAAAAAATGTTAATACAATTTTCAAAGGTTACCTTTCATTTACAGTTACTACAAAATATTGGCTGTATTTCCCATGTTGTACAACACATCCTTGAGAGCCTGTCCTACACCCAACAGTTTGTCTCTCCCCCTCCCCACCCCAATAGTGCCCCTCCCCCCCACCCCACTGGTAACCACTCGTTTGTTCTCTGTATCTGTGAGTCTGCTTCTTTTTTGTTATATTCACTAGTTGTATTTTTTAGATTCCACATGTAAGTGATATCATGCAGTATTTGTCTTTCACTATCTGACTTACTTCACTTATAAAATGTACAGCTTTTGAAAGCAAAGAAGACAATATAAACAAGAAAGTTCCAATATTATTTTTCTGCCTGGAACTTTAAAAATGCCATTTTATAATACTGTTTTCACTTATAGAAAATGAGTATTATGCCAAAACTATTTTATTGGTTGAACAAAAAAAACTTTGTTTTATCTTTAAAATATATCTTTACATTATTTAATTTCCTGCTTTTATTATATTTAATTAAATTATTATATTAAAATAAAAAATATAATCCTACAGGTAATCAGTAGGCACCTCCTTACCTCTGGGCTCACCTTGGCTATGTGATCTGCCCTCATGGTCGTTATATGCTGCTTATTACAACATCACAGACATTTAGGGTTAGAATGGACCGCTTATGTATTTTAATGACGAAGCAACGGAGGCCCGGATGGGTTGAGTGACCTATCTAGTCACTAAATTAATTTAGAATCAGAAGTACTAGGTTCAAGTTCTAGCATGAGCACTCACTACGTAACCTTGAACAACATTCGTGATCCTCAATTTCCTCACCTGTAAACTTGTAATAGTATATCGTTCACATGATATTAGTGAGGAGTGACATGACATAGATTGTAGAAATCTAATTCTGTACATGACAAAAATGTGCACGAACCTTCTGAAGCTCATCAAATAACAGATTTTTCACATGTTGTACTGAGGCTAGATGCGTATTTACTCTGACAGTAGTGAATGATGGAGGATGGGACAACTTATGTAACAGAGTTTCAAACTTCCTTTCTGCTTCTTCTTTACCTAAAGCAGATACAACCTGAAAAGAAGAAAAGAACAAGTTAATGTTTCAGTTTCATTATACAAATTAAAAATATTAAGCAGGCTATATGTCTATACATTTGTTCCAACTAATGAAACATCATTCGGCAATTGTTCGGTTCCATTTCACTTTTCTGTATTTATACATTAAAAACACTAAGGGAATCGCGATATTTCACAGGGTTATGCTAATAAACACCTAGTGAAACACCAGACAAAAAGGGCTTAGAAAACCCTGCCTTGGGCTTCCCTGGTGGTGCAGTGGCTAAGAATCTGCCTGCTAGTGCAGGGGACACGGGTTCAAGCCCTGGTCTGGAAAGATCCCACGTGCTGCGGAGCAACTAAGCCCGTGCGCCACAACTACTGAGCCTGTGCTCTAGAGCCCGCGAGCCACAACTACTGAAGCCCGTGCACCTAGAGTCCGTGCTCCGCAAGAAGAGAAGCCACTGCAGTGAGAAGCCCGCGCACGGCAGCAAAGAGCAGCCCCCGCTCGCCGCAACTAGAGGAAGCCCGCGTGCGGCAACACAGACCCAACACAGCCAAAAAAAAAAAAAAAAATTTTTTTTAATTTTTAAAAGAACACTGCCTCACTTCAAAGCATTATTAACATTTTTAACATCTCTGCTACATTTATTCATATAAATTCAGGATTTCATTCTACTTATTTCTAAAAACATTAACTGTTATATCACTTCTGTAGAACTAGCTCCTTGCTAACCTCGTATCCTAGAGCAAATTGGTTAGTAACGTTTTAAAACACCAATATTTGAAGAATAAGTAACACTGATACCGTCAAAGAGCCCCCATAACATCAGCTTCTTAATATGGTATTATTAAATGTAACAGATAGATATTGTCCAAAAAAAGACAGGTAGCAAGATACCTGTCAGAAATAAAGTTATAAAGACTCAAACGACCAAGTTCCCTTGTAATTAACTAAAGCTTTTGAGACACGTATTTCCCCATTTTTTGTCATCTTTGATTATACCCTGCCTCACAGAATCTTCATAAACCACTTGCCAGCCTAATAATCCACTAGCCTAAAAATATTAGTACTCTCTCAAGGTTTGTGTTTTTTAACTGAATATTCCATTACCTTTGATACTTTTTACAAAGGGATGGTTTTTCTTTTCGTAAAATCGTATAGTTAGTGGGTTTGAGGCAGAAGTGGTGTCAAAGACAGACATTTGAATCTTTTTTTATAAAACAACGTTAACCATTTTTAAAACTGCTGGGGAAAAAAACTGCTGACTGCCTCTGTTTCTCTTAATACGCTCCTTATACTATAAGTTCTTTGAAATCAAGAAGGTATTTTCTCTTTCCGTACTGTCCTGCCCCTTGACGTAATCTCTGGAAATAAAATGTAGAAATCAAACCTAGAAGTCATGGCTTCGCCAACATCTCTGAAAATGAGTAACATTTTTGCGGCTTCACTTCGAATAGAAAACCAAAGATTTGGAAAACACAAAGTTGCCTACAGGGGCGGTGGAAAGGTGGAGAGAGCACAGGCTTGGCAATAAAAGACAATCAACATTCATTGAGGACTTCTGCACGGCCAACAGCACAAAGAAGGAACATTTGTGGAGGACCTATTAGGCGCCAAAGCGATGCCAGGTGCTTGCACTTACGATTAATACGTTAAAACAACCACCTTGAAATTTTACTACTGTTAACCGTCCTCAAATTTCACAGAAAAGGAAAGAAAGGTTAAGGGATGTGAAGTAACTGCCTCAAAGCCCTGGGATGCAAACCAGGGGCTTGGGGTCCCAAATCCATTCCTTTTCCCAATCGACCTGAGCTCTTTACCTTCACATTTCAACACTGTTACGTGACAGCGGTGTCAATTTGATTCAGTAACGTCGCTCTTTGGACCCTCAGTTCTCTCACCTATAAAAAATGGGGAGGAAATCTCTACCAAAAAAAGACTGCGCAGATTGAGATGTAAAGGTCTGCAGTTCATCTAGCACAACTGGTGGCATTTAAGAAGCACTCACTGAATGATAGTAAACCTTCCACCTGAGGGCCAAGGCAGGCGCTCTAAGAGTACAGGCGTTTCTTCTCTACAGGACTTAAATTCTCGGAGACGGGGATCTTGTCTTGCTCACCCTTGTAATCCTTTAAGTGCATTCCCGCCGCCAGACACACAACCGCTTTTTCCCCCTCCCTCCTTTCCCATTCCTAAATGTTAAAACATACACCCCATACACCTCTTAGCTCGGAAAGCATTCATTAAATACCTGCAGAAAGATATCAGCATATTTTACATTCGGAAAGCCGAATACTAAGAAACAACGGCTGTAAACATTTGATTGCCTTTTAGATTATTTTTCTGTTTCTCTAGAGCGTGTACATATTTGAATTTTTGCAAATAGCATCTAACGTGTTTATCTGACCTACCTCCTCATTCATAAAGCCCGCTTTCAGATAGTTTTCAACCTCAAGTCTCAAAGATATTTTAGGGAAAACAGACATTTTCCTATCGCTTAGTTCTCCTCCTCCACGAGAAATGCTGGAAAACGGTGGTTTTTCTCTCTCTGAATTACACGGAGCGTCTGGGCAATGAATCCCACCCACAACGTGCCGGGACCACCGATGCTCGGGAAGAGCGCGCTGCTCACGCCGAGTTAAAATGGGAAACGCGGAGGAATCTTCCACGCCTTCTGGAGCGTGGCCAGTCTGGAGCGGCTTCCTCTCCTCCCAGGGCCTTCTTTAGCGACGCCCACGGAAATCACTGAGAGGCAATGCCACTCACGTTGCAGAGAAGAAAAAAAAGGCCGTGAGGAGTGAATCCGCCGTGAACTGGGCAGAGATGTGGAAACCAGGCTGGGAACACCGCGGCCTAATCTCCACTCCCTCGGCCCCTGTTTTTCAGCAGAAAGCCGCTTCCGTCATGCGTCACTTCCGGCAATGCGGCCCACCCCTCCTTCCCCTGCCCTCCAATCCGCAGCCGCAGATTGCCGCTACGTCACGTCCCCGGAGTTTCCCAGCTCCGCCCGCGGCGCATCCACGTGCAGCGGGCCTGGGCGGGCGCTTTAAGGGGATGGAGGAGGAGCTGCCTCCGGGACCTGCGAACAGGCCCAGCTGTCGGGCGGAGGTGGGCGGGCAGAGCTGGGTGCCAATTGGGGAGGGTTGAGTCGTGCTAGCCTGAATAAGGTGAGGAGTCAATCAGTTACCTGCTAGGTGACTTCCAAAGAAAGAATGAAACCAGAATTTATTTGGGCCTATCGTCCACCCTTTGATTTTCTGAAATTACCTTCCCTCTCTTAGGCTTGCTGGTCTGACTTCAGTTGTGAATAAACAACATTATTCACATTTTTAAAAGCTGGGTTAATGGTCTTGTAATAGCCATACATGCTCAGGTAAAACTTTAAAACGCACAGGTAGTTTTTACAATTAGTTGAATAACACTAACAGGTTCCCTGTATCAGAGCTGATTTCTACTTTAAAGCTCGGGAGACCTGTGGCGTAATCTTTGTGTTACAGGTGAGGAAAGATTCAAAGGGAGAAGGGACCTAATGAAAGTCGCAGAGTTTCCTATGATTGAATAGGAAACTAGAAATAATTCTTCTGTCTCCGAGACAGTGTTTTTTGAAACACACCGTTGTCATTAACACAGAACTGAAGGAAGTTTTTTCTTAAGTCTTTTTCTCTTTAAATCTCACACGGAGGTGTTTTTAGAAGTATGATAACTCTCTCACAATGAGTGAGAACGTCAGGATAAAGACCGCAGCCACCTGGCTTCTAAAACCAATACCTACTCTTTCCACCACGGCATATTTCTTCAGTAAATTTATGGAATTCTTCTGTGGCTAAATCATATGTAAGTAATCAGGAAAATGTCGAGTCTGGCCATTTCCAAAGGAATTTTTGCAACCTCAAGATTGTGACCACAGCACCAATAATGTTTGGAATTGATATCTAGGAGAAAAGGGAGAGGAAGGAACAAGGGGCACTAGATTGTAAACTCTGAGAAGGTAGAAACTTTACCTCGCTGCTGCAGACCCAGTGCCTACCATGTAAGAAGCACTCAAATACTGAAGGAGTAGATGAATAAATGGACGGATAGCTCTGTAAACCAGAGAAAGGAAGTGCTGATAAAGCATATATTTGTATTTGCTGGACATTAGTTCACTAGTTCAGCACTTGTGAACAGTGCTGAGGACATTTAGACAATCTTTGGCTAGACATTACTGAAGTGACGGTTATGTTGATGACGAGGTCTCTTGGTGTTCTAAAGTTGGTCCATATTACAGATCTGAAGTTGGCATAGTAAATACATATTGCCTAAGCAAAAGAAGACACCTATAACTCCATGCTTCCACTGCTGGGGGCCTGGGTTCAATCCCTGGTCGGGGGGACTAAGATCCCACATGCGTGCGGTGTGGCCTAAATCAATAAATAAAAAGAAAATGTAAGCTTTAAAAAAACGAAGAAGAAGCCCCCTATAAGAATACACCCATATAAGGGCCGTTGGGGTTTTGTGCTCTCGATGGGGTGATATGGCCCCCAATGTGGGGAGAGCGAAACAAAATCTTAGACATAATCATATAATCTTAATCTCAATTTGTGATGCTCCAAAACTTTCCTTTTACCCCCCCCAAAAAACATAAAAACCCTATTTCTCAATATTTAATTTCATGAAGAAGGCATGAGAGGATTAGGAAAAAGAAAGTCTAGGAAAGGCTGGAAATCTATCAATCTCAATTCATCTGGAGACTAATCTCCATAAGTACATATTAACTCAGAATGGATCCTAGACCTCCCTAAATGTAAAATCTATATCTAAAAAGCTTCTAGAATAAAACATAGGAGTAACCAGAGTCACCCTACAGCCAACAAGGTCAGAGGAGCAGTCAAGAGAACTTGACCCCCGGGACTATGGATTACTAGGATTATGATGAGGCAAGAGAGGCCCCTAGTGTGCACCCCGTAAGGAGGCCCTCGCTCTCACGTGTGAGCCCTGAGAGCACCCCTCAAATTTGTGACTGTCCCCCCTGGGCTCGCCATCATCTCCACACTGCATCTTTGCCATCACTAACAGTTCCAAATCCATAAAGAAAGACAGATTGTATTGCCCAAGCAGCAATACAGCTTACATCACAGCCTGGACCTGCGATGCAGACCCCTTTTCTGCCCAAGGCCCAACTCAAATGTGGCCATCTTCCATGTCACATGCTTGATGTGCTGGGTCAGTACTCGGAGTTGTGGGACGTGTCGCCACCAGAAGCCAAAGAGACCAGCCAGATACTGTAATTCCTTCTTTGTAGTAGTGTGTGCATTATTACTGGGGGTGATGTCATCGTAATGGGGACAAAAGGTGGTTCTAAGGGGGTGAAAAATGTATACAATACAATGGTTTGTGGTCCTCCAAAGGCCACAGTAACCTCAACAAATATACAGTATACCTGTACTGTTAATATTCCATTATGGGGAAGTTGTTAGACAAAAAAAATATCTTAAAAGTTTCCTTAGCAGGGCATTAATGACAACAAGCTTGAAAATCAATGTATTGTAAGGGAAGACGGAACAAAAAATGACATCCTTTGGAGAGGATGTACCAACGTGCCCCTGACCTCTAAAGTATTTACTGAAGTGGTGGGTCCCAGAGTCTTGAAGAGCTTATCTCCCCACCCACCCCACCCCAGAATGTAAGTGTCAGAAAATGCGTGTTACACCAAAGGCAGCTACTGTGCTCGGCTTGCCCGGATCCGGCCTCAGATCGGGGCCCTGGAGGAGCAGCTGCACCAGGTCAGAACCGAGACCGAGGGCCAGAAACTGCAGTACAAGCAGCTCCTCAGGTCCCCCTGGAAAAGGAAGCTGGGACCTACTGTCTCCTCATCGGTGGAGATGATGGAGCTTGCAAGTCTGGAGGTTACAAGTCAAAAGATTATGGACCTGGAAATGTGGGAAACCAAACCAACGATTCGGCCAAGCCTTAGTGGCTGAGAGAGTTCCTGAGGAGGTTAGACCAACGCAGCAAAATACTTACAGCAGGCTGCACTCCCTGGCAGAGAGATCTCAAAGCAATTAATGTGATACACAAGAGAGAGCGTGTGCCAAGTACTCTCTGAGAAGAGAAGGCGTTAAATATCTGTTTGGAAAAATGAGCAAGTCTGAGAAAAAGGTCTGTCCTCTTGTCTTGCTGTTACCGAAATATAATCTCTATCTGGGCAATCAATAACATTATCGATAGTATCTTCCCATTCATCTGGAAGAATGTCACATACAATATGATGACCCATCTGATTACCCTAGAGAAAATGTTGTCAATTCTTGGTAGTCAATAAACCTTCCTTTAGCAAGTTAAAAAAAAAAATGCCCATCACAAACTGGGTTCTGTTAGATCCACCAAGTCATAAATATGCGTGAATCCAGCAGCAACCCATCATGAGATGGAAAAGGTACATCTGGGATTAAGCATGAACAAGAGTAATCTACACAAGGAAGTAACCTGTACCCCCATGTCACTCACCACAGTTGCATCAGTGCTTCTCCCTCAGCTCACATCTCTGACTCTATGGGGGTTTTCTACTACCAGCTGAATGAGAAGAAAAATTTAGAGGTTGGTTTTCAGTTCAGTTGTCTAGGTATGTGGGTAGAAGACAAAAATAGATAGTGGTGGGACTACAGTCATAGTTAGGGGTGACCTTGAATGACAGTGTCAAGGGAAATTTTTCCTGATGAGAGAATCTGTGAGCAGTGTATTTGCTACCCACTTTGCATGGAAGATGAGAATATATATTGACTCCTGGGTGGCAGCAAACTGCTTGGCCTGCTCATCAAGGGCATGGAACAAAATAGACTGAAAGGTCAAAGACAAGATCTTAGGCAGAGGCATGTGGATGGACATATGAAAATCTTCACGTCACATGTAATTGCCTACCAGAAGGCATCCACCACCGAGGAAGCACTGAACAACTTAGTGGACAGAATGATTCAGCCCATTGATGTTAGCCAGCCTTTGTCTTCAGCCACCCCATGCCTGGCACGATGGGCACATGAAAGAAGTAGTCACGGTGGCAGAGATGGAGTCACTTAAATAATTACCCAAAATACAGGTTAGGCTACGATGAAAACTAACATAAAGTTCCATGTCAGTCTTACTTACCTTTGTAGACCCAGCCTTAGGGCAGTACCTAGCACATATTAGGCACTCGGTATATATTGATAGGTGAATAACTGAACCAATAAGAATAGTTTATCATTCATATCCAGCAAGTATTTATTTAGGGTCAGTAAGCAACAAGCATTGCATTGGGTACTCAGGCAGAGCAGCCAGAGAAAACAGTCAGCTGCCTTCATAGAGTTCACAGTCTATTTTGGAAGTAGAGAAAATTATTCAGCAGTGAAAAAGACGATGAATGTTAAAACTAGGGAAATATGGGGTGCAAGGCAGAGGAAATGGCAAGAAAATCTTATTTAATCTAATCTAAAACTGAATCAAAGAGCACAGAAACCTCTCAGAAAGGAGACACGGCCTCCCAGAAGAGATGGTTACGTTAAAACCAGAAAGCTGACTTGGAGTTAACCAGGCAGGAGGGGTGAGGGACACTGGGGAGGAAGAGGAAAAGACCAAAATGAGAATATTCCAGGCAGAAGGAATTGTCGTGTACAAAGCTGGTACATAGTATGGGAGGGGTTGAGTGGCAAGAGGATAGCATGGAGAGAGAGAGAGCCCCAGCCCTATTTTTGAAGTTTCCTGTTAGCTCTGGTAAGCAAGGAAGAACTTCATCCTCAGGCCAATGGCAAGTCATTAAACAGTTTCAAAGCAGAAGAGTAACAGGCTCAGATTCATGTAACATTTTTAAAAGATCATGCCAGATGATTGTGGGAAAAGGTCTCCAACTGATGCAAGAACAGAGGCAGAAAAACCTATCAGAATGCAGTTCCAGTAATACAGGCAATGGGGTCGGAGGGAGGTGGGTAGATGTGAAAGACATTTAACACATGGAATTCGGTGGGACCTAGTGATTTAGGTGGATGCATGAGGACAGGGGAAGAAAGAATCAAGAAGAAATTCCAACTTTCTATGGACCCACCAGTATTTGCACCCATATTTCTGCCTTCCTACCTATTAACTTACATAAATCATGGAGATGATTTGTTATTGTAATCATTTTAATTCAACTCTTTTCTAGAGTTGTCTGGAACACTTCCGTCTTTGGGGAGCCTTATGCATTACTCGTTATCTTCCAGAATTTTATACTTGTGGTGCGTGTTTCTTCTGACAATGGAGTTCTACCCTAGGAATTAAATAAGATTATGTACTACGTATGAAAGTTTTTGTAAATTGCAACAAAGAATGAGCTATAGCAGAACTGTTCTCTAATAGGTTTACTTACATTTGGAGGGCAATTTTAAAAAAGGACAAATAGAACACAAATGGAAAGTTTACAAACAAGCCGTTTTGTTGGGTTATGTTTTTAGTGGGTCAGTAGTCAATCAATATTGATTATTGTTTCAGCTAGATGATGTGGTAGGTTGAATAATAGCCCCCTCTCCCCCTCACAAAGATGTCCATGTCCTAATCTCCAGAACCTGTGAATGGCAAAGGGATTTTGCAGGTGAGATTAAGTTAAGGACCCTTAAAATGGGGAGATCATCCTGGATTAACCAGGAAGCCCCAGTGTAATCATAAAGGTCCTTATAATAGGGAGGCTGGAGGGTCAGAATCAGAAAAGGTGATGTGATGATGGAAGCCAAGGTCAGAGTGTTACGGCCACAAGCTAAGGGAGGCAGGCAGCCTCTAGAAGCTGGAAAAGGCAATGAACAGATGCTTCCCTGAGCCCCCCGAGGGAACACAGCCCTGCAGATGCATTTCAGACTTCTGACCTGCAGATTACAAAATATTAAATCTGTGTTGCCTTAAGCCACTACATTTGTGGTAGTTCGTTATGGCAGCAAAAAGAAACCAATACAGGTGCTCTTTAAAGCAATGTATCATCAACCCAGGTTCTTCTACGCACAACAGGTGATTTTGCCTCTAACCTACAGATAAGACAGAGGCAATTAATCGTGAGTTTCTTGAATCAAGAGCTCCTATACACCTAAAAACTTTATTTGTGCATACATGTAACCTCCTTTTCAGCAAACTAAGAACTGCCCTCTGAAAACTTATTCTCTCCACCTGCCTCTATTTTCTAACATCTCATTTCCACCTGTGTCTTCCTCCATTGGTGATTCTCTGTCTCTCTCACTCTCTCTGTCTCTATCTCACTCTCTCACTTGTATCTTCACGCTCTCCGTTTAAAGAGGTTCTACCCACCACTCTACAAACAGGTTCAAATAATAGTCACAGCAACATTTATTGAGCCTTTTCTAGGTGCCAGGCATTAGGCTATGGTCTGCTTCATTATAGCATTTAATCCTCTGAGATTAAACTTTATGAGCAGTGGCAGATTTACCGTGAGACTAATGAACCTTAAACTTCAAAGCATTCAATTGCACAAGTCATCCAAAGCATTGTCTAATTTTTAATTTTTTATCTTTTATTCCTTTTCTTTAAAAGACCCCCCAAATTGTATGAATTCCAAGGTCCCACAAAACCGGGATCTATGCCTGCCTATGAGGTAAATATTATTATTCTTATCCCCATATTACAAATAAGCAAACTGTGCTATCGTGAGGTTTTATAACTTGCCTAACATCATATAAGCAGTAAGTGGCAGAGGACTATTTCAACCTAATTATTCGTGACTGGTGAGTCTAAACATTGATCATTTACTCATTCAATTATTCCGTCTCTTCAGGAATTTTCCTACCTTAACACACCCCTTCCTTTCCAACTTCAGTTTTCCTCTAGTTAATACTTTTTATGCCTTTTTCATTTTATAATCCAAAGAATAATCTACATTTACCATCTTGAGTTCCTTACCTGTCATTTACCTTCAACTCGTTATAATCTAGGGACTTCCCTGGTGGTGCAGTGGTTAAGAATCCGCCTGCCAATGCAGGGGACGTGGGTTCAATCTCTCGTCTGGGAAGACCCCACATGCCGTGGAGCAACTAAGCCCGTGTGCCACAACTACTGAGCCCACGTGCCACAAGTACTGAAGCCCGCGCGCCTAGAGCCCGTGCTCCACAACAAGAGAAGCCACCGCAATGAGAAGCCCTCACACCTGCAACGAAGAGTAGCCCCCGCTCGCCGCAACTAGAGAAAGCCCAGTGCAGCCAAAAATAAATAAATAAACTTTTCAAAAATTTGGTTAAAATAAAGCAATTGTTAACAAAAAATTTATGGGATTAGGCGTCCACCATAGCCTGAGCAGTGTGCCAGTTGCTTTTGAGGAACACAAAAAAGTAGCAGAGTCCTTGCACTTAATCACATATCACAACCAAAATATTTACAAGGCAGTTTATCTCAAGAGTATTCAACACAAGTACTACTAATTAATTTTCATTATAATTAACTTTAAGCTATATACGTATAAACATCTATATTTAAGTTATATATACATATGTATACATTCCTACAACACAACAGAGAAATTAAAAGGGTGATTAATCCCATTATAGAGCTCTTTTAAGCACAGAGCTTGACTGTGCATTAAAATACTGCATCTATAAAGAAAGTAATTTGCAAGCATTTCAGGAATCGTTCTCTTACATAAAGTATAATGCACTTCCTTGTAAACAGATTACTACAGAGAGCAGTGCCTTTTAATTAGGGAAAGATCCCTGAGGTAGGTGAGTTTTAGATGAATTTAAAGGACGGGAAACCTGCGGAATGGTAGAGAGGCACTTGGGTAAGTTATTCTGAATGAGGAAAACACCTTTTGTGGCAAGTCTAAAGGAAAAAGAAAAGTTGGGCTGTGGTAGAGGGCCAGGGATAAAGGTCATTAATTAAAAAAAAGTTTTTAAAAATAAATTAACTTTTAAAACTGGGAAACTTAGGAACGTTTAAGAGACATAAAGTATAAGAGACATAATGTTGGTCCCACTTGGAAAATTCTCCACAGCTAGATCATCCTTCCCCCCCAAATTCAAAATGGATTAAAGACTTCAGTGTAAGACCTGAAACCACAAACTCCTAGAAGAAAACATGGGAGTAAACTTCCTGACATGTGTTTTGGCAGTGATTTTTGGATATGACACCAAAAGCAAAGGCAACAAAAACAAAAATAAAGAAGTGGGACCACAGCAAACAAAAAATCTTCTGCACAGCAAAGGAAACCATCAGCAAAATGAAAAGGGAGAAAATGTTTGCAAATCATATCTCTAATAAGGGGTTAATATCCAAGTATATATATAAGGAACTCATAAAACACACAAAAACAACAATCTGATTAAAAACTGAATAGACTTTTTTCCAACAAAGATATACAAATGGCCAACAGGTACATGAAAAAATGCTGAACATCACTAGTAATCAGGAAAACAAAAATCAAAACCATAATGAGATATGGCCTCACAGCTGTTAGAACGGCTGTCATCAAAAAGATAAGAGATACCAAGTGTCGGTGCGGGTGTGGAGAAAAAGGAAGCTTGTGCACTGTGGGTGGGAATAGAAATTGGTGCAGCCACTATGAAAAACAGCATGTAGGTTCCTGAAAAAGTTAAAAATAGAACTGCCGTATGACCCAGCAATCCCACTTCTGGGTGTATGTCTAAAGGAAACAAAATCAGTATCTCGAAGAGATACAAGCACCCCACGTTCACTGCAGCATAACTCACAATAGCCAAGACATGGAAACAACCTAAGTGTCCATCAACATATGAATGAATAAACAAAATGTGAGATTCTATATATGTGTGTGTGTGTGTGTGTATACATATATATATGATATAGATTTTTTTCTCTGCCATAAAAAAAGAAGGAAATCCTGCCATTTGTGACAACATGAATGAACCTTAAGGGCATTCGGCTAAGTGAAATCAGTCAGACAGAGAAAGGCAAATACTGTACAATCTCACTGATACGTAGAATCTTAAAAAATCCAACTCGTGGAAACAGATGACAGATGGGTGCTTAGAGGCATGAGGTGGGCGTGGAGGGGGTCAAAAGGTACAAAGTTCCAGTTATAAGACAAGTAAGTTCTGGGGATGTGATGTACAGCATGGTGACTGTAGTTAACAATACTCTTGTATATTTGAAAGTTGCTAAGGGAATAAATCTTAAAAGTTCTCATCCTAAGGGGAAAAAGTTGTGATTATGTGAGGCGATGGATGTTAGCTGAATTTACTGTGGTAATCACTTCACAATATACAGATATTTCAAATCATCGTGTTCAAACCCTAAGGTAATACAATGATATATGTCAACTATATCTCAATAAAACTGGGGAAGGGGCAACGTTGACCCTATTTGGGGCATTCTCCACAGCTGGGTCACCCTCCTCTGCACACTGCACCTCCACTTCCTCATGAAGCAGAGAGAGAACAGAAATTGTTCCCACAGCTACAAAGAGTGAATAACAGTTGCTCCAGGTTGACTCCGAGACAGTATTTTCTACTCACCACCAAGACTGCCTTGTGCCTGTTTCCCAGGGGCGGGCTCTGGAGAAGTTAGTGGCGCATCTGCATTCAGCGAAGGTCTTGGAAGAGACCCAAATCTTTACATTCGGAAGAGTTCCAGGAACGCTGGGAAGCTGAACTTTCCAAACAGGGAGAAAGAACACGGAAATCCAGGCTTGAAGTGGAGCCTGGAAAGGAATCTAGTCACTGGAGGCATGAGTGCGGAAAATGAGCGTTTTAAATTAAAATTGCTCAGGAATTCCAGAGTCAATGGAGGGTCTACATAGTTAATGTTTGAAATATGCTTTTTTAGAGAAATCCTTTTTGTTCATTAAACGTCATAAAACAATTCTAAGCAAGAGCGCTGACGGAGAAGAGGCTGTGGAAGAGAATGCTGGCTGATTCAGGATAATACGCATCCCCATGTGGACACTTACCAAACAAAATGGGATATTCATAAGCAGTATATTAGTAACTAAAGGATGCTTTCTAAGGACATATTACACTTTCTGCAGTTTCACCATAATGCAGCATTGGGGGCACTTTCAACACATGGAGAAATGTAATATTAAATGATACATAGGAATTTTGGTAAGTATATCTTAGAAAATTCACTTTTAAAAGGAAGTCCACCAATCTCTGGCAGTCAAGTGGTTAAGAGTCAGCACTTCCAATGCAGGGGGTGCGGGTTCAATCCCTGGTGGGGGAACTAAAATCCAACATGCCGCGCAACGTGGCCAAAAAATTAAAAAAAAAAAAAAAAAAAAAAGGAAGTCCACCAAAGGAAATTCTGACATATGCTACAACATGGATGAACCTTGAGGACATTATGATAAGTGAAATACGCTGGTCACAAAAAGACTAACACTGTGATTTCATTTACCTAAGGTATCTAGAATAGTCAAATTTATAGAAACAGAAAGTAGAATGCAAATATTATATGATATCACTTCTATGTGTATTCTAAAAACAAAAGATACAAATGAACTTCTTTACAAAAGAGAAATAGACCCACAGACATAGAAAACAAAGTTATAGTTACCAAAGGGTAAAGGAGGGGGTAGGGATAAATTAGGAGTTTGAGATTAACAGATACACACGACTATATATAAAATAGATAGCCAACAAAGACCTACTGTATAGCAAAGGGGAATATACTCAATATTTTTTTTTTTTTTTACTCAATATTTTGTAATAACCTCTAAGGGAAAAGAATCTGAAAAAGTATGTGTGCGTGTGTGTGTGTGTGTGTGTGTGTGTATGTGTATATATTCAGTTATATATATGTATAACTGAAACATTGCGCTGTACACCTGAAACTAACACAGCATTGTAAATCAACTACCATTCAGTTTTTTAAAAAAAGACTCTAGTTTTGGGGAAAAAAAAAAAGTGGAGTCATTGTTGCCAGGAGCTGGGGAAGAGGGATATGGGCAATTGTTTTTTAATTGGTATAGAGTTTCAAAACTGCAAAATGAAAAAGTTCTGGAGATTGGTTGCACAACAATGTGAATACACTTTACAGTACTGAACCCATATACTTTAAAATGTTTATGAGGGTAAAATGTTATGTATATTTTTCTACAATTAAAAAAAAATATTAAGTAAGGGGGAAAAAAAGGAAGTCCTCCAAGTATCCAGACTTTCTGAAAAGCAGTTGCAGAAGGACTGAATGAACTTTAAAAGTACAAGAAATGCATTATTTTAAAGTATGCAGCTGGAAGAAAGAATAAATGGGCATTTGTTGGGTCCCCATACAGGTTCATCACTTCTACATATGTTGTATTAAATTCTCACAATAAACCTGAAAGTAGATATTCTAGTACTGATGTTGACATGCTAGTCCTGAAGAAACTGGGGTATAGAAAGGACAAATATGTTGCCTAAGGTCTCACAGCTGATCTGCAGCCTAGGAAAATAGTATTGCCTATTACTGGGGGAAAAAAAAAAAAAGAGGGTCATTACAACAAAAGTTTAGAGAATTAAGAGAAGAACTATTCTTCTACCTCCCCCACTCTAGTTTCACTTGTCTTTCTCATTTATGAATCCTGAGAAGAAATTTGAAAGCTAAGTTAGTCTAGCAATTATGGAGGAAATTACAGGGAAAACCTATGAGAGTTTCTTGAGTGAGTTAGCATAAACTTTTGGAGCTAGAAGTAATATGAAGGTGCCTGACAGAAAAGGGGGCCCTGAAAAAGGTCTCAGGTGCCTGATCAAGTACAAAATGAGTCTCCAGGGGAGAATAAAATAAGGCTGGGAGCCATGCACATTTTCCACATAGATGGGCTTCAGTTTTCTTTTTGATATAAAGTGTGTCAGTCAGAACACCAGATTACATTGAACTTCCACCACTTCAATACTTCTTATAAAATTTAACCAAGGAAGTTGTATTGTCAAGATCACAGCAGGAAACGGATGTCACACTCCAACTGAGCACTTTGAAGGAAGTTTAAGAAGGGGTTCTTTGTGGAGGTGAGGGCAGGGTATAAGGAAACCACAAGGGACAGTGCAGCACCTTGGGGCTAGTGACCAGGATTTAACCACCCCAAGGCCCCCCGCCCCCCGTGGACAAAGGGAGTGAGCTGTGACTGAAATGCAGAGAGAGAGGGCTGCCTGGCTGAGACTATGTGCTTTGGCCACTGGAAGCAGCCAGTTTGCAGCGACCCAGCAGGGGGAACGTTCAGGAATTAAATATTCCCACTCCCACTCTCTGTCAATGCTCCCCATTGGCCAAACGTGATGTTAAGCCTCTTAAAGCGCAGAGCCTGGTGGGATAGAAGGGAGAGTGCATTTGGAGGGGCAAACAGATGGTATCCAGCATGGAGAAGACAGACTACTATTTTATAGGTCATGTGTGAAAATAAGTTTAAGGAAGAACTAACAACTGGAACAAGTCCTCTGTTTCTTTGTTTGTTTGTTTTTTTCTTTTAATAAAAATAGAAAAGATACTACTAAATTTGGGGAAATGTATTCATCAGGTTTTGCTGTGATAATGCTGCAGCACAAACAACCCCCAAGTTGCAGTGGCTTTTACGATAATGAACACTCATTTCTCACTCTCAGGTCCACAGGTCAGTTCGGGTTCAGATACACTTGGCTAAGTTACCAGGCTGAAGGTTGGGATCAAGCGTGCCTCCCGTATCTTCTCATTCTGGAGCTCAGGTTAAATGATTGATGATTACCTAGAGCGCGGCAGGTGGTAGGATCCCAAGGGGATAAACAGTAAGCATAACATCTCTTAATTGGTACTTGGAACTGGCGGGCTATCACTTTCGCCCTATTGAATCAACCAGTGGAAGACTTTTGACCAAGTCCAATGTCAATGGAGTGAGAAAGTCAATGGACGGAGAGTGGAGATGGGTAGAGTGAATATTTTCTGAATAATAATTAATATATTATACTTAGTAAAACTGCCTCTGAAAATACGCTTTACATGGAAGCATCCAGGCATTATGACTGCAAATAGATTTTACTCCATTAACTGTTTCTATGTATATACTTTTTTTCTTATTTAAAGTATCCTCTGGTAGTGTTTACACTTTCCCTGTCAATCACATTTGCCTTCTACATTACTAAAAATGACTGTAAAGGTAAACACTATTAACAGAAATACCAGCCTGAAAGCATATTGTACGTCCCTTCTTGCATAGGTATAGGCCTCTGCCTAAAGCATCTAGAAAAGATGAAAGCAGTGAAAGTTCACACATCATAGCCTAGTAACTTACCATTTCAAAGCTATCACATAGCCTTTTCTAAATCATCAGCTGAATAGATCAATTTTTTAAATATATTAATGATGATTTTGAAAGATTTTTTTTTTAAAGATTTATTTATTTTATTGATTGATTGATTGTCTTCATTTCTGTGCTAGGGCTTTCTCTAGTTGCGGCGAGCGGGGCCACTCTTCATCGCGGTGCGCGGGCCTCTCACTATCGCGGCCTCTCTTGTTGCGGAGCACAGGCTCCAGACGCGCAGGCTCAGTAGTTGTGGCTCACGGGCCCAGCTGCTCCGCGGCATGTGGGATCCTCCCAGACCAGGGCTTGAACCCGTGTCCCCTGCATTGGCAGGCAGATTCTCAACCACTGCACCACCAGGGAAGCCCAAGATTTTTAATGATCAATGTTTCCTTGCTGCACAACTATAGTTACAATGTTTTTCCCCAGCTTTACTGAGATAATTGACATATAACATTGTGTAACTTTAAGGTGCACAATCTATTGAATTGATACACTTACACACCCCACTGTAATTACCACCATAGCCTCAGCTAACACCTCCATCATATCACATAATTACCATTTCCTTTTTGTAGTGAAAACGTTTACGATTACTCTCTTAGAAGCCTTCAAGTATATAATACAGTCTTATTAGCTATGAACACAGTACTGTGCATTAGATCCCCAGAACTTACTCACCTTTCAACTGGCACTTCGTACTCTTTGCCCAACATCTATTCATTTCCCCCATCCCCCAACCCCTGGTAACCACCATTCTACTCTTTGTTACTACAAGTTTGTTGTTGTTTTTTTTTAAGGTTACACATATAAGTGAAATCATACAGTATTTATCTTTCTCTGAGAAATATTAATTTTTTTGTCTCTATCACACAATGCTTTTTTCAGAGCATTAAGCTTTGCAGTTTTGAAAGGCAGACTAGTACAGAGGTTACAAGCACAGACTCTAGACTGCCCCAATTTGAATCCCAACTAGCATCTGACTTGGACAAGTTACTCAAATGGCTTGGTTTTCTCCAACTTTAAAATGGGCATAATAAGAATCCCTAACTCATGTGGTTATTGCAAGGATTAAATAGTTAATGCATGTAAATCACTTAGGACAGTACCTAGCGCTGGATAATAGTAGCTATTAATATTAGTTAACTATTTTAATTACATAAGTAATTATTTTCTCTCTCTCTCCCTCAATATTCAGTTTAAAATCCTCTTGATCAGATTGAATCTCTTGGCAAACATCCTTTTCAGCCTTAATAAGAATCACAGGGTAGGAACTTCCCTGGTGGCACAGTGGTTAAGAATCCGCCTGCCAATGCAGGGGACACGGGTTCGATCCTTGGTCCGGGAAGATCCCACATGCCGCGGAGCAACTGAGCCCGCGAGCCACAGCTCCGGAGCCCACGCACCACAACTACTGAGCCCACACACCTAGAGCCCGTGCTTCTCAACAAGAGAAGCCACCGCAAAGAGAAGCCCACGCACCGCAACGATAGACCCAACGCAGCCAAAAAATCAATCAATACATTTAAAAAAGAATCACAGGGTTACTTTCCAGAAGTCTGTTGTTTTGAAGCTACAGTAGTGGTTCAGGTAATCAGAATCTGATCTCTGATGTCATCTTTGTAGCTTTCCGACTACAGAACACAGCCAGGTAAGTCACAGTTTCTCCAGGTAGCACAACACACTGGACAAGGTTGGCATCTGGAGCCCAACCACCAATGATGTGGGACAGACAGTGGAAGAACACAGCCCTTCTCAGGTACTAGAAAATTCGGTCCACATTGAATTTCCTGAATATCTGTCATAATACCGTAGCACAGGTATTGTGCTAAGCCTAAAACCAGAGTAGGAAACAAGGCAGTCATCGCTTTCCCAGAGCTCAAGGCAAAGACCGACATTAAATAATCGAAGGCATGGGAAGTGCCCTAAGAGGTGCAGGGTCCCACGGGAGCTCGTGGTCACAGTCAACAGAACCCAGGTGAATTCAGCACAGGCTGTCAAGATGTGTGGTGGCCCTCAGCAATAAGGAAGACAGAGCAAGTATTACTCAGAAATACACCGAGGCACGTGGGGACTCTTTCTTCTAGAAGTCCTGGCAACAAGGCAGGTTCAGGGAGAGAATTTTAGGTACTGGGAAGGGTAACAGAGCCTGCCGCCTTCTGAAGGAGGTGACAAGGATATACCATATTCTAGAACCGCAAGTCGTTCAGGACGGCTGGAGCCTAGCGTGGTGAGAGTGAGGCTGAGGCGGTAAACAGGGACGAGAGCTTGCACACATTTGCACACGAGGCGGTGGACCTCTGCCTGACAACGTGCAGCCTCCTGGCGCTGGGGCACTACCCGCTGGAAGCTCATGCTTCTCTCCCCCTTTCCACCGACTCATAGCACCAAACTGAGCCCCCTCCGGTGGGGAGAGAGGAGGCTTCTTCCAGCTACCGCATTAACCCCAGTGGTCCACACCCGCATCAGGACTTGTAACTAACACGGCCTGTGTATTTGCACCTCAGGGCACAAACGAGAAATAAGCTTCCCTCTCCTCGCTCTGTCTCTCTTCCTCTCATTTTCTCTCTCTCCTGCTATTTTAGCTCAAAGTCTGGCAACTTCTCCTTTTTTTTTAAGTAAGTAAATAGCTCAGTGTTTATTTGCCTTCTCCCTCATGTGTCTAAAGGAAATGATAATATAGCCCTTTGTTTTTCTCGCCATGAGTGATGTTTGCTGAAAGCAGGGTGCTAGTGTTAGTGAGGGGCCGCATGGAAGGCCTCTGCTGGGACCTCTCAGTGCAAAAGGAAGGAAGACCCCCGTTCCTCCTGAAAAAGGAAAATATGCCCCTTTATCTCATCTAGGAGTTGTTTTTCTGTGACTGTGTTTCTTGGAATCCTGCCAATTTTCACTTTGTTGTGTTTTTAAGACTACAATTTTGGAACTCTATTCGTGTTAGAAACACTATTTGATTACAGTGCATAGATTACCTTTTTTGAAATAATTTCAGATTTATAGAAAATTTGACATTCTACTGTAAGGAAAAGCTTTCCTTCTCCCTACATATTTATGTATTTACCTCTGTGTGGATATGTGGATTCCTATTTTATTTAATGTGTTGTAATCTGTTACTACCACTACTTAACTTTGATGCTTAAAATGATCCGGATTTGACCAGTGGGGATCCCTTCAAGCTGGCTTCTGTTCTTTGACAAGTGTCTATGAGTCCTTGAGCATTTCCTTACTTTCTTGAGCAGCAGAAGATCCACAATCATCTTGTACTTCCTCTGCTTCAACCCTGAGGCCAACCATTTCCAACAAGTCCTGGTTCCTTTTAGTGGATATTGATATTTGGAAACCAAGATCTGGGCACTCAGAACATTTATTTCTACTGGGCTGTCATTTGTAAACCTCTCAGAGACTTGAGCTAGGAAATATATGCATGTGTGCAGACAGACCCACAAACACACAGACTCCACAGACAGCTATGTTTCCCTACCTCTCAGTGTATCTATTTTTTAAACTCATTAGTTTACACACCAATGCTTTCAGCTCCAATCCAGCACCTCAGGTTCTCTTCAGCCTCTCTCCTTCCATATTTGTAAGTCCCTTCTCCAACAGGGAGAAACGGTGTGTATTTATTTGCTCAATGTCCCTGCGTGTAATTGATCCGTCTACCATGCCAGCTGCCTCCTCAGCCTCCAGGGGCTCCATGAGAGAGGAGAATGGGTAGAAAGAGTGACAGAATTGGAAGGAAGGAAAGAAGGAAGGAACGAATGGACGAATGAAAGAACGAATGAACAAACAAACAAAAGAAGGAGGGAAGGAAGGAAGGGAGGGAGGGAGAGAGGGAAGGAGAAAGGCACTAATTCCATCTAAAGGCTTCTCACCTACAGATTGTTCAAAAAAAACCAAGGCTTACTCAAAGGGAAGGGTTCAATACTGTTTCCCAACGCCACATAGGAAGAGAAATGGAGAGTCAACTGTCTGTGCTTGTTGCAGCAACACAAAGCTCCTGCTCACTGCAGCCTCAAGGAGAACTATGGAGGCTCTTCTACAGACAATGAGGTTATGGTTGAGGATGTTGCTGCCGGTGCCACCGCAGTGTCCCCTTTTGGGCTCCACAGTTACATATCTCCTAATTCATACTCACGTGCTCGTCCGTGATCAACCACCCTGCCACCGTAGCTGTGTTAAAAGAAGCCTACACAAGATGCCAAGAACAATGCTTCCCCACTGAAGCTTTTCTAATGAAAGCTCAGGCTCTTGGGGACCAAATGTAAAGACAAGAATACCTTTATAAAGGGTTCTCAGGCCTTCATCCTCCCTAGGAAAGGTCTTGGTATTCTTTTTAGACATAAATAGTGATAGTTTCTGACTTTTTCAGGGTAGTAATGATGTATAACAGGCTCTGCAATTTACAAAGTTCTAAAGGTCGCATAGCTGCATTTGAAGAAAGGTAGGAAATTACCTTACAGACATGTGTGGAGTATGAATATTTGATTATGCTTGGAAGACCTCAGCAGGATTCCAATATATGAATAATGTTCTTTACTTCCTCTTAGACAGAGAGGACTTAGCAAATCCTGATGATAACCTGGACCCTCCTTGGCTCACAGCTAATCTTTCATCTAAGGCTTCCTCAAACAATATCTTATCTAAGCCAACTTTTAGAAGTGTTCCTTTAAAGTCCAGAAGTCAAATTTCTGGGCCAAGTCTATCTAGTAAGTGATCAAAATGGTGCCCATCTGTCCACCAACAGCAGAAGTGATAAATAAATTGTGATCGATTCCAGAGTGGAATATTATTCAACAATGAATAATGCAACAACACGAATGAATCTCACAAACATAACCAAACATGAAAGTACACATTGTATGATTCGGTTTACATAAGGTTCAAACATAGACAAAACCAGTCTTTTGTGTTAGAAGTAAGGATAGTGGTTACTTGTCGAGGAGTAACTGAAAGAGGGTGTAATGAGGATTTCCAGAATTCTAATAGTATCTTATTTCTTCATCTGTGTCTTGTTCATTTTTTAAAATTTCATCAGGATATACTCTTAAATTTATATATATATATTTTAGTATGTATGTTAAATTCAGTAAAGTAAGTATAACTCAAAAGACTCCTTGAGTGAAACACCATCGATGCTTAAGGGTATCCACAAGTTTTGGGGGACAAAAGACCATTCATAGGTCACTTGCTAACATATCCAGGAAAAGTCAGAATTCTTTATGTCCCCAGCTATGGCAGTGGTCTTTTCATCTGTCCCAATGTCAGCTTACTCCAGTAAGCCTTAGCTTTATATATTTGAATCAGGTACCTCTGATACCAAGTGGGTACCATTCTGTGGCTAGAGCACTTTTGGAGTTGAGGAGCCTCCATGCTTATACCCATATCTTTGAGAAAACTGACCCAAGTCAAATTTGCTGATATGTGATTAAAAGCCTCCTCAGTATCAAGACTGCTCACCCTGAGGAGGTGGTGACACCCAATGATGACAGCTGGACACTGCCAGAAGGCAGGAAAAGTCAACTGTCTTCTTTAAAATGTTGAACTTTAGATTAAATTCAATCGTACTGAGATCCTGAGCTCGTATCCCAACTTTTAGTCTTACGTAGCAGATATTTTTGAAAGCCCCCCATTCCCCAAGAGATTCTTTGCCCCTTCAAAATGATGTGAGCCTGCAACCACACTTATAGCTATGGGACCTAAACTGGTGGGGGACATTTGGATTTCTGTCACTTTGGAGAAGGGGAAAAAGAAAAATGAGATTTCTTTCTTTATCTCGTCCTTTGCCGCAGGATGCAAAAAATGTTAATCACAGAAAAGTTTTTGAACTCTCACTTAGCTTTCTAGGAAGCAATTTAATCTTAAGGTAACATGTACTTAACTGTTCCCTAGATCCACACTTAATGGAGGTATGCGGCTGCTGATATGTTCACAGCAGCACTGCTCTGTAATAAAGTGCTCAAGGTTGATGGCTTATTCTTATCATTATCATCGTCACATTCATTTACACCCAGTTTTTTTTTTTTTTTTTTGGCTGGGCGGCATGCCGGATCTTAGTTCCCTGACCAGGGATCAAACCCGTGCCCCCTGCAGTGGAAGCGTGGAATCTTAACCTTAACCACTGGGCCGCCAGGGAAGTCCCCACACCCAGATCTTGCTCAACTGATTTAAAGAGACTTTCTAACATTTTTTCATTGCTACTATGTCATCTTTGCAGCTCTTTTCCCGTTCATAATTATTTGTAAACATGTCTTATTCTCAGCCCAATTCATAGAATTGCTATAATATCTAACTAGCGATTTTCATTTGTTCTCCATGTATTTCTTCCAAAATATATCACAAGTTTCCTCTTCCATGGCAAGTTATCCAAGGTTTAACCAAGTTATATTCCTTCATTCTTGGCAGCAGAATCCTTGAACGAATATGTCTGAAACTCATTCCCAATTGCATTTTAATCAGGGCTCTCATAAAACAATCCCTATATTTGGTCAATAGATGATTTATTTGAACTTTCTTGAATAAAAAATTATATTTAGAATGGTACCATGATCTGCGTACATTTCCTAAGAGACTTCTTGGCCTTTCTTTGCTCATCCAGTGATCAATAATATCCACAAGTGTAGCTACCACCTAAGCAACCCAGGTAGTATTTTATAAGCCTATAAAAAAAAAGGAAAGAGGGACTTTCCTGGCGGTCCAGTGGTTAGGGCTCCACACTTCCACTGCAGGGGGCACGGGTTCGATCCCTGGTGGGGGAAATAAGATCCGGCATGCTGCATGACGAGGCTAGAAAAAAAAAAGAAAAAAAGTAAAGAAACCCTTCAGGATGTGTGTATATTTCCAAAATCAATAGATGAATGTGAAATGAAGCAGAATTTTGCTTAGGAATCAGGACTTGTCATTTTTCCACCAAGAACATTTACTATCCTTTTTTCTTCCACTTTTAATTTCTCCACTGCTGTGATTGCTTTCCTCATCTGAACAGCTTCTAAGCCCTTTGTTCTAAACTGACACTGTTTTTGCATTTCTTTACCGGTCTTACTACTCAGAATCTGCAAGTAGGGGTCACCAAACTTGGTATCCTCTGGGCTCAGCTCTGTGTCGGCTGGTGGTCCTCCCTTGTGGTTTCAAACCTCTACTGGCCCCTTCCCTCCATAGCCTAATGCCCTACAGTCTCCGGTTACTTCTTGCAACTGGCAAAGGGAACTCTCTCTGCTTTTGCTCACAGATAATGGCCTGTGATGAAAAAGGTAAATGGTTTTGAAGCTTTTTCAAATGGGGAAAGCGATGGCACAGAACGTTACAGTGCTAGTTTACGTAGCAGTTTATGTGATGGTTAGAAATAAACAACAGGCCTCCTAATTCCTAATCCCTGTGTCTGCAAAGAATTTAATAGTATTGTTTTATCATCATTATATTTAGTTTTAAGATAATCTTCTATCATAGTAAGTGAAACTGTTCTCTCATTAATGGTGGCAACATAAAGTCTCCCTTTACAATAACATATTTAAGTAAAACTATCGTTTAAGAACATTGAAATATATTATAGTAAAGATGATATGAGGATATGGCAAAAACTGTGACAATCAAATGACTGAAGTCTATGAAACCTCAACCTCACTCTCTGGGAAACACTATAGAGATTGGTGAATAATTATGGCTGGGCTACTGAGATTCCACTGTCATTTACTCTATTCTCTGGATGATACCTAATGGTACTTCCTGTGCCTCCTTGTGATTTAGATCTAGGTCACAATGGCAAGAGCCAATCCTACACTTTCTGTTCTGCCTTAATCCAGCCAAGGGCTGACTTCACCACCCTCGTCGCTGGCTGGCGATTAGAGAAGAAATCCTATCACAGGTTTGCAACGGCCAGGGAATACATTGACAGGGGCTGATCTGGGTGACAGACTTCAAGTCCTGTAAAGGCCGGAAAATTAACCCTAATAAAGAAACAGGCAAGTTGGCCAGGATCAGGGAGCATAGATGTACATGCCACCTCACCCTTGGAACCCCAGTCTCTGAGTTTCCCTCTTTTCCGGCTCTTTCTAGAAGGTGTCCTGGGCAAGTGTACAACCGTGACAAAAAGAGCAGTGCTCTGGGAAACCCTGAAAGCCCACTAAGGATACTGTAAGTTGGGGATCATCTTTGCTGGATATTTGTGTTACTGCTGTCATAGCAAGTATTAATCTAAGTAAAAAATGATAAATAGCTTATTTAAACAGCAGATAGTTGGAATGGTAATTTTGTTCTTGGCAAAGCCATAAGAGGAAAAGCCGTGCGGTGGAGAGTCAGGGGTAGGGGAGGGGCGTGGGGGGCGCGGAGGATGGGGAGATGGATATAAAGATCTGGCTGTAGGAGAGGCACTACGTGTTTTCGTTTAAATTGTTAACAATTTATAGAACCAGAAGTTAGAACACCATTTATTAACCTTGGGAACGTCTTCAAACTTTTATAAGCTTCAGTATCTTCATCTGAAAAAAAAGACAGCAGTGACTGAGCGACCTAACACCAGTTAATGGGTGGATTGCATAAGATTATGCATATAAAGCACCGGGACATACTAGATGCTAAATAAATGTGACTTCCCCACAAAGCCGAAAGAGCTCAGGTCAAGATCTGAAGCTTACTAGTTATGTAACCATGGATCAGTTTATTTGTTTATGCTCAAAGTTTTCCAATATGCCCATGAGGCAGATTATAAGAATTCCAAATAATAAAACAATGCATAAATTTTCAGAATCAGAGAAGATATAAATTAGAACAGAAAATCAAGACCAGGAGAGAAAATCTAACATAGCTGTCCAGACCAATAAGTACTCTACAAGTACTAATGTGGACCAACTACAAAATTAGCTCTGGGCCTCCTAGCAACCCAAAAGAAAATGGGGAAAATGTTCAGTTACAAAATATTCCTTCATTCTCCATGAGGGAAAAAAATATCAAATGCTCATGGCAAACATGTTTTTCAGGGCATATCACTTCAACCGTCCAAGCTTTAGTCTCCTCATTTTATAACAACAACAAAAATATCTAGCTTCCAGGGTAGACGTTGAAGGCTAAGTAGAATAATATATTTGAAAAAGTTTTCTTATAAACGTGATGTCATTTGTGTTACTTATTATTTTATATACCTTAATTTATCTAACAGAGAAGGCTTCTCACACTGTTGGATCTTCACTTATTTCTGAGCTAAATTTTTTTAAAATTTATTTTATTGAAGTATAGTGGATATACAATGTTGTCTTAATTTCTGCGGTACAGCAAAGTGACTCAGTTATACATATATATATACACTCTTTTTCATATTCTTTTCCATTACGGCTCATCACAGGATATTGACCTCAGTTCCCTGCGCTATACTGTAAGACTTTGTTGTTTATCCATTCTATATATATATATATAATAGTTTGCATCTGCTAATTCCAAACTCCCAATCCATCCCTCCTCCACCCCCCCTCCCCCTTGGCAACCACAAGTCTGTTCTCTATGTCTGTGAGTCTGTTTCTGTCTCATAGGTATGTTGATTTGTGACATACTTTAGATTCCACATATAAGTGATATCATATGGTATTTGTCTTTCTCTTTCTGACTTACTTCACTTAGCATGCTAATGAGCTAAATTATTTTTACCATAGGAATACCTAGCAGGCCCAGGCACTATACTAATAACTTACATGCATTCAATTACTCCTCAGAATAATAGTAGGTGCTCTCATTATCCCCATTCAGATGAAGAAACTGGGGCACAAAGAGGTCGAGTTCCCAAGGTTACTCAGAGCTGAGACTGATATCCAGAAATTTGGCCCCGAATTCATGCCCTTTAACCATCCTGGTCCTCACATGCAACTAGATGTAAACTCCTACTTATAGAGCTTATGTGACTATAAAAAGTACCAGTCTATAAAGTGAATATACACCAAG